>NC_134354.1:488374165-488974165 GCF_048569485.1 Anomaloglossus baeobatrachus
ACCTACGAGCGACCGCTAACGATCAGAAATACTCACCGAATCGTTGATCGTTGACACGTCGTTCATTTTCCAAATGTCGTTGCTCGTGCTGGACGCAGGTTGTTCGTCATTCCTGAGGCAGCACACATCGCTACGTGTGACACCCTGGGAATGACAAACAACAGCGTTCCTGCGTCCTCTGGCAACGAGGTGGGCGTGTGGTTAATGCGGCTGCTCTCCACCCCTCCGTTTCTATTGGTGGGCCGCTGTGTGACGTCGCTGTGATGCCGCACGAACCTCCCCCTTAAAAAAAGAGGTTGTTTACCGGCCACAGCAACGTCGTTAGGAAGGTAAGTCCATTTAATGCATCCTAACGATGTTGTTCGCCACAGGCAGCGATTTGCCCCTGATGCACAAACGACTGGGCTGGTGTTATCAGGCTGGGAAGGGCCATAGCTATTGGGCCATTCCCAGCCTAAAAATCACAGCCCACAGCCACCCCAGAAGTGATGCATCCATTAGATGTGCTATTTCTAGCGCTTTGCCCGATTCTTGTCTATTGTCCTAGTGTGGTGGCAATCAGCGTAATGGTTTATGGGGTTGATGTCTGCTGTGAATTATGAGCTGGCATCAAGACCATGGGTTAATAATGGAGAGGCACCTATCAAACACCACCATTACTAACCCAGTATATTTAAACAGGAATAAAACACAGTGTTTTAATTTTAAAAATCACCCAATGACTCTAGCACTCATTCACCAATTTATTAACAAAAAAAATGCAATGAAAAATCCAACAAATCTGAAGTAGTCCCCAAAAGAGAATCTAAAATACATAAAGAGAAAGAAATAAAGACAGGACACAGTCTCTCATTCACCAATTTATTCCCAGAAAAACTCCCGCGCAGTGCTGACATAGTCGACATGGAGGTCCCCTGACATTCCTTGACTCAGCCCTGTGTATATTATGAGTGGGGTCCATAATATGGTCTTATAAAAATTTTGAGTAAGTGTCTGCTGCTGGGCTTCTTAAAATTAAGATAGAGGGACAGCTGCTGGCCCTCTAAAAATTATGATTGAGGACTGGCTTCTGTCCTTGTAAAAATTACGAGTAAGGGCCGGTTGCTGACCCTATAAAAAATTATGTGAGGTACGGCTACCAGCCCTACAACAATTATAAGTGAGGGCCAGCTGCTGGCCCTCTAAACATTATGAGTGAGGGCCAGCTACTGGCCCTATAAAAATTATGAGTGAGTACCCACTGCTGGCCCTATAAAAGTTATGAGTTTAGTCCGGCTGCTGGCCACATAAAAATTATGAGTGAGGACTAGCTGCTGGCCCTATAAAATTTATGACTACAAGCTGAACCCTCTAAAACTTATGAGTGAGTGCAGGCTGCTGGCCCTATAAAATTTATGAGTGAGAGTCAGTTGCTTGCCCTACAACAATTATGAGTGAAGGCCAGCTGCTGGCCCTCTAAACATTATGAATATGGACCGGCTGCTGGCCCTCTTAAAATTATGTGTACTGGCTATCTGCTGGCCCTATAAAAAATTATGAGTTAGGGCCAGCTTCTGGTCCTATAACAATTATTAGTGAAAACTGTCTGCTGGCCCTTTAAAAATTATGAGTATGGGCCAGATGCAGGCCCTCTAAAAATCGTATGTACAGACTGGTTGCTGGCTCCATAAAATTTATGAGTGGGAGTCAGCTGCTGACCCTATAAAAAATATGAGTGACGGCCGGATGCTGGCTCTGTAAAAATTATAAGTGAATGCCCACATCTGAAGGCAAAGCACAAGACACAGTGGAGTACACACCGGAAATACCAGGGAAGATATGAGACTCCTCCTGCTACACTTTTTTTGCAGTCTCTGCCACTTCTTCGCCTTCCTGAGCGACAGGGCCACCACCACCGGCAGTGTCACCGAGCATCTCCACACTGTCCCATGGAAGTGTTCAGCTGTCCATCCCCCAAACATTGGAGGGAAAGATGAAGTACCCCCCTACCCACCCACAAGCCCTAGTTCTAAATGGCAGCATTTCAAAAGTGATGGCCTTTCAAATGCTTCCATTCAGGCTGGTAGAGAAGGACACTTTTAAAATACTTATGCTGGTGGCTGTTCCACAGTATGTGGTTCCAAGCCACCACTACTATTCCTGGCGGGCCACCCCTGCCCTGCACAAACACGTTTTGAACAAAATCAGGTGTGCATTGTGCAACATCATCAGTGGCAAGGTCCACATAACCACCGATATGTGGACCAAAAAGAACGGTAAGGGACGCTATATCTCCCTAACTACCCACTGGTGTACATGTAGTAGCATCTGGGCCTGAGGCAGAACGCGTTTTGGCACATGTCCTACCACCACCAAGGATTGCTGGATGTTTTTCTGTTCATGTTGTCTCCAACCTCCTACACCACTTATTCCATGTCCTACTCATCCTGCATGACCAACTTCATCTCAGCCAGGGTGAAATGACAGCTATTCTGAAACTCCTCTATTTGGGGGATATATTCCACATGGTGCAGGGGCTGTGGATGGGGTTAGAACAACAGATTGATGAGTGGTTGTTGCCCCTGAACCTCAAGGCCAGCGGGTGAAATCTTGTAGCAGCTTTGGGCATAGCCAAATTGGCGCACATCCCTTGCTTGGTGCATCTACTGAATTTGACTGTGCAGAGCTTCCTTAAAAAGAACCTGTCACCAGATTTTTCCCTATGCAACTAAAACTACCACCTTTATGATGTATTGGGGGTGTATTTGTGCCGCCCCGTGCAAGCAGCCGGGGTGGTGACTCGAGGGTCTCCGGATCCGGGGGTCTCACGAACACGCCGAATAAATGGGGGGACGTATATGTACGAGCTGGGCCGTATTAAGTTTGTGACGCCACCCACGTTGTGTGGTGAGGTGGGACACCACCGCTGCTGTTACGGGGCACCCGGGGGAGATGTTGTGCAGCAAGTTGTTAACCCATCCGTGGGCAGGGATTGGTGGCCCCGGGACCCGGTTGGCAAGTGCAGGGGATGGCGACCGCAGGGGGTGCTGGTGTACTCACAGTTAGTAAAACACACAAGTCTCTGGTAAACCAAGGTGATGGTGGCCGGTGCCGTGGCCGGTTGCGTTCTGGTCCCCCACCCGGCTGGTGGTCTCTATCCTTTTCCTGCACTGCTGTATGTAAGATGGACTTTCCTAGTGTGAAACTCAGGAGTCCGCTCCCAGCTGGATGTGGCCTAAGGAGCCGTGCCCGCAGACGCTGGCCCGTGGAATCTATGGGCACTGGCTGTGACCTCTTATCCCTATTCGGTGGGCTGTTGTCTTCTATGAGGAACTTTGGGTGGGACAGGACCTCTAGTCCTGGCCTCAATCGGTAAATTAACCAGCTCCAGTTGGTTCTGGTCCTGGCTTCAGGGTCCGAGTACCCCCCTTTGTGCTATGGTTTCCGGGTCGGTTCCCCGTGTCGGTACCGGCGGGCTACAACCCTGTCCCGGTCCACCTCGGTTCCACCAAGCCGTCTTCCCGTCTCCTGCTGACGGAGACCACCGTCTGCCTCCTAGCCAGCGGCACCAGGGCTCCTAGCCTGGTACTGTTCAACTTGGACCTCACTGCTGGAGCTACCCCTATCTCCAGCCCACACTCCTCTCCAAACTGAACTCCAAAGCTTGACTACTCTTTTTCCAGCCCCGCGTGTTCCAACCACCTGGTCATGCCCACTAGTGTGTCTATCTTTCCCTAAGGGGGTGACTAGGGTTTTCTGGTTGGCTGTGTGTTTCCTAATGAGGGTAGGTGTTATGCGGGGGCCTAACTGTGACTACCTGGTTTTGCCAGGGCGTCACACATTGAGTACTCCACAAACATTACCAGCACTGATGACTCCATCATCAGCGTTACTATCCCTCCCCAATGCCTCCTTAAAAAATACTTCAGGCCATGATGGTTATGGTAGTCGTACAGGAGCAAGAGGAGCACGAATAGGGACCATTTACATGATTATCAGGCCAGTCGTCCACACATCGCTCGGACGGTGGGTTCATGTACCAACAGGGGGCAGGGACACAACTGTCAAGCCAGGGAACAGTTTTTGAGGATGAGTAACAGTGTTCACAGTGGGGTTGCATCGAAAGCAGCTCATGGACATCACTGTAGCGTGCCTGCAGGATACAGAGGACACCAACAATACACATCCCACTAAGGACAGCTTGTCATTGCCTCTGGGCAGTTTGGCACACATGAGTGAGTACTTGTTGCAGAGCTTGTGCACGTTGCCAGATTGTTACCAGTGCTGATTACTGGGTGTCCACCCTGTTGGTTCCCCCCTGCAAGAACAACATGCCATCCTTACTTCTGTCACTGGAGCCTGATTGGAAAATGCAGGAAAGCAAGAGCCCACTAGTAGATGCACTACTAACGGCATTTCCACTTGACAGCTGGTGCTCAGTGGAACCACAAAACAGAGGAGGATGAGGAAGTTTCCAACAAGACAGCTTAGGCACCGGCATCACATCGGAAGGGATGGTTTGCCTGGTCGAAATGTGGAAAATCTTCCTCCGCACACCATATTATCCAGTTGTCATGTCTCCACTTTGGGGTTTGAAACGATGATCATTGGTTGTTGTTCAGTTTCCCTTTTGATTGGACCTGTTTTGTGTTGATCCCACTGCTGAAAGAACTCTTGTCTTTCTTTCTATTGCTCTGCTTTCCCATTTCACTTCTATTCAGGTGTATGCACTTTCTCATTTTGCCTAATCACATTTTGGGAGCGGCTATTTATACTTGCGTTTCACATGTGTCAGTACGGGCTATATTTGCGGCTTTGTGGCTTGATTAATACATCCTTCGCAAAGATTAACCTGCCCAATTTCAGCCTTGCTGAAGCATCACCAGATCATCAGCAATCCTCCACCAAATTTCACAGTGGGTACAAAACACTGTGGCTTGTATGCCTCTCCAGGTCTCCATCTAAGCATTAGATGACCAGGTGTTGGGCAAAGCTGGAAATTACATAAAGAAAATTCAATAAACATCTTTGCAAAGGATGTATGAATCAAGCCGCATACAAGGTTATCCTGGAAAAACAGTTACTTCCTTCTGCTCAGGTACTGTTCCCCAACTCTGAGATCATTTTTTTCCCAGCAGGAAAATGCCTCATGAGATACAGCTAGGTCAATCAATGTGTGGAGGAAGGACCATAACATCAAAACCCTGTCATGCCCAGCCCAATCTCCAGACCTGAACCCCATTAAAAACCTCTGGAATGTACAGTAATCAAGAGGAAGATGGATAGCCACAAGCCATCAAACAAAGAAGAATTGCTTAAATTTTTGCGCCAGGAGTTGCATAAGGTCACCCAAAACCAGTGTGAAAGACTGGTGGAAAGCATGCCAAGACATATGAAAGCTGTGATTAAAAATCATGGTTATTCCACAAAATTATTATTTTCTGAACTCTTCCTTAATTAAAACATTAGTATTGTTGTTTCTAAATTATTATAAACATGTTTTCTTTGCATTATTTGAGGTGTCTGAAAGCAATGCTTTTTTTGTTATTTTGATCATTTCTCATTTTCAGAAAATAAATAAAGCATTTTTTTTGCATGGAAAATCGGAGACATGTTGTCAGTAGTTTATAGTATAAAAGAACAATTTACATTTTACTCAAAAATCTATCTTTATATATAATTTCCTTATTCTGTCTGTCTGTCTTGCTCCAAAATTGTGTCACCGTGACAGTGTCACCAGAGTGACAACTGTTGGATTGGCTGCTGGGCTCGACCTGGCCCTGCCCCCCCCACGGATTGGCCGCTTGCCTCGGTCTGGCCCCGCCCCCCGCATGGATTAGCTGCTTGCCCCGGCCCTCCGCACGCATCGCCCGCTCCAGCGTACACCGGCTTCCGGTACACATGTGCAGGGAGCCGGCATACGCTGACGCCTCGCCCGCTCAGCCCCAATCCAGCGTACACCGGCTCCTAGTACACATGTGCAGGGAGCCGGCATACGCTGACGCCTTGCCCACTCAGCCCCGCTCCAGCGTACACAGGCTTGCGGTACACATGTGCAGGGAGCCGGCATATGCTGACGCCTCGCCCGCTCAGCCCCGCTCCAGCGTACACCGGCTCCCGGTACACATGTGCAGGGAGCCGGCATAGGCTGACGCCTCGCCCGCTCAGCCCCGCTCCAGCGTACACCGGCTCCCAGTACACATGTGCAGGGAGCCGGCATACGCTGATGACTCGCCCGCTCACCCCCGCCACACGTTGGCACGCTCGGCCCCGCTGGGATCGTGACTGAGCCGGTGTACGCTGGTAACCATGATACACATCCCGTAACTATAGGAAGCGCTTCCCTTAGTTACCCGATGTGTATCATGGTTACCAGCGTACACCAGCTCCCGGTACACATGTGCAGGGAGCCGGCATACGCTGACGCTTCGCCCGCTCAGCCCCGCCCCCGACACACGTTGCCACACTCGGACCCGCCCCCAGCGGCCCCAGCATGGGGGATGGAGCACGATGGGGGGTGTGCAGCATGGAGGATGGAGCAGGATGGGGGGTGCACAGCATGGGGGATGGAGCACGATGGGGGGTGCGCAGCATGGAGGATGGAGCACAATGGGGGTGCACAGCATGGAGGATGGTGCACAATGGGGGTGCACAGCATGGAGGATGGAGCACGATGGGGGGTGTGCAGCATGGGGGATGGAGCACGATGGGGGGGTGTGCAGCAGGGGGGATGGCGCACGATGGGGGGTGCACAGCATGTCGGATGGAGCACGATGGGGAGTGCGCAGCATGTCGGATGGAGCATGATGGGGGGTGCGCAGCATGGGGGATGGAGCACGATAGGGGGTGTGCAGCATGGGGGTTGGAGTGCGATAGGGGGTGCACAGCATGGGGGATGGAGCACGATGGGGGGGTGTGCAGCATGGAGGATGGAGCATGATGGGGGGTGTGCAGCTTGGGGGATGGAGCACGATGGGGGGTGCGCAGCATGTCGGATGGAGCACGATGGGGGGTGCGCAGCATGGAGGATGGAGCATGATGTGGGGTGCGCAGCATGGGGGATGGAGCACGATGGGGGGTGCGCAGCATGGGGGATGGAGCACGATGGGGGGTGCGCAGCATGGGGGATGGAGCACGATGGGGGTGCACAGAATGGGGAATGGAGCACGATGGGGGTGCGCAGCATGGGGGATGGAGCACGATGGGGATGCGTAGCATGGTGGAAGGAGCACGATGGGGGGTGCGCAGCATGGGGGATGGAGCATGATGGGGATCCGCAGCATGGTGTAAGGAGCACGATGGGAGGTGCGCAGCATGGGGGATGGAGCACGATGGGGGTGCACACCTCCCCCAAAACACACACACACCGCCACACGCGCACCGCACAACACACCACACACATACTGGGAACCACAAACACCGCCCTACACAGACACACACACACACACAGACAACGCAGCACACACACAACACCCAACACACAAACACCGCGGCATACATAAATATACGCACATACCGCGCAACACACACTGCACAAAACATACCTCTCCCCAAGACACACACACGCACTCCACACCCACACAAACCACGCAACACACACAGCACCACACACACAGAACGCTGCAGACACACAGCGCTCCACAAACAATGCAACACACACAACGCAACACACATACAACACTGCTCTCACACACCCCTACACCCAGACAACACCCAGAACATTTACAGCGCCCTACACAAACACTTGGTAGCTACACAAAACAACATCTATATATATATATATATATATACTAGAAGGTGGCCCGATTCTACGCATCGGGTATTCTAGAATTTACGTATTGTGTAGTTCATGTATGATTTTTGTTATATATATATATATATATATATATATATATATATATAGATGTTGTTGTGTGTAGTTACCAAGTGTTTGTGTAGGGCGCTGTACATGTTCTGGGTGTTGTCTGGGTGTGACAGGGGGTGAGAGCGGTGTTGTATGTGTGTTGCGTGTGTTGCGTTGTTTGTGGAGCGCTGTGTGTCTGTAGCGTTGTGTGTGTGTTGCGCGGTTTGTGTGTGTGTGGTGTGTTTTGGGGGGAGGTATGTTTTGTGCAATGTGTGTGTTGTGCGGTATGTGCGTATATTTGTGTGTGCCGCGGTGTTTGTGTGTTGGGTGTTGTGTGTGTGCAGCGTTGTCTGTGTGTGTGGGTGTCTGTGTAGGGCAGTTGTTTGTGGTTCCCAGTGTGTGTGTGTGTGGTGTGTGGTGTGTTGTGCAGTGCGCGCGCGTGTGTGTGTGTGTGTGTGTGTGTTGGGGGGAGGTGCGCACTCCCAAACGTGCTCCATCCCCCATGCAGCGCACTCCCCATCGTGCTCCATCCCCCATGCAGCGCACTCCCCATCGTGCTCCATCCCCTATGCTGCGCACCCCCCATCGTGCTCCATCTCCCATGCTGCGCACTCCCAAACGTGCTCCATCCGCCATACTCCGCACTCCCCATCGTGCTCCATCCCCGATGCTGCGCACCCCCCCATCATGCTCCATCCCCGATGCTGCGCACCCCCCATCATGCTCCATCCCCGATGCTGCGCACCCCTCCATCGTGCTCCATCCCCCATGCTGCACCAGCATCAGCCTCTCTGCCCCCAGCATCAGCTTCTCTGCCCCCAGCATCAGCCTCTCTCCTCCCAGCATCAGCCTCTCTCCTCCCAGCATCAGCCTCTCTCATCCTAGCATCAGCCTCTCTCCTCCCAGCATCAGCCTCTCCTCTCTGTCCCCAGCATCAGCCTCTCTCCTCCCAGCCTTCCCCAGCATCAGCCTCTCTCCTCCCAGCCTCCCTCCTCCCACCCTCCCCCAGCATCAGCCTCCCTCTCCCAGCCTCCCCCAGCATCAGCCTCCCCCAGCATCAGCCTCTCTTCTCTCAGCCTACCTCTCCCAACCTCCCTCCTCCCAGCCTCCCTCAGCATCAGCCTCCCTCTCCCAGCCTCCCCAAGCATCAGCCTCCACCAGCATCAGCCTCTCTCCTTCCAGCCTCCCCCAGCATCAGTACAGTACTCACCTCCGTGACAGCCGTGTCAGTTCGGGGAATGCGCGGGGGGGGAGGGGGGGAGTACAGTACTCACCTCCGTGACAGCCGTGTCAGTTCGGGGAATGCGCGGGGGGAGGGAGGGGGCGGGGCCAGAGCTAGCGTGCATTGCGTGAGGGGGGCGGGGCGTGGCGTGGCCGAATTGCCAATGCCTGCAGGGTGCCGGGGCGAGAGGCCAATCTGTGGGGGGGGCGGAGCCTGGGCGAGCAGCTGGCCAATCCGTGTGGGGGCGCAGCCTGGGCGAGCGGCCAATCCGTGTGGGGGGGCGGGGCCATGGCGAGCCCAGCGGCCAATCAGCTTTGTGTCACCGTAAGGACACAATTTTGGAGCATGACAGACAGACAGATAGACAGACAGATAGACAGACAGACAGACAGGCAATTATATATATAGATATATTTATATATAACAACAAAAATCATACATTAACTACACAATACGTAAATTCTAGAATACCCGATGCGTTAGAATCGGGCCACCTTCTAGTCTATATATATAATTGCCTTATTCTGTCTGTCTGTCTGTCTGTCTATCTATCTGTCTGTCTGTCTGTCTGTCATGCTCCAAAATTGTGTCCTTACGGTGACACAAAGCTGATTGGCCGCTGGGCTCGCCATGGCCCCGCCCCCACACGGATTGGCCGCTCGCCCAGGCTGCCCCCCCACACGGATTGGCCTCTCGCCCCGGCTCTCTGCAGGCCCCGCCCCCCTCACGCAATGCACGCTCGCTCTTGCCCAACTGACACGTAGCTCCGACTCCCAGGTAAGTACACACACACACATCAGATCACACTCACTTTCACACACACCTCACACATCACATCCACACACTCACAACATCCTGGGATATCGCTTGCTTCTACACCGGCTCCGTCACGATCCCAGCAGCGCCAGACATAACCTTGCGATGCTGGGATCTTCACGGAGCCCGTGAATGCTGTTAACCATTATACACATCGGGTAACTAAGGTCCCTTGGTTACCCGATGTGTATCATAGTTAACAGTGTACACCGGCTCACACTCACTCTCACACACACCTCACACACACCTCACACACACCTCACACACACCTCACACATACATCACACATACATCACATCGCATCCACACACTCACAGCATCCGGCGATATCGCTTGCTTCTCGGCGGCGAAACTGTGCTGTTGTGACCTTCCAGGACCTGTCGGAGGATCACATGGCCAGAAGCATGTGGTATCTCCGGATGTTGTGAGTATGAGCGCGTATGTGCAATATCGTCAATGTGTGTGTGCGTGAGTGTATGCGATCGGGTGTGTGAGTGTCGGCAGAGGAGCATGGCGTGCTGGAGGAGGCTGGTAGGAGAGAGGCTGATCCTGGGGAAGGCTGGGATGGAGAGGCTGATGCTGGGGACAGAGAGGCTGATGCTGGGATGAGAGAGGCTGATGCTGGGGACAGAGAGGCTGATGCTGGGGACAGAGAGGCTGATGCTGGGGACAGAGAGGCTGATGCTGGGATGAGAGAGGCTGATGCTAGGGACAGAGATGCTGATGCTGGGGACAGAGAGGCTGATGCTGGGGACAGAGAGGCTGATGCTGGGGACAGAGAGGCTGATGCTGGGATGAGAGAGGCTGATGCTGGGATGAGAGAGGCTGATGCTGGGGACAGAGAGGCTGATGCTGGGGACAGAGATGCTGATGCTGGGAAGAGAGAGGCTGATGCTGGGGACAGAGGCTGATGCTGGGGACAGAGAGGCTGATGCTGGGGACAGAGAGGCTGATGCTGGGGACAGAGAGGCTGATGCTGGGGACAGAGAGGCTAATGCTGGGGACAGAGAGGCTGATGCTGCGGGGAGAGAGGCTGATGCTGGGAGGAGAGAGGCTGATGCTGCGGGCAGAGAGGCTGATGCTGCGGGTAGAGAGGCTGATGCTGGCGCAGCATGGCGGATGGAGCACGTTTGGGAGTGCGCAGCATGGCGGATGGAGCACGTTTGGGAGTGCGCAGCATGGCGGATGGAGCACGTTTGGGAGTGCGCAGCATGGCGGATGGAGCACGTTTGGGAGTGCGCAGCATGGCAGATGGAGCACGTTTGCATGGAGCACGTTTGGGAGTGCGCAGCATGGCGGATAGAGCACGTTTGGGAGTGCGCAGCATGGCGGATGGAGCACGTTTGGGAGTGCGCAGCATGGGGGATGCAGCACGATGGGGAGTGCGGAGTATGGCGGATGGAGCATGTTTGGGAGTGCGCAGCATGGCGGATGGACCACGTTTGGGAGTGCGCAGCATGGCGGATGGAGCACGTTTGGGAGTGCGCAGCATGGGAGATGGAGCACGATGGGGGGGTGCGCAGCATAGGGGATGGAGCACGATGGGGAGTGCGCTGCATGGGGGATGGAGCACGATGGGGAGTGCGGAGTATGGCGGATGGAGCACGTTTGGGAGTGCGCAGCATGGCGGATGGAGCACGTTTGGGAGTGCGCAGCATGGGGGATGCAGCACGATGGGGAGTGCGGAGTATGGCGGATGGAGCATGTTTGGGAGTGCGCAGCATGGCGGATGGACCACGTTTGGGAGTGCGCAGCATGGCGGATGGAGCACGTTTGGGAGTGCGCAGCATGGGAGATGGAGCACGATGGGGGGTGCGCAGCATAGGGGATGGAGCACGATGGGGAGTGCGCTGCATGGGGGATGGAGCACGATGGGGAGTGCGGAGTATGGCGGATGGAGCACGTTTGGGAGTGCGCAGCATGGCGGATGGAGCACGTTTGGGAGTGCGCAGCATGACGGATGGAGCACGTTTGGGAGTGCGCAGCATGGGAGATGGAGCACGATGGGGAGTGCGCAGCATGGCGGATGGAGCACGTTTGGGAGTGCGCAGCATAGGGGATGGAGCACGATGGGGAGTGCGCAGCATGGCGGATGGAGCACGTTTGGGAGTGCGCAGCATGAGGGATGGAGCACGATGGGGAGTGCGCAGCATGGCGGATGGAGCACGTTTGGGAGTGCGCAGCATGGCGGATGGAGCACGTTTGGGAGTGCGCAGCATGGCGGATGGAGCACGTTTGGGAGTGCGCAGGATGGGAGATGTAGCACGATGGGGGGTGCGCAGCATAGGGGATGGAGCACGATGGGGAGTGCACACCTCCCCCCAACACACACACACACGCGCGCGCGCACTGCACAACACACCACACACACACACACACACTGGGAACCACAAACAACTGCCCTACACAGACACCCACACACAGACAACGCTGCACACACAAATATACGCACATACCGCACAACACACACATTGCACAAAACATACCTCCCCCCAAAACACACCACACACACACAAACCGCGCAACACACACACACAACGCTACAGACACACAGCGCTCCACAAACAACGCAACACACAAACACCGCTCTCACCCCCCGCCACACCCAGACAACACCCAGAACATGTACAACCCCTACACAAACACTTGGTAACTACACACAACAACATCTATATATATATATATATATATATATATATATATATATATATATATATATAACAAAAATCATACATGAACTACACAATACGTAAATTCTAGAATACCCGATGCGTAGAATCGGGCTACCTTCTAGTATATATATAATTGCCTTATTCTGTCTGTCTGTCTTGCTCCAAAATGACGTCATTACAGTGACAACCGTCGCATTGGCTGCTCGGCTCAGCCCCGCTCGCCGCACACATTGGCCGCTCGGCCCGGCCACGCCCCCCGCACACTGTGCCCGCTCGGCCACGCTCCCCGCACACTGTGCCCACTCGGCCACGCTCCCCGCACATTGTGCCCACTCGGCCACGTCCCCCGCACACTGTGCCCACTCGGCCACGCCTCCCGCACACATTGGGCACCTATACACCTCCCCCCAGTACTACTCAACCTATTATACTCCTCTCCCCCCACGACTACTCTTCCTATTATACTCCTCTCCCCCCAGGACTACTCCTTCTATTATCCTCCTCTCTCTCCAGGACTACTCCACCTATTATACTCCTCACCTCCAGGACTACTCCTCCTAATATACTCCTCTACCCCCAGGACTACTCCTCCTATTATCCTCCTCACCTCCAGGACTACTCCTTCTATTATACTCCTCTCCCCCAGGACTACGCCTCCTATTATCCTCCTCTCCCCCCAAGACTACTCCTCCTATTATCCTCCTCTCTCCCCAGGACTTCTCCTCCTATTATCCTCCTCTCTCCCCCGGACTACTCCTCTTATTATCCTCCTCACCTCCAGGACTACTCCTCCTAATATACTCCTCTACCCCCAGGACTACTCCTCCTATTATCCTCCTCACCTCCAGGACTATTCCTTCTATTATACTCCTCTCCCCCAGGACTACGCCTCCTATTATCCTCCTCTCCCCCCAGGACTACTCCTCCTATTATCCTCCTCTCTCCCCAGGACTTCTCCTCCTATTATCCTCCTCTCTCCCCCGGACTACTCCTCCTATTATCCTCCTCTCTCCCCAGGACTATTCCTCCTATTATACTCCTCTCTCCCCAGGACTTCTCCTCCTATTATCCTCCTCTCTCCCCCGGACTACTCCTCCTATTATCCTCCTCTCCCCCCAGGACTATTCCTCCTATTATCCTCCTCTCTCCCCAGGACTATTTCTCCTATTATACTCCTCTCCCCCCAGGACTACTCCTCCTATTATACTCCTCTCTCCCCAAGACTACTCCTCCTATTATACTCCTCTCTCCCCAAGACTACTTCTCCTATTATACTCCTCTCTCCCCAGGACTACTCCTCCAACACACACACACTGCACAAAACATATACCTCCCCCAAAACACACACACACACACCCACACAAACCATGCAACACACACAGCACCACATACACACAACGCTCCACAAACAACGCAACACACAAACAACACCGCTCTCACACACCCCCACATCCAGACAACACCCAGAACATTTACAGCGCCCTACACAAACACTTGGCAACTACACACAACAGCATCTATATATATATATATATATATATATATATATAAACAAAAATCATACATTACCTACACAATAAATTCTAGAATACCCGATGCGTTACAATTGCACCGCCTTCTAATATAACTATAAAGAGAAAAATCAGAAAAAACGAAAATTTTGAAGTGGTCTCTTAATTTTTGCCAGAGCTGTGTGTATATATATATATATATATATATATATATATATATATATAATATAAAGCTGAATGTGTGTGTGTGTGTGTGTGTGTGTGTATGTATGTATGTATGTATGTATGTATGTATGTATGTATGTCTGTATGTATGTCCGGGATTGGCATCCGCACCGTCGCAGCTACAGCCACGAAAGTTTGCACACTCACACTTCTGGACCCCGAGAGTGTCATAGGCTATGTTTTGAGGGGAAATTTTAACCACGCACTTTACAGTTATTCGCCAAAAAACCTGCCTCCATTAAAGCGAATGGAGCTGGGAGCCACAGTGCAGCCAGAACTTCAGAAGAATGCGCAGCCACGCCCTTATATGGAATGTTGGCGTGTCACAATGCAGCCAGGGAAGGAGACAGACAAAGAGACAGAGACAGACACAGGGAAACAGACAGACAGGGAAAGAAAGGGAAAGAGACAGACAGGGTAAGAGACAGACAAAGACAGGTAAAGAGACAGACAAAGAGACAGACACAGGGAAAGAGACAGAGGGAAAGAGACAGACAGGGAAAGAGAGGGAAAGAGACAGACAGGGAAAGAGAGGGAAAGAGACAGACAGGGAAAGTGACAGAGATAGAGAGACAGACAGGGAAAGAGATAGACAGACAGGGAAAGAGATTGAGACAGACGGAGAAAGAGACAGACAGTCAGAGACAGACAGGGAAAGAGACAAAGAGAGAGAGACAGAGAGATATATACAGAGGGGGAGACAGACAGAAAATGGGAGAGAAACAGAGAGACAGTTACTATCCCGGGCTTATACATTCTATCCCAGGAATGTTAATACATTCTATTTTGTTAACCACAGTTATTAACCCGGGCAAAGCCAGATAGTACAGCTAATATATATATATATATAATATATATATATATATATATATATATATATATATATATATATATATATATATAACAATTTTGCTGGTAAAGGAAAACATGTTTTATTTTTTTATTTTTTTGTCTTACACTTTATGCCCTTTTTGTAAGTAATACAGTTTTACAATTACCATCATATAGTAATTTTGGTCAACACCTTGTAGTAATGTTCCCATCCTGGTTCTCATCTTTTATTAATGTCTCTCACCCTTTTCCCCTTCTTGTAGCAATGTGCACTATCCTCCCCATTCTGTAGTAACATGCCCATATTTCCATCCTATAGTAATATGCTTATCCTTGTTTCCATCCTGTAGTAATGTACTCATCCTTGTCCCTGTCTTGTAGTAATGTGCCCCATCCTTGTCCCTATCCTGTAGTAATGTCCCCATCCTGGTCCTCATCCTGTGGTAGTGTCCCCATCCTGTAATAAAGTGCCCATCCTTGTACCCGTCTTGTAATAATGTGCTTCCTCCCAGTCCTCACACTGTACTAATGTGCCCCATCCTGAACCTCATCCTGTAGTAATATGCGCATCCTTGTCCCCATCTTATAGTAATGTGCCCATCCTTGTCCCCATCCTGTACCCTTGTTGTGCCATTCTATACACACACAGACATCCTGAACTGTGCAGCCTCAGTAGGAAATACAAATGCACACAACACCAAACCTTTCTTCTCAACTGTCCTCCGTTCCCTTAGCGTCCTCTTTCTTCTTTGCTTCATACAGGGTGCAGGCACGTGGACCCGGTAACGATCGCAGCCACTGTCAATGCTTTGTTTTGCCGCCACGCAAAGTCAAGTTCTCTATAGCAGCCGCCGGCCAATCAGATGCAAGCAACTAAGGTAATTCCTGTCAGTTGCTTGCCTCTGATTGGCCGGTAGCAGAATTGAGTTGTGCAGAGAGAGCTTGACTCAGCAGCGCAAGCAAAATGTTCATCTGAAATAAAGCTCTTACAGCTGCGGCCCCTGCACCGGCCACAATCGTTACTGGGTCCACGGGCCTGCAGGCAGCAAGAAGCAGCTTGACGGGCCACATGTGGCCCACGGGCCGCATGTTTGAGACCTCTGTCCTAGACTGTTTTGCGACCTGTGGGTTTCTGGTTTGGCCATCCCCGTGATAGTGTTAGGGTTCAGCCCATTTAGTGCATTCTGGTGTCTTCCGTACGGATCTGGTTTGCGCAATGGCCACACAACTATAGCCCTTTTCACTGGAGGTCAGTGAAATTAGCGACTAACAACAGCATGCAAATTAGACCGTCACTAGTGATCAAGGTGATCAGTGTATTCTGTTGGAACCTAAGGTAAAGTTGTCGAATTGCTTCAACGGTGACCAAAGTAACTTCTTTTTTCTGCTTCAATTAAGTTATACTTCCATTTTTGTCCGGTATCCTCTGGGTCTGAGAGTCAGCAAGTAGGGCTCTACAAGGATTACCCAGTGTACCATCAAGCAAACGTAGTGACCCTGGCCAGAAATACGTTGGCCACGTGTTGATCGTTCAGTAGACCTTTCCAGTAACTATAAAAAGAAGCCACAGCCACACCATGATTTACCAGATGGACATGTATAGGCATAGTAAAGAAACCATAGTGTTACAGAGGACTGGATGGGGACCCAGGCAAGTCACTATAATTGTACAACAAAAAGAGAAGGAAAAATACAATCAAAAGCCCAATGTACTGAAAGTGATGATCTTTATTGAGAATAGGGTAGGTGCAGGGCGGCGCAAAACAAGTGGGGACACAGGCAGGGGAATCACTGGTAAGTAAGGAATAAATGCCCAGCTACTGGCAAACAATTAGCCTAACCATAAACATGGTATACAAAGGGGTACAAAATTGATATATAGGCACAAAGATGCCAGCAATTCTCCATACAGGGAATGATTAAATGGGCATCACAGGGCCAAAATCCCAAAGCATGTTAGAACCACATCACTACCACAGCAAAGAAGCATTCATTGCAATATCTACAATAATGTCATACAAAATCAATGATGATTGTTGCTGCGTATAGAGAAATGTGTGGTGGGAAGGAGACCCTGGCACCCCAAGAGCTAGTACAGTGTACTGACAAAACTAGGATGACTTGGTCTTGGTTGTCACATTACCTGGAGGGAGAAAAAGTGATCCACGTGGTACCCGTGTCCTACTCGACGGCCGTTTCGGCTATGGAAGCCTTCGTCAGTGGGAGTGGTGAAGTGAGGGGGAGTGTGCATTAAAAACAAGACGTCAGCCAATCGCACCCGGTCGGCGTGGTCATGACGCATGCAATGCCCCGGCAACAAAGGACACCACTCGCGCGCCGCGTCGCCCCACATCCGACACTTCCGGTCACATGACAGCCGCGTATACCATTACGCGACGGTCATGTGAGCAGACATCACATGGGGTGATACCGACGCAGCAGTGCGATGACGTCCCAGCGCCAGCAACACGCATGCGTACTCACCAACCTGGATTGCTGGATGTAAAACAGGATTGCGATAACCGCACAGTGTCTTAATAGGGTTGTGGCCAAACCACAAGGACAATTTGAACAAACCATGTAGGTCTTATATGCAATGCTAAGCGAGAAATTAGATCATCCTACCATAACATACATGCTAACATTGATTCATTAGGCAAAATGCAATAACACATTAAATACACCAGCATATTGTTAATAGACAATCACATATACCGTAATTATATAGTTCTATAGTGACTTAAAACATCCGTATCACATGGGAACAGAAAAATAAAAGTATCACCATGGCTATCATATCATAGGTGGACCGATGTAAAAAAGGTTACGGTAATACCCATGTCTCTACATATGATAGATCAGCCGATATAAATCAATATAGCTAAATATATCCAGAGAGAAATAAATAAGATGATACATAAAAATTATATATTTTTTCCTTCTTTTATCTTTTTCCCTTTCATAAATTCATGGCAGCTCAAATAATTCAGGACAGTCCATCTTGTACAGTAGGTTAAGGCCACATAAATATCGGATCCTATAGGCGAGAGGATGACGTCTAAATAAAACAAAGTGAATAATATAAATATCATAAAATCAATGCAAGAAAAAGGAGACGAAAACCCCCCTAGAACCATAACCATCACAAAAATGAGGCATAAGAAATATTTTCGTTCAGATCCATAGGGGGGAGGGTTTTTAAAGTCCAGATCCACTTGGTCTCCATCCTAGCCAATCTTTCACTAATTTTGCCACCACGAATATTTGAGTCAAGATGATCAATGCCCCTGACCCGTAATAATGTCGGGTTAGACTGATGGTATTGTCTAAAATGACGCGGGATAGTTTTTAATGATGAAATATCCAGACAGTCTGCCGCTGCCACTATCCCATTTACGTGCTCCCGAATCCGCACTTTGAACTGTCTGGTCGTCAAGCCAACATAAATTTTGGGGCATGGGCAGGTGGCATAATAAATGACTGCCGTCGTGGTGCAAGTGATGAATTTTTTAAAAGAGAAGGTGTGTTCCCCCGCAGAATCGGAGAATGAGTCCGTCCTATCCACGCAGTGACCATAAGGTGCAGTAACTATGTTGGTGAGGGCATTGGTGATGTTATGGTACGTGTGCCTGGGGACAGTACATCCGGAAAAATAGTGGTGGCTGAGGAACAAGTACAGAGGGACGTCCACCGTCATAAAGCTGTGGAAAGTCTTAAGCCTGCTTTACACGAGTCGATCTATCGTGCGATAGCACGAGCGATCAAACCCGCCCCCGTCGTTTTTGCGTCACGGGCAAATCGCTGCCCGTGGCGCATAAACTCGTTTAACCCCCGTCACACGCACTTACCTTCCGGACGACCTCGCTGTGGGCGACGAACGTCCACTTCCTGAAGTGGGAGGGACGTTCGGCGTCACAGCGACGTCACACGGCAGCCGGCCAATAGAAGCGGAGATGAGCGGGATGTAAACATCCAGCCCACCTCCTTCCTTCCATTAAGCCGGTGGGTGCCGTGGTACACAGGTGCGCTGTGTTCATCATTCCCGTGGTGTCACACGGAGCAACGTGTGATGCCACGGAAACGATGAACAACCTACACCCATGAAAATAAACAATATTATGAAAGTTAACGACGAATACATGATTCATGATTTGTGAGCGATACTGCGTCGATCGGAGGTGTCACACAAGACGACGTCATGCGCTATGCCGGATGTGCTTCACGAAGACCGTGACCCCAACGACATATCATCTCGTGTAAAGCCCGCATTAGTGTCCATAAGCCTAAATGGTAACATTTCCAGGTCAAGCAGTCTGGAAATTTGCCCATTTACTGTTTGAACCTGTGGATGGTGGATATCTGGGTATTTGTGTTTGCGTTCCAAGGCCTAGACTAAACTCAGCTGATCGCTTACCTGGGACCAAGAATTGGACAACATTGCTGATGGTTCTTACATTATATGCAACATGTGTAGAGCAGGATATATTCCTGCCTGCATCCTGGAAAGATAGCAAAAACTGTGGAAAGAAAGCGCACATAGGGTTTTAACCGATAGATATAGGTGCAGGGAATAGGACAGGTACTCACCTGCTTCAGTTGTGACAGGCACAACTCCTTGTCAGCATGGAATAAATGAATACAAAAGTGGTCAGCTGCAGCCCCGATATTGCAACAGGATGGGGGATGATCAAAAGAAATCGGGTTAAATGCTGCGCTAAAAACCACAATCCAAAGATATATCGTGAATTCCTTTTCTTTATTTTCACAGGTCAACGCGTTTCAAAGGCATCTCCACCTTCTTCATCAGGACAAAAGTCAGAAAGGAACAGCAACCTGTTGCTGTTCCTTTCTGACTTTTGTCCTGATGAAGAAGGTGGAGATGCCTTTGAAACGCGTTGACCTGTGAAAATAAAGAAAAGGAATTCACGATATATCTTTGGATTGTGGTTTTTAGCGCAGCATTTAACCCGATTTCTTTTGATCATCCCCCATCCTGCATCCTGGAAAGGGGACAGGCAAGCATGTAGAACTGGAAAGAGGCAGTGTTGTCAGCCACAGACACAGGCATTTGACCCATCTAGATGGGTTCTTTGATGACATGTGCCTGTGTGGCGCCCCTGACCTAGTCAGGCGCCACTGAGTACTGCACCCATGCTGGGTGAGTGCAAACAGGTAATCCTAAAGGCTGAGTAGGGTGTGTACACACAGTCACATAGTAACCAGGTCTCACACACACACCTTAGAGGGGACCCCTGGGCAGACCCAGGAGGGGACGTGGCCTCCACATCTCAGCTAGTGGTGCTCTAGGGAGGCTGGAAGCTAGTTGTGCAGTGGCAGTAAAAGAAGGAATAGAAGAGCAGCAAGCCGAGTCTGAAGCGGAGAGCGGGCATGCAGACACGCTAGTCAGACCCTGCATGTGTAGTGACTATTGGCGGGGGAGAACGGTCACCAGATGTTGGACAGAAAGACGCTGAGGAAGCCAGTTGGTTAGGAAGACACTGAGGAAATCATATGGTCGTATACGGAGCCTTCTGGAGGGCTAGGCACGCATGGGGAACAGGTCCCTAGAGCCAGACATCCATTTAGTGGCCTGCTAAACCTGCCGGTGGGGTGGACAATAAGTCCCACACCAACCAACACAGAGTCCAAGCATCAGTAGCAACAAGCTGGCCCATAAGGAGGATCGAGCCTGGAGCTATCTTCCTTGGTCCACGCTGCCAGCAAACAGGCCAAAAAGGGGAGAAAAGGCAGTTGCGACTTCCCTGGATGAATTCCACGGTACTTTAAGTCAGGGGTTGTCCGAAACAAGAAGTGCTAGGAAGGCGAGTCAACAGTCACCCCTAAATCAGCCTGAAGGATACCTGGGTCCACCTGGTGTATCTCAGCATCGCCCGGGTTACCTCACCAGACCAGCAGAAAGTGAGTAAACGAGTTGAAAGACACTTTGGACCGAGACTGAGTTCTTCTGCGACCTGTTGTTCCACACACATACACCCGAGTCCCTGGGGCCAGCCTCACTCTCGGGAGGCCACACCATCCAACTGCAAATCCCATCAGCCCCAGACGCTCGTTAAACTACAGTGGCGGTCATCCCTAATCCTGACCGCAAACCGAGAGTGGCGTCACGACTCAGATGTAAACAATCTGACATACCTGTTGCCAGCGGTGATCAAGTGGAGTCCCTGTGGCATCCCAGAAGGTGGAGTGAAGTCCCTGAGGTGGCCGCTACAGGTGGGCGACAAAAATTCTGGTGTCACGAACAGGATAAGGACTAGACCTGTTAAAACAGGTGACCGTGTGCCTTGGAGGTCCATTCAAAAAAATTTGGACCGCCACCACATTGATACTGCAAAAGCGCGCAGAAGAGAAGTACCGCCCACGAAGAGCTGTGGCTGTCTTAAGACCCCTGTAACACTCCGGCCCCATAAGAGAGAGAGATATGGGCGGATCTGGCCTAGACGGCGGGGACGTTGCAGGCTGGTGGAAGAAACGAAACTGAACAGCGAGCAAGGCAAGATGGCATCTGCAAGAGGTGACTAGGAAGAGCTGGGATGGACCAGGCTGATGACTGCCGCTGAGCTGGAGGCTGAAGTCGGAAGGATGGCTGATAACCTGGAAGCACAGAGCAGGTAACAGATAGCCGCCTGAAAGACAGAGGTGGTGACGGCAGTAAGAAACCTGCAGATGCTGGTGCAGCGAGGCCCGCGTGGAGGTGTCGCCCACGCCGATCTGGAGTCATCACCGGTGATAGTGACCCTGCCGCGGGATGCCCCCAGCCGGAGCCTGAGTGACTCCAAGTTTGCCCCTGCCCGATCGGGTGTGCTGACCCCGCCGGCGTTGTTACCAGAGGCCGATGCGATCCCTGATATGATCCCAGATGCGGTCCCTGATGCGACGTCCAGAGTAGTGACTACGGCCAGAAAAGACCAGGCCGCAACACCTCCTGTCCTGGCCAGACCAGACCAGGGCGCAACACCTCTTATCCCTGTGCCCCGGTATTAAGCAGACAGAGAAATGATGCGGATAATGAGAGAGTTGGAGGCCCAGTTCAGCACCTGGTAGATATGTACCTGGTGCCTAAGCTGCCATACCGACCTGAAGCGGTCCAGGCACCCTCTCTGACAGAGAGGGACCCATCACCCTGCCCGGCTGCTAGAGGTTCGTCCCCAGACATGCTGCCATTCAGAGGAGGACACAGCACCCTTAAAGAGTAAGGGAGGCCTGGAGGTCGCGCTGATGTGCCCCCAACGACCAGAAGAGACTGCAGCAACCCCTGCCGAGGAGGAAGATCTGAATGCCTACATCCCTGGCATGTATGTGACCTGGGAGCCGGGTGATGAACAGGTGATGGTGATGCGGAGGCCAGCCCACAGAGGACAGCGGTGTGTGAGGGCAAGACACCCCCTTGTGCAACCTAACCCTGAGAAAGAGCGAGTGGAGGCCAGGGACCTAAAGGAGCAGCAGTCCCTACGGTAGACCGGGTTTCAGGCCAGAGGTCCTCTCCACCGTGGGGTAGTGGAGGAATTTAACCTTCGCACAGGATATGGCTTCATCGTAGAGTCCAGAATAAAAGAAGGCATCTTTGTCTCAAGGAGGGATGTACAGTCCCACTTACAGCAAGGACACCCAGATCGAGACCTTTATGTGGGAGATGTTGTAGAATTCACCAGGCACATGAGTGAAAGAGGCTGGTATGCCTTAGATGTCATGCAGTGCCCTAAAATGCTACCAGGTCCCCAAAGTCACCGCCACCAGGGGATGCACTAGATACAGCTCAAGATACAGCTTAAGATACAGCTCAAGATACAGCTCTAGATACAGCTCAAGATACAGCTCTAGATGCAGCTCAAGAGGAAGCTCAAGATGCAGCTCAAGCTGAAGCTCAAGATGCAGCACAAAATGCTCCAAGGCTAATCTCCAGGTTGAAGAGCACTGAGTGTGTCAGCCCTGGTCTTGAAAGAAGAAACTCTGTTTAAATGTCTTCATAGTAAAAGTACTGTTAACCTGTTTTGAAGTTAAAGTAACGTTAAAGAAATGCGCCCACAAGGACTGTTGCGAGAACTTTGCTGCTAAAATGTGTTGCACCAGGTTAGCGTGCACTTTAAAATGGACCATAAGGTTATGAACTGGCTTTAACCACAAACTCTCACAGTGTATAAAGTTACCCCAGTTGTACCAACTTCAGAGCATGCCTGTTTATGGGGCCTGGCTCTGCACCACCAGGAAGCACGCCTGTTGAGGGGCCTGCTGTCCAAAAAGCCCAGAGCACGCCTGTTGAGGGGCATGGCTCTACACCACCAAGGGAGCAAGCCTGTTTATGGGGCTTGCCCTCAACACTCAGAAGCGGGTACGCCTGTTTATGGGGCCTACCTTACACCACCATCCTCAGGAGAGGAAGATTGGAGGAAAGGCTGGGATAGAGCTGGCCCAGACCTGGTCACTAAAAGGAGCGGTGACCTGCCTCCTGAGAGGTTTTGGGTGGGTTACAGACTTGTGGGTGGTGAAAAATGGTACCTGGTATGTTTTAAATGTTTTATGTGAATACCTCCCCTGTGTGGGAAATGTTGTATTAAAGTTTTTATTGTCTTTGCTGCCCGATGACGTGCTGTTGATAACCAAGGGAGAATGTGCCGCCCCTGACCTAGTCAGCCTCCACTGAGTACTGCACCCATGCTGGGTGAGTGCAAACAGGTAATCCTAAAGGCTGAGTAGGGTGTGTATGCACAGTCACATAGTTACAAGGTCTCACACACACACCTTAGAAGTGTGGCCTCCACATCTCAGCTAGTGGTGCTGTATGGAGGCTGGAAGCTAGTTGTGCAGTGTCAGTAAGAGAAGGAGTAGGAGAGGAGCAATCTGAGTCTGAAGCGGAGAGCGGGCACGCAGACATGCTAGTCAGACCCTGCATGTGTAGTGGCTGTTGCCAGGGGAGAACGGTCACCAGAAGTTGGACAGAAAGATGCTGAGGAATCCAGTTGGTCAGAAAGACACTGAGGAAATCAGCTGGTCATGTACGGAGACTTCTGGAAGGCTAGGCACGCATGGGGAACAGGTCCCTAGAGCCAGACATCCATTTAGTGGTTTGCTAAACCTGCCGGTGGGATGGAAAACAAGTCCCACACCAACCAACACAGAGTCCGAGCATCAGCAGCAATGAGGGGGTCCATAAGAAGGATCGAGCCTGGAGCCATCTTCCTTTGTCCACGCTGCCAGCAAACAGGCCAGAAAGGGGAGAAAAGGCAGTTGCGACTTCCCTGGATGAATCCCACAGTACTTTAAGTCAGGGGTTGTCCGAAACAAGAAGTGCTAGGAAGGCAATTCAGCAGTCACCCCTAAATCAGCCTGAAGGATACCTGGTTCCATCTGGTGTATCTCAGCATCGCCCGGGTTACCTCACCAGACCAGGAGAAAGTGAGTAAACGAGTTGAAAGACACTTTGGACTGAGACTGACTTCTTCTGCGACCTGTTGTTCCACACACATACACCCGAGCCCCTGGGGCCAGCCTCACTCTCGGGAGGCCACACCATCCAACTGCAAATCCCATCAGCCCCAGACACTCGTTAAACTGCAGTGGCGGTCATCCCTAATCCTGACCGCAAACCAAGAGTGGCGTTACAACTCAGAAGTAAATAACCTGACATACCTGTTGGCAGCGGTGATCAAGTGGAGTCCCTGTGGCATCCCAGAAGGTGGAGTGAAGTCCCTGAGGTGGCCGCTACAGGTGGGCGACACACCTGAGCATACTGGTGATGGTCAGGCTGATAGTGGTCATGCTCCTGCTGATCTTGGTATGGCACAGGTTGCAAATTACCATTCTTTTATCATCCACACTTTCTTTTAAAAAAAGCACCTAACCTTTGGCTTGGTAACTTGCTTAATGTGGGTGCTCTGTAGTATAGTTGCCCACTTTTTTCCTTTTGACCACCCCACTACCTCTTCCTGCCAGTTGCAGTGCTGCGGATCCCTCTTCCTCTGCGTTGGTGTCCCCATTCAGAATGGTACCTTGCCAGGTTGGGTCAGTGACTTCATCATTCATGACCTGGTCTTCCACTTCCACACTCTGGTTCTCCTTTTGATTTGTTGACTTAACAAAATCACTTGCTGGCAAATTGTTGTTCCCCAGCTCAAATATGTGGGCATCACTACACATGATCTCTTCATGTCTCTCTTATAACATGCAAGGTGAGAAGCCAGAAGAATAAATAAATGGAAATGTAAAGAGCTCCTCGAAGTGTCAAAGTGTGGAATCACTTGTCTTCCGAGACTTGCCATGGTAGGAGGATAGAGGATTAGGATTATGGGGTCCAGACTTGGCTAGTGCAACTGGACCATATGAAAGACAGGGCAGTGCTGCGTAACAGACTGGAAGCATTATCTGCTATCCAACAGACTACCTGTTTGCACTGTTCTAGCTACAAGAGTGTTGGCCCATGCCCCCTCAGCAAAGTTGGACAAGAAGCTATTGCTCCTGGATGAGCATGCTCCTGCCTGCAAACATTATTGTTTTATTTTTTCAAACAAAATATGTAGACCTGAAAAAAAAATTGTTGTGAGGGCCGCCTGATGGCACTCCAAAAATTATGAGTGGAGCAAATAGATGGTCCTCTTATACTTTTGAGTGAGGGCTGCCTGATGTCTTGACTTGGTTTTGCGTTCTGTTGTTGTCATATGGTATCCCAGCTTGTTCACAAGTTGCACTTTTGCTGCGTTTTTTGCAGTGTTTTTAATTAGTTATATGTGAATTAAAAACTGATTTTTACAGTACCAGCAAAAGCCGTGAGATTTCATAAATCGCTGCAAAAAAACGCAGCAAAAGTGCAACTTGTGAACAAGAAGAATAACCATATGACCCAACATTAAAATGGGTTTTAGAGGGATCGGTTCTGTCAAACTAATCTCATCAGCTTCTGTACCGCCCCTGTGCGAGCAGCCAGGCTGCTGCTGCTGCTCAGATGCGAATCCGCGGTGGCTCGAGGGGTCTCCGGACCCGGGAGTCGCGCATCCACTCGATTAAAAGAAGGGGGTAAGATATGTACAAGTTTTTTTTGGAAAGTTTGTGATGCCACCCACGGTGCGTGGTACTGCGAGGGACCACTGCTGCCGTTGGGGAGCCTGGTGACAATGGTGTAGCAGCCTGATATTTAACCCCTCCGTGGGTAGGGTGTTTGTTTCCCGGGGGCCGTTGATGATGGATGGTGTTTGGGTGCCGTTGGGGGATAGGAACAGGGGTTTTCAATGTATTCACTCAGTCCCAGAATAACCACACCGACAGCTTGTAAACTAAAGTTCTGAGCACCACTGTAGCCTGCAGGGAGCACGCCTGGATCCGTGCCCTTGGTGTTGTTGCTGGTCTGTGGCCCTGTCCCTGGCACCTTAGTCTCGATTTGACCCGTTGGTATGAAACTCTCTGGGTCCCGCTCACCCGTATGGCTAACGGAGTGAGCTTGCTCTCAGGGTTCACGTGTAGGATTTCTTTGGACTGTAGTGGGAAAGTCCAATCCCATCGGTGCGTTAGTACCCTAATTTTTGAGTGGGTTAGGGATGACACTTCAAGTCTTCACACCCGTCTGGTAAATTACCGGAACGCGTGAAGCTACTTTCCGGCCTGGGGTCCACGTACCCGGTCTTGCACTGGCCCCTGCCTGGTGATAGTTCAAGGCCACCGGCTGACCTCCTCGGCAGTCCATGCCCCTTGACACTGTCCCCTGCGACCGGGTTTCAGCTCCTACCAGGCCCAGACCATCTGCCACCTAGTATACAGGAGTTCTCCTCCGTGGCTTCTCCTCACGAGGGCCACTTCACCTCCTCTCTCCTTCACTCTCAACTCTCAACTGTCACTGTCCTCACTTTCTCCTCACCAACCCCCCATGTGGGCGACCCTATTCCCTTCAGGCACCCCAGTGGTGTGTCTGGTAGGTTCAAGTGGGAAGTGTTCCTAGGATTTTGATTGGCCAAGCTGTTAACAACACCAAAGGACCAGGATCCGTAACCAAGGAGGGTGGATACCGTGCAGAAGGGCAGATTGCACAATACCCTGTGACGACCTGATAGACCAGGGCATCACACTTCTATGAGTAGGTAAGTTCAAAGTTGGATCAGTCTAATGTGGTGAATGTTGTTTATCTGTACTTTTGAAAGGCATTCAATACAGTACCATGTAATAATTTGGTGCATAAAATGAGGGAAATGGGACTAAGTGAATAGAGGTGTAACTGGGTTAACAAATGGCTCAGTGATAGGAAACAGTGTTGGTAATAATAGAAAATGCTAAGAATGGGTCACAGTTAATCAATGGCATTAGTCGTCTCTTCTTTTTAAGATATTTATTAACGACTTTGTAGATGGCATACAAAGTACAATTTCAATATTTGCCGTTGATACCAAACTCTGCAAGTTAATGAACAAAGAGGAGAATAATTTAATATTACAGAGGGATTTATGTAAGCTGGAGGCTTAGGCTGATAAATGGAAATTGAAATTTAATGTAGAAAACAGTAGATTCTCGTGTTCAAAGTCCCACAGTACTTGCAGACAAACATCACCATCTGTTGGTTGGACAGAACCAACAGGAACAGACCAACAGAGTGCTTGTTTCTTGAGAGGAATATTTTCAAGAAGGTGAGGAGATAGCGTCAAGACTTAAGAGGAGGCAGACATTTGGGCTGCGGAATAGCCTCACGGACATTACTGCAGAAGAGGCAGAGACTAGAGATAAGCAAATCTGTTTGGTTTGCGTTCACCAATTTCAGATTCGGTACGAGCCTTGCCTGGTTCGGTTCAGGCTCGGCTACCCGAGCACTTTACTTAAATTAAATGGCCTACATTAATGAAAACCATGGATAAAACAAATGCAGAGAGTTGTGAATTAAGGAAATGGATCTACCAAATCTGCAGATTTTGGAGGATCTGTGTCCGAACGGTCTTGGAGAAAGACTATTAACTGAACTTAGGCCTAAAAATGAGAAATCCCCTCCCTTTTGTGAGGCTGCAATGAGATATTTGAAAAATTGGTTTTGTATGGTCTGGTCTAGATTCATTCCAAACCCAAATGGGGTTTGAATCTAGAGAGGTCTGAGCTTACTGCCCTTTTGGCTTTGGACAGCATTGTCATTAAACCCTGGACAGGCCCATGTACTGTATAAGGAGATCTGTGTGAAGATTTCGACGGACTCCCAATGTTATAGAATCCTTGAGAAGGATCCAACAGTGTTGTTTCAAGGGGAATTGAATGCAGCTAAGGATTGTGGTCTCACTAACAATAAAGAAATGGCATTGAAGTCCGCCATATAACAACAAGAGGCCACGCTTTACTGCCTGCTGAAATTTCATAAGGGGTATACTCTCTCAAAGGACATCCCATTGTGTCAGGTATAGATAGTCTGACTCAAAAAGTCAATGTCTATTTGGATGCAATTTTACGACCATTTGTCTTTTCCCTTCCATCGTATATACAGGATACAATTGACGTGTTAAACAGATTGAGTAAAATGCCATACTGGCAAGCCTGGATGTGGAGGCTTTATATAACTCAATTCTTCATGATAAAGGCTATCTAGCAGTTGAGGACTACTTGCAGTCAAGGGCAACACATCTACATCACACAATGGATTTGTTCTGGAACTTCTAAAATTTTTGCTTATTCACAACCAGTTTTTTTTATGGGCATGACTTCCACCAGCTCAGGGACATGGCGAGGGCGGAGCCCATGTGTCCCCACATATGCTAACTTGTTCTTTGGCCAGTGGGAGGCAAGAACAATCTTCACAGAAGATTTCAGTAGATGGACTGGATCAAATTTTTATGGCTAAGGTTCATCGATGACATCCTGATTCTATGGATGGGAAAGAAGAAGGAATTTGTGACGTTTACAGAAGTCGTCAACTATAGCAACATTGGGTTGAGGATTACATCAGAGGTGCAAGAGGAAGATCCTTGGTGTGAAAATTAGGAAACAACAGGATGAAACTATGGTTACTACCATATACAATAAGGCTACAGCAACAAATAACCTCCTTAAATAGGAGACCCATCATCCTGTTCCATTGAAGAGAGGAATACCTCTGTAGCAGTTCTGGGAGGTTCAAAAGAACTGTACTTCCTTGAGTGACTTCAACAGACAATCAAGTGACCTAGAAGGTAAATTTTATAGATGTGGATAAAATAAACAAATCGTGAAGAGTGCTTACAATCATGAACTCACTTCTTAAAGGACAGACTTGTTAATGCCACGTGATAAGTTGAAGAGTAGCTATATTCGAATGATTAGAACCTATGATGAGAGATGGAAGGAGGTCAGGGATCACCTCAATACTTACTGGCATATTTTACAAACAGATGACGACATCTCTGGGATAATAACAGAACGGGTGTCAGTCACCTATATATGTGTAAGGAACTTAAAAAGCAGATTGATCCATAGTCATTTGGCACCAGAGAAACATAATACCACCTGGTTGAATCAATGTGGATTGAAGGGGACATACAACTGTTGTACGTGTAAGGCCTGTGAATACATTGGTTGAGGCTCAGAATTCACCAGTGTATCGACAGAACGGACCTTTAAATGCATGGCTTCTGCTATGGTCGGGAGACTGCTGACATACCTGCAAATATCCATTCAGTGACAAGAAAAAAGAAAAAGTACTTGTCCCAGGCTCCACAAGCAAGATCAGGATGACTAAGAAAAAAGACAAAATTGCATCCAAAAATAAGCAGAAGGACTACAGCAGAGACCACTGGAGATCTTCAAGGAAAAAACAAGATGGTAAAAATATCCAGCGGGACAAAGGCACACAGACAAAATGACAGAAGGACTTGGTGATCAAGACATGTTCACTGGAGCAGAAAAACACAGGATTCATTATCACTGGCATCTGTTAGATGCAAAATCCCTTCCTATATTCACCAAGGGTGGAGATGATTGGCCTACTGGAATTAGTGCTAGACCCTGCACCTGTTTTAGTGACAAGTAAAAGCACGTGACTCAGCACGTTTGAGCCCAGGAACATCCTCAGGAAGAATCTCAGACTCTTCACAACCAGCGTCAGCCAAACCAACAGAAATACCATCCATGACAGTCTTCATTAATTGTAAGATTCAAGGTCTAGTAAATTTAGTCACCTGTTCATGCTCCATGATTTATGTCCGGAAGACCATCCATCAGTTTAGAAGGAAAATTGTGGAACTTTTAGGAAATGTTCTGAGGAATAAAAACCTGTGGCTAAATACACTTGGGCGTAGCATAGTGGTGATGTAAGATGTTTGTGATTCCAAGGCATTGAAGTTGTGTATCTGTACTGCCCCCGTGTCAGCGTCTGAGCCGCTCGGATCCGGAACCACGATAGCTCGAGGGGTCCCCGCGTGTCTTGCTAAATTCTCCTAAAAAAGGGTCTGAAAGCCAGGACTTACGAAGCGCTCACTGATATCCTAATGATTCACGAATACTAAGATTCTTTATAGCAAGATATTATTTATTTTAATAGCACATGAATAATCAGTGGTGGATTGGCAGAACAATGGCAGGATAAGCTCAAGGGTAGTGAACCTACTGATGTTGTGAATGTACTCAGTAGTGTCCCTGTGAAAGCAGGTGATGTAGTGTCTTTAGGACGGCGCATCTGGATTTTCGCAAGTGCATATCGCGCGATACATGAGCGTAATCTAGAGTTGCAGAAGAAATGTTCCCAGATGGAACAAAAGATGATAGAATTAGGTATCTAGAAAACAGTTCTGGAATGTAATACCCGACTGTTGAAGGAAGAATCCCTGGTGAAGTGGGGGAAAGCATATGAAGATTTAACCAAACAACAACAAACAAATGCATGGTTCACAGACGGATCGGCTCATTATGTGAGTGGGAAAAGGTTGTGGAAAAGTGTTGCATATAATCCCAGATTGGAAAAATTTCTGTCAGTAGAAGGGGAAGGCAAAAGTAGCCAATATGCAGAACTCTATGCCATATTCTTGGCATTATCTTTTGAACAGGGAAAAGAGTGTCATCTTTATATCGATTCTTGGTCAGTAGCAAATGGATTAGCCACATGGATGATGGGATGGAAAAAACACAAATGGTTAATTCATGGAAAAGAGATTTGGGGCAAGGAAGTGGGGCAAGACATTGAAGAGATTATTCAATCTTCCAAGACCACTGTATTTCATGTCGATGCTCATGTCCCTACTAACTCACTTGAACGTTTGTTTAATTCAGAAGCAGATAAAGCAGCAGCCATCAGACAAGTCAGTCCAACAGTTGACAAGGAAAAAGAGGCATGGTTGCAAGGTACAGCTGTTTGGGCACACCAGAAAAGTGGACATTTGGGAGAAAAAGCCACTTACAGGTGGGCTCAGGAAAGGGGTGTGCCTCTTATTCTTGATATCATTAAAGAAACCATTCTACACTGTCCAGTGTGCCAACATTCACAAAAGAGGGAGGTTCCGCATACAGTAATGGGACACATAAGCCGAGGACAATTACCTGCACAAATCTGGCAGATAAAGTTTATTGGTCCATTTCCAGAAAGTAGAGGGTGTAAGGGTACCTTCACACTTTAGCGATGCAGCAGCGATCCGACCAGCGATCTGACCTGGTCAGGATCGCTGCTGCATCGCTACATGGTCGCTGGTGAGCTGTCAAACAGGCAGATCTCACCAGCGACCAGTGAACAGCCCCCAGCCAGCAGCGACGTGCAAGCGACGCTGCGCTTGCACGGAGCCGCCGTCTGGAAGCTGCGGAGACTGGTAACTAAGGTAAACATCGGGTATGGTTACCCGATGTTTACATTAGTTACCAGTGTGAGCAGGGAGCAGGGAGCCGCGCACACTGAGCGCTGGCTCCTTGCTCTCCTAGCTGCATTACACATCGGGTTAATTAACCCGATGTGTAATGCAGCTACATGTGCAGAGAGCAGGGAGCCGCGCACACTGAGCGCTGGCTCCTTGCTCTCCTAGCTGCTGTACACATCGGGTTAATTAACCCGATGTGTACAGCAGCTACATGTGCAGAGAGCCGGAGCCGGCAGCACAGGCAGCGTGAGAGCTGCGGAGGCTGGTAACTAAGGTAAATATCGGGTAACCACCTTGGTTACCCGATGTTTATCTTGGATACAGCTTACCTCAGCTGTCAGACGCCGGCTCCTGCTCCCTGCTCGCTTCATTTGTCGCTCTCTTGCTGTCACACACAGCGATCTGTGTGTCACAGCAGGAGAGCGGCTTTGAAGAAAACGAACCAGGGCTGTGTGTAACGAGCAGCGATCTCACAGCAGGGGCCAGATCGCTGCTCAGTGTCACACACAGCGAGATCGCTAATGAGGTCACTGCTGCGTCACAAAAAGCGTGACTCAGCAGCGATCTCGGCAGCGAGCTCGCTGTGTGTGAAGCACCCCTAAATACGTCTGCACTGCAGTAGACATATAATCAGGTTTGATGGTGGGTTTCCCCTGTAAGGCAGCAACCCAGTGGAGTACTGAGAGAACTTTAGAAATCAAGGTACTGATGCTAAATTTGGGAAATGAACCTTTGATCTTGGTGAATCACCACAGGGTGGCTCAGATGTTGATAATTCCAATAAACTTGTCTGAGATAAGAGAAGGAACTGCCCCGGCAGAATTAACAATACGAGGTACTAAAGGTTTTGGATCCTCTAATATTACAAATGTAGGAGCAAAAATATGGATTCAAAACCTCCAAGGACCGCCATCAGAGGCAGAGGTAATAGCGGTCAGAAAAGATCGTACTCTCCTGATAATGAGACCAGGAGTGGAGAAGTGGAATATGTTCCACAAGAAAAATGTTATTTACGAGAATAATAGTGTATCTTTATTTGCAGATGGTATTGTAAATAAGCAGAATCCATGGTATTGGTTACTGGGAAGAGCAAGATAGTGATAAGGTGGAGAAATTCCTGTGTTTGATGTTTGCCTCTTTGGTCGTTGGATGGACAAGTCTACATCAGGAGGAACCTATGGCGAATACATTTCTGATGCACCATCACATTTTAACTGATGCGCTGAACAGTAGCCAACACACAGATTGTTGGATCTGTACACATTCTCCGGTTACAGCCACCAGTATCCCTTATCTGGCTACCCCGGTATCGATGGAGGAAATCTTAAAGTGGAAAAGTTGATCTGATCATCTTGCTGATAAAGATACTCGAAATGCTCATCTATAGAATACTACAGTACCCATGCCCATAGTGGGATGGATCAATCTTCCATGGTGGCAAGGCAATTTGAGTGGAACAATCACCAATTTACAATATCTGTCTTTTAAGGGAGGAATTTGGGTACCAAGAAATAAGACTGGACTGACTAACCTGGGATTCATCCCTATGGAGAATATAAAAATAAGTTTTGGAACAACTGTAAATACTTTAGATGCTTTTAAACCCAGCTTAGTGGAAAGGATAATTCATGATATGTTATGGCCAATATATTCCTAACTGGGACTAGTGAAACTTGTAGTAACATATCGGGAAATGTAATGTGTAATGATTCCTCTGAATATCGAGCACATTGCCAGAACACATGATATTCAAGGGAGCTTTTCAGATAATATTGTTATTAGTTTTAATATACATAGTAGTGAAAGTGATTATATTTGTGATTCAACGTTTATCCAAACAAACCAAGAAATCAAAATTTGTGGCAAAGTCAATGATAGTGTCCTATTAAAAGTGATGCCTCGTGGTCATGGTATGGTGTTTTCCGAGTGATCTTCCTCTAGTGGAATAATGATGATGGAAAATAATCCCTGGGATCAAGGACCAATTGTTATACCAATGTTATATGACTGAAAGAATGAGTGTTATTAGATAGGGATCCTAATCAAAAGATAGTGATCTCAGGTATTATTTGATCCATCCAAAATTCAGTATCAGAGAGATGTCCTCTGGTTGACCCTATTTCACCATGACCAAGCGTACGTGTGAGACTGTGTCCGCACTTTGCGTTTTCACGTGCGTTTCAGCTGCTTTTCTGCAGCGTTTTGAACTGCAGCGTTTTCATGCCAAAATGCATGCGTTTTGATTTTCCAACAAAGTCTATGGGAAAAGTGGATTTCTTGTGCGCACTTTGCAGTTCAAAATGCTGCGTTTAATTTGCATAATTTTGGGCAAAAACTCTGCGTTCAAAGGAGCAGCATGTCAATTGTTTTTGCCATTTGGGCTGCGTTTTGCTAACATTGAAGTCAATGAGAAATTGTAAAAAGCAAGCAACATCAAAATTCCAGTGTTTTACATGCTTTTTAGCTTCTGAAAACATGCATTTTGAACTACATAAATGCATGTGTTTCTGGCATCAAAATAATGGAAGGATATGTCCCTTTACACACACACATAGTCCAACAATTAAATTAATGAAAAAAAATAATTTATTGGAATTATAGCGATAAATAGTATAAAACCGCTATAATTATATTAAATATAACTTTTATTTTCGTTATGATTTAAATAAGTATATTTTTTCTTTTTTTTTAACCTTTTTTCATAGTGTTTGTTTGTCAAAACTATATTTAGTAGTGTCTTTGTAATCAAAATACATCTGACTTTAAGTAATGGAAACGCAGGTAAAAAGTGCTAAAAACGCGGCTAAAACGCAGTAAAAATGCACGCGTATTTACCGCGATTTTGTGGTCAAAAGCAACTTTGGCAAAAGCAACTTATGCCAGAGGATGCGTTTAGAACTGCAACTACGACGACGCAAAGTGCGGACATAGCCTTAGCAGGTCTTGAAAAAACCACTATTATGAGGAATGAACCTTACAGTTCCACATATGCAGGAAATCGTGGTTAGTTAAAAACATGTGCAGGAAACTGGCGATGTAAAATTCACGGCTATTTACCATATATGCAGGAAATTAGTGGTCAGCCAGTGGTCAGCTGGCAACATGTGCAGGAAGCTACTGGTGCCCACAACAGCATGTCGTCAGGTTACATGAACATGACTCAGCTGTCACATGCTGGTCACCAATTGCAATACTCAGTGCACACGACGTACAAAGTTTTGGTATAAAAATACAGGACTCGCTTAGTGAGATAGGGACGTTTCCAGGACGCTGAAGTGGACGCACTGTTCCTGTGATGCATAGGCTGGGTTGTTTTCCTTCTTACTAATCGAGTCCCTCCGATGATAAAGGATTGCTACAACATACGGTAATGTTGATGCATATTTCTATTATTGTATAAGATTCTATGACTATAAAGTAGTTCCAATTCCTATGTACCATTGATTTTTCATGTGCTATTACAATAAATAGCATCTTGCTATAAAGAATCTTAGTATTCGTGCCTGATTAGGATATCAGTGAGCGCTTCGTAAGTATGGGCTTTAAACACCTTTTTAGGAGAATTTAGCAAGACAGCCCGGTCACTCGAGTTTGAAAAGGGGATATATACAGGGGAGTTAGACGTTCGTGACACCATCCACGGTGCGTGGTAAGATAGAGTACCACCGCTGCTGTTGGTGGGGGAGCCCAGTGGTGGTGGTATGGCAGCAAGGTGTTTAACCCCTCCGTGGGTAGGAGGTTTGTGCCCCGGGGCCCAGTGGTGGTGCTGGGGGGTGCTGTTAGGAAAAGGAAGGGTCTCTGCGTACTCACTCAGTCCAAGAATACTGACACCGACAGCTTGTAAACCAAAGTTCTGAGCACCGCTGCAGCAAGGAGGGAGCACGCTTGGATCCGTGCCCTTGGTGTTGCTTGTTAGCCTGTGGCCTTTTCCGTGGCACCTTCTCACTTGTTGGACCCTATAGTCTGGAACTAATCGGGTCCCGCTCACCCGTATGGCTAACGTAGTGAGCTTGCTGTCAGGGTTCATGCTTGGGATTTGATGGACTGTAATTGGGAAAAGTCCTATCCCCTCATTGCGCTAGTACCACAATTTTAGAGCGGGTGAGGGATGAATCTTGAAGACTTCACCCCTGTGGGGTTAACTTACCAGGACACTTGAAGCTACTTCCCAGCCTAGGGTGCACGCATCCCGTCATGCCCTGGCCCCTGACCGGAGATGGCTCAAGGCCGCCGGCTGCCCTCCTCGGTAAGTCCGTGCCCCTTGACACGATCCCCTGTGACTGGGGTTCCAGCTCCTCCCAGGCCCAGACCAACGTCTGTCACCTAGGATTCTACTCGGAGCCCAGCTCCTCACCCTTCGCTCTCCACTTCACAACAACTCCTTTCTCTTTTCTGACACTTCTCACCTCCCCTCACCAACCCCCAAAGTGGGTGGCCTTATTCCCTTCAGGCCCCCCAATGGTGTGTCTGGTGGGTGTGGTGCAAAGTGTTCCTAGGATTTTGACTGGCTTGGCTCTTAGTAACACCAACAGACAGGGATCCAGGGCTTCACATATCCTTCCCCAAGAAAAGAAGGTTTTGATAAAAGGGCTCTTTGTAAAGAGGCCCAATGGTAATTTAGGCTTATTTCTGTAAAACCTCTGAGCTCTAATGATGTAATTTTATTTGCATCTTTTATTTAATTAATGTGTGTTAATATTTGGATCTATCTGCTTTGAATTCAAATGATCTTGGGTTGTTAATAATAATAATAACATTTATTATTCTAAGGTTCCATCATGTTTGTACGTTCTATTACATTAATGCTCGTTCCTATATGGGTCCACGAGCCTTGAATCTAAATTGTGTAGGATTAGGTATAATATCTATTGTTACAATTAGAATTTGTATCGGTGCTTAAAGCCCACTTTACACGTTGCAATTAGTTGTACAATCGCATTTGCGATGTGACACGCCCAGGTTGCATACGGGATCTTGAGATTTCACGTTGGTCGTTCATTTGCTGTCACACGAGCGTTAATAGTCTATGTTAAATTGGTCAATTTTGTGTGCGATCCTTTAGATCATGTGTTCTGTGACGTATGCATTGGGCACCTTTTTTTTTTTTTTATTTATTGACTTGCCAAGCGTGTGTACTGTGTAGGGATGTGTTTTTACTATGTCATCTGCCGTTCAGCTCTGCTACATGGCCGCTGACAGCAGACACAGACAGCCATGTAGCAGAGCTGAATGGCAGATGACAGCAGACACAGACAGAGCCGCACTGTCAGAATGAACTCGGGTGAACTTCACCCGACTTCATTGTCATGCTGCGGCTCTGTCTGTGTCGCGCCCTGATTAGCGGTCACCAGTGAAGGACTCACCGGTGACCGCTAATCTCCTAAATTACTGAAGTTAGCAGCCCTCTCTCATACTCACCAATCCCCGATCCCCGGCGCTGCACTGCATTCACACTGCTCCGGCGGCTTTTACTGTTTTGAAAAAGCCGGCCGCCCATTAAACAATCTCGTATTCCCTGCTTTCCACGCCCACCGGCGCCTGTGATTGGTTACAGTGAGACACGCCCCCCACGCTGAGTGACAGGTGTCACACTGCACCCAATCACAGCAGCCGGTGGGCGTGTCTATACTGTGTAGTGCAATAAATAATTAAATAATTAAAAAAAACGGCGTGCGGTTCCCCCCAATTTTAAAACCAGCCAGATAAAGCCATACGGCTGAAGGCTGGTATTCTCAGGATGGGGAGCTCCACGTTATGGGGAGCCCCCCAGCCTAACAATATCAGCCAACAGCCGCCCAGAATTGCCGCATACATTATATGCGACAGTTCTGGGACTGTACCCGGCTCTTCCCGATTTGCCCTGGTGCGTTGGCAAATCGGGGTAATAAGGAGTTATTGGCAGCCCATAGCTGCCAATAAGTCCTAGATTAATCATGTCAGGCGTCTATGAGACACCCTCCATGATTAATCTGTAAATTACAGTAAATAAACACACACACCCGAAAAAGTCCTTTATTAGAAATAAAAAACACAAACATATACCCTGGTTCACCACTTTAATCATCCCCCAAAAGCCCTCCATGTCCGGCGTAATCCAGGATGCTCCAGCGTCGCATCCAGCGCTGCTGCATGGAGGTGACCGGAGCTGCAGCAGACACAGCCGCTCCGGTCACCTCCACGCAGGTAATGAAGACAGCTGCGCGATCAGCTGCTGTCACTGAGGTTACCCGCTGTCACTGGATGCAGCGGTGGCCGCGGGTAACCTCAGTGACAGCTCAGCTGATCGCGCTACTCACCTCAGTTGCTGCGTGGAGGTGATAGGAGCGGCGGTGAGTAGCGCGATCAGCTGAGCTGTCACTGAGGTTACCCGCGGCCACCGCTGCATCCAGTGACAGCGGGTAACCTCAGTGACAGCAGCTGATCGCCGGCTGTCTTCATTACCTGCGTGGAGATGACCGGAGCGGCGGTGTCTGCTGCAGCTCCGGTCACCTCCATGCAGCAGCGCTGGATGCGACGCTGGAGCATCCTGGATTACGCCGGACATGGAGGGCTTTTTGGGGATGATTAAAGTGGTGAACCAGGGTATATGTTTGTGTTTTTTATTTCTAATAAAGGACTTTTTCGGGTGTGTGTGTGTTTATTTACTGTAATTTACAGATTAATCATGGAGGGTGTCTCATAGACGCCTGACATGATTAATCTAGGACTTATTGGCAGCTATGGGCTGCCAATAACTCCTTATTACCCCGATTTGCCAACGCACCAGGGTAAATCGGGAAGAGCCGGGTACAGTCCCACAACTGTCGCATATAATGTATGCGGCAATTCTGGGCGGCTGTTGGCTGATATTGTTAGGCTGGGGGGCTCCCCATAACGTGGAGCTCCCCATCCTGAGAATACCAGCCTTCAGCCGTATGGCTTTATCTGGCTGGTTTTAAAATTGGGGGGAACCGCACGCCGTTTTTTTTAATTATTTAATTATTTATTTCACTGCACAGTATAGACACACCCACCGGCTGCTGTGATTGGGTGCAGTGTGACACCTGTCACTCAGCGTGGGGGGCGTGTCTCACTGTAACCAATCACAGGCGCCGGTGGGCGTGGAAAGCAGGGAATACGAGATTGTTTAATGGGCGGCCGGCTTTTTCAAAACAGTAAAAGCCGCCGGAGCAGTGTGAATGCAGTGCAGCGCCGGGGATCGGGGATCGGTGAGTATGAGAGAGGGGGATAGCCTGACATGGACAGATAGAGAGGGACAGAGATAGTGACCGACTGACAGAGATTAGTGCATGACAGACATTGTGAGGCGCTTCAGAACGCAGCTTTTCAGCTGCGCTCTGAAGCAGACCTTTTATAAGCTGCGGTGCAGAGCGCACACCTGCGCACATTGCATCAGACACCAAAATCGTATGAGGGATGTCACACGTTACAATTGACTAGGTTCGTGCAACAAAACGCTCAATTCTAGAGAATGATACGATGTGTTTGCGATCAACGGTTTTGCGTTCAATCCTGATCGCAAGTAGCTGTCACACGCAGATACCTCACAAACGATGCCGGATGTGCGTCACTTACAACTTGACCCCAACGACGGATTGTGAGATATATTGAAGCGTGTAAAGCGGGCTTAAGGTTGATAATAATATTTATTGTTATAAATAGACTTTGAATATCAATGGCGATTGTTAATTTTAAATTGGGTTAATTCATACCTGAGCTTTTCTATGGTGATTCTTAGTGATGGATTAGAATATGCTGTTTGTAGAGATACTGTAATATATTGTAATATAGTAATATATGTAATATAGTTCCGTATTGCTTTGCAGACACTTGGGATAATGCGGCCATATAGGATCATTCATCTATATGTGGATCAGTGATGAAGTGCTTCCTCACCATGGTTTGCCATAGGAGCGCTCTGATTGGCCATGTGATGGCGGGCCTCTGGATGACGTGCGGTGGATCTGTTCTGTTACAGCTGTATTGGTTGAATATGCTGAAGCCAATCGTATGTTAGCTAGCGTTATGAAGGAGGTATGACCGAGTCTTTAAAAGACTGGGGTGTCAGTGGCACCATTGTACACTAGTGAACTGTAGAGCAAGACATATGTCCTGCTTCTAATCTATGTACACTGCATGTTACTCACACTGATAATGCTCAGGGTGCTACAGATAGTGCCTGAGGAAACAAACTATTTCCCCTGCCTGTAATACTAATAAGATGCGGATAGATTAGTGAACATAATGGTTGAGGTGATGGGGATAATGAGGTGTTTGTTGCTATTCTATTATTATGCTAATACATAAGACTGCTGCTGTATATAAATGGAATAAATAGCAATAGTTGTGCATGTGTGAAAGCTTGGCCAGTAATTATATAGGATTAAGGGTTATTATGAATTGCTAGCAGTGGACACAAAGCAGCTAGAATTTGATCTTATTCTGGAGTAAGCATCATTAAAATGTGTGGATGAAATAATATGGGCTTTATGGAGATATATAATGATATATATATATCATGATATATATATATATAATGATAAGAATTTTCTTGCTTTAATTATATATATATTAATGAGTCTTCTTATTTTATGTGCTTATAAATGTCCACATTAATGGATTATTTACTCTGTACTTTGTGTCAGACTTGCTGCTTATTACTTGCCCTCACCATTGCCCCATTTACAAATGGTGGTTTAAGCTTCCTGCCTGTGCGCGTGCCGGCTCTGTGACTCCCCTCCTCCCTGCGCCTGGCGTCCAATTGGTATCTATGGTTTGCGCATGCGCACCATGGGCTTCCAGGACGCCGATGTGCAGTGGAGGATGGGCGTCGCGGCGCCGGCGCGCGCCACCATAGGCCGGTAAGCAGTACATGGGGGACATTTAAAGGCCACCAGACACATAGCCCTCACACCTCCGACGAAGCCGTTGCGAAACGCGCGTCAGGTGTGGGCGGTGTGCTCTGGTGGGGCCGTACATATTGGTGGGGCCGTACATATTGGTGGGTATTTTCTCCCGGCTGAGCTCTCTCTATTCAGGGTTCATTATTCCTGCCAGCAGTGATCAATATCTCTGTTTTGTCATGGTTATCTGACCTGTAGCATGCTTTTACAACTCTTAGGCGGGCTTTGCACGTTGCGACATCGCAAGCCGATGCTGCGATGTTGCACGCGATAGTCCCCGCCCCCGTCGCAGGTACGATATCGTGTGATAGCTGGCGTAGCGAAAATTATCGCTACGCCAGCTTCACACGCACTCACCCGCCCTGCGACCATCGCTCTGGCCGTCACCCCGCCTCCTTCCTAAGGAGGGTCGTGCAGCGTCATAGCGACGTCACACGGCAGGCGACCAATAGCGGCTGAGGGGCGGAGATGAGCAGGATGTAAACATCCCGCCCACCTCCTTCCTTCCGCATATCCTACGGAAGCCGCGGTGACGCCGGTAGGAGATGTTCCTCGCTCTTGCGGCTTCACACACAGCGATGTGTGCTGCCGCAGGAACGAGGAACCACATCGGACCGTCGCGTCAGCGTAATTATGGATTACGCCGACGCTGCACCGATGATACGATTACGACGATTTTGCGCTCGTTAATCGTATCATCTAGGCTTTACATACTACGATGTCGCATGCGATGCCGGATGTGCGTTACTTTCAATTTAACCCCACCGACATCGCACCTGCGATGTCATAGTGTGCAAAGCCGCCCTTAAGCTGGGTTCACACTAAGCGACAGCGACAACGACGTCGCTGTTTCGTCACCATTTTCTGTGACGTAACAGCAACCTTGTAAGTCGCTGTTATGATCGCTGCTTAGCTGTCAAACACAGCGATGCAGCAGCGATCATAACGTCGCTGTGCTCTCCTAGGTACAGTACACATCGGGTTAATTAACCCGATGTGTACTGCAGCTACATGTCACAGTGCAGAGAGCAGGGAGCCGCGCACACTGCTTAGCGCTGGCTCCTTGCTCTCCTTGCTACAGTATACATCGGGTTAATTACCCGATGTGTACTGCAGCCACATGTGCACAGAGCAGGAGCCGGCGCTGGCAGCAAGGGCGGAGGCTGGTAACGAAGGTAAATATCGGGTAACCAGGGAAAGGTCTTCCCTTGGTTACCCGATGTTTACGCTGGTTACAGCTTACCGCAGCTGCCAGACGCCGGCTCCTGCTCCCTGCTCGCTTCATTTCGTCGCTCTCTCGTTGTCACACACAGCGATGTGTGTGTCACAGCGGGAGAGTGACGACCAAAAAATGAAGCTGGACATTCAGCAACGACCGGCGACCTCACAGCAGGGGCCAGGTCGTTGCTGGATGTCACACACAGCGACAGCGACGGGACGTCGCTGCAACGTCACAGAAAATGGTGACGTAGCAGCGACGCCGTTGTCGCTGTGTGTGACACCAGCTTTAGTGTTTGAAATGCTATTGTGCCAGGATTAGTTATATAATCTAAATCCTTAATTGCGTTATCTTTCACAGCAGCCCTGGTCATTGTTTACCAAACTCAGTATCAGGCTGCAGTTATTTTGCATAAGCTACAGTTCCAATTACATTCTGCTTGTCAAAACTAACATTTACTGGCTTTTGTGATTAGAGGTGACTCTAAAGGTGGTGTCACACACAGCGACAACGACAACGACAACGACGTCGCTGCTACGTCACCATTTTCTGTGACGTTGCAGCGACATCCCGTCGCTGTCGCTGTGTGTGACATCCAGCAACGAGCTGGCCCCTGCTGTGAGGTCGCCGCTCGTTGCTGAATGTCCAGCTTCATTTTTTGGTCGTCGCTCTCCCCCTGTGACGCACAGATCGCTGTGTGTGACAGCGAGAGAGCGACGAAATGAAGCGAGCAGGGAGCAGGAGCCGGCATCTGGCAGCTGCGGTAAGCTGTAACCAAGGTAAACATCGGGTAACCAAGGTGGTTACCCAATATTTACCTTCGTTACCAGCCTCCGCCGCTCTCACGGTGCCAGTGCCGGCTCCTGCTCTCTGCACATGTAGCTGCAGTACACATCGTGTAATTAACCCGATATGTACTGTAGCTAGGAGAGTAGGGAGCCAGCGCTAAGCAGTGTGCGCGGCTCCCTGCTCTCTGCACATGTAGCTGCAGGACACATCGTGTAATTAACCCGATGTGTACTGTAGCTAGGAGAGCAGGGAGCCAGCGCTCAGTGTGCGCGGCTCCCTGCTCTCTGCACAAGTTGCAGCACTGTCGTTATGATCGTTGCTTCGGCTGCTGTTTGACAGCTAAGCAGCGATCATAACAGCGACTTACAAGGTCGCTGCTACGTCACAGAAAATGGTGACGTAACAGCGACGTCGTTGTCGCTGTCGTTTAGTGTGACCCCAGCTTAACCCTTGCAGATGCATACATGGGTTTTTGCATTTATTTATTGATATCATTGCCTCTCTTCTTTTAGAGCTCTCATTTGCAATGTGCAATATATAATAAGCCCCATTTATGGTCACATCGCCCAATCTCTTGCTGTGTTGATTTTAAATTTGTCTCTGTATGTCCTTTATGTGTCACGCATAATAAATAATTTGTTATATCTTTTCAAAAAAACTGTGTGCATTGATGCCTTTATTGATAGTCTATTTTCCAGACTAAGTCTAATTTCTTTAATAATGTATGATATGGGGACTTTAGTCGTTTAATAAATATATTCATTATGAACTCCTGTACTCTATTGTTAATATATCTTGTCTTTTGGATGAATACAGGTCCTATCATGGATTTTCGTGGCCGTGATGCAGACTGGGCGGCACAGATCAAATATGTTTTTGGCACAGACACTAGCACCACTGCCACTTCAGTACTATCCACACCCCCACCTCAGTGTCGTGAGCTGCAGGTTCAATTAAAGAGCCTCATGTACAAAAGGTTAAAAACGTGGTGGAACAAGGCCTCGCTCGAACAATATCTCAGTAGGGACATAGTTCCGAGGGGACTCCGTGTTCAGATCTTCCCCTCATATGCAGTCGAGGATTTAACATTTAAAACAAGATGGGAGGAAACTCTTAAAGTCTGCTCCCGTACGATGATAGAGCTGCTCATTGGTGCTGATAAACGTAGGATTGAGGAGTTGGAGTTAGCAATTGAGAAGGTCAATGGTGAGATCAGGCAAAATGCTTCTAGGGATAATCTTGCTACTTTTGAGGATGAATTAAAAAAGGATCTAGATAAATAGGAGATCGAGATCAAACAATTGAAGGGCCAAAAATTCCAGCGTGATGTCAACGACTATAAAAACGGGGTCGTTTTTAAGTGGCATCACAATCAGACATCCCGATTAGGCTCAATTGGTAGAGCCATTTCACAATATACTACAGAATCTATATCTTCTGGCGAGGGTTCAATCAGACCATCGGGCCAGAAGAGAGGTCGCGGCAGATATGGCTATACATACAATCGAATGGAGACGAGGAATTCAACCAAAAAGAAACAACATCTAAATAGAGGAAATAATCAAGACCAATCGGATTCTTTGAAGGTAATTAACCTTACTGATCGTATTCTAAAAAGGGATCAGATTGATGTCTTAAAATTAGGTCTTTCCTTTTCTCCAGTAGCCAATTTTGACTATTTCACTGCCATTAAGGACCTGCAACTCTTTAGTCGCAAGGTTCTCCTCAGGAAATACCATCTGCATAGACGTCAGGATTCGAATATGGATTTGTCTAGGGATGAACGTGAGGCGTTGGAGATTTTGGAATCCCTACTTGCAGAGCAGGAGAGTGGTAATTCTTCCACTTTTCCTGCACACATTAAAAAACGCTCAACCACCTTCCCACCTTTATCGGCCTGTCCTCCTATTGATATGTTCACAAAACTAGTATCTCAAGAGCTTAGAGGATTGTCAGAAAAAAGAACTCATGATAATTTAAATAGTCAACAGCGAAAATCTCTAAAGGAACTTAAAAAAATGGATGATCTAGTCATCAAACAGGCCGATAAAGGTGGGAATGTGGTTCTGTGGTCTAAGGACAAATATGAGGCTGAGGCCTTTAGGCAATTAAGCGATGGCTCTTGTTATTCCAGATTAACCAACAATCCCTCTGGCCGTTTCCAAGGCGAAATTTTTGACATACTTCAATCAGCTTTTGATAAGGGTATCATCCCCACATCCATATTTGAAGGCCTTTTGGTTGAATTTCCCACGATTCCTACCATATATTTTCTACCCAAAGTGCATAAGAATTTGACATGCCCACCTGGGAGACCCATCGTCTCCGGTAATAATAATAATAACTTATGCGAACCAGCATGTCGCTTCTTAGATCATTATCTCCAGCCCCTGGTAATTACCCTGCCATCGTATATTTGTGATTCCACCGAATTGTTAAATAGACTTGATGGCGTTATATTGGAGACAGACATAACTATGGTAACAGCTGACGTTGAGTCGCTGTATACATCTATCAACCATGACGATGGGATGGAGGCTGAGTTTTTTCTCCGCACCACTAATCTTGATGTGCAGCTGGTGGACCTCCTTTTATTATTACTTAGATTTATTCTCACGCATAATTTTTTCTTATTTAAGGACCGTTTCTATCTCCAAGAGAGAGGAGTTGCGATGGGGGCCTCTTGTGCGCCCTCATACGCAAACCTCTTTCTTGGATATTGGGAACGGTCCATTATTTTTCCGGATTTTGAGTTTGGCGCAGTCCACATGTGGCTGCGCTTTATTGATGATGTTTTTTTAATTTGGCAGGGGGAGGTCCATCAGCTGGATGCGTTTATGCAGCGACTCAACGTCAATACTAAAAATATCAAATTTACCTTTACCACCAGTGCTGAAAAAATCGAGTTTTTGGATGTCTCAATCACCAGGGGTCACGATGGTTCTCTTTGCACCGACATATTTCGCAAGACAACTGCCACCAACTTATTGCTGAGCGCTAGATCATCCCATCCGTTTCAGGTAATAAATTCTATTCCTACGGGGCAGTTTTTGAGGGCACGTAGAATTTGTTCCTCACTCCTAGACCTGCCATTACACCTAGGAGGTCTAGAACTTTGAGGGACTTGGTCGTGAGGAGCCATTACACACCGAGGATTAATACCAACTTTTTGACATGTAGCGGCCCTAGGTGGGGGTCTGTTTCATGCGGTGATTGTGGTGCATGTCCACAAATGGACCGTGCGTCAGAATTTTGGAATTCCTCACGATCAAGGACATACCGTATCATGCAATTTATTAATTGTCGCTCTTCAAATGTTGTATATTGGGCCACATGTCTATGTGGCCTAATATACATAGGTCTCACCACCCGTGAACTGAGGGTACGGATATTGAAGCATGTCCGCGATATTAAAAATGCGGCCAAGCTCCAAAAGCCTGAAGAAATTTCCCTACTCAAAAATATACCCAAACACTTTAGAGAAAAACACGGTTGTAACTGGAGACACCTGAAATTCCGTGGCATAGATAAGGTAAACTTGGGTATACGAGGTGGTGACACCAAGAATAGTTTGCATAAAAAAGAGGCCCGATGGATCACTGTGTTGAATACTACAAAACCACAAGGCCTAAATGATGCTGTCAGCTTCAAGCCCTTTCTCTCCTAATGTTTTACTCTGTATTTTCAGATTCGTTTTTTGTTATCCTCCGCTCACTCCACTGTACATATATATTTTCCTTAATATCTACATATGTGCAATCTCTGTGAGGTTTCGACATATGTGGTGGCAATGTGGTTTGCTGGTGCCTTTGTCAAAAAACTGTGTTTCTAATTAGTTTTTCTTTTTTTCACAGATCTGTTGGCCTTTTTCTCTCCCCCTCCATCAAATTTTTGCTACCATAAGGAGTTATGTCTGTCATCATGTCTACAATGAAGGCTTTCAAGAATTTTCTTGCTTTAATTATATATATATTAATGAGTCTTCTTATTTTATGTGCTTATAAATGTCCACATTAATGGATTATTTACTCTTTACTTTGTGTCAGACTTGCTGCTTATTACTTGCCCTCACCATTGCCCCATCTACAAATGGTGGTTTAAGCTTCCTGCCTATGCGCGCGCCGGCTCTGTGACTCCCCTCCTCCCTGTGCCTGGCGTCCAATTGGTATCTATGGTTTGCGCATGTGCACCATGGGCTTCCAGGACGCCGATGTGCAGTAGAGAATGGGCGTCGCGGCGCCGGCGCGCCGCCATAGGCTGGTAAGCAGTACATGGGGGACATTTAAAGGCCACCAGACACATAGTCCTCACACCTCCGACGAAGCCGTTGCGAAACGCGCGTCAGGTGTGGGCGGTGTGCTCTGGTGGGGCCGTACATATTGGTGGGAATTTTCTCCTGGCTGAGCTCTCTCTATTCAGGGTTCATTATTCCTGCCAGCAGTGATCGTTATCTCTGTTTTGTCATGGTTATCTGGCCTGTAGCCTGCTTTTACAACTCTTAGGCGGGCTTTGCACGCTGCGACATCGGTAACAATGTGTTACCGATGCTGCAGCGATAGTCCCACCCCCGTCGCACGTGCAATATCTAGTGAAAGCTGCCGTAGCGATTATTATCACTACGGCAGTTTCACACGCACATACCTGCCGTGCGACGTCCCTCTGGCCGGCGACCCGCCTCCTTCCTAAGGGGGCGGGCCGTGCGGCGTCACAGCGATGTCACACGGCAGGCGGCCAATTGAAGCGGAGGGGCGGAGATGAGCAGGATGTAAACATCCCGCCCACCTCCGTCCTTCTCATTGCAGCCGGGAGGCAGGTAAGGTGATATTCCTCGCTCCTACGGCTTTACACACAGCGATGTGTGCTGCCGCAGGAGCGAGGAACAACATCGCACCTGTCGCTGCACCGGCATTATGGAAATGTCGGAGGCTGCAGCGATGATACGATAACGACGCTTTTGCGCTCGTTCATCGTATCAAAAAGGATTTACACGTTGCGATATCGACTGCGATGCCGGATGTGCGTCACTTTCGATTTGACCCCATCGACATCGCACGTGCAATGTCGCAATGTGCAAAGCCGCCCTTAGTGTTTGAAATGCTATTGTGCCAGGATTAGTTATATAATCTAAATCCTTAATTGTGTTATCTTTCACAGCAGCCCTGGTCATTGTTTACCAAACTCAGTATCAGGCTGCAGTTATTTTGCATAAGCTACAGTTCCAATTATATTCTGCTTGTCAAAACTAACATTTACTGGCTTTTGTGATTAGAGGTGACTCTAAGGGGTGCTTCACACACAGCGAGCTCGCTGCCGAGATCGCTGCTGAGTCACGCTTTTTGTGACGCAGCAGTGACCTCATTAGCGATCTCGCTGTGTGTGACACTGAGCAGCGATCTGGCCCCTGCTGCGAGATCGCTGCTCGTTACTCACAGCCCTGGTTCGTTTTCTTCAAAGCCGCTCTCCCGCTGTGACACACAGATCGCTGTGTGTGACAGCAAGAGAGCGACAAATGAAGCGAGCAGGGAGCAGGAGCCGGCGTCTGACAGCTGAGGTAAGCTGTATCCAAGATAAACATCGGGTAACCAAGGTGGTTACCCGATATTTACCTTAGTTACCAGCCTCCGCAGCTCTCACGCTGCCTGTGCTGCCGGCTCCGGCTCTCTGCACATGTAGCTGCTGTACACATCGGGTTAATTAACCCGATGTGTACAGCAGCTAGGAGAGCAAGGAGCCAGCGCTCAGTGTGCGCGGCTCCCTGCTCTCTGCACATGTAGCTGCATTACACATCGGGTTAATTAACCCGATGTGTACTGTAGCTAGGAGAGCAAGGAGCCAGCGCTTAGTGTGCGCGGCTCCCTGCTCCCTGCTCACACTGGTAACTAATGTAAACATCGGGTAACCATACCCGATGTTTACCTTAGTTACCAGTCTCCGCAGCTTCCAGACGGCGGCTCCGTGCAAGCGCAACGTCGCTTGCACGTCGCTGCTGGCTGGGGGCTGGTCACTGGTCGCTGGTGAGATCTGCCTGTTTGACAGCTCACCAGCGACCATGTAGCGATGCAGCAGCGATCCTGACCAGGTCAGATCGCTGGTCGGATCGCTGCTGCATCGCTAAGTGTGAAGGTACAACATCGCTAGCAACATCGCTGCTAACGAACAACTTTTGTGACTTTGCTAGCGATGTTGCTGTGTGTGACATCCAGCAACAACCTGGCCCCTGCTGTGAGGTCGTTGGTTGTTGCTGAATGTCCTGGGCCATTTTTTAGTTGTTGCTGTCCCGCTGTGAAGCACAGATCGCTGTGTGTGACAGCGATACAGCAACAACTTACCAGCGATCCCAACAATGATAGGGATCGCTGGTAAGTTGCTAGGAGGTTGCTGGTGAGCTGTCACACTGCGACGCTCCAGCGATCCCACCAGCAACCTGACCTGGCAGGGATCGCTGGAGCGTGGCTACACGAGTTGCTGGTGAGCTCACCTGCAACCAGTGACCAGCCCCCAGTCTCCTAGTTACAGCACACATCAGGTTAATTAACCCGATGTGTGCTGCAGCTAAATGTGCACAGAGCAGGGAGCAGCGCACAATGCTTAGCGCTGGCTCCCTGCTCTCCTAGTTACAGCACACATCGGGTTAATTACCTGATGTGTGCTGCAGCTAAATGTGCACAGAGCAGGGAGCAGCGCACACTGCTTAGTGCTGGCTCCTTGCTCTCCTAGTTACAGCACACATCGGGTTAATTACCTGATGTGTGCTGCAGCTAAATGTGCACACAGCAGGAGCCGGCAGCACAGGCAGTGAGAGCGGAGGAGGCTGGTATCAAAGGTAAATATCGGGTAACCAAGGACAGGGCTTCTTGGTTACCCGATGTTTACATTGGTTACCAGCCTCAGCAGAAGCCGGCTCCTGCTGCCTGCACATTTAGTTGTTGCTGTCTCGCTGTCACACACAGCGATCTGTGCTTCACAGCAGGACAGCAACAACTAAAAAATGGCCCAGGACATTCAGCAACAACCAACGACCTCACAGCAGGGGCCAGGTTGTTGCTGGATGTCACACACAGCAACATCGCTAGCAACGTCACAAAAGTTGTTCGTTACCAGCGATGTTGCTAGCGATGTTGCTTAGTGTGACGGGGCCTTAAATGTGCAGGCAGCAGGAGCCGGCTTCTGCGGAGGCTGGTAACCAATGTAAACATCGGGTAACCAAGAAGCCCTGTCCTTGGTTACCCGATATTTACCTTTGATACCAGCCTCCTCTCACTGCCTGTGCTGCCGGCTCCTGCTCTGTGCACATGTAGCTGCAGCACACATCGGGTTAATTAACCCGATGTGTGCTGTAACTAGGAGAGCAAGGAGCCAGCGCTAAGCATTGTGCGCTGCTCCCTGCTCTGTGCACATTTAGCTGCAGCACACATCGGGTTAATTAACCCGATGTGTGCTGTAACTAGGAGAGCAGGGAGCCAGCGCTCAGTGTGCGCTGCTCCCTGCTCTCTGCACTTGTAGCTCCGTGCAGTGGTAACCAAGGTAAATATCGGGTTGGTTACCCGATATTTACCTTAGTTACCAAGCGCAGCATCTTCCACGCGGCGCTGGGGGCTGGTCACTGGTTGCTGGTGAGCTCACCAGCAACTTGTGTAGCGACGCTCCAGCGATCCCTGCCAGGTCAGGTTGGTGGTGGGATCGCTGGAGCGTCGCAGTGTGACATCTCACCAGCGACCTCCTAGCAACTTACCAGCGATCCCTATCGTTGTTGGGATCGCTGGTAAGTTGCTTAGTGTGACTGGACCTTATGTGTGCCTTCACACTTTAGCGATGCAGCAGCGATCCGACCAGGGATCTGACCTGGTCAGGATCGCTGCTGCATCGCAACATGGTCACTGGTGAGCTGTCAAACAGGCAGATCTCACCAGCGACCAGTGACCAGCCCCCAGCCAGCAGCGACGTGCAAGCGACGCTGCGCTTACACGGAGCCGGCGTCTGGAGCTGCGGACACTGGTAACTAAGGTAAACATCGGGTATAGTTACCCGATGTTTACATTAGTTACCAGCGTACACCGCTTAGCTTTGCTCTCCTAGCTACAGTACACATCGGGTTAATTAACCCGATGTGTAATGCAGCTACATGTGCAGAGAGCTGGAGCCGGCAGCACAGGCAGCGTGAGAGCTGCGGAGGCTGGTAACTAAGGTAAATATCGGGTAACCACCTTGGTTACCCGATGTTTATCTTGGATACAGCTTACCGCAGCTGCCAGACGCCGGCTCCTGCTCCCCTGCTCGCTTCATTTGTCGCTCTCGCGCTGTCACACACAGCGATCTGTGTGTCACAGTGGGAGAGCGCCTTTGAAGAAAACGAACCAGGGCTGTGTGTAACGAGCAGCGATCTCGCAGCAGGGGTCAGATCGCTGCTCAGTGTCACACACAGCGAGATCGCTAATGAGGTCACTGCTGCGTCACAAAAAGCGTGACTCAGCAGCGATCTCGGCAGCGATCTCGCTGTGTGTGAAGCACCCCTTACCCTTGCAGATGCATACATGGGTTTTTGCATTTACTTATTGATATTATTGCCTCTCTTCTTTTAGAGCTCTGATTTGCAATGTGCAATATATAATAAGCCCCATTTATGGTCACATCGCCCAATCTCTTGCTGTGTTGATTTTAAATTTGTCTGTGTATGTCCTTTATGTGTCACGCATAATAAATAATTTGTTATATCTTTTCAAAAAAACTGTGTGCATTGATGCCTTTATTGATAGTCTATTTTCCAGACTAAGTCTAATTTCTTTAATAATGTATGATATGGGGACTTTAGTCGTTTAATAAATATATTCATTATGAACTCCTGTACTCTATTGTTAATATATTCTGTCTCCCAGTCTTTGTATGTCTCCCTCTCTGTCTGTCTCCCTCTCTCTATTTTTTTTTCTGTCTGTATCTTTGTCTGTCTGTCTCTTTCCTTGTCTGTCTCTGTCTGTCTCTAACCTTGTCTGTCTCTGTCTGTCTCTTTCCCTGACTGTCTCAGTCTGTCTCTTTCCCTGTCTGTCTCTTTCCCTGTCTCTGTCTCTTTTCCTGTCTCTGTCTCTTTCCCTGTGTCTGTCTCTTTCCCTGTGTCTGTCTTTCTCTGTCTGTTTCTTTCCCTGTCTGTCTCTTTCCCTGTCTCCTTCCCTGCCTGTCTCTGTCTGTCTCTTTCCCTGTCTGTGTGTGTCTGTGTCTGTCTCTTTCTCTGGCTGCATTGTGACACGCCAAGGGTGTGGCTGTGCATTCTTCTGATGTTCTGGCTGCACTGTGGCTCCCAGCTCCATTGACTTTAATGGAGGCATTTTTTTGGCGAATAACTGTAAAGTGCGGGGTTGCAATTTCCCCTCAAAACATAGTCTATGATGTTCCCTGTGCAAAATGTTGTGATTGTACATGCGATGGTGCAAATTCCTTTAGCGGACATACATACATACACTCAGCTTTATATATTAGATTTGCTTACTGGTTGTATAAAATAATGAAACTATTCAGCATTATAATTCATGGCAGTGATACTATTGACTGCTGGTACAGTTGCAATTAAAAGTCACACTATTGAATAATGTATTAATGGCAATATGTGGTATACAATTTAATATTGTGGGGTGCCATGAAGAAACTTTAATGGGTGCCCTCCTTTCACCAGAAGTTTTTGACACGTTAGTGGGTATACTTGTAAATTTGGAGACCCACTCATGAGTTTAAAGGTTTTCATCTCAAAGTATAAATTCTATACATGTCTCCTGATGAGTTGTTATTAAGACAACAAAACACGTTAAGACCTTTTTTTCTTGAGATATATTTGTCAAAATAAGTATACTGAGTAGTTGGGTTTGTGTCTGTGTTTGGTTTTATTAATATTAGTTCTAGGTTTTCAGAAAATCGTCATCAGTCACTTAGTAAAGATTGACACCAGGTCAAATATTTAAATATCAAATAAAAGTTGTTTTAATAATATCCCATACAGTGAGATTATTATATACAGGAACATGGTCTGATCATACCACATCTCCTGGGCAGGGAGGAAGTAAAAGAGAATATACAGATATTAAAGCACCGGATTGCAAATTATAATGCTTAAATGATTCTTTCTTTGAGGTAAAACATACTGTAGGAAGGGAAATGTTTTACCTCACAAAAATAATCAGCTATGATCCCATGCTGTGCTATCTGTATACTCTCTTTTGCGTCCTACCCGGCCCAGGAGATGTGGTATGATTAGACAATGCCCCCGTACGGTCAGACATGGCCATTACACAGTACATAGCAGGTGCACATATATAAGATTATCTTGTTAAAGGAATATTTTTTTAAACACATTTAATTGTAGAACTTATTCTTATGACAAGATTTATTGATTAAAATCAACTTTAAAATTAACTTTTTACATGGGAAAACCCCTTTAAGGATTTCCATTGGTGTCTATGGGGAAATGTGCCGCCCCACCAGCGGATCAAACCGCTCGGATCCGGGGGTAGTGTCCGTTCATTGCTCGAGGGTCTCCGGACCTGGGGACTTAGGGGGCCACACTCTAAATAAAAGGAGGATATTTACAGGGGATAATAGTACTGCTCCCCACTATGGCTAAGTGTGGGAGCCTGCTCTCAGGGCTCACACTTGGGATTTTAGTGGGCTGCTTGTATGGAAGGCCCTATCTCCCTCGTTGCGCTAGGGCCCCAATTCTGGAGCGAGTGGGAACAGTCCATAAAGGCTCCGTTTTCCACAGGTTAATTGCCGGGTTGCCTAAAGCTTCTCCCCGACCTAGGGTCCGTGTACCCCGCCGTGCCTTTGGTCCCGTATTGGTGGTAGGACCAGGCTGCTGACCATTCTCTTTAACAGATCCAGGCACCTTGACTCAATCCCCTGCGACCGGGGGTCCGACTCCTCTAGGTCCAGACCACCATCTGCAACCTAGACAGCTACTCTTGAGAGCCACCTCTCTCTGCTTCCTCCACTTCACAACTCCAGCACACTACTCTCTCTGACACTTCTCACCTCACCTTCCTGACCCCTAGGTGGGCACCCTATTCCGCTCAAGCCGCCCACTGGTGTGTCTTGTGGGTGTCGTGCAGGGTGTATCTAGGATTTGATTTTCTGTTGGGGGCAGCACTGTAACATGGGGATCCAGAACCATGAGGGATTTGAATACTGCACTAAGGAGAAAGAGCGTGCAGTACCCTGTGACGACCTGATAGTCCAGGGGCGTCACAGAAACAAAGCACAACAACATGTCACTTTGGTGCCAGATATGCAAATTAATAGTGATGAGCGAGTACTAAAAAGCTCGGGTGCTCGAGGCTCGGGCCGAGCATCCCAAGATACTCGTGTACTCGGCCCGAGCACCGAGCCCAATGTTATCCTATGGGAGACCCGAGTATTTTTGTGAAATGACCACCGGCAGCATGTAGAAACCCTAAAAATGGCACAAAAGTCTCAGAAGAGTGCTCAAATGACATGGCAACAGCATGGGGAAGACCCCTTGAAGCATTTATCACTCAAAAGTCACAGCTGTGAACAATTTTGTCCGCGTTTTACGCCATTTTTACGGACTGACCAGAAAACCTTCCAAAATGACACCAAAATGAATTTTCATGGCGGAAATGTTAAGGGCACATACCCAATAGTGAGATAGAGCTGGTATATGTTACTTTTTGAGATTAATACATGAAAGATTTTACGTAAAACATTGTGTGGCACTCCGATGTCCAAAACGCACGTTTTGTGCTTTTTACTAACGATGTCGGTCATTTTTTTTTTCATTCTATCTCCCGTCGGTCGGTCTCGCTCTATCTTGTCTGTCCCTCTCTCACAGTCTGTCGGTCATTCTCCCCCCTCTCTCTTACTTACCGTTCCCTGATCACTGCTGCGGCGCTGCACGGCTGTTCACTAAACTCCGGCGGCTTTTCCTCTTTTGAAAAAGCCGGCCGCTCATTAAACAATCTCGTAATCCCTGTTTTCCTGCTTTTCGGCGCCTATGATTGGTTGCAGTGAGACACGCCCCCCACGTTGAGTGACAGGTGTCTCACTGCACCCAAACACAGCAGCCGGTGTGTGTGTGTATACTGTGCAGTGAAATAAATAATTAAATAATTAAAAAAAACGGCGTGCGGTCCCCCCAATTTTAATACCAGCCAGATAAAGCCATACGGCTGAAGGCTGGTATTCTCAGGATGGGGAGCTCCACGTTATGGGGAGCCCCCCACCCTAACAATATCAGTCAGCAGCCGCCCAGAATTGCCGCATACATTATATGCGACAGATCTGGGACTGTACCCGGCTCTTCCCGATTTACCCTAGTGCGTTGGCAAATCGGGGTAATAAGGAGTTAATGGCAGCCCATAGCTGCCACTAAATCCTAGATTAATCATGTCAGGCGTCTCCCCGAGATTCCTTCCATGATTAATCTGTAAATTACAGTAAATAAACACACACACCCGAAAAATCCTCTATTAGAAATAAAAAACACTAACAAAGTCCCTCATCACCAATTTATTAACCCCGACAAACCCTCCTTGTCCGGCGTAATCCACGGTCCTCCAGCATCGCGTCCAGCTGTGCTGTATGAAGGTGACAGGAGCTGCAGAATACACCGCCGCTCCGGTCACCTCCACGCAGCTAATGAGGTGAGTATAGCGATCAGCTGAGCTGTCACTGAGGTTACCTGGATGCAGCGGTGGATGCAGCGGTGGCCGCGGGTAACCTCAGTGACAGCTCAGCTGATCGCGCTACTCACCGCCGCTCCGGTCACCTCCACGCAGCTAATGAGGTGAGTATAGCGATCAGCTGCTGTCACTGAGGTTAATCGCGGCACCGCTGGATCCAGCGGTGGCCGTGAGTTACCTGACTGACAGCAGCTGATCGCGCTACTCACCTCAATTGCTGCATGGAGCTGACTGGAGCGGCGGTGAGTAGCGCGATCAGCTGAGCTGTCACTGAGGTTACCCGCGGCCACCGCTGCATCCACCGCTGCATCCAGGTAACCTCAGTGACAGCTCAGCTGATCGCTATACTCACCTCATTAGCTGCGTGGAGGTGACCGGAGCGGCGGTGTATTCTGCAGCTCCTGTCACCTGAATGTAGCAGAGCTGGACGCGACGCTGGAGGACCGTGGATTACGCCGGACATGGAGGGTTTGTCGGGGTTAGTAAATTGGTGATGAGGGACTTTGTTATTGTTTTTTATTTCTAATAAAGGAATTTTCAGGTGTGTGTGTTTATTTACTGTAATTTACAGATTAATCATGGAAGGAATCTCGGGGAGACGCCTGACATGATTAATCTAGGATTTAGTGGCAGCTATGGGCTGCCATTAACTCCTTATTACCCCGATTTGCCAACGCACTAGGGTAAATCGGGAAGAGCCGGGTAGAGTCCCAGAACTGTCGCATCTAATGTATGCGGCAATTCTGGGCGGCTGCTGACTGATATTGCTAGGGTGGGGGGCTCCCCATAACGTGGAGCTCCCCATCCTGAGAATACCAGCCTTCAGCCGTATGGCTTTATCTGGCTGGTATTAAAATTGGGGGGGACCGCACGCCGTTTTTTTTAATTATTTATTTATTTATTTTACTGCACAGTATAGACACGCCCACCGGCTGCTGTGATTGGGTGCAGTGAGACACCTGTCACTCAGCGTGGGGGCGTGTCTCACTGCAACCAATCATAGGCGCCTGTGGGCATGGAAAGCATGGAATATGAGATGGCTGTGTGCAGAGCACAGCGCGCCCGCCGGTATAAAGGCTCGGTCACGCTGTGCAGGCCGGCCAATCACTGCAATTCCACAACTAACAGGGCTGTGGCATTGCAGTGGTCTGCCAGCCAATCCCTGCATGAGGGCTGGCTCTCAAAAGAGCGCCAACATGCAGGGATGAAGACCACGAGTACAGCACGAGTATTGCAAAATTACTCGGTACCCGCCGAGTAGCCCGAGTACAGTGATACTCGTGCGAGTACCGAGTAGTAACAAGCATACTCGCTCATCACTACCAATTATATCTACCCTTACAAGCCTGCCCAAGAAATGTCCTAGATGGAGAAGGGGTGATTTCACATGTCAGCACCGAACTTAGAATACAGCCCAGAGAGGCAATGGCATTCATCAAGTAAACAGACTTTGGTGGTCGATGATGCCTTATACAGTATTTACCCTTCCATTGTGAAGCACCTCTCGGATTCAAATAAATCAAAAAGTCTGTGAGTAGTTGGTTAAATGTGTTTAACCCGTTATTGCCCCATAATGGATATATCCATCATGGAGCATGTCAGGGACTCTCCTGTAAGGGACTAACAAAGTAAAAAGAAAAGGATATTGAAACCTGAATCACCCCCAACCCTTTTCCCATTTAAAGATAAAGATATGTAAAAAAAAAAAGTAAAATATACACATATTTGTTATCAACATGTTCAGAAAAGTTTGATTTATGAAAATATAAAATTTATTAACACAATCTGTAAAAACTGTAAAGAGAAAAAAATCAAAGTGCCAGAATTGCGAGTTTTGGTTGCTGCAATTCCATAGAAAATGCATTAAGAAATGATCAAACCATCATATATACACACCAAATTAGCATCAATAAAAACATCTGGGCACCATGCAAAAAAAAATGAACCCTCACATAGCTCCATTGACTGAAAAATAAAAATGTCAAGGGTTTTGGAAAATGGTGACTCAAGCTAATATTGACGTTTTGGGGTTTTTTGTTTTACAAATTACTGATTTTTTTTCACCACTTTAAAAAAAAAATAGCTGTAATGCCTGCTTTACACGCTTCAATAAATCTTTCAATCCGTCGTCGGGGTCAAGTTGTAAGTGACGCACATCCTGCATCGTTCGTGACGTATTTGCGTGTGACACCTACGTGCAATCAAGATTGAACTAAAATACGGTGATCGCATACACGTCGTTTATTCCTCATACATTGGACGTTTTGTTGTATGAACCTAGTGAATTGTAAAGTGTGACATCCCTCATACGATTTTGATGTCTGAGGCTAAGTGCGCAGGTGTGCGCTCTGCACCGCAGCTTAAAAAAGGTCCGCTGAAAAGCTGCGTTCTGAAGCGCCTCACAATGTCTGTCATTCACTAATCTCTGTCAGTCGGTCACTATCTCTGTCCCTCTCTCTCTGTCCATGTCAGTCTATCCCCCTCTCTCATATACTCACCGATCCCCGATCCCCGGCTCTGCACGGCATTCACACTGCTCCGGCGGCTTTTACTGTTTTGAAAAAGCCGGCCGCCCATTAAACAATCTCGTATTCCCTGCTTTACCCGCCCACCGGCGCCTATGATTGGTTACAGTGAGACACGCCCCCACGCTGAGTGACAGGTGTCACACTGCACCCAATCACAGCAGCCGGTGGGCGTGTCTATTCTGTGCAGTGAAATAAATAATTAAATAATTAAAAAAAACGGCGTGCGGTCCCCCCCAATTTTAAAACCAGCCAGATAAAGCCATACGGCTGAAGGCTGGTATTCTCAGGATGGGGAGCTCCACGTTATGGGGAGCCCCCCAGCCTAACAATATCAGCCAACAGCCGCCCAGAATTGCCGCATACATTATATGCGGCAGTTCTGGGACTGTACCCGGCTCTTCCCGATTTGCCCTGGTGCGTTGGCAAATCGGGGTAATAAGGAGTTATTGGCAGCCCATAGCTGCCAATAAGTCCTAGATTAATCATGTCAGGCGTCTATGAGACACCCTCCATGATTAATCTGTAAATTACAGTAAATAAACACATACACACCCGAAAAATCCTTTATTAGAAATAAAAAACACAAACATATACCCTGGTTCACCACTTTAATCAGCCCCAAAAAGCCCTCCTTGTCCGGCGTAATCCAAGATGGTCCAGCGTCGCATCCAGCTGTGCTGCATGGAGGTGACCGGAGCTGCAGCAGACACAGCCGCTCCGGTCACCTCCACACAGCAAATGAAGACAGCCGGCGATCAGCTGAGCTGTCACTGAGGTTACCCGCTGTCACTGGATCCAGCGTTGGATGCAGCGGTGGCCGCGGGTAACCTCAGTGACAGCTCAGCTGATCGCGCTACTCACCTCAGTTGCTGCGTGGAGGTGAGAGGAGCAGCGGTGAGTAGCGCGATCAGCTGAGCGGTCACTGAGCTTACCCGCGGCCACCGCTGCATCCACCTCTGGATCCAGTGACAGCGGGTAACCTCAGTGACAGCTCAGCTATTCGCACGGCTGTCTTCAGTTGCTGTGTGGAGCTGATAGGAGCGGCGGTGTATTCTGCAGCTCCTGTCACCTTCATGCAGCACAGCTGGAAGCGACGCTGGATCATCCTGGATTACGCCGGACATGGAGGGCTTTTTTGGGCTGATTAAAGTGGTTAACCAGGGTATATGTTTGTGTTTTTTATTTCTAATAAAGGATTTTTCGGGTGTGTGTGTTTATTTACTGTAATTTACAGATTAATCATGGAGGGTGTCTCATAGACGCCTGACATGATTAATCTAGGACTTATTGGCAGCTATGGGCTGCCAATAACTCCTTATTACCCCGATTTGCCAACGCACCAGGGCAAATCGGGATGAGCCGGGTACAGTCCCAGAACTGCCGCATATAATGTATGCGGCAATTCTGGGCGGCTGTTGGCTGATATTGTTAGGCTGGGGGAATCCCCATAACGTGGAGCTCCCCATCCTGAGAATACCAGCCTTCAGCCGTATGGCTTTATCTGGCTGGTTTTAAAATTGGGGGGGACCGCACGCCGTTTTTTTTAATTATTTAATTATTTATTTCACTGCACAGAATAGACACGCCCACCGGCTGCTGTGATTGGGGGCAGTGTGACACCTGTCACTCAGCGTGGGGGCGTGTCTCACTGTAACCAATCATAGGCGCCGGTGGGCGTGGAAAGCAGGGAATACGAGATTGTTTAATGGGCGGCCGGCTTTTTCAAAACAGTAAAAGCCGCCGGAGCAGTGTGAATGCCGTGCAGAGCTGGGGATCGGGGATCGGTGAGTATGAGAGAGGGCTGCTCAATTCACTTACTCAGGAGTTTAGCGGTCACCGGTAAGCCCTTCACAGGTGACCGCTAATCAGGACGCGACACAGACAGAGCCGCAGCATGACCATGAGTCGGGTGAGGTTCACCCGAGTTCATTCTGACAGTGCGGCTCTGTCTGTGTCTGCTGTCATCTGCCATTCAGCTCTGCTACATGGCTGTCTGTGTCTGCTGTCAGCGGCCATGTAGCAGAGCTGAATGGCAGATGACATAGTAAAAACGCATCCCTACACATTACACACGCTTGGCAAGTCAATAAATAAAAAAAAAAAAGGGTGTCCAATACATACATCACAGAACACATGATCTAAAGGATCGCACACAAAATTGATCAATTTAACATAGACTACTAATGCACGTGTGACAGCAAATGAACGACCTACGTGCAATCTCATTCAATCGCATATGCGACCTGGGCGTGTCACATCGCATACGAGATCGCACACCTAATTGTAAGGTGTAAAGCTGGCTTTAGTTTGGTATCGTTATAATCATACTGACTTGGACAATCATAATTGTATATTTCCATTTTTACTGCAGAAAGGGAAAATAAAACAAAACACTACTGTGAATTTTGAGGGTTTTTTTTCACAATTTCCCTTCCTTTGGAAAAGACATTGCATTGCAGATATCAAGGTGTAATTTTATAGAACTTTCTATGACCTGAATGCCCATATAGATGGCTTATTATGGTTGATTCAACAAAATTCTTTTTAACTGCTTACTGACCTAGGACGTATATATACGTCCTAGGTCGCCTCCCTCCCGCGTAATGAGCCCATATCTTTCCCCGCATATGTCGGCTGATCTGATCAATCAACACTTGCAGCTAACAGGCTCAAGTGTCTCAGGGTTCAATGGGGATGTGCACACCTCCGTGTTTTCACATGGCCCCTGTGTCAGAGTGATCCATAAATGTGACGCCCTGGCCTATCAAGTAGTCACAGGGTATTGTGCAATCTGCTCTTCTGTGCAATATTCACCTCCTCCTTGGTTATGGGTCCCTAACCAATAGTTTTGCCAAAACCAGCTAATCAAAATCCTAGAAACACTCCGCACCACACCCACCATACACACCAGTGAACGACCTGAGTGGAATAGGGTCGCCTACGTGGGGGGTTGGTTAAGGGGAGGTCAGGAGTGTCAGGAGTAAGTCAGAGAAAGGGAGAGTGTAGTAGTGTTGGAGGTGAAAGAGAGAGGAGGTAAGGAGCTGGGCTCCTTGGAAGTACTAGGTAGCAGACGTTGGTCTGGGCCTGGTAGGAGATGGACCCCCGGTCGCAGGGGATCGTGAAAAGGGGCACGGCATTGTCGTGGAGGACAGCCGGCAGCCTTGTACCATCATCGGGCTGGGACCAGGGCACGACGGGCTACGTGGACCCTAGGTCAGGGAGTAGCTTCAGGCAACCTGAAAATTCGCCCGACGAGAACGGAGCCTTCAATATCCGCTCTCCACCCACTCCAAAATCGGGGTACTAGCGCAACAAGAGGGATAGGCTTTCCACAAATACGGTCCAAGAAATCCCAAGCGTGAACCCTGAGAGCAAGCTCCCTCAGTTAGCCACACTGGGGAGCGGGACCCGACTACTTTCAAGCTACAGGGATCAACTAGAAAGAAACAAAGTGTCAAGGGAAAGGTTACAGATTAACAGGCAACACCAGCAGAAACGGGACCCAAACGTGCTCCCCCTCAGTGGCAGTGGTGTCCAGAACTTTGGGTTACTAAAGTTGTTGGTGTCAGCATTATTGGACTGAGTGAGTACGCAAGTGACCCTTACCTCCCCAACAGCACATCCCCATCACCATCACCGAGTCCCGGGGCATCCCCCTACCCATGGAGGGGTTAAACACCTGGCTGCCCACTCCATTGCCACCGGGTACTCCCAGCTGCAGCGGTGGTACTCCACCTTGCCACACATCATGGGTGGCGTCACAAACTCTAAATATAATCCCCCTGTAAATACCCCCCTTCATTCGCGTGGCCGCACGACCCCCGGGTCCGGGCCCCCCTCAAGCCACTGCGGATCCGGATCCGAGCAGCCCAGCTGCTGACACGGGGGTGGCACAGGGAGATATGTTCATATTTTACTGGCAGCATGAATGAAACACGTATAGCATACAGAAAGCATCAGTGTGACACATAGCGAGAAAAAAAACGCATGACACTGGAATTAATGGAGTTTTTGCAGAGAAAAAGCAACATGTTAACATGTCCTAAACCAGATTAATCTAAACTCTTGCCCAAAAAAGCAAATATAGTCACAATACACATGTCCTGAAAGCTTTGTCATTTACGCCTACCTATCTCAGTTATTCACTAAACGTCAGACTGAACTTCAGAAACAATGATTATCCATAGATTTTACAGATATTTAAGGAAATATATTTAAAAGCTTGCTTAATGTTAAAATGTCATACTTATTTTACTCATGGAATTCTACAAATACCTTTTTTAGGATATGTGACAAAAAATATCTGCACTTAGCACTTCAGAAGAAAAATGGATTGTACAGTACATTCTTAGAAACCTCTATATTTTACTGAATGTATGCAGAATAGTACAGATTCCTCAGAATATACTTCAAACATAAAATATGTACTTTTAAATAAAATATAAATTAGGAGATATCAATATGAAATATTTTAATCACTTTAAGTATTATAGAATTGTATGTGATTGATTGCTCTGTGAGAGAAACAAAATTAAAATTTTGTAGTTGTGATACCTTTTAATGGCTAACTAAAATAAAAATAAAATATGATGTTATAAAGCAAGCTTTCAAGACATCTCAGGTCTCTTCCTTAGGCATGGTATGACAAAATATCTGAAGAAACACAAATATATACACAAAACAGGGCAGAGGGATGTATAGTAAAAGGACATTTAAATAAACAAACACTGAGCTTGGAAAGTGAATCTTTAATTAGCTTTGATTAGTGGTGTGAGTTTTATTGTCCCAATATCCATGTAGGATCAGAGGCCTGGTGCCCTCATAAAACTCACACCACTAATCATAACGGGTATCCGGGTATTACAATATATAATGACTTTGTCAATTTTTGTATTTATTTATTTAATTTTACACCCCTATAGGGAAGTAGACAGCATGTATGATTCCATCCAATCACAGACGCTTTCACACAGGGTGGGGTCGCGGTCTGACTGCAACCAATCAAAGATGCGGAAACTTAAAGTGGGTGGGGTAAACAGTGAATATGTATGAGTTAATGAGTGGACCCGGAAGCAGTGTGACAGTCCATGGGGAAATTCAGTATAATTGTCCTTGTTACGCGTTCACCACCAGGGATAAAGGCGGTGAGTGAGGGTGTAGAAGTGCCAATCCCAGGGCAGCGACCAGGACTGTGGCAGCTGAATGGGACTGAGTGACAGCAGGACTGGGGGAACAGTAACTCAGAGCAGCCCAAGGGGCACAGTCCTGAAGAGAAATGGGCAGGGCAGGCACCAGCAGACAGAGGACTTCAGACACAAGACACCAAGCACAGGACTTCAGGCATGGGTCAACAGCTCTCACAGGTCATCAGGTGGCACCAGACTTCAGGCACAGGTCATCAGCTGGCACAGGTCATCAGACAGCCCCAGTCGTCAGGCACGGTTCATCAACTGGCACAGGACATATGACACAGGTCCTGGAGCCCAGGATCTCAAGCATGAGCCACAACAGGCTGACATCAGGAAACACCACAGGACATCAAATACAAAACAAAAGGACTAGGCTGGAGTCTAAGAACATGCAGGTGACTGAATACACCAGTCCCTGAATATGCTGGTACCTGAGTACGCCGAATCCATGGTTAACCAGACTACAAACAGGTAAGCAGGCTCAGACAGGTGACCTAACTCAGGAATCGGATCAAAGTGGCTTTCATAATGTTGCACCTGTCTGGCAAGTCTCTTGAGTAGATCAATCCACTGTGGGAGATAAGTGATCCTATTATCCATAATCTGCAAATCTTCTTAGAAGTGTTGTGTACGGTGTTCGACGAGCCTGGTCGAGTCTCTTCAGCCGCATCCTCATTCCTTACACTCCGTCAAGGGAGCCTCATCGTATGCTGTCCGTTTCTGCACCTTGTCTTCCAAACTGGGTTGGAATAATGAAGCACAGGTGGATATATTCTAGGAATGATTGTCTGGTAGGATTAAGGATGAGCTGGCTGGTGGAGATGTGACTTCTTCTCGGGACGATCTAGTATCACTGGCTATCCGCATCAATCTCGGGTTCCAAGAACAATCAAGAGAGGCAAACTGGAAGAATAGATTGTTGCACATAGCTCCTTCATTGCAGAGGTCCATCATGCCACCACTATCTGTAACCTCTGTGACTCCTTCTGAGCCCATGGAGGTGGATCAAATGAACCTGAAAAACCCCGCTGTGAGGTCCGTCGCACTTGAGTATGGCGCTTCTACTGTGGAAATACTATGCACCTGATCCGCTTGTGTCCTAAGAAGCTGGGAAACTACTCAACATAGGATCAGTAGGAGAGGGTACCCTAGGTGAGAGCAAGTCCTCTCCACCCCAATATACAACCATGTCCGTAACTATTGGTGACATCCGTTTCACCAAACCAGCTTTGTTGGACTCTGGTTCCACCGGGAATTTTATTCAGCAGGCCATAGTGGATCGGTATCAGATTCCTGTCTATCATCTTCAAACCTCCATTGATGTGTCATCCGTGGATAGGAGGTCTTTGTCCGAGGCTATCCAGTTCATCACCAAGCAAGTTGACCTTCAGGTGGAAATGCTGCATACACAAAGAATTGCTTTCTACGTGCTACCGGGAATGTCACATCTACTGTTATTGGGCCTACCATGGCTCCGGAAGTATGAACCAGTTTTGGACTGGAGATCCCAAGATGTGCTCACATGGGGTCACTCCTGCCAAGAAAGCTGTCTTGTCTCCATGCAACCAATCTGGCAAGAGGATTCATTCAAAAATTCTCCTTACCATTTATAGCCAGATTCTTCTTTGTAAAAGAAAAAGGATGGTTCTCTTCAGCCATGTATTGATTATAGATTTCTCAAGCAAATCCACAGTTAAGAATAAAAACCCATTGTTTCTTATACCAGAATTGTTCGACCGTCTATGAAGGACCAGGATTTTATCCAAGCTTGACCTCTGTGGTGAGTACAACCTCGTCCGGATAAGGTGGGTTGACAAATGGAAGACAGCCTTCAATACCCGATATGGCCACTATGAGTATCAGGTAATGACATTCAGACTCAGCAATGCTCCGGCAGTCTTCCAGGAAATTGTCAACAATATATACCAAGATCAGCTGTACTCATGCGTGGTGGTGTACCTGGACAACATTCTGGTGTTCTCTCCCAATCTGCTTACACATAGGAGGAATGTTCACCAGATGCTAAAGAGTTAAGGGAGAATTGTCTCTATGTCAAATTCGAGAAGTGTTTCTTTGAGTTGTCTTCTTTGCCTTTTCTAGGCTACATAATCTCGGGCATCAGCTTGACAATAGATCTGGGACAAGGTATCAACGGGGCTGAAATGGCCTCATACCGTTGGATTAAAAGAGATCCAGCAGTTCATCGGTTTTCTATTATTTCTCGGCCTGGATTCTTCCTATCTCAGCCCGACCTGCAAGGGTGTGAATCCTAAAGTATGGAATCCATAAGCAGAGGATGCGTTTATTGCCCTCAAGCATGCCTTCTCTTCGGCCTCAGTGCTGCACAGACCGAAGATTAGTAGATAGTTCCTGGAAGTGGATGCTTTGTCCTCTGGGGCTGGTGTGGTTCTCATGCAGAAGTCGGCTGCTGATAAGTCGGTAACCTGCGGTTTCTTTTCCAGGGCCTTCTCTCCCTCTGAGTGCATCTACAATGGGAGAAATAAGTATTTGATCGCTTGCTGATTTTATAAGTTTGCCCACTGACAAAGACATGAACAATCTATAATTTTAAGGGTAGGTTAATTTTAACTGTGAGAAATAGAATATTCAAAATAAAATCCAGAAAATCAAATTGTATAAATTATATAAATTAATTTGCATTTTGCAGAAAGAAAGAAATTTGATCCCCTACCAACCATTAAGAGTTCTGGCTCTTACAGACCAATTAGAAGCTTCTAATCAACTCGTTACCTGCATTAAAGACAGCGGTTTTAATTTGTCACCTGTATAAAACACTCCTGTCCATAGACTCAATTAATCAGTCAGAAAAATGACTGACTGACTGACTCACTGTGTGAATTAGGTGCTAGCTTAAAAATACATGACTATAATACAGATAATAAGTTGCACACTAACCACTATAAAAATATAAACATGAAAAATGGTAAAGCATTACTGCTATGAAGATTCTGTGAACACTGAAAAATACATTTAGCTATCTGGAAAAAATGAAAGACATGAAAAATGGTATTGCAAAACTGCTATGAATATTTGAAAGTAGTAGAGATGTTTAGCAAATGTATTGATCAATGCAAATGAGCCCGAAACCAACGACAAGGTAATCTCTAATTTTTCGGGAACTTAACCTTAATGCCTGTCTATGTGCTATTAAAAATCTGGAAGTATAGGTAGACAGGCTCCTGGCTATATAGGATCATGGATAGACTCTGGTAATAGGGAGGGGGTTTTGGGTTCTCAGTCAGAAGAAACTGCATGCTAATCAGAAAAAAGACTGACTGGAACACCTATATGTGTGAATCATTTTTCATGTATTTCATTTTTTCCAGATAAGCTAAATGTATTTTTCATTGTTCATAGTGTCAGGGTTAAAATGATGAAGATGATGATGATGATGATGATGATGATGATGATGAGACTCAAAGGGTCTCTCGGGATCTGACTGCTGTTTCAAATTATAATGTCATGTGTTCACACGAGAATGAACGATAACAGACACTATATATCGGTTATGGACCTTCTCCATGACAGACCCTGAGGCAACTGAACTTTATTGTTTAAAACTTTTCACAGCTCTTCAGAAGTGAAGGGTGTGGACAAAATACAGTCCAATCAAGTATCGTAGGTCGGGGCTTCATGACGTAGAGAGATCTGCATATCCTCTTTGGATTGGTCAGTCCAGACTCCAGGAATTTCTTTTGTTTATCACCTCGGGTGTAGACAGGAAATGGCAGCCATCTTTAAAATTACATGTGCTGATATACTGTGTCTAAGGAAAATACACTGAATATGTAATATACATATATACATGTTAGTAATGAACAAAAGAATTCACAAATATGTGTTTTAGTTTACATCTACTGAACTATATACCTGAGTCTATGAAATGGCTGAATTAATTAGTTTTGTATACTCAATTCTTATCCTCAACAGTCCCCCCTAAACACTTACTTCTGCCATTTCTGAATTCTAAGGGTACTGTGTTCCCTTAGGAAGAGAGGTAGAAAGTCCTATCAGAAAACCTGCCTAACTGAACGTTGAGGCATGGGCGGAAAGGGGAAAGGGGTTTTCTTCACCGGTTTGAGACCAAGGACTCCTAGGCAAGTCCTCACCCTTTGTAGTTGGACTTTCCCATGTCTCAAGGTTCTCTACGTCCTCTCTTCTAACTGTTCTGGCAATAAAGGTCTGAAACTGTACAGGGTTTTCTGAAAAGGATAAGTATGAGCAGAACGCTCAGTGCCGCTCTGGTTGGCCAACCCTTTTGCAATGCGAGGCGTTGATTCATTGAAGTTTCTGCGGTTGGATCGGCTCATCTAGTGTTGACTCATGGCTCTTTCTCGCTTGTCCTTTAGGATCAATCAGTCTCCTGACTGGAGACCATATGCTACTCGCTCTGATTTAAGATCTGGAATTGGAAAATACACCTGATTATCACACTTTTCAGTCAATTATATAAAAATATACATGCCTGTGCTAAACCAAAAACATCTTACATGAAAACCTGTTTATTACGAAAAGAAAACAAAACATACATTTTATTCACAATTTGCCAGTTTCCACTTTTCTATAAAATATACACTTTTTGTAAACACATTTTTACATACCACCATCATGTGCTTCTCAGCAATAACGTCGTTTTCTGCACTGGAATGCCTCTGACCAAACCTGGAGACAAAACTACACAACACGTACAGACTTGCATACAACGTGCTCATGATATACATCTATAATCAGTTTGCAGTCTCTAAAAATGGGTAGAGCAGGTGCAGGGTGTTTCTGCGGTTTTTTGCAGTTCTTTTTTCTCACTTTGCTTTAGGCACATGTCTTACAAGACTGGGTGAGTCTGCGCACCTGGGTACTGAACCTTGGTGTCACCAAAGCACACACTGATAACTGTCTTTCACAGATTTTAGTCCATAGGTTACCTGGGCCATCATTAAGAAGAGCTCTCATGGCAGAGAAAGCTTACCACCCTTTGTCCACAGACTTTCCTCAGTCAGCTGGCTCCCTGCATGTCACACTCCATTCCTTGTTGATTTGCTTGTTCCTGTAGGGATTTAAGAACACAAGGAGTGCCAAAAGTCACTGATGTGACAAGTGCCACCGAGGTATGGTACTGGTCTTGGTGAAAGACTCAACTCTAGGCCCGTTCACTGCTTCTTGGTCTGCTGCACCTGTGCGGGGATCTCCATCCGATTCCATCAGCTCAGATCTAAACTTTCCCTTCAGCATACCTAGCTCATTTGACAACAGGAAAATATCTACAACCTACAAACACCTCTAAAGACTCTTACCCACTCCTGTTCTACCCATCTAGAGAGGCATTTAATGCATCACTTTCACCTGTACCGATAGTAGGGGAGGAAGTGGTTCAAATTTAGACTACCTCATGTTGTGCAAACCGCAGCATATCCAGTGTAGAATCGACCAACATCTTGTTCCATCTACATAAACAAAAAACTAAAAAATATACATTAGATCATTCTTATAACTTTAACTCTGATCATAATACAGTTAGTGGTCATCTATACTTCAAATGACTGAGAATACTAAATAAATAAACAAATAAACATATAAGACAATACTTTCCTATTTCAGTTAACAGATATGCCTCATAATAATCTAGTAAACATAACTTGCGGGGGAAGGGTCAGCTTCAAAACCTATCTAATATGCCTGCTGCGCCCCCGAAGAAACTGGAGAATATAATTATTACCTTCGTCCCCCCTTGTTTAATTGATTATTTGTTTACCAATGTAACAAAATTCAGAGTTTTTATGCTGGTATTTCCTGAAAGAAAAAATAAAACAGCAGGTAATAAATTAGCTACATACTAGAAACTAAAATTGAACAAACACTGAAAATAACGTATATCTTACAACAATATACATTGCTGGGGAATTTTAAAACCTTACAATAAACAACACTGTATCCATAAAGAAAATAAAACCTTTGATAGTAAAAAAAATAACTGAAACATGGTTAGGTAACAGCTGTGACTAGGTGGCTAACCTGCAAAAAGAAATATAAATTGTTTAAAAAGAATCGTACAAACAAAAAGGGATAGGGTCAGAAAATAAAAAGATATTGTTCGAATAAATCGCCATCAAAAAACAAAATAACACAAACTAATTTGCATAGCTCATAAAATCTAATTTTCCTTACAAAATTAATTGAATCATTCAGGAAACTAAAAATGTGAAATCCTAAACTCTAAGGGGTTAAATAGAACTTACGTCACTATTGGAGAAAGATACATTCCATCCTTATCTCTTAAAAGCGAGAGAGGGAAAAAAAAAGGAAATAAACCCTCATCTTATGCTTTAACCCCTTCACGACCATGGACGGATCTATCCGTCATGGAGCGTGTCGGGTTAAGCCCCGCCCCCTGCCGCGGGCAGGCGGCGGTCGGCACACATATCAGCTGTTTTCAACAGCTGACATGTGTACCTGCTAGCCGCGGGTGGAATCGCTTCCTCCCGCGGCCATTAACCCCTTAAATCTTGCTGCCAAAGTCTGGCAGCAAGATCTAAATGCGCGCGGCCATGTTTTTTACTTACCGCCGCCCCCACCGGAAGTCACGTGCGTGATCACGTGACTATTGGTGGTTGCCATCGTAGCACAGGGTCATGTGATGATGCCTTCAGCTATGATGTTTCACTTTCGTTTTCCCTCGGCACGGAACAGAGGGAAAAAGAAAGTAACTGTATCTGCTGCTTACAGCTGTATAGCTGTGATCAGCAGATAGATAATAGCGATCGGATTGCTGATCGCTATAGCCCCCTAGGAGGACTAGTAAAATAAAAAAAAAGTAAAAGAAAAGTTTTAAAGAATAAAAAAAACAAAAAAAACCCTAAAAGTTCAAATCACACCCCTTTCCCCCCCATTGAAAATTAAAGGGTTAAAAAATAAATAAATATACACATATTTGGTATCGCCGCGTTCAGAAATGCCCGATCTATCAAAATATAAAATCAATTAATCTGATTGCTAAACGGCGTAGTGGCAAAAAAATTCCAAACGCCAAAATTACGTTTTTTGGTCGCCGCAAGTTTTACGCAAAATGCAATAACAGGCGATCAAAACGTAGCATCTGTGCAAAAATGGTACCATTTGAAACGTCAGCTCGAGACGCAAAAAATAAGCCATCACTGAGCCATAGATCCCAAAAATTAAGAACGCTACGTGTTTCAGAAAATGGCGCAAAACGTGCGCCACTTTTATTGGACAAACTTGTGAATTTTTTTTAACCCCTTAGATACAAGTAAACCTATACATATTTGAGGTCTACAAACTCGCACCGACCTCAGGCATCATACCCACACATCATTTTTACCATATAGTGAACACCGTGAATAAAAAATCCCAAAAACTATTGTGCCATCACACTTTTTTTGCAATTTTTCCGCATTTGGAATTTTTTTGCTGTTTTCCAGTACACCATATGGTAAAACGTATGGTTTCATTTAAAAGTACAACTTGTCCCGCAAAAAACAAGCCCTCATATGGCAAGATTGACAGAAAAATAAAAAAGTTACGGCTCTCGGAAGAAGGGGAGCAAAAAACAAAAACGCAAAAACGGAAAGTGCCCCGGGGCTGAAGGGGTTAAACTCTGGACAAACTTTTCGCTCCGCTCCTCGAACACACTGCTCAATGCTCTTACAAATGGATATAATACCTTCTGAGGGTAAGTCTTCCAAGATTTTTTAGATTAGTTAACACAATACAAAGATACATATTTACCTACCTCTATTCTATTTTATGTTATATTACTGGACTTTTAGAATACCAATTATTGTATGTGGACAAATACCTCCTTCTACTTATCAATTCTGTAAAAGTTTCACTTATTTATCTTAGACTTGCATGTATTGGATAGCTGAGCAAGCAAATATACTATTTAAATATTTTACGTATATACCAGGAAACACCTCCCACCGGGGATGAGTGGAGAGCTTTGGACAAAGACCCATTAAAGGGGCCTGGCTTATGAGGTATACTGCCATCAGTGGGTGTAGCAAGATGGCTGCCACAGGAAGTTTCAGGCACCTGACTTCCGGGTGTAGCATTCATGTTGTGACTCCCTGGGTGTAATGGGAGGGGCTGAAACTCCGTAGTGAACCAGGGGTGTTACTTTTAGTGCCTGTAAACCAATTTGCATTCCAGCATACAAAGGAGAGATTTGATTAGTACCAGATATGATGACTTCTAAAGGAGAACAATGAGGCACAGCTAGAGAAAGACATTTTGTGATTCTAGAAACAGCAACAGACAGTGAATGGGGTCTTTCACTGGAGATTAATATGGACTTCTGCACATTGGGCTGCAACCTGCCACCTGGTGGTAATCCAACTACTTTACACAATTTCTTACAATCTTTTGTATACATTTCCACTCTTTTTTTTCTTTTCTTTTCCTAACTAGGGCAACAGTGTTCTCAGCTCCTACTAAAAAAACACATTTTCTTTTGAACAGAGAGTATACAAAGTGCTCTAATTAGACCAGCCGGCTCCAACGGAATCCTTTCTCGCCTCGTCTGCGCGTCTATTGCGCAGACAGTGACGCGCATCTAATACGCAGGATAATATTTCCAACACCTTTAAATTACCCAAACTGGAATCCTTTCCCCCCTCGTTATGAAGACCTACCCCCTCATAAAAGTGGCTGACGTTTATTACTAAAACGCAGGGGATACGCTAATTCCAACATTTTTAACTTACCTAAACTGGAATCCTTTCCCGTCTCGTCTGCTACGCAGACAGTGACTTGCGTCTAAAATGCAGGGGAATACGCTAATTCCAATTTAAGTTACTTGAACTCTTTGCCTCCTCTCCTATTATCTATTCAACATTCAATATTCAATATTTAATATCTAGTATTTAACAAGCAGTGGATGTGTTATTTGCAACACAGGGGAATTGCTAGTTCTCATACTTCTGTTCAAAAAGAAAACAAACCCAATTGGAAATACTGAAAAACGCAAAAGCCAACTAGTTTCTGTTCTAAACTCCAAGCAAAAAAACACTCTGTCTTTCCTACAGATCACTACAACTCCTTCGTTTGCTTTTGCTACACAATGGCTGCAGCTACATTCTGTATGTTAGCCCACTGAGTCTCCATGTGAAAAGATTGGAGCTGCCAGCCCCCCTTTCTCTGCTGCTCTCAGTGAAATAATGCAGGGATGTCCCTGTCTTCACAGGCATGGGTGAATGGCCCCCCTTTCTCCTCACTCCAAACTGCTCCGCTGTCTTGACCCCCACTCTCTGCCTCTTCGCTCCTAGCAGCAATGGGTATATGACCCCTACTCTCTCCCTCTACAGTTAAAAGCTGAGTAATTCGACCTCCGCTCTGCAGCCATGTGGGCAATTGCTAACACACACTGACCCCCGCTCCTTTGTATACAGCAACAAACAATTAACTTTTTGAGAACTAAATCAGAGCGAGAAATTTACAAACTTTCTACGGAGCTGAAAGCCCCCATTTACAACTCAGAAATACAGACAGTCAGATCCTTTAAAGCCTACGCCCAGCACCTATGGGGGCTGGGTCCTTCTCTAGGTCACCGGCGAGTGACAGTCACACCGTTAGGTCTCCGGTGCACTACCATTCTCCGGACTAGTGACCACCCCCTTTCGCCAGGTGTCTCTCGAACCACAGGTTAAACAGCACACACAATGTATATGATGCTTATCGCAGAACAGAGGGTGATTAAGTCCTCGATATCGAGCAACACCTGGATACTTGTGGAGTAGCCCCCAAACATCCGGAAAGTGGAAGATCTGACTCACTCTTTTCGGTTGGTGACTGTTCACATCAGTCATCAGGCCTTGTCCACAGGCTCTTTACTTCATGCAGCATTTGCTCGGACCTGTCCCGCCCACAGCCATGACTCAGTCATGGGTACGGGATTGAAATAGACCAGGTGAGTGCTGCTAAGAGGAGTTCTACTATTCATATATGAGGCCGTATGGCACATTTTATAAAAATATTTTAGTGTAGGACTGCCTCAAATGAGATTTGCCGTGACGTGGCGAGGTAACTCAAGAAATTGCATTTTTTGCCAAAAATCTCAAACATTTTTTATAATAAGTACAGTTTTGAATTTTTAGTGCTGAAGTGCACATCTAGTGCTGGCTTTTTGTTTTTTCTTCATTGAATTGGTCGGTGGCTGACCCCCACACTGCTATGCACCCCAATTTGGGATGTATTCCACCTGTCTAGATTTTGGCGGTTGGTGACTGTTTACATCAGTCATCAGGCCTTGTCCACAGGCTCTTTACTTCATGCAGCATTTGCTCGGACCTGTCCCGCCCACAGCCATGACTCAGTCATGGGTACGGGATTGAAATAGACCAGGTCAGTGCTGCTAAGAGTAATTGTACTATTCATATGTGAGGCCGTATGGCACATTTTATAAAAATATTTTAGTGTTGGACTGCCTCAAATGAGATTTGCCGTGACGTGGCGAGGTAGCTCAAGAAAATGCAATTTTTTTGCCAAAAATCTCAACATTTTTATAATAAGTACAGTTTGGAATTTTTAGTGCTGAAGTGCACATCTAGTGCTGGCTTTTTGTTTTTTCTTCAAGTATTAAGTCTTGTTTGCCAGAGGGATCAAATATTTATTTCTCTCTGCAAAATGCAAATAAATTTATATATTATATACAATGTGATTTTTTTCTGGATTTTATTTTTGCATTTTTATCTCTCACTGTAAAAATTAACCTACCCTTACAATTATAGACTGTTCATGTCTTTGTCAGTGGGCAAATTTACAAAATCAGCAAGGAATCAAATACTTATTTCCCCCATTGAACTCAATTGGCGACAGAGAACTGTTGATCAAGATGCCTCTGGAGGAGCTGTAATTAGAGATGAGCGAAATGGTCGCGGTTCGGCTCGAGGTCGGTTCGCCGAACGGAAGTCCCGCTCGAGTTTGGTTCGTCGAACGTTCGACGAACCGAACTCGAACTGCATAGGAAACAATGGCAGGCAATCACAAACACATAAAAACACCTAGAAAACACCCTCAAAGGTGTCCAAAAGGTGATAAACAACTCACAACACAACACAAACACATGGGAAAGTGACAAGGACATATACTCATGTGAAAACAAAAGAGCTGGACAAGGAAAAAGAGGAGGAGACACAGATATATGAGTATATGCAAGGAAACATCAATGCCATTACTGTGCAACTTGAGCCCTGCTCATTTTAGGCTTCCAATCTGGATAAATTGCCAGAGCTTGCCACGTACGCCTTGGGGATCTTGTCGTGTCCTGCAGCCAGCGTTCTCTCGGAACCTGTCTTCAGTGCTGCTGGGGGTCTGCTGGCAGATAAGCACACGTGTCTGTCCACTGACAATGTGGACATGGCTCTCAGAGGACTTTTCTTCCCCTGGGTCAGCCAGGGGACGGGAAAGGCACGCGTATTTTTAAGAGTGCTTCATGCAAAGCATCTGTTTCATTTTGAAAAGGGGGATCAAGTGATGCCAGTCAAGTGGGGTGTGTGTGGCCCAATTAGTGGCAACGAGGGAGACTGTGGTTGGAGTCCCCTCGCTGTGTTTCTAAAAGAACCAAGATGAACAAGTCATGGCTCTCAGAGGACTTTTCTTCCCCTAGGTCATCCAGGGGATGGGAAAGACACGCGTATTTTTGAGAGTGCTTCATGCAAAGCATCTTTTTCTTTTTCAAAAGGGGGGTCAACTGATGCCAGTCAAGTGGGGTGTGTGTGGCCCAATTAGTGGCAACGAGGGAGACTGTGGTTGGAGTCCCCTCGCTGTGTTTCTAAAAGAACCAAGATGAACAAGTCATGGCTCTCAGAGGACTTTTCATCCCCTGGGTCATCCAGGGGACGGGAAAGACACGCGTATTTTTGAGAGTGCTTCATGCAAAGCATCTTTTTCTTTTTCAAAAGGGGGGTCAAGTGATGCCAGTCAAGTGGGGTGTGTGTGGCCCAATTAGTGGCAACGAGGAAGACTGTGGTTGGAGTCCCCTCGCTGTGTTTTACATGATTTTCGAAGGGCATGACATGCCTAAGAGGTTGAGTTTCATCATCTGCAACTTGTTGGCAACAGAAAGGCTGCCTTTACACCCTTTTGAGACCGAGGATTTTCGAGGCCTTATGCCCATTGCAGTGCCCCAAGAGCCGATGGCCAGTCGTCACTCCTTCTCCAAGAAAGGCGTGCCCGCGCTACCACAGCAGGTCGCACACAACCTCACCGATTCCTTGAGAAACTCTGTGTGTGACAGGGTGCATTTCACCACAGATACTTGGACCAGTAAGCATGGACAGGAGAGTTACATGTTGCTGACTGGGCACTGGGTAACTATGGTGAGAGATGGAGAAGGGTTTGCTGTACAAGTCTTGCCGTCCCCACGACTTGTGTGTCAATCCTTCCTCTGTATGTACAAGTTCCTCCACTGCTTCTGCCTCCTTAACCTCGTGTGGGTCCTCCACCTCGGCCCAAAGCCTGTGTGGTCAGGCCACCCTTCCTTGTAACTGCACTCAAGGAATCCCACACACCTCCTTACTATGCTGGCAGCAGAGCTCAAGGCCATCAGGCGGTCAAATGTTTACTTTGAAATGTAGGGGAAATGTGAGACACCGCTGAGGAATTGTGGACGGTTAGCTCTGGAGAGTGAGACCGAGTTTCATCAATTGTTGTGTACACTCAACCAGCAGTCAGGTAAGGTCGGGTGCGCCAATGATGCAAACCAGTCTGCGACCCTTCTTCAGGGCAATGTGACACACGTGCCTTGTATGGCTCACGTGTTGAACCTGGTTGTCCAGCAATTTTTAAAACACTATCCCGGCCTAAATGGCCTTCTGCAGAGGGCACGGTGTAACGACTGCCTGGATCGACACACTCAGATGGGCTGTAAAGGATAGGCTAGAGGCAAGCCACTCACCAAGCTGGACACTCAGAACCCTGAAACCCTTTAACCCCTATACAGTGATTTGGAATTACACAGGGCCCAAGTTGATCAATACCTGTGGAAGGCTGCAGTTCCAGAGAATAGTAGTCATGCAGGGTCAAAAACATTAATTGAGGAAGAGGAACAGAATGGGATGGCCAGGACTTAATCAGAAAACAAGCAGAGGTGAAATGCAGATCGGCCAACGAGGTACATAAACAGCAAGCAGGAAAAGTAGTCAGGTAACAAGCACACAAACTCATAAAACTGAACTGGGGGTAACAGTAACAAGAGGTTCATAGCTTTGTCTGGCAGTGGTCTGCAGACAGGAGGGGCCTAAAAAAGGGTGTGATGTCTTCCCATTGGTTGTAGCTGAATGATGGTACTTCATCTGTGAGATACCCACCACCTACATTCAGCCTGTGGTTCTGTATCTGTCAAGGTAACGCAACCCAGTGGGTGACCATAACCTGCGTCCACCTGCGCCACTGGCATCGACTCCTTTCCCATCATCAGCACTATGCGCGAAAGGAACACGTTGTCACCTGGCGACCGGAGTACAAATTGATTGAGTGGACTACGTTGGTGACTTAACAGCCGTGTGCGGCAATGATGCAAACCTGTCTGCGGCCCTTCGTCAGGGCAATGTGACACACGTGCCTTGTATGGCTCACGTGTTCAATCTGATTCTCCAGCAATTTTTAAAATACCATCCCGGCCTACATGGCCTTGTGCAGCGGGCACGCTGCTATGTGCTCACTTTCATCCTTCGCACCCAGGAGCTCAACAACTTTAATCGCTCCAGAAGTTTTAGGGTCTGGCGGTTAAACGCCGGAAATGCGATGTTCCGACACGCAGGAATTGGAATCTGCACATGTTGCAGCGTGTGTGGCAGCACCGCAGAGCCCTGCTGAAATACGGTATGACGTATACCCTGGGCTAACTTGATCCAGAGGTGGTGCAAATCACGCTGCTAGAGTGGTGTCAGATCAAGGACCTATGCACCCTTCTACACAGTTTACAAATATCGACGAAGATCTTTAGCACTTGCGATGCCATTCTCAGCGTGACAATTCTGGTCATCTACAAGATGGAGCACACTGTATGCATTATTCGGAGTCAGGTGTTGGTCCAAGAGGAAGGGGAGGAAGTACAGGAGGAGTCATATGCAGAAGGGATAATAAGATCTACAAGGTCCAGACAGTAAGCGGCACCTAGGTGGAAGTCAAGGGACGGTGGGGGAGAGGGATTAACAAGGGCGCATAGTATCAGCAAAAATTGTTGAGGAAGGTGGCGGAGCCCATGAAGAAATGGAGGACGAACTGGCGATGGGCATGGAAGACTCAGCAGATGAGTGAGAGCTTGCTCACATTTCGGTTGTGCGAGGTTGGGGGGAGAGGGCAGAGGAAGGAGGCACGATTCTCACCTCTCTGCCACCAACACACCAAGGACTTGATCCTCCTGGATGCACAAGACACATGAGCGCCTTCTTGCTGCACTACCTACAACATGACCCTCGGATTGTACGAATTTGAAGTAATGCTAACTACTGGGTTGCCACACTGTTAGATCCCAAGATCTACAAGACAAAATTTGACGAAATAATTCCTGCCATAGAAAGGGACGCACGTATACAGGAGTATCTGCAGAAGGTAGTACGCAATCTTAGATCTGCTTTTCCACTAAACACCAGTGCTGCACAGAGTGAATCTCTGAGCAGCACTGGATAGGAGGAAATGGTCTTTTACTTGTCCACATCTGAGGGACCGAGGGCTGGCTGCTGTACTGAGATGGCATTGAGTACGGTGTCCCTGCAGAGTTGCACTTTTGGTCATATACCAAATGAGTTGAAAAAGGACAAATGCTGGTGGAAAGGGGAACAGGTGTGTTGGAAAGGGGAAAAAAGTTTTTGTGCGTGGGTTTGGTGGTTAAGCAAAAGTAACATTTGATGAAGAAACACCATCTGTTACGGTGGGACTGGCAGATTTGGATAAGGTGGTATATACTATGTTACCGCTATATAACGAAAATTAATAAGAAAAGAAAGAGAAAGGTATATATCCCCATCAGCAGTCAATGTCCACCGTGCTCCCAGATGGAAAAGAAGAGGTTGGCAACTGGAAGGTTAGGTGGAGGATACAGATCTGTGTGGCTATGAAGCTAATAGTTGCCTGAACCGAGTTAGACGCCACTCGGATCTTGAGACTGGGAGCCCTGTTAGCGTCACAGGGTCCACACGCCCACCCAGCCCAGGAACTCCCTGTTAACATCACAGGGGCCATTCAGTACGCTGACCGTGTGCATTGGGGCTACACCTGTGGACAGCAGGCGCATCAGCAGCAGCAGGCCTGTTAATGCCACTGGGCTGCACAAGCAGGACTTGTAGGACAGGAGCTGGTCTTAACCGTTCTGCGTTACCAACTGTAGTGGCGGCCTGCATCGACGCCCTATCCCTGCCTACCTCTGACCTAAAGCTGCAATGGGTTCAACACATGGAGGTGTGCTCTTTTGGAGCATAATAGAAGACTGCGCACCTCCTTGTTGGCTCCAGCCCGTTTTATAACCTTGGTCCGCCCCAAACCAGGGTGGACCACAATGCACCTCCTGGAGACAAAAGCAGAGTGACACATCATAAGTGGCATAACTAGCGTCCTATTTGGAACCGAAACTTCAATAATGACCTCATGGCTGCCACGACACAAACACCTCACCAGTCATCGTCTGACCATCAATAATGAGGTGACAAGTCATAGGGGCGGGCCTCTGCAAGCCATTTGGGAGTGGCCTGGCCACATCGTCAGGACACCTGATGCCCTGTGGTCTATATGGGCCCCCCCACATCAGGGGCAGGGCCAAAGAGTTCATTACCGGACCTAGTTTCTGATGCAGTAAGTGCCTGAGCATGGTCAGTTGCATGAAATAGAGTCTCTGAAAAAAGACTATTAGCTTTAGCATGGTGTCTCAGCACAAAACAGGACTTAGACCCGACATGGAATGCAAGTACCTGTGCAAAGAGGCTTTCCACACTAAGTGTGGGAGCATGTGCTGTATCCCGAAATGAAGACTTAGCCTCAGGAATGGCACAGTCAGGCTGAGCATACTCACTAGGCGAAACACTGTAGTTAGGCTGCAGCTGGGGTAAATCAGCACACGCATGCGCACTAGCTTCCTCTTCACACTTACACGTGGAGGAAAAATTGCTCTTCGGGTGTGGACTTGGAGATGCTGTCTATGAACAGAAGGAAAAGCTAAAGGAAGCCTCACTTTCTATCCCTCCGAATTATCAAATGCAGCAATGAATTCCCTGAGTTTGCTATAACATTAGCGTAGCAAAATGTGCATGAGGGTGTCCTGCACAGGTGCTAGAAATAGCTTGGCACCAGTGGGACAATAATGAAATACAACATCCAGTTCTATGATGCCACTAAATGGCAGTATTTTTTGCTATCATTACAGCTTATTAAAAACAGAGCAGGAGGGTGTCATGCAGAGGTGCCAGAAATAGCTTGGCACCAGTGGGGCACTAATGGAGTCCAACAGCCACGTTTAGGATGCCACTAAGTACACTCAGTGTTTGCTAGTATAATGGCTTAGTAACAATGAGTTTGAGTGTGCAATGCAGGCAGACGTGCTGCAAATATCTTTGCACTAGTGGGACTATACAGAAGTCCAATAGCCACGTTTAGGATGCCACTAAGTTCACTCAGTGTTTGCTAGTATAATGGCTTAGTAACAATGAGTTTTAGTGTGCAATGCAGGCAGAGGTGCTGCAAATATCTTTGCACTACTGGGGCAATACAGCAGTTCAACAGCCACGTTTAGGATGCCACTAAGTTCACTCAGTGTTTGCTAGTATAATGGCTTAGTAACAATGAGTTTGAGTGTGCAATTCAGGCAGACGTGCTGCAAATATCTTTGCACTAGTGGGACGATACAGAAGTCCAATAGCCACGTTTAGGATGCCACTAAGTTCACTCAGTGTTTGCTAGTATAATGGCTTAGTAACAATGAGTTTGAGTGTGCAATGCAGGCAGAGGTGCTGCAAATATCTTTGCACTTGTGGGACGATACAGAAGTCCAACAGCCACGTTTAGGATGCCACTAAGTACACTCAGTGTTTGCTAGTATAATGGCTTAGTAACAATGAGTTGGAGTGTGCAATGCAGGCAGACGTGCTGCAAATATCTTTGCAGTACTGGGGCAATACAGCAGTCCAACAGCCACGTTTAGGATGCCACTAATTTCACTCAGTGTTTGCTAGTATAATGGCTTAGTAACAATGAGTTTTAGTGTGCAATGCAGGCAGACGTGCTGCAAATATCTTTGCACTACTGCGGCAATACAGCAGTCCAACAGCCACGTTTAGGATGCCACTAATTTCACTCAGTGTTTGCTAGTATAATGGCTTAGTAACAATGAGTTTTAGTGTGCAATGCAGGCAGACGTGCTGCAAATATCTTTGCACTACTGGGGCAATACAGCAGTCCAACAGCCACGTTTAGGATGCCACTAAGTTCACTCAGTGTTTGCTAGTATAATGGCTTAGTAACAATGAGTTGGAGTGTGCAAAGGGCAGGAGGGTACAGTGGCAGGGTTGTGGGTCTCTGGGTAGAGGAAAGGAAGCCTGCCTTTCTATCCCTCCTAATGGGGAAATGCAGCGAGGAAATCCCTGACCTTAGCTACACAGAGAAGGAAAAAGAGAGGTATTCAGCTCACCCAAATAGTGTCCTCCAGTCTGCGGTGAATGCACTTAGTCCCTCGGACAGGCAGGTCCGTGTTCCAGGAAGGTAGCAAAGAAAAGTAAGTGGGACTCAGCACCAATGCGAATAGATAAAAATCTTCATGCTTTATTTGAAAAAAGTTAACTTTTTTCAAATAAAGCATGAAGATTTTTATCTATTCGCATTGGTGCTGAGTCCCACTTACTTTTCTTTGCTACCTTAGCTACACAGACGCTGTCATCTTGTGTAGCTGTTAAACTCTGTTTTCACGGACCTGTCACCTATGGCTCTGACCCTGCCGGTATGAGCCCTTAAAAGGACTGATAGAAAGTGCTATCCCTAAGCTGTCCAGCGCTGTGTATGGAGCGTATACAGCAGTATCGGCGATAGGAGCTGCGCCAGTGATGTCTGACACCAAGGACGCAGAAGGCAGATAATGACGTGCTGGAGGAAAATGTCCGGTTTTATAATGCAGGGACATGTGACATGGACATCCTATCACACATGTCGTTGCTTCTCTGGCTAAAAGTCCACTTAGCTGTGTGTGTGTCTGGGATTGGCTGACATGCTGGCCCGCCCCACTACACGTGCGCGCTTAGGGAAGGAAGACAAGGAAAAAAAAAAAAATGGCGATCGCCATTATACATACAGCAGTGATCTGAATGCGCTGTTCCCGCACACTATACACTGAAATGTCATAATAGTGTGAGTCACAGAGTGACTTACACTATTACAGGGGAAAGCCAGCTAGGAATTAGCTGTTTTTTTTGCTGCTAGAACCGTTCTCGAACGTTTCTAGAACTATCGAGCTTTAGCAAAAAAGCTCGAGTTCTAGTTCGATCTAGAACAGCCCCCAAAATCACTCGAGCCGCGAACTGGAGAACCTCGAACCACGAACCGCGCTCAACTCTAGTTGTAATACCTACTGGAGAGAGCAGTGCATCAAGTCATCATCCACAGCAACCACAAAAACTTGGCCTACCTATAGTCAGCTCAAAGGCTGAATCCACTCCAAACATGGTGGTCATTTTTCTTTGCCCAGTTTGATTCCTTTTGAACTTCTGTCTGGCCGAGAAGAACGCCAAGGCAGATGCACTGTCCAGGTCCTTTATGTCGGCCAATAAAAAGAATAAGCCTCCGGAAATTAACGAGCCTTCCAACATGCTTATGGTGGCTCCAGTAGAGGTGTCTCGAGTCCCTCCCTGAAAGACATTCATTGCTGAAGTAGACAGGAAGCATGTTCTTCAGTGGGCTAATTCCTCCATGTTGGCCAGCCATGCTAGACAGAAAAAGTCCATTCAGCTGATCTCTCGGCATTACTGTTGGCCAACTCTGCTTTAAAATGTTCTTCAGTTTGTTTCGGACTGTCCTTCAAGTGCCTGCAGCAATACCCCAAAGAAACTTACTGTTGGAAGACTACTTACTGCCCCTACCGGTGCCATCCGCTCCTTGGCAGCATATATTTATGGACTTTATTACCAACCGGCCAAAGTCCTCTGGCTCTACCATCATCTGGTGTCCAGTTCACATCTCAGTTCTGGAGAGTCACCTGTAAGCTGCTGGATGTCACCTTGGACTTCTCGTCGGCCTACCATTCGCAGTCCAATGGCCAAGTAAAGTAGGTAAAGCAGATCCTGATGAACTTCTTGTGGCACTTCATCAATGAGTAGCACAGTGTTTGCGTTATGTTGCTTCCTTGGGCGGAGTTGACATACACTAACCACGTGAGTGAATCCTCCTCTAAGTCTCCATTTCATATAGTGAATGGACAGCAGCCCCAAATCCCGTTAGCAGTAGCGATCACCTCTGGCAACCCAGAAGCCAATGCTCTCATCAAGACTTTCCCTGAAATATGGAAGGACACCAAGTCCTCCCTTGAGCAGTCCTTCATCCAAATGAAGTGGCATGCAGATAAGAGACGCCTAGACCCTCCTTGGTTCTGACCCAGAGACAATGTAAGGCTCTCTTCCAGATACATCCACCTCAAGTTGCCATCCTTCAAGTTGGGTCCCTGCTGTATTGGTCCCTTTTAGGTGCTCCATCATATCAATGATGTATCCTACAAGTTAAGGCTCCTAGCTTCCTTACATATTGCCAACTGATTTCATGTGTCCCTCCTAAAACCAGTCATCCTTGGCGTTACTACAGGGAACCAGGTACCTCGCCTTCCCCGGTTGGTGAAGACATCTTTGAGATAAAAATCCATCCTCACTGAAAAAAGGTTTCTAGGTAAAACCTTCTTATTAGTGGACTGGAAGAGATTTGGTCCTGAGGAGAGGTCATGGGAGTTCAGGGAGAATATTAATGCCTTTCTTCTCCTTAAGAGATTACTGGAAAAGGGGGGTAGGCATAAGGGGGGTCCTGTAACTATCTATCTTACCAGCATCCCAGCACTGTCTTGCTCCCTTCTCCTGTGGGGATGCTGGCATGCTCACCTTCCTGGCTGCTCAGCGGTGGCTGCTCCATCCCAGATCTTTTCCGCACAGGTGTCCTGGGAAAGCTCTTAGGGTGCGCATAAGCGCACCCTCTCTTATAGAGTCAGTACACCCTAACCCAGAAGTGCCTCTCAGCCTATGGATAAGAGGCATCAGGTATTTAAAGCACCCTTCCCTTAAGGGAAGTGCCTGGGCAACATGGTCGATATGTTGCTAGTTCTCAGGACACTAAGTGCTGCTACTGTTCAGTGTTGTGTTCCACACTGCTAATACGTTCTGTGTCCAATTATCTGGTGCATCTGTGCCATCCCCGTGTCAGCAGCCGGGCTGCTTGGATACGGATCCGTGGAGGCTCGAGGGGCGTCCAGACCTGGGGGTCGCGCGGCCATGAAGGGGGTATTTACAGGGGATGGTGTATTGATAGTTCATGACGCCACCCGTGGTGTGTGGTAACGTGGTGTACCACCACTTCAGCTGGGAGTACCCAGTGGCGATGGAGTGGGCAGCCAGGTGTTTAACCCCTCCACGAGTAAGTAGGGGGGATGCCTCGGGACTCGGTGATGGTGACAGGGATGGGCTGTTGGGGAGGTAAGGGTCTTTTGCGTACTCACTCAGTCCACTAACACTGACACCGACAACTTAGTAAACCAAAGTTCTGGACACCGCTGCCGCTAAGGGGGAGCAAGTTTGGGTCCCGTTTCTGCTGGTGTTGCCTGTTTATCTGTGACCTTTCCCTTGGCACCTTGTTCTCTTCTAGTTGGTCCCTATAGCATGAAACTAATTGGGTCCTGCTCCCCAGTGTGGCTAACTGAGGGAGCTTCTCTCAGGGTTCATGCTTGGGATTTCCTGGACCATATGTATGGAAAGTCCTATCCCCCTTGTTGCGCTAGTAACCAGATTTTGGAGCGGGTGGAGAGCGGATATTGAAGGCTCCGTTCTCATCGGGTGAATTGTCAGGTTGCCTGAAGTTACTCCCTGACCTAGGGTCAACGTACCCTGTCATGCCCTTGCCCCTGCCTGGTGATGGTACAAGACCACTGGCTGTCCTCTACTACAATGCCGTGCCTCTTGTCACAATCCCTTACGACCGGGGTCCAGCTCCTACCAGGCCAAGAACAACATCTGCTACCTAGTACTTCCAAGGAGCCCAGCTCCTGACCTCCTCTCTCTTTCACCTCCAACACTACACTCTCCTGCTCCTGACACTCTTGACCTCCCCTTGTCCAACCCCCCACGTGGGCGACCCTATTCCACTCAGTCCGTCCACTGGTGTGTCTGGTGGGTGTGGTGCAGAGTGTTCCTAGGATTTTGATTAGCTGGTTTTGGCAACACCATGGGTTAGGGACCCGTAACCAAGGAGGAGGTGGATATTGCACAGAAGGGCAGATTGCCCAATACCCGGTGATGACCTGATAGGCCAGGGCGTCACATATCCACTGCTGCATCGTACCCTGTTGGCCAAGTCTGCTTTACTGGCTGCTGCATAATAGTCTGTTGTTCAAGTCCTCTATAGAGGCCGCTGCTGCATTGTTCCATATTGGCTGAGCCTGCCATATCAGTGACTGTCTATGCCTTACCCCTGGAGCTAGCCGTCACACCACCAGTCTCTCTGAGTGACATCTGGTTACTACCTGCAGCACAACACCCTCACTTTTAGAGGCTCTGGTGAAAACCTGGTGAGAAACAAGTCAAGTCCCTCTAGGTTTTCTGTGTGCTGTGGCCCAGTAGATCCACTCCCTGCTCATGCCTGCCAGCATTATAGGTGTCAACGCCACATCAACATATAGCATGTGAAATATGTATTGAACATGTCATCAATTTTCTAAGTAAACATATTTCTAAAGGTGCTATAGATATGAATTTCTCACCAGATGTCCATAACAATCAATACAATCCACACAGGCAAATAAATCAAACCTTAGATGTCCATAAATTTAGTGAAGTGTAATAATGAGAAATGACACAAGGAAAAAGTATTGCACACGCCTACTGAAATTTATTTAATACTTCACACAAAAGCCATTCTTGATGATGACAGCTTCAAGACGCCTCCTGTATGGAGAATGTAATCACATGTATTACTCAAATATGATTTTTCTTTTTGTCCCATTCTTCCACACAAACACTCTTTACATCCTGAAGGTTCCATGGGTTACTTCTTTGAACTATGAACTTTAGTTCCATAAATTTTCTGTTAGATTCAGGTCACGGTATTGGCATACCTCCCAACCGTCCCGGATACAGCGGGACAGTCCCTCTTCTGAGCCTTTGATCCCGGGTCCCGCCCGTGAGGCTGTTTGTCACGGCTCCACCCACCCACTGTAGCCCCGCCTCGCTGTTTCTCCCTTCTACTATTCATTACAGAGCCGAGCGCGCACCTACTCCTGTGACTGCTGCTGAGGTATGAATCACCCCCTGCAGCAGAGCGACCCCCCTGCAGCAGAGCGACCCCTCCCTGCAGCAGAGCCCCCCCCCTGCACCAGAGCCGACCCCCCCCAGTCCCGGAGCCTGCGTTTCTCTGCAGCTGTTCTCTGACTCCCCCTGTGCGGCTTCTCACTGCTGCAGACACGCGGGGAGTCAGGAAGCTGAGGAGACCGTGCAATCAGCACTTCTCTCTCCTGCAGATAGCAGTGGCAATAACCTATGCAGAGTGACATCTGCAGGCTTCTATTACCGATCAGTGGTCTCCTGCCTGTGGAGCAGAGCTGCTGGGTCCTAGCTTCCCAACAACTTCAGCTCTGCTTTATCCTGGCTCCCTACCAGTTAAAGGGAACATGTCAGCAGAAATTTCACAATAAAAATAAAAGATTCCCCTCTGCAGCTCCTGGGCTGCTTCTAGAAAGGTTCCTGTTGTTATTGTGCCCCCTTTGAGACCTACAAAAATACTTTATGAAGTCTTACCTTTTTGTATGCAAATGTGTTTTTATGGTCACGGGGGCGGGCTGTCTGGCGTCCGTTATTCCCCCTCCTGCCGCTTTACGCAGTCCCCCATTGCTCATTTACATACACAAGGACGCCTTCCTCATGTAATTGTCCTCCCGAAGTTTTGCGCATGTGAACGCTTTTTCAGGTGATTGTGCAGGCACGAGATTATGGGCGGCGCTGTGATTGTCATCAGCAGCGTTAACCAAGTACCCGCCCATAATCTCGTGCCCGCACTTTTCCCTCTGACTCCACCGTTATGCGCAAGTGCTGGCCATATGAACCATGTTACCTATTACTGCTTGCACGAGATTATTGGCGGGTACTTGGATGACTTTGCTGATGACAATCACAGCGCCGCCCATAGTCTCGCGCCCATGGTAATAGGTAACGTGGTTCATATGGCCAGTGCTTGCGCATAACGGTGGAGGCAGAGTGAGAAGCGCGGGCACGAGATTATGGGCAGGTACTTGGATGACTTTGCTGATGACAATCACAGCGCCGCCCATAATCTCGCGCCCACGGTAATAGGTAACATGGTTCATATGGACAGTGCTTGTGCATAACGGTGGAGGCAGAGTGAGAAGCGCGGGCACGAGATTATGGGCGGGTACTTGGATGACGCTGCTGATGACAATCACAGCGCCGCCCATAATCTCGCGCCCATGGTAATAGGTAACGTGGTTCATATGGCCAGTGCTTGCGCATAACGGTGGAGGCAGAGTGAGAAGCGCGGGCACGAGATTATGGGCGGGTACTTGGATGACTTTGCTGATGACAATCACAGCGCCGCCCATAATCTCGCGCCCACGGTAATAGGTAACATGGTTTATATGGACAGTGCTTGTGCATAACGGTGGAGGCAGAGTGAGAAGCGCGGGCACGAGATTATGGGCGGGTACTTGGATCACTTTGCTGATGACAATCACAGCGCCGCCCATAATCTCGCGCCCACGGTAATAGGTAACATGGTTCATATGGACAGTGCTTGTGCATAACGGTGGAGGCAGAGTGAGAAGCGCAGGCACGAGATTATGGGTGGGTACTTGGATGACGCTGCTGATGACAATCACAGCGCCGCCCATAATCTCGCGCCTGCGCAATCACCTCAAAAGCGTTCACACTTTGCACAGTGCTTACTCCCGCGAGAGTGGCACTGGGCATGCACAAAACTTCAGGAGGACAGTTACATGAGGAAGGCGTCCTCATGTATGGAAATGAGCAATGGGGGACGGCGTACAACGGCAGGAGGGGGAATAACGGACGCCAGGCAGCCCGCCCCCGTGACCATAAAAACAGATTTGCATACAAAAAGGTAAGACTTCATAAAGTATTATTTTAGGTCTCAAAGGGGGCACAATAACAACAGGAACCTTTCCAGAATTCATCCCAGGAGCTGCAGAGGGGAATCTTTTATTTTTTTTGCTAAATTTCTGGTGACAGTTTCCCTTTAAAGGGAACCTATCAGGTGCAATCTGCACTCAGAGCCAGGAGCAGTTCTGGGTGTATATTGCTAATCCCTCCCTAACTGTCCCTGTATACACTAGCATAGATAAAGGCATCTATAGAAAAAGTATTTTTAAAGAGCTTATATCTTATGCTAATTAGCGCGGGGACTAGTCCCAAGGGCGTTACTTCACTTGGCTAGTCGGCTCATATAGCGTGTTAGTACTCACACAGGGGCGTAATAACATGCTAACATGCTATGCGAGCCGACTAGCCAAGTGAAGTAACGCCCTTGTGACTAGTCCCCGCGCTCATTAGCATAAGATATAAGATCTTTAAAAATATTTGTTCTTGATCTCTTTATCTATGCTAGTGTATACAGGGACGGTTAGGCAGGGATTAGCAATATGTACCCAGAACTGCTCCTGGCTCTGAGTGCAGATTGCACCTGACAGGTTCACTTTAAAGGGAACCTGTCACCAGATTTGGGGCCTATAAGCTGCGGCCACCACCAGCGGGATCTTATGTACACATTCTAACATGCTGCATACCTCCCAACCGTCCCGGATACAGCGGGACTTTCACGCTTTACGTTGTTTGTCCCGTTGCCACGGGCGGGACGGCCGGCTCCCGGGCTCCGCCCACCCACTCTCTCTCCGCCTCCCTGCTTTTCCCTCCTACCATCCTAGTAGACGTGGCATAGAGAGGAGCGCTGCCTGTGCTGCTGCTGGTACAGTAAACTAATCTCCCCAGCGCTGATTTCCCTCCCTCCCCCCTCACCCCCGGCCGGAGCCTGTCTGTGCGGCCGGCCGGCCGCCTGTCTATGCAGTCGGCCCGCCACCTGTCTGTGCGGGCGCCCCCCGCCGCCTGTCTGTGCGGGCGCCCCCCGCCGCCTGTCTGTGCGGGCGCCCCCCTGCCGCCTGTCTGTGCGGGCGCCCCCCTGCCGCCTGTCTGTGCGGGCGCCCCCCTGCCGCCTGTCTGTGCGGGCGCCCCCCGCCGCCTGTCTGTGCGGGCGCCCCCCTGCCGCCTGTCTGTGCGGGCGCCCCCCTGCCGCCTGTCTGTGCGGGCGCCCCCCTGCCGCCTGTCTGTGCGGGCGCCCCCCTGCCGCCTGTCTGTGCGGGCGCCCCCCTGCCGCCTGTCTGTGCGGGCGCCCCCCTGCCGCCTGTCTGTGCGGGCGCCCCCCTGCCGCCTGTCTGTGCGGGCGCCCCCCTGCCGCCTGTCTGTGCGGGCGCCCCCCTGCCGCCTGTCTGTGCGGGCGCCCCCCTGCCGCCTGTCTGTGCGGGCGCCCCCCGCCGCCTGTCTGTGCGGGCGGCCCGCCGCCTCATTGTGCGGGCGGCCCGCCGCCTCTCTCTGCGGGCGGCTGGCCGCCTCTCTGTGCGGGTGGCCCGCCGCCTGTCTGTGAAGGCGGCCGGCCGCCTGTCTGTGAAGGCGGCCGGCCGCCTCACTGTGGCTGCCTGCGTGTCCGTGCTGGAGGCCCGCCGGCTGCTTGCGTGTCCGTGCTGGAGGCCCGCCGGCTGCCTGCGTGTCCGTGCTGGAGGCCCGCCGGCTGCCTGCGTGTCCGTGCTGGAGGCCCGCCGGCTGCCTGCGTGTTTGTGCTGAATGGGTGTGGATGGGGAGTGGATATGGGCGTGACTGTGAAATGGGTGTGGTTAGGGGGTGTGGCCTAAAAATTTGACGCGGCGCGCTACGCGCGCCGCAAACTTTGTCCCTCTTTTCCTTCTTTAAAAGTTGGGAGGTATGGTATTGGCAGGGCCATTCTAGCAGCTTTATTTTCTTTCTCTCAAACCAGTTGAGATTTTTCTTAGCTGTGTGTTTGGATGCATTGTTTGGCTGCAACCAGGGCCGGATTATAGGCGGGGCAGGCGGGGCTTCAGCCCAGGGGCCCCCACCACAAGAGCCTCTGAGGGGGCCCCCACCACCATCTGTGTGTCCGCCATTTTATTAATGTCGCAGTGGTTCAAGACCGCACTGTACCTTTAAGGTATTTCAATCCCGGCCATCACTGTACTGCAGAAACGCCCACTGCACGCTGTGTGGGCTGCGTCTGCCAGGATGACGTCACCGCGCTGCTGTTTCTTCCAGCCGTAGAGGAGCTTGTGGGAGGACCGGAGGTCTCAGTGGATCCCGGTAAGTATGAGGTCATTAATCATGGTGCCGGCCGGGCAGGAGGCTGCAGTGAGGAGGGAGCAGGACGCCGCTGATAACTCCAGACCGGTTCCATAGTGTCAGCGGCCACTCTGCTATCAGTGTGAGTTATTGCAGGAGTGTGACCTGCTGCAGATCAGGTCGGGCTGTCAGTGCCGGGTCATCGGCCTCATCCCTCCCCTGCAATAACTCACACTGATCTCCAGCAGAGACATCACTACACAGAATCCTGCAGTGATCACATCTGAGCCTGCAGCACACATTACACTATATGGCCCATATTACATATAGAATATGTTACATCCTGTCCTGTAGGCCCAGGTGTGATCAGTGCAGGGGATTGTATATCTGTGCACATGGTATACCACATCCAGCGTACAGAGAGAGTAGTGTGATACACTGTGTACACACATCAGATGGTATATAATAATGTGTATATTCTATAACATCTGGTGTCTGTATCACAGTATATTGTGTACCAGTCATGTATTCTCCTGTACACTGTACAGGGGCGTACCTTTAGGGGGCATGCGGCATATGTTCCCCTGCACAGCAATCAGGGGGGCACCATTAAAAAGTGTGAGGCAGCAGTATGGTGGGAGAAAAGTGTGAGGGGCATAGTATAGAGCCTGGGTAGTGGGGAACATAAGCAGTATAGAGAAGGGGCAGCATGGTGGCCAGTGTCAGGACACAGTATGCTGAGGACTGAGGTGCGGTATAGTGACTGTATAGTGAAGGAGGTAGGCAGTATAGAGAAGGGGCAGCATGGTGGCCAGTGTGAGGGCACAGTATGCTGAGGAGGGGGAATGTGAGACTGAGGTACAGTATAGTGACTGTATAGTGAAGGAGGTAGGCAGTATAGAGAAGGGGCAGCATGGTGGCCAGTGTGAGGGCACAGTATGGAGGGCACAGTATGCTGAGGAGGGGGAATGTGAGACGGAGGTGCTGTATAGTGACTGTATAGTGAAGGAGGTAGGCAGTATAGAGAAGGGGCAGCATGGTGGCCAGTGTGAGGGCACAGTATGGAGGGCACAGTATGCTGAGGAGGGGGAATGTGAGACTGAGGTGCGGTATAGTGACTGTATAGTGAAGGAGGTAGGCAGTATAGAGAAGGGGCAGCATGGTGGCCAGTGTGAGGGCACAGTATGGAGGGCACAGTATGCTGAGGAGGGGGAATGTGAGACTGAGGTGCGGTATAGTGACTGTATAGTGAAGGAGGTAGGCAGTATAGAGAAGGGGCAGCATGGTGGGCAGTGTGAGGGCACAGTATGGAGGGCACAGTATGCTGAGGAGGGGGAATGTGAGACTGAGGTGCGGTATAGTGACTGTATAGTGAAGGAGGTAGGCAGTATAGAGAAGGGGCAGCATGGTAGCCAGTGTGAGGGCACAGTATGGAGGGCACAGTATGCTGAGGAGGGGGAATGTGAGACTGAGGTGCTGTATAGTGACTGTATAGTGAAGGAGGTAGGCAGTATAGAGAAGGGGCAGCATGGTGGCCAGTGTGAGGGCACAGTATGGAGGGCACAGTATGCTGAGGAGGGGGAATGTGAGACTGAGGTGCGGTATAGTGACTGTATAGTGAAGGAGGTAGGCAGTATAGAGAAGGGGCAGCATGGTGGCCAGTGTGAGGGCACAGTATGGAGGGCACAGTATGCTGAGGAGGGGGAATGTGAGACTGAGGTGCGGTATAGTGACTGTATAGTGAAGGAGGTAGGCAGTATAGAGAAGGGGCAGCATGGTGGGCAGTGTGAGGGCACAGTATGGAGGGCACAGTATGCTGAAGAGGGGGAATGTGAGATTGAGTTGCACTTTCAGTGATTTTGGTACTGAGGGTGAGGGCAGTATAGAGAGGGGATAGCATGGGGGACATTGTGAGGGCACAGCTCAGGAGGGGGAGTGTGAGGAGGGGGCACAGTATAGACATTTGGAAGTATAGTGGGTACACAATGCAGAGGACGGTGTGAAGAGGGGGCCCAGTACTGAAAGAAGAGGCCATGTACCATAAGAATGACATTGTGTGGGTCATTTTGTGCAGGGAGCACAGTGAGGGGCAATTATTTATTCAGACGCACAGCGTAGGTCATATATTTATATTTAGGAGCATTATAATCATTCTGCTATTTATTTTAAGGGCATAATGTCGAGATGTGCTGCAGAAGGCCCGGGAGGTCTGCAGAGAGGAGCTGTGGATGTGAATAGTCATCATGACGTCTGGACAAGATGGAGAAGAAAGAATAAGATGACTCCGATCAGGGAAGATGTCACCTACAAGGTACCTGGATGTGACTGTATGTGTGTGACACTCAAAGCTTCTCATCAGGACTGTGGTTCCTCTATGGTTCAAAGTCTGATGAATACTGATAACAACTCCCAGCATTTTCTTACAATTGTTAAGGACATACTGGGAGTTGTTAATTCATGTGATACAAATGTATATGGGGATGTGACATTACAATATATTGTTGTAGTAAATTTGGTACTGTAGTCATGTATTGGTGGTTCTGGTGATATATTCGTTTAGTGATGAGGGTGCTAGTGATGTATTTTGGTATTGCTTTTGGTTCTGGTGCTGTACACCGTGTGCAGAATTATTAGGCATTTTGTATTTTAGAGGATTTTTTTTATTATTGATCAACAACTATGTTCTCAATTAGCCCAAAAGACTCATAAATATCAAATCTTAATATTTTTGGCAGTTGGAGTGGGTTTTTTTTTAGATTTGGCTATCTTAGGAGGATATCTGTTTGTGCAGGTAACTATTACTGTGCAGAATTATTAGGCAACTTAATAAAAACCAAATATATTCCCATCTCACTTGTTTATTTTCACCAGGTAAACCAATATAACTGCACAAAATTTAGAAATAAACATTTCTGACATGCAAAAACAAAACCCCAAAAAATGAGTGCCCAATATCGCCCCCTTTCTTTCTGATGACACTCAGCAGCCGACCATCCATAGATTCTGTCAGTGCTTGATCTGTTTACGATCCACATTGCGTGCAGCAGCCACCGCAGCCTCCAGACACTGCTCCCAGAGGTGGACTGTTTTCCCTCCCTGTAGATCTCACATTTTATGAGGGACCACAGGTTCTCTATGGGGTTCAGATCAGGTGAACAAGGGGGCCATGTCATTATTTTTTCATCTTTTAGACCTTTACTGGCCAGCCACGCTGTGGAGTAGTTGGATTAATGTGATGGAGCATTGTCCTGCATGAAAATCATGTTTTTCTTGAACGATACCGACTTCTTCCTGTACCACTGCTTGAAGAAGTTGTCTTCCAGAAACTGGCAGTAGGTCTGGGAGTTGAGCTTCACTCCATCCTCAACCAGAAAAGGTCCCACAAGTTGATCTTTGATGATCCAGCCCATACCAGTGCCCACCTCCACCTTGCTGGCGTCTGAGTCGGAGTGGAGCTCTCTGCAATTTACTGATCCAGCCTCGGCCCATCCATCTGGCCCATCAAGAGTCACTCTCATTTCATCAGTCCATAAAACCTTTGAAACATCAGTCTTCAGATATTTCTTGGCCCAGTCTTGAGGTTTTATCTTATGTTTCTTGGTCAGAGGTGGTGGTTTTTCATCCTTCCTTACCTTGGCCATGTCCCTGAGTATGGCACACCTTGTGCTTTTTGATACTCTAGTAATGTTGCAGCTCTGAAATATGGTCAAACTGGTGGCAAATGGCATCTTGGCAGCTTCACTCTTGATTTTCCTCAATTCATGGGCAGTTATTTTGCGCCTTTTTTGCCCAACACACTTCTTGCGACCCTGTTGGCTATTTGCCATGAAACGCTTGATTGTTCGGTGATCACGCTTCAAAAGTTTGGCAATTTCAAGACTGCTGCATCCCTCTGCAAGACATCTCACAATTTTGGACTTTTCAGAGCCCGTCAAATCTCTCTTTTGACCCATTCTGCCAAAGGAAAAAGAAGTTGCCTAATAATTAAGCACCCCTTATATAGGGTGTTGATGTCATTACACCGCACCCCCCCTCATTACAGAGATGCACATCACCTGATTTACTTAATTGGTAGTTGGCTCTCAGCCTATACAGCTTGGAGTAGGACGACATGTATAAAAGGTATCATGTGAGCAAAATAGTCATTTGTCTAATAATTCTGCACACAGTGTATTTATGTACATTTTACTGATTCTGATCCTGTACACATGTAGCAAGCCATGATTTGTAAAATTACATGACCGCAAGGGTTTCTACATTATGTTAGTAGCATTAAAGGGGTTGTCCAGGTTTGTGATGATAGTTTCTATGTGACTGCAGACTTCTGAATCCTCAGTGTGCACACTGCACACTGTCAGGACTCTCCGATGCCAGCAGTGAGAGCTTGAGGGCATGTAACTATTGAGTGAGGCTGCAGACGTCTAATTTGAATGTGGCCGGAAGTAAGCAAATCGCATACTTGCAGTCCCATGACTACTTGCTCATGGCACAGGAAAATCATGACAGTGTGCAGTCCGCAAGCTGTGAGAATTCTGAAGTCTGTAGTCATATAACTACAAATTTTCCTTGTCGAGCTGGACAACCCCTTTAATAATAAAAGTAAGCCCCGTAGCATGCCCAATCCAACAACCTGTAATATACTCAATGTAAGGATTCAGCTCTGCTTGCTAATTTTAGAAGTGGTCACATGACCACTTGCAGGTCATTTTAATACTTTGAGTCACAATTAGCTTCTCTTCCTGCTTCTCTTTATGGGCTGTAGTATTTCACTGAACATCGAGAGAATTAGGAAGAGCAGCTCATCGGCACGTGTGAAAATGGCGTATCAGCGGTCACATGACAACTACTCAAACCGCATAAGCCGTGTATAGAAGGGGGCGCCAAACTGAACTCCTACTCCATGGACAGGAAAACCTAGATCCACATCTGATACTGTGTATGGCATACCGTGTACAGACACCAGCTGCTATGTACTACTCCGGAGACAATACAATAGAGAGCACATTGTGATTTTCAGCAACCATTGCTGCCAGTGAGAACTTTCCCTTTCTTTATTTTTACTATTACTTGGCTGTCTTAACATTGGGATCAATAAAAAAATGTGAGTAACTTTATTTTCTGTGTATAAGTGTAAATCTGAATGTGGCAGAACAGGATACGATCCATGCTCAGTGGATTTATATCTAAATGCTACAGTTCGTGCTCTACTGTTACGGCTAAAAATGTTAACGTTATGGGGCCCCCACCAGATTTTCTGCCCAGGGGCCCCCACCAACCTTAATCCGGCCCTGGCTGCAACATCCACCCTTGTATCATCTTCATCATTCTCTAGAAGGCAGCAAATTTTTATCAAGAATGTCTTTGTACATTAAGGCTATGTGCGCACTTTGCTTTTTTTCATGCGTTTCAGCAGCGTTTTGAGCTGCAGCGTTTTAATGCCAAAATGCATGAGTTTTGATTTTCAAGCAAAGTCTATGGAAAATAGGGCTTTCTTGTGCACACGATGCATTTACAAATGCTGCATTTTAGTTGTAGAAAATTTGTCAAAATCCCTGCAGTTCAAGAAGCAACATGTCAATTGTTTTTGCCATTTTGGCAGCGTTTTAATAACATTGAAGTGGATGAGTAATGTCTAAACGCATATTTTTCAAGAAAGAATTCGTTTCACTTGCTTTTTACTAGCGATCTGCATGTATTTTTGACATAAAAAACGAAGGTCTTTTGGTCTCTCTCTCTCTCTCTGTCAATCTGTCGGTCGGTCTCTCGCTCTGTCTCTGTGTCTATCTCTCTCTCTGTCCATGTCGGTCTCTCCCTCCCACCCCCTCTCTCATGCTCACCGATCCACGATCACCTGCGCGGCGCTGCACGGCGTTCGCACTGTGGGGGCTTCTCCTCTTTTGAAAATGACGGCCGCTCATTAATCCATCATGTATTCCTTGCTTCCTCCGCCAACCAGCACCTATGATTGGTTGCAGTCAGACACTCCCCCACGCTGAGTGACAGCTGTCTCACTGCAACCAATCACAGCTGCTGGTGGGCGTGTCTATATCGAGCAGTTAAAAAAATAAATAGATAATTAAACAAAAAACGACGTGCGGTCCCCCCAATTTGGATACCAGCCAGGATAAAGCCACACGGCTGAAGGCTGGTATTCTCAGGATGAGGAGCGGCGGCTTTTACTATTTTGAAAAAGCCGGTCGCTCATTAAACAATCTCGTATTCCCTGCTTTACCCGCCCACAGGCGCCTATGATTGGTTGCAGTGAGACACGCCCCCACGCTGAGTGACAGGTGTCTCACTGCACCCAATCACAGCAGCCGGTGGGTGTGTCTATACTGTGCAGTGAAATAAATAATTAAATAATTAAAAAAAACGGCGTGCGGTCCCCCCCAATTTCAATACCAGCCTGATAAAGCCATACCGTTGAAGGCTGGTATTCTCAGGATGGGGAACTCCACGTTATGGGGAGCCCCCCAGCCTAACAATATCAGCCAGCAGCCACCCGGAATTGCCACATCCATTAGATGTGACAGTCCCGGGACTCTACCCGGCTAATCCCGAATTGCCCTGGTGCGGTGGCAATCGAGGTATTAAGAAGTTAATGGCCGCAGCCCATAGCTGCCACTAAGTCTTAGGTTAATCATGGCAGGCGTCTCCCCAAGATACCTTCCATGATTAACCTGTAAGTTAAAGAAAATAAACACACACACATCCAAAAAATACTTTATTTTGTAATGAAAAAGAAAAAAAAACCCTCTTTCACCAATTATTAATTCCTCAAAAACACCTCCAGGTCCGATGTAATCCACGCAAGGTCCCACGACACTTCCAGCTCTGCTACATCGGAAGCTGACAGGAGTGGCAGTAGAACACCGCCGCTCCTGTGAGCTCCATGCAGCAACTGAAGTGAGTCGCGCGATCAGTTGTGCTGTCACTGAGGTTACCCGCGGCCACCGCTCTCAGGTGGAGGACTGCAGCTGTGGCTACGAGTAACCTGAATGAATGCACAGCTGATCGTGCAGCTCACTGCAGTCACTCAAGGGATTTGTGATCACAGGTGAGTCCTTCACGTGTGTCCGCAAATCAAGCCGCGGCACACCCACAGAGCCACGCGATCACAATGATCGGGTGAAGTTCATCCGAGTTCATTCTGATCGCGAGGCACTGTCTCGCAGCCAGCCATGCTCTTTTTGACAGTGTGATCCCACATGGCTCTGCTGCAAGTCTGTGGGGATGCTGCAAAGCTGAGTGGGACCGTACTGTTAAAAATGTGCGTTCTGGATGCTTTTCCCACTTTGTCTATGGCAGAGAAAGCATCCAGAACGCATGAATTCTACAGGAATGTGCGCACGTTGCATTCTGCCGAATGCGTCTCAGAACGCAGCTTTTTTGGCTGCGTTCTGAGACGCACAGGCAGTGACTTACATGCTGCGGTATTGAACGCAATGTGCGCACATAGCCTAATTCATTCATCTTTCCTTCAATTTATTGGAGTACAAAATTTACCTTTTTGTGTTAAATGCATGAAATATGCTGTTTCTTGTGGTGATTTGTCTCCTGATTTCCAATCTGAGAAAAAGAAACAGCCATTACCACCACAAGGTCAGATTACCAATGCATTAGCAGGATGCAGCAGGCCTCCATGATAAAGGTGGGGGCAACAGGTGCAAACTACTGATGAAAAAAAGCACTTACAACTTATCAATTAATGGAGGTGGTAGCTGCTAGTATTAGATATGCACACAGATAAGGCTTGCATAGGGAGCCAGTCACACAGGTACGTGTGATGCACAGTGTCTGGAATACGGCTAATTGATGATGCCCATACTATGAGATCAGGTGGGCTATTCAGCACTATATAAGTGCACCCCAATTCACCCAACCAACATAAAAGGGTGTAGCTTTTTTCAATAAAAAAATGAAAAATTATATAAAAAAAACCCTGATTAATATTTTTGGGCCAAAATAAGCTTGCAACCATCATCAAGGGTCCCCATAGTCTCTACACTAAATCAAAAAAATGTCTCGCATAGGATAATATCGGCTAAAATATGGACCAATACCTCATGTATTTTTTTATATAATTTTTCATCTTTTTTGTGAAAAAAATAAATGAATATATATATATATATATAATTTTATTTAATTTTTCATACAGGGTGCGCACTTTGCTTTTTTTCATGCGTTTCAGCAGCGTTTTGAGCTGCAGCGTTTTAATGCAAAAATGCGTGCGTTTTGATTTTCAAGCAAAGTCTATGGGAAATGGGGCTTTCTTGTGCGCACAATGCTGTTAAAAACGTTTTTGATGCTGAAAATTTGTCAAAATCTCTACATTTAAAGAAGCAACATGTCTATTGTTTTTGCCATTTTGGGAGCGTTTTGCTAACACATTAGAGTCATTGATAAGTTTCAAAACGCATTCTAAATCAAAATCCTAGCATTTAACATGCTTTTTTGATGCTGAAAGCATGCTTTTTTTGACAAAATAAAAGCATGCGTTTTTGACATTCTATTAAGGGCATGATATGTCCCTTTACACACACACAGTCCGACAATTAAATTAATGAAAATCAATAAATTAACGTAATATATACAGAAATTGTAGAACCGAGTTATCAATTTAATAAAATTAGCTATTTTGTATATGATTTTAATCATGATATTTGTAATCATTTTTTTCTTTTTTTTCATAGTGTTTGAATGTTTAAACTGTATTAAGTAGTGTATTTGTATTCAAAACGCATTTGACTTTAAGCAATGAAAAAGCATATAAATCGTGGTAAAAAAGCGGCCAAAACGCGGTAAAAAACGCAAGCGTATTTTTAGCGTTTTTGTGGTCAAAACCAAATTTGCCAAAGACAATTTCTGCCAGAGGATGCGTTTTGAAATGCAACTAACACAACGCAAAGTGCGCACATAGCCTTATACAGTGCGATATGCTAATGACCCTTCCACTCTGCTGCGAGTGTAAGCCAAGTGTCATGCAACTGTGACCCGATCCTGAGATCGGATCACAGCTTCAGAGAAGAGGGAGGGATTACTCTATCCATCTCCTCCATTGTCAGCCTGTGCGTATATCGCACTGCACGTAGATGTTTTCTGAGTGCAGTCTGATGTTTCACTTGCACCCATACACTTGAATGGGTGCAAGTGAACCGAGACTCACAGACAATCGCAACATGCTGCAATTTTTTTCCTAAGTCCGATTAAGGCTGGAAACACACTTATGCGTGTAAAATTGGTCCGAGTTGCATGATAAAAACTCAGCCAATTTTAGTTCACGTTAGGTCAGTATGCAATGCAAGTGCGATGCTTTTTTTTTAATTGTTTCCAGGCTAGCAGAGCATGTGTAATACGTGTGTGATCCCCTTTTTGTTCTCAGCAGCTGTCATCTGCGATTCAGCTCTGCTACATGGCCGCTGACAGCAGCCACAGACAGAGCCATGTAGGAGAGCTGAATAGCCGCTGACAGCAGACACAGACAGAGCCGCACGATCAGAATGAACTCGGATGAACGTCACCCGACTTCATTGTCATCCCATGGCTCTGTCTGTGTAGCATGGCCTGATTTTCGGTCACCGGTGAAGGTCTCACCGGTGACCGCAAATCCCCTAAGTGACCGCAGTGAGCCGCACTATCAGCGGTGCCGTCACTGAGGTTAACCGCGGCCACAGCTGAAGTCTTCCCGCTGAGATCTGTGGCCGCGGGCAACATGAGTGACGGCACCGCTGATAGCACGACTCACTTCAGTCGCTGCAGGGAGCTCACAGAGAGCGGTCGTGGTCTGTGACCGCTCTCTGTCAGCTTCCGATGTAGCAGAGCTGACATCGTCGAGGGACCTCTGTGGATTACGTCGGACATGGAAGGGTATTTGGGGTCTTGAATAAAGTGGTGAAAGAGGTTGTTTTTTTGTTATTTATTTCAAATAAAGAATTTTTGGGTGTATGTCTTCATTTTCTTAATCTTACAGGTTAATCATGAAAAGTATCTCGGGGAGACGCTATGGGCTTCTGCCATTAACTCCGTATTACCTCGATTGCCACCGCAATGGCCGGGTACAGTCCCGGGACAGTCGCATCTAATGGTTGCGGCAATTCCAGGCGGCTGTTGGCTGATATTGTTAGGGTGGGGGGCTCCCCATAACGTGGGGCTCCCCATCCTGAGAATACCAGCCTGCCGCCGTGTGGCTTTATCCTGGCTGGTATTAAAATTGGGGGGAACCACACGCCGGTTTTTCTAAATTATTTATTTATTTTTTTTACTGCATTATATAGACCCGCCCATCGGCAGCTGTGATTGGTTGCAGTGAGACAGCTGTCACTCAGCGGTGGGGGCGTGTCTGACTGCATCCAATCATAAGTGCCGGTGGGTGGGGAAAGCAGGGAATACGAGATTGAATAATGAGCGGCCGGCTTTTTCAAAAGAGGAGAAGCCGCCGGAGCAGTATGAACGCCGTGCAGCGCCGCGCCGGGGATCGGTGAGTATCAGAGAGGGGGGAAGAGGGATAGACCGACATGGACAGAGAGAGAGAGACCGACAGAGAGAGAGAGACAGACCGACAGAGAGAGAATAGAGACCGAGAGGGAGAGACTGACTGACATTAATCGCATGTTTCTCAAAACACTGGAAATGAGTGAGGTCTCACAATGTTGGTCAAGCTCTATGATTGACCGACATTGTGAGACCTCACTCATTTGCAGTGTTTTGAGAAACATGCAATTAATGTATTTAGAAAAATGAATGTCCCTAAGATGGTGTGAGTGCCGGTCCGTGTGACATGAATTTTTTTCACGCTCACATAGAGTTGCATTGGAGAGACTCGCGCGAGAAACTGTCCAAAACACAGCATGCTGCGATTTTTTTCTTAGTCCGATTTGGACTGAGAAAAAAATAGCAGATGGGAGCTGCCTCATTGTTTAACATGTGTCCGAGTGCAATGCGAAAATTTCTCGCATTGCACTACTGCGAGAAAATCGCAAGTGAGAAGCCGGCCTAAGGCTGTGTTCACACACTGCGTTTTTTACCTGCGTTTTTGGTCCGTTTTTGGTCCGGTTTTGCTGCAGAAATTTCTTGAGAAATTCTTGTAACCTTTCTGCAGACATTCCCCAGCAAAACCTATGGCAAAAAAAATTAGCTGTGCACACACTGCGTTTTTTTCTTAAGAAAATTCTTTCAGTAGATTTTCTTAAGAAAAAGAATGAGCATGTCACTTCTTTTCTGCAGCTAACTGCGTTTTTTGCCATAGATAATTGGCACAATAACGCAGGGAGCAACCAGCGGTAAAAACGCACCAAAAACGGACCTAAAACGGACCTAAAACGCACCAAAAACGCACCGAAAACACGGCAAAAACGCAGGTGCGTTTTTGGTGCGTTTTTTAACACAGGTGCACTCTTAAGAAATTTCTTAAGAAATTTCTTAAGAAAAATCATTTTTCTAGTGTGAACATAGCCTTAGGCTGAGAAAAAACTTGCAGATCTGAGCTGCAGCATTGGCTTACATGAGGCCGAGTGCAATGCCAGATTTTCTCGCATTGCATTCGTGCAAGTCATATGCCAGTGTGACTCTGCCCAAATACTAGCAGCCAACTCCTCCATGAATTGGTAGGCTGCGAGTGGTTGTTTCATTAGTATTTTGCACCTGTGCTGCCCCCACCTTTATCATGGGGGCCTGCTGCATCCTGCTACTGATAATTGTATCTTGTGTTGGTAATGCCTGTTTCTTTATTTGTGAAGTTTTTTGAATTCATGTCTAATGTGACCCATTTTTCTGATTTCAAATATGCTTTCTAAATTTTTCTATCAGGCAGGGATTTTTAGTAAAACGTTAATTTTTTTTATTTTTAACAGAAATTAATTAATACAAATTTTAGACATCTCTCCAATGTGTCAGACACCATCAAGTGTGAGTATTTGCCCACTCAAATCAGGTATGACGATGATCTGCAGTCAGGAGAAGATCCTGATGAGGACAAGGAGCATGCACATGCACTTCCCTCAGATGGTTTCTAAACTGTGACCTTAATTTGTTTTTGTTTTTTTGTTTTTTTAAAACTACCTCTCACTACTTCTCACCAAGGTCTGTGGCCTTAGTTTTATTGAAACACCACCTCTCACCACTTCTCACAAGGGTCTATGGCCTTATTTTGTGGAAAAATATAGCTGTCGCCACTTCTTACCAGGGTCTGGGGCCTTAATTTTGTGGAAAAAACTACATCTTGCCATTTCTCACCAGAGTCTGTGACCTTAATTTTTGGGAAAAAAATAGCTGTCGCCACTTCTCACCAGGGTCTTTGGTCTTAATTTAATTTAAAAAGAAAAAAACAAACAAACTACCTCTTAACACTTCTCACCAGGGTCTGTTTCTGTCTTAGGTTTTAACAAAACTACTTGTCATCAGTGTGCAGCTGGGTCTGTGGCTTTAGTTTAAACAAAAAAAAAAGTAGTCACTGTGCACCAAGTATTGCAGGCTTAATCTGTCCCAAACCTGTAACTGTGCCGAAGCAGATACAGTGTTGCAGAGCTCTGAAAACCATCTGGTTACAGTACAGTGGAACCTCGGTTAACGAGTAACCAAGTTAGCGAGTATTTCGCTTAACGACCAAAGCTTACTGTAAATTTGTAACTCAGTTTACGAGAAAACTTTGCTGTATGAGCAAAATACTCACCGCACACACTTCCGGTTCTGTACATTCACCGCGCTCTAACCCGTTCTTGCAGTCCGCACAAACACACACAAACACGCACAAATACACACGCACACACACGCACACGCACACACACATATTATGCTCACCTTACCTTCTGTTCCATCGCCAGCCTCCCGGTTCTTGTAGTTCGCCGCAACAGGATGTGTATCGGCAACCATCGCAACGAGGGAGGAACTTCCGCTGTCAACCACTACTCAAAGGCAGCGCACTGACCAATGAGAGGCAAGCGGCTCATGCCTTTGACGTCAGTGCTCTGGCAGCGGAAGTTCCTCCCTCGTCGTGATGGTTACCTGATACACATCCTGTACCGGCAAACTGCAAGAACCAGGAGGCCGGCGATGGAACGGAAGGTAAGGTGAGCATAATATGTGTGTGTTTGTGTGTGTTTGTGTGTGTTTGTGTGTGTTTGTGTGTGTTTGTGCGTGTTTGTGCGTGTTTGTGCTTGTGTGGAATGGCACAATAGGGGACCAGGATGGGACATTTAACAAGTTGTGGAACGAATTGTTAGCATTGCAATGATTTCCTATGGGAAATCTTGCTTTGCTAGATGAGTAACTTGGTTAACAAGCACACTCCCAGAACATATTGTTCTCATTAACCAAGTTTCCACTGTACTGTGGAAGCGTATTGGATTTCAGCAAACTTGGCTTAAGGGTCAACCAGATAAAGAGGCTGTTTAGGGGCCTTTTTAAAATAGTTTTTTTGGAGGGAGATCAGTAAATTTAAAACTGCAATACACGTCCAACTGGTAACAGCTTGTTGTTGCCTCTGGGCAGCGTGGCTAATGTGAGCAAATCCTTGCAGCATTGATTACCAAGTGACCACCAAGTTCAGCCAACTGTTATCAGAGCTCATTACTGGATGGCCACCCTGCTGGATGCCCGCTACTATGTCAAGGTGCTATGGTTACTTCCATCACTAAAGTGTGGATGAGTTCCCTTTTCATCACAACCGCAGTACCACCAAACCCAAAAATGGAAATAGAGTCTAATTCCATTACTCAAAGCTGTTGTATTCAGACATAGCTGCCTGCTTTGAACAATATATTTTTCAAACTAAATGCTTCACATTCCCAGGATAGACACTGATCAGCATGAGTGAGGCACTTCAAGCCTAAATGGCTGGGACTGGCAGTAGCAAGTCTAGCTGCCCTACCTCTGGCTCGATTCAAAAACCAACTACAAGCTTTTTAAATGCAGCAACTAGACTATCCACCACTAGAGCAGAAAATTGGCTCCTGTGTGAGGACTGTTAAAACAGGCAGTCTAAGAATTTATGCCCTGCTGAAAGCACAGTTTACTCATAACGAGCATGGGCATCTTTCCTCAATGTCACCCTCTTGAAAACAAGGAAAGCAGTGGGAACCTCAACAAGTCAGGCACCTATCACTTATGGCTTTTGAGCACTTTGTTGGATGGGGTTCCGTGGCCCATCTCTGCTTTAATTGGTTGCTGTGTGGTGGAACATCTTGCCCTGTGGGGGAAGTATATCAATCTTGGCTGTGTGGGGCAACTGTTTAAAGAGGCTCTTTTGAGATCTATGTTTTAAACTTGCACTTTGTGGTTAACCTTTTGCAAACTTGGCTGTGGGGGGGCAACTGTTTCAAGATGCTCTATAGTGACTTAGATTTTAAATTTACACTGTGGTTAATTTGGCAACCTTAACAGTGTGGATGAACTGGGAATACAGGAATACAGGCTATATAGGGGAATTTGGTTAAACTTATTGCTCTGTGGGGGACGTCTGTCAATCTTCACTGTGCGATTGAACAGGCAACACAGGCTATGTAAGGGCCTTTTTTAAAATTGATGGTCTGTGGAGAATCTCCGAATTCCACATGTTAAAATTTGTAGGTTCTGCATTTACTTGCAATGTAACCATAATTGCTATGGAGACAAAAGCCCTTTAAGTCATTTACCTATCTAAATTTGTTTGCAGGACAATTGACATGCTCTTACCCCATTTAGGTTCCATTTAAAGCCCCCCCAAGCCCTCACTACGACTATTTTATAGTCCCAAACTTCAGCTCCCCATTGATTTGTATGAGGTTACATAGTTATTTAGTGCCGCTGAGCCACTCAGGGCACTACCAGGTACTGCATCTCCACAAGGATGCAGGGCCTACCCTCTGGGATCTGGAACACCAGTGCCCGTAACACCTACACACACCTAAAATCCTAGTTCCCACACCACACTAGGGGACACTGCTAGTCAAATAAGGGGAGGGCCACCCAGTGGGCAGAGCCTGACCGGGAACTAGACAGCCTGGTGGGAGCGGACAAGACAGAACAGTGGTGCACAGTGAAGTGCACGGACGTGGGTCTGTGTAACGGTGACCCGGGGGCACAGGAGAGAGGTCGCCAAGGCAAGTACATCCAACTACTGCTGGGACCGAAGCATGCATGGGGCACAGGGCCCTAGGTTAGGTGACAGTTTCCAACGGCCTGGCAAATTCCTGCACAGTGGAGGGACCCGCATGGACTTCACTGATCTACAGATCCAGGGGGCATTAGCAGTAAAGCAAGGATCAGGGTTTGGACACATACCTCCCCACAGAGTCCACACTGCCAGCAGTACAGACGAGGAGACTGCTACCTAACAGGGACAGTCGGAGCCCTCAAACCGCTTCAAGCTATGGGGACCCAAACTACACTGAGAGTGCTGGGGACAGAGCAACCGAGTCATTAAACTGGGACTGGGAATACAGGGACCTGAACCAGCCGTCCAAAGGTTAAAAGTGAGTAAGGACTGTTCATTACAACTCCAATGGGGTCTCCTTCCTCATAAAGTGCAGAGCTTTCACCCCATACATCTCCCAGGCTCAGCCCTACCTGCGGAGAGCCTACCACCACAGCTGCCACTACCACCAGCCCTGGGAGCACCCACATCAGCAGCAGCGGTTAAACAATTATAACCGCAACCCGCAGGTGGCATCACATGAACATGCTAGCGATGGCGAGCGTGATAGCACCCACCCCTATCAGTGCCGACAACGGCCTGCGGACAATATAAGAGACTATGCCCTGCGCTTGCAAACAGCCCTCCGTACACTGAAGCGGGTGGACACTATTAATGATGCGGACAGCAATAAGATGCTAGTGGAACAATTCCTGCAAGGGCTGGGGTCCGCGGAAGACCGCAAGCAGCTACGGCTGTGGGCCCTAGAATACCCCAATCTGGACTTTGCAGTGCTGAAAGAGCGGGCCATCAAGGCCCTGCAGGCCCCAACGCCAGACGCTCCTGAGGCGGCCCCGTGGCCGGCTGAAACCGCTCCCATCATGGTGGCACCTCCTCTCCCGGCTCTATTGGCCCCTGCAGCGCCCGTCGGGATGATGGAGGAGCTAGCTGCCCAGGTCCGCCGCATGGATGGAGACCTAGCCAAGATCCTCGCCGCACTCCAGCTGCCGTCGAGAGTCAAGCCCCCAGGAAGGATCCAGCTCGCCGACAGCCCGGAGGACGTCCCCTGGATGCAGCGGAGAAGGACCAATGACTTACGGTACGGGCCTCCTATTTGTTACAGGTGCAGCAAGCCTGGCCACTACTCTAGGCGGTGCCCATTAAACGAGCAACCCATGGGGCCAAGGGCCAATCCTCAGGAGTAGACACCAATGGCCCCCCCGATTGGCGAGACCGGTACATCGGAGCTCGCCCCATCATCTCTCTGGCAGTGAATGGCATCCCGCTCATGGCCCTCTTGGACACAGGATCACAGGTAACCACTATACCATATACACTGTACCAGCGGTATTGGGGTACTGACAAACTTGCCCCCTCTGATGATAGCCTGACCCTGGTCACAGCCAATGGACTCCCTCTAACCCAAGTGGGATACAAACAAGTGACCCTGACCGTGGGACGTGCGGAGTTAAAGGACCAAGGGATGATTGTGGTGATGAATGAACCCAGTGACTGTAACCCAAAAGTGATCCTAGGGACCAATGTGATGGAGCATTGTATGAGTGAGGTGCTGAGTCTGTTGCATCAGTTGGCCGCTACAGCAGGAGGAGGCAGACAGAGGGCTGTGCAGCGTGAGATCCGGGCCCTTCTGTATCAGCAGCAAGTGAACTCAACTGGTGGAGAGATTGGTGGAGTAAGGGTGATGGATGTGGCCCCCTTGGTAGTGCCACCCCGAAGTGAGATGATGATTTGGTGCAGGGCAGCAGTAGGCCCCCAGGGGCGCGACTACCCGGCGATGGTGGAACCCACGCCTTCTGAACACTGGCCCACGGTGATGGCGGCCAGAGGGGTGGTTGACGTTAAAAAGGGGAGAGTGCCTGTAAGAGTGCTGAATTGTGGAGAGGAGGAAGTCAGGCTCCCCCGTTACGCTACCCTTGCCAAGTTGCTCACCCTAGACCCTCACACCATTCACGAAGCCGTCCCTCCTACCTCAACATCCCCTGCCAGTAACCATACACCCCCTGAACAGTTAGAAGAGTGGTGCCAGGAACTACACGTAGGTACTGAAACCACACCCACGCATCACAAAGAGGGGGTATACAGGGTAGTGCAAGAGTATGAACAGGTTTTCAGCAAGCACCCATTAGATTTCGGGAGGATTAAGGGGGTTCAACACCATATCCCTACAGGCCTACACCCACCCATCAAAGAGAGGTATAGGCCCATTCCGCCAGCACACTATCAATGCGCCAAAGACATGTTGAGGAACATAAAGGAGGCAGGGGTCATTCGGGATAGTTGTAGTCCCTGGGCAGCCCCACTGGTGCTGGTAAAGAAGAAGGACGGCACCATGAGAATGTGTGTGGATTACCGAAAGATCAACCAGATCACGCATAAAGATGCCTATCATCTCCGCCGTATCGAAGAGTCACTAGCTGCGCTGAGAACTGCTAAATTCTTCTCTACCCTTTACCTTACTAGCGGGTACTGGCAGGTAGCGGTCGCACCAGAGGATCGTGAGAAGACTGCATTTGCCACTCCCATGGGACTCTGCAAGTTTAACAGCATGCCGTTCGGGCTGTGCAATGCCCCTGGAACCTTCCAGCGGCTCATGGAGTGTTGCCTGGGACATCTCAATTTCGAAACGGTCCTACTGTACCTGGACAATGTGATTGTGTATTCCCAGACATACGAGGCCCACCTGGAACATCTGGCTGAAGTGTTCGCGTCCCTAGCCAAATATAGGATGAAATTGAAGCCCTCTAAGTGCCACCTACTGAAACCCAGGGTGCAGTACCTCGCACATGTGGTGGGCGCGGAAGGCGTCGCCCCAGATCCCGAAAAGATCACTGCCATTCAGGACCGGCCGAGATTGACCACGGTGAGAGAGGTGAGACAGTTCCTGGGCCTGGTGGGCTACTATCGCCGCTTCATTAAGGGATACACGAAGATGGCTGCCCCCATGCAAGACCTCCTCGTCGGACAGACCAAGGGTGGCAGGTCCCCTGGAACCCCGTTGGTGTGGGAAGAGAAGCATGAAGAGTCCTTCCGCCAGCTGAAGACGGCCTTGACCGGGGAAGAAATCCTGGCGTACCCCGACTACAGTCTCCCATTCATCCTCTACACCGATGCCAGTAATGTAGGCTTGGGAGCAGTCCTGTCCCAGGTCCAGAACGGAAGGGAAAAAGTGATCGCCTACACCAGCAGAAAACTCCGGCCTACGGAAAGGAACCCTGAGAATTACAGCTCCTTCAAGCTTGAGTTCCTAGCCCTGGTGTGGGCCATTACCGAGCGATTCCGCCATTACCTCGCAGCAGCCAAGTTCACCGCCTATACGGACAATAATCCGTTAACCCATCTGGACACGGCCAAACTGGGCGCATTGGAGCAGCGGTGGGTGGCCAGGCTGTCTAACTATGACTTCACGATCAAGTACCGAGCCGTCCGTAAGAACACCAACGCGGACGCGCTATCCCGGATGCCCCACCTGCCGGATGAGGGGTCGGAAGACGATGATCTCGAAGAAATCGAGTTGCCTGCATTTCACCGGCCACCAGTCAAGAAGTTGCATGTCAAGCAGCAACAGGCGAACCTGGACCCGCTACCCAGTCAGGGATGGCAAGAAGCCCAAGACCAAGCGCCTGCTGTCCAATTGATCAAGACCTTGATTGAACAAGGCTCTGCTGGAATGGACCCTGCTGCTCCTTCCAAGGCCCAACGGCTGTGGAAAGATTGAGCCCGGCTGCATCTGTGCCAGGGGAAACTGTATCGGGAACTGATCAACCCGAAGACTCATGAGAAGGTTCGTCAGCTGGTGGTTCCCCAGGCTAGTGTGCCCACAGTTCTACGGACTTACCATGACGGTGCCGGGCACTTTGGGTGGAAGAAGCTGGAGATGCTGTGGAGAGAGCGGTTCTATTGGAGTGGGATGCAGGAGTCTGTAGAGGCCTGCTGCCGAGAGTGTGGTCCCTGTGCACTGAGAAGAAGGGACGAGGCCAGCCAGAAGGCCCCTCTACCTACGACCGATCATTACCCATCAACCGCTGGAGTTGGTCGCCCTGGACCACGTCAAACTCACCCCTAGCCGAAGTGGGTACACCTACGCCTTGACCATCGTAGACCACTATTCAAGGTTGATGGTGGTTGTCCAAGTCAAAGATCTGACCGGCCGCACCGCAGCTAGAGCATTCCAGGCCTACTTTTGCTGACCGCACGGGTACCCAGAGAGGGTGCTTACCGATCGGGGCCTGGCTTTTGAAGCGGAGGTGTTTCAAGAATTCTGCCAGTTATACGGCTGAAAGAAGATTCAGACCACGCCATACCATGCCCAGACTAATGGCATGTGTGAGAAGATGAACCATCTGGTCCTGGGTCTCCTTAAGACGCTACCGTTAGAAGAGCGGAACCTGTGGCCAGAAAAGCTGCCTGACCTGGTAGACATGTACAATAACATCCCCCGTAGCTCGACCAAATGCACACCAGCGTATTTGATGAAAGCCCAGCCGAGCCAGTTGCCAGTGGACCTGGAAATGGACTTGGAAGCTGCAGAGGCCCTTACTTCGACTGCTGGTTGGGACACTCGGCGGAGAGCGCAGTACCGACAGGTCCAAGAGTACGTGGAAAGGAACCTGTGTCGGAGCCGGGAACAGCAAGAACAGTACTTCAACAGGCGGGCTCCAGCTGGTCCCTTTAAACCTGGGGTTGTAGTGCTAAAATGGAAAAGAAGAACCCATAAGCTTGATGACCAGTGGGAGAAAACCCCATATGTCATACAACCCACTGAATGGGAGAGTAAGAAGGCCTACCAGATCAGTCGTGACCAGGGGAAGACTTCGGCCACAGTTTCCAGGGACCACCTGAAGAGGTGCCCATCTCCATTGAAGGTGGCAGCTGAAGTTCAGGCCCTCAGACCAACCGGGGAAAAAGAAAAAGAGGTGATCCACACGGTGATGGGTGACTTCCCAGCGGACTGGCCTACGCAGAATGGCGCGGTGATTATTCCGGTAATAATGTTCCCACAACCCGTGGAGGAAAAGGAGACGGAAGTAACCGCCAGTGAACCAGTGCCCAGGGCTGCACCTGTACCTAGTCCCCTTGGGTCTCTGCCTGCCCCACACGCTATACGGGAAGAGGAACAAGTTGTCTCCTCTGTCCCCTCGCCTGTAACTACTGACAGTGGGCCCTGAAGGTCCACATGCTCCAACCTAGGTAGGCCCCTGCTTAGGTATAGGGAAACCGACATTTAGGGGTGCAACCTGTTGATTGTGTAAATATGTGGGTAAATGACAATGAATCAACCGAAAAACCACCTGATTACCGTCCGAGAAGAGAACCGTCCCCGTTGGGACTGGAGTAGCCCCTGTTGATAAGTTCACCCCCATACCCACATGAGAAACTCCTCATGGACATGGCCGAGAACTAGCAGGCCACCCACAAACTGGTGGGTTTGTAAATAGTATTGTGGGATGGAAACCGTTCTCGCCTCTGGAGAGGCAGATTGGAGGAAGGGCCCGCAGCAGAGGAGGCTAGGGCCTGGCCACCACCAGGACCGGTGGCCATCCTCCGGGGGTCAGGGGTCCCCCTTGGATGTGGGGTCCCCTGAAGCGACAGTCGGGTGCGAGTTATCGTACCCGTTCCCGCTCGGGCAGCCTGAACCTGGACTGGGGTCAAGAGGTGCTGCCCAATTCTTAGGGGCAGCATCAGGGCTAGGTTGCTTGGGTGGGAGAGCGGAAGACATCTGTCTGTCCGTCTGTGATTAAAAATGTTTTATTTGTGCAACGTTAAAGTGACCTGAAAAGAATGCTTATGTTTGAAATGTTTTACCGTTACATGTTATTTATATTTTCACAGTTGAAAAAAAAACCAAAAACCGGTGATGGACGGGCAGCCCGCGGACGGTCTGCATTTCACCAAGGGGGAATGTGGCGCCCTGGACTAGCCAGGTCGTCACAGGTAACACACACACACACACACACTCACCCCCCCAGACAGTAACATTAGCCAAACACAAAACCCTTGTTGCCTCCCTCCAGGGCCTGATGTCCACACCAGGTGGAGTGGAGCCAGGCGATAGGCCCCACCCACCGAGGAGTTCACAGGCCTGGAGGCGGAAAAAGGAGCAGTTTAGCCTTGGAGGTTGAAGTGAGAGGAGTAAAGTGGAGAGTGTCTGGGTTTGTGGCCCAGGCACTGACAGCAAGGTTGGCAGACGGTGGTGGCCGTCTGTAGGAGTGGTGGATCAACGCGGAACCATAGGACCGGGTCGGGCGGTGGCGAAGTGAAGCTAGCACACACAGGCAGGGCCATCGGACCCCGACTAGGCTTGGAGCCGCCATCAACAGTCAAATTCGAGTGTGATAGGAACCCCAGGGGTTTCCTAACAACCAAAGACCCGTTAGAAGGCAACCGTCCGCACCGTGAGGGTATACAGCCACCGCCAACGGCTAGAGACCCAAGGTCCAGTGCCTGCGGGCAAAATGGGCTCCTCCGGCATCCGTACACCGGGAAGCGGACTACCCTTGGGGACCATCGTAGTCAAGACAGTACACAAAGGTGCAGGGAAAGACAGCCACCATCACCTGTCCGGGGAGAGACACTGCAGCCGGCTGCGGGACCCGTCCATCCAGCCGTTTGGTTTCCTGGAGACATGGTGCATCAATTACTGAGTGAGTACACCCGTGCCATCCGGCACCGTGCTGTCCCTGCAACCCTGCACCTCACCGACCCTGCCTCCCCGTCACACCACCGGGCCCCGGGACCACCAACCCCTACCCACGGAGGGGGAAAACAACATCCCAGCTGCTCCCTACCATCGCTCCCAGGATCCCCATCACCAGCAGCGGTAGTGCCCATCTTCACCACAACCCGTGGGTGGCGTCACGGACTAAATCCCCAAACAAACCACCCCCTTTTCACTCACGGGCGAGGAGCGCCGCTCGAGTCCCCAGATCCGGCCCACCGCTCGAGCCACCGAGCAGCAGCAGCAGTGCCGGACCCGAGCATTAGCGAGCGCAGCGCCCCGCCGCCCGCGACAAATGCAGCTGGCAAAGTTATCCAGGAATTGGTTGGTTTTGCCTGGAAGACAATACACAACTGCCACTTACAAGAAAATCAGTTTGAAGAGTCTAACAGTATGGACCTCAAAGTAAAGAAACATAAGAAAGGATACCAGGGGAATTAATTGGAAAGCACATTGTGATGAAAGGAGCGGACTAATGTGCTGCCCCGGCGCAGACTGGGGTGCTCAGATCTGGGATGTTCGTGGCTCGAGGAGTCCGGACCCGGGCTCGGCACTCACTACAATCTTTGAAAGGGGGATTATTTACAGGGGAGAAGTTCATGACGCCACCTGCGGGTTGCGGTAATAGGAGTACCGCCGCTGCTGGAAGGAGTACCGGGGCATATGGTGTGGAGCTGCAAGGTGTCAGTCCCTCCACAGGAAGGGAAGGCCCCAGCCTCTGGGGTTTTTGGTGAGATATTTAGGAGCGCAGGGTGCAGGGGAACTAGATTACTCACTGTTGGTAAAAACAAAAAGCCAGCACCAAATGTGCACTTCAGCACTAAACATTCCAAACTGTACTTATTATAAAAATGTTGAGATTTTTGGCAAAAAATTGCAATTTCTTGAGCTGCCTCGCCACGTCACGGCAAATCTCATTTGAGGCAGTCCTACACTAAAATATTTTTATAAAATGTGCCATACGGCCTCACATATGAATAGTAGAACTGCTCTTAGCAGCACTCACCTGGTCTATTTCAATCCCGTACCCATGACTGAGTCATGGCTGTGGGCGGGACAGGTCCAAGCAAATGCTGCATGAAGTAAATAGCCTGTGGACAAGGCCTGATGACTTAATGTGAACAGTCACCAACCGCCAAAATCTAGACAGATGGAATACATCCCAAATTGGGGTGCATAGCAAGGTGGAGGTCAACCACCGACCAATTCAATGAAGAAAAAACAAAAAGCCAGCACCAAATGTGCACTTCAGCACGAAACATTCCAAACTGTACTTATTATAAAAATTTTGAGATTTTTGGCAAAAAATTGCAATTTCTTGAGCTGCCTCGCCACGTCACGGCAAATCTCATTTGAGGCAGTCCTACACTAAAATATTTTTATAAAATGTGCCATACGGCCTCACATATGAATAGTAGAACTGCTCTTAGCAGCACTCACCTGGTCTATTTCAATCCCGTACCCATGACTGAGTCATGGCTGTGGGCGGGACAGGTCCAAGCAAATGCTGCATGAAGTAAATAGCCTGTGGACAAGGCCTGATGACTTAATGTGAACAGTCACCAACCGCCAAAATCTAGACAGATGGAATACATCCCAAATTGGGGTGCATAGCAAGGTGGAGGTCAACCACCGACCAATTCAATGAAGAAAAAACAAAAAGCCAGCACCAAATGTGCACTTCAGCACTAAACATTCCAAACTGTACTTATTATAAAAATTTTGAGATTTTTGGCAAAAAATTGCAATTTCTTGAGCTGCCTCGCCACGTCACGGCAAATCTCATTTGAGGCAGTCCTACACTAAAATATTTTTATAAAATGTGCCATACGGCCTCACATATGAATAGTAGAACTGCTCTTAGCAGCACTCACCTGGTCTATTTCAATCCCGTACCCATGACTGAGTCATGGCTGTGGGCGGGACAGGTCCAAGCAAATGCTGCATGAAGTAAATAGCCTGTGGACAAGGCCTGATGACTTAATGTGAACAGTCACCAACCGCCAAAATCTAGACAGATGGAATACATCCCAAATTGGGGTGCATAGCAAGGTGGAGGTCAACCACCGACCAATTCAATGAAGAAAAAACAAAAAGCCAGCACCAAATGTGCACTTCAGCACTAAACATTCCAAACTGTACTTATTATAAAAATTTTGAGATTTTTGGCAAAAAATTGCAATTTCTTGAGCTGCCTCGCCACGTCACGGCAAATCTCATTTGAGGCAGTCCTACACTAAAATATTTTTATAAAATGTGCCATACGGCCTCACATATGAATAGTAGAACTGCTCTTAGCAGCACTCACCTGGTCTATTTCAATCCCGTACCCATGACTGAGTCATGGCTGTGGGCGGGACAGGTCCAAGCAAATGCTGCATGAAGTAAATAGCCTGTGGACAAGGCCTGATGACTTAATGTGAACAGTCACCAACCGCCAAAATCTAGACAGATGGAATACATCCCAAATTGGGGTGCATAGCAAGGTGGAGGTCAACCACCGACCAATTCAATGAAGAAAAAACAAAAAGCCAGCACCAAATGTGCACTTCAGCACTAAACATTCCAAACTGTACTTATTATAAAAATTTTGAGATTTTTGGCAAAAAATTGCAATTTCTTGAGCTGCCTCGCCACGTCACGGCAAATCTCATTTGAGGCAGTCCTACACTAAAATATTTTTATAAAATGTGCCATACGGCCTCACATATGAATAGTAGAACTGCTCTTAGCAGCACTCACCTGGTCTATTTCAATCCCGTACCCATGACTGAGTCATGGCTGTGGGCGGGACAGGTCCAAGCAAATGCTGCATGAAGTAAATAGCCTGTGGACAAGGCCTGATGACTTAATGTGAACAGTCACCAACCGCCAAAATCTAGACAGATGGAATACATCCCAAATTGGGGTGCATAGCAAGGTGGAGGTCAACCACCGACCAATTCAATGAAGAAAAAACAAAAAGCCAGCACCAAATGTGCACTTCAGCACTAAACATTCCAAACTGTACTTATTATAAAAATTTTGAGATTTTTGGCAAAAAATTGCAATTTCTTGAGCTGCCTCGCCACGTCACGGCAAATCTCATTTGAGGCAGTCCTACACTAAAATATTTTTATAAAATGTGCCATACGGCCTCACATATGAATAGTAGAACTGCTCTTAGCAGCACTCACCTGGTCTATTTCAATCCCGTACCCATGACTGAGTCATGGCTGTGGGCGGGACAGGTCCAAGCAAATGCTGCATGAAGTAAATAGCCTGTGGACAAGGCCTGATGACTTAATGTGAACAGTCACCAACCGCCAAAATCTAGACAGATGGAATACATCCCAAATTGGGGTGCATAGCAAGGTGGAGGTCAACCACCGACCAATTCAATGAAGAAAAAACAAAAAGCCAGCACCAAATGTGCACTTCAGCACTAAACATTCCAAACTGTACTTATTATAAAAATTTTGAGATTTTTGGCAAAAAATTGCAATTTCTTGAGCTGCCTCGCCACTTCACGGCAAATCTCATTTGAGGCAGTCCTACACTAAAATATTTTTATAAAATGTGCCATACGGCCTCACATATGAATAGTAGAACTGCTCTTAGCAGCACTCACCTGGTCTATTTCAATCCCGTACCCATGACTGAGTCATGGCTGTGGGCGGGACAGGTCCAAGCAAATGCTGCATGAAGTAAATAGCCTGTGGACAAGGCCTGATGACTTAATGTGAACAGTCGCCAACCGCCAAAATCTAGACAGATGGAATACATCCCAAATTGGGGTGCATAGCAAGGTGGAGGTCAACCACCGACCAATTCAATGAAGAAAAAACAAAAAGCCAGCACCAAATGTGCACTTCAGCACTAAACATTCCAAACTGTACTTATTATAAAAATTTTGAGATTTTTGGCAAAAAATTGCAATTTCTTGAGCTGCCTCGCCACGTCACGGCAAATCTCATTTGAGGCAGTCCTACACTAAAATATTTTTATAAAATGTGCCATACGGCCTCACATATGAATAGTAGAACTGCTCTTAGCAGCACTCACCTGGTCTATTTCAATCCCGTACCCATGACTGAGTCATGGCTGTGGGCGGGACAGGTCCAAGCAAATGCTGCATGAAGTAAATAGCCTGTGGACAAGGCCTGATGACTTAATGTGAACAGTCACCAACCGCCAAAATCTAGACAGATGGAATACATCCCAAATTGGGGTGCATAGCAAGGTGGAGGTCAACCACCGACCAATTCAATGAAGAAAAAACAAAAAGCCAGCACCAAATGTGCACTTCAGCACTAAACATTCCAAACTGTACTTATTATAAAAATTTTGAGATTTTTGGCAAAAAATTGCAATTTCTTGAGCTGCCTCGCCACTTCACGGCAAATCTCATTTGAGGCAGTCCTACACTAAAATATTTTTATAAAATGTGCCATACGGCCTCACATATGAATAGTAGAACTGCTCTTAGCAGCACTCACCTGGTCTATTTCAATCCCGTACCCATGACTGAGTCATGGCTGTGGGCGGGACAGGTCCAAGCAAATGCTGCATGAAGTAAATAGCCTGTGGACAAGGCCTGATGACTTAATGTGAACAGTCGCCAACCGCCAAAATCTAGACAGATGGAATACATCCCAAATTGGGGTGCATAGCAAGGTGGAGGTCAACCACCGACCAATTCAATGAAGAAAAAACAAAAAGCCAGCACCAAATGTGCACTTCAGCACTAAACATTCCAAACTGTACTTATTATAAAAATTTTGAGATTTTTGGCAAAAAATTGCAATTTCTTGAGCTGCCTCGCCACGTCACGGCAAATCTCATTTGAGGCAGTCCTACACTAAAATATTTTTATAAAATGTGCCATACGGCCTCACATATGAATAGTAGAACTGCTCTTAGCAGCACTCACCTGGTCTATTTCAATCCCGTACCCATGACTGAGTCATGGCTGTGGGCGGGACAGGTCCAAGCAAATGCTGCATGAAGTAAATAGCCTGTGGACAAGGCCTGATGACTTAATGTGAACAGTCACCAACCGCCAAAATCTAGACAGATGGAATACATCCCAAATTGGGGTGCATAGCAAGGTGGAGGTCAACCACCGACCAATTCAATGAAGAAAAAACAAAAAGCCAGCACCAAATGTGCACTTCAGCACTAAACATTCCAAACTGTACTTATTATAAAAATTTTGAGATTTTTGGCAAAAAATTGCAATTTCTTGAGCTGCCTCGCCACGTCACGGCAAATCTCATTTGAGGCAGTCCTACACTAAAATATTTTTATAAAATGTGCCATACGGCCTCACATATGAATAGTAGAACTGCTCTTAGCAGCACTCACCTGGTCTATTTCAATCCCGTACCCATGACTGAGTCATGGCTGTGGGCGGGACAGGTCCAAGCAAATGCTGCATGAAGTAAATAGCCTGTGGACAAGGCCTGATGACTTAATGTGAACAGTCACCAACCGCCAAAATCTAGACAGATGGAATACATCCCAAATTGGGGTGCATAGCAAGGTGGAGGTCAACCACCGACCAATTCAATGAAGAAAAAACGAAAAGCCAGCACCAAATGTGCACTTCAGCACTAAACATTCCAAACTGTACTTATTATAAAAATTTTGAGATTTTTGGCAAAAAATTGCAATTTCTTGAGCTGCCTCGCCACGTCACGGCAAATCTCATTTGAGGCAGTCCTACACTAAAATATTTTTATAAAATGTGCCATACGGCCTCACATATGAATAGTAGAACTGCTCTTAGCAGCACTCACCTGGTCTATTTCAATCCCGTACCCATGACTGAGTCATGGCTGTGGGCGGGACAGGTCCAAGCAAATGCTGCATGAAGTAAATAGCCTGTGGACAAGGCCTGATGACTTAATGTGAACAGTCACCAACCGCCAAAATCTAGACAGATGGAATACATCCCAAATTGGGGTGCATAGCAAGGTGGAGGTCAACCACCGACCAATTCAATGAAGAAAAAACGAAAAGCCAGCACCAAATGTGCACTTCAGCACTAAACATTCCAAACTGTACTTATTATAAAAATTTTGAGATTTTTGGCAAAAAATTGCAATTTCTTGAGCTGCCTCGCCACGTCACGGCAAATCTCATTTGAGGCAGTCCTACACTAAAATATTTTTATAAAATGTGCCATACGGCCTCACATATGAATAGTAGAACTGCTCTTAGCAGCACTCACCTGGTCTATTTCAATCCCGTACCCATGACTGAGTCATGGCTGTGGGCGGGACAGGTCCAAGCAAATGCTGCATGAAGTAAATAGCCTGTGGACAAGGCCTGATGACTTAATGTGAACAGTCACCAACCGCCAAAATCTAGACAGATGGAATACATCCCAAATTGGGGTGCATAGCAAGGTGGAGGTCAACCACCGACCAATTCAATGAAGAAAAAACAAAAAGCCAGCACCAAATGTGCACTTCAGCACTAAACATTCCAAACTGTACTTATTATAAAAATTTTGAGATTTTTGGCAAAAAATTGCAATTTCTTGAGCTGCCTCGCCACGTCACGGCAAATCTCATTTGAGGCAGTCCTACACTAAAATATTTTTATAAAATGTGCCATACGGCCTCACATATGAATAGTAGAACTGCTCTTAGCAGCACTCACCTGGTCTATTTCAATCCCGTACCCATGACTGAGTCATGGCTGTGGGCGGGACAGGTCCAAGCAAATGCTGCATGAAGTAAATAGCCTGTGGACAAGGCCTGATGACTTAATGTGAACAGTCACCAACCGCCAAAATCTAGACAGATGGAATACATCCCAAATTGGGGTGCATAGCAAGGTGGAGGTCAACCACCGACCAATTCAATGAAGAAAAAACAAAAAGCCAGCACCAAATGTGCACTTCAGCACTAAACATTCCAAGTCGTGGTGCAGAATTAGGATTATAAAGCAGACACTCACACAGAGGATAAACCAAAGACTCTGTGCATCACAGTCTCTACTGGGGACCCCGTCCAGGTGTCCGCTCCCACCAGTGTAGATGGGTAATCCGGAGCCGCCTCCGTGCACAAGTTAGTTTTCTGTGTGGCCCCTTGGCGTGAAGCTGTTGGGGCCCCACTCACTATGTTTGTAGTGTAGCTGTGCTCTTGATGGCTGGCACTTGGGATTTTAGTGGCCCATGTTACTGGAAAGCCCTATCCCACGCGGTGTGCTGTCGCTTTCAATCTCTGAGCTCCTAGGGAAGTTCATAAAGAGACTCTCCCTCCCAGGTTAATTATAAGGATGGATGAACCTTCTCCTGACCTAGGGTCCTGTACCCCGTCGTGCTCGGTACTGGTCAGTTTTTTTATTTCTGATGCCGACAGTCCTCCTAGACTATGTCCGTCTCACCCTTCCAATGTCGCTGCCACTGGTCCCCGACTCCTCTGGTCCCAGACCACCGTCTGCGACTTAACCTTGGTCTAGCTCCCTGGGAGCTACTACTCCACAGCTCCTCACTCTTTGAGGGCTCTCACTACTCTCTAGACTCATCTCAACTGACTGGAACTTCCCTCCCACCAGTCTGCCTGACCCCTAGGTGGGTGACCTTATTCCGCTTATCCAACCCACTTGTGTCTCTGACAGGTCATGGTGTGAGGTGTGATTGGGATTTGTGCTGATGTTAGTGACACTGGCTTCTTAAGAACCGGGAACCAGGGAGGGTAGATCTTCCACCCTTGGTAAGGGTTGCAGTATCCTGTGGCACCCTGATATACTCAGGGGCGCCACACTAAGATACCCCCAGACCTGAGAGCAGAGAGGGTGGATATGTGAAAATTGTAGCCTACCATATGAGAGAGTAGTTGGTGTCCAACTGCATGATCCAGGATGCAATGCGCTGTCTGGTGATGGTGAATGGTTTGTAGTTTTTCAGAAAATGGTTTGTAGTTTTTCAGAAAAGTGATTAGAGCCTGAGCGCTGTACATGGGAGAGGTGAGGCAAGAGGGGCTGATGAGGAAAGAGTGCACAGCATCTGTAAAACTGATGACCCAAATAGATATATGGAAAATAAATATTGCACTACAACTGAACAATAAGCATGCTTGTTTGAATATCTTACATGTCTCCCTGCCATGCACTTTGATGAGTTTGCAAACAAACACACGTGCTTCCCCTAGGCCATATCTGAATATATAGGGAATAACCTACTAAGATCTAGGCCCAACTTAGCTCGACAAACATATAAACAACTAAGTAGAAACAATATCAGGCAACACCACGCAAGCATAAACAAACACTCATAAAACATCTAATGATTGATAGCACTTTGACCATTTACAGAGACAAGAACATTAAGTATATACCAAACATGAATCTTACAATAACAAGGGGAGATGTTCACACTCATGTTTATACAGTACGTACTTGGTGAGCATGGGAAATTACAGTTGGTTGGCACTATAAAAGCAACCATAATAAATAATTAACTATTTTATTAGTCCTAATTATTTATTAACATTATTCATAGACCATTTATCATCACCAACATTTTAAACAGGATCAGAGAGCTAGTTTTATTTTAGAAGCCGCTTTAATAAAACAAAGTAAGTAATGCATTTTTAGGGTGGCTTTGCACACTACGACATCGCAGGTGCTATGTCGGTGGGGTCAAATCGAAAGTGACGCACATCCGGCGTCACTTGCGATATCGTAGTGTGTAAAACCTTTTTGATACGATGAACGAGCGCAAAAGCGCCGTTATCGTATTATTGGTGTAGTCTCTGACATTTCCATAATGCCGGTGCAGCGACAGGTACGATGTTGTTCCTCGTTCCTGCGGCAGAACACATCGCTGTGTGTGAAGCCACAGGAGCGAGGAACATCACCTTACCTGCATCCTGGCTGCTATGAGAAGGAAGGAGGTGGGCGGGATGTTTACGTCCCGCTCATCTCCGCCCCTCCGTTGCTATTGGCCGCCTGCCATGTGACGTCGCTGTGACGCCGCACGACCCGCCCCCTTAGAAAGGAGGTGGTTCGCCGGCCAGAGCGACGTCGCAGGACAGGTGAATGCATGTGAAGCTGCCGTAGCGATAATGTTCGCTACGGCAGCTATCACAACATATCGCACGTACGACGGGGGCGGGGACTATCGCACTCGACATCGCAGCATCGGCATGCGATGTCGTAATGTGCAAAGCCCGCCTTAGACATAGAGTATTTCCAAGGACAACCCATGGCCTCCTAAATCAAGTCAGTATCTCAATATGGAGGTTTCTAAGTGCCGATGAAACTAGTGCTAATGATGCATGGATTGATCCAAATAGTAGCACTCAATGCAGACAATCCCCAGTAGAAAGACAGGATATGAACAACCAGATTACAACATTCAGATAATTTTTATTGAGTATAATAATGTCAGGTCAATACTAACATTGACACGGAATAGACCATGCCATAGTGTCCATCATGCACAACTATACATATAGCAGTGATCATAAAATAATCAATGTGCCAGATATACTGCCGCTGTAATACAACACTCTCTCCTCCACGCTCTCAGTGTAAGACTGTTAACTGTAAGAAGACAATCATAACCCCCAAATTTAGTTTTCTTTACCCCTTCTAATATGCAGGATCAGGAAATAATAAATAATGGTTTATTATTAACTATATGCAAATCAAGGATGAGCACTTTAAATGTGAGATATTAGTACAGTATAGCACAAGAAACAGTAGCAAATCACATTCACAGTGGAGTAATGAGCAGCACAAATATACAAAATTCAATCACAGTATTCTTTGCACAATATTTTTCTTACCACTAACAGTCACCGTCAGTGTTATTGTACTCTAAGTCCCGCTGGTAGGGAAATATCAGTGTAAAGGCCGCTTTACACGCTACGACATCGCTAAAGAGATCTCGTTGGGGTCACGGAATTTCTGACGCACATACGGCCGCGTTAGCGATGTCGTCGCGTGTGACACCTATTAGCGATTTTGAATCGTTGCAAAAAACGTTCAAAATCGCTAATCGGTGACATTCCCCCTAATCTCGATTATCGTTGCTGCTGCAGTAACGATGTAATTTGTCGTTCCTGCGGCAGCACACATCGCTATGTGTGACACCGCAGGAACAAGGAACCTCTCCTTACCTGTGTCTCGCCCGCAATGAGGAAGGAAGAAGGTGGGCGGGATGTTCGTCCGGCTCATCTCCGCCCCTCTGCTTCTATTGGGCGGCCGCTTAGTGATGTCGCTGTGACGCGGAACGAACCGCCCCCTTAGAAAGGAGGCGGTTCACCGGTCACAGCAATGTCGCTATGCAGGTAAATAGTGTGACGGTTCTGAGCGATGTTGTGCGCCACGGGCAGCGATTTGCCCGTGTCGCACAACTGATGGGGGCGGGTACGCACGCTAGCGATATCGGTAACGATATCGCAGCGTGTAAAGCGGCCTTCACTCTATTCTTTATTGTCGTCTACTTATGTAAACAATACTATACAGTGTACAGGCCCTGGCTGGGCCGGAGATGCTACTCTCTGAGTCGCAAGTCCAAATTGAGGAATCTCTGCACACCCTCCACTGGCTGGCTGCCTTTGTGCTCTTAAGTGCAGCCTAAGTCCCCACTCAATACCATGTCTCTGTGCAAGAACCAACAGCCCACGGAAACGGTCCTCTGCTACAGCTGGGTCGTCTCTCAGGCCCAGTTCGTATTGGGTCACAGTCTTCTACTGGCACTGATCATTCCACTAGGCAGATCACAGTCTTCTATTGGCGCAGGTCACGGTCTTTCTTTCAACTCAGGTCATGGATCTTACTCTCAGCTCAGGTCATCAATCTTCCTGGTGAAAGTACTGGTGCCAACTCCTCATCTTCTTGGGGTGCCAAGGCCTTTTTATATTTAGTTACTACAACATAACTGTCACCTGATCTTGTGCCTTTACTCATCCCTTCCCTCTAGGAAACTGACGATTCACTTTGTAGTTCCGGCAGTTCTAACAATTTCAGGCCAATAGATGGTGATGTTTACTTATTTAAACTTCAGAGATCCTCAATTCCCTTACACAAATATAGTTTGTGTCCTTCCTTACCTTTTTTTCTCTTGGCATTAGATTTATTTAGATGAGAGGTGTGAAATGACGAACTTAAAAAATAACACGATTTTGTGATATTCTCTCACAAGATGTGGTTTGGTAGTACATTGTTATTTTGTATTTGTTTTTTGTAGAAAAGCTGAAGTTATAATCAAGTTTGAGCAAAAGTAATGGTGGATATGTCAGTAAAGTTATAGGCAGCTAGAAGACTAATATTATAAGAGGAACCTTTGATCTGACACGAGTACAAAGCTCACAGTTATTGCGATGCTGCTTGATGCTTTTGATTCACATACAAGTCTAAGAATATATTCTCATGACTGTTGATTCACAATATCCTAGCTAGAATAGAATTCTTTAGACTATTTTTATAGACCAAAACAAAATTTAATTAGAAATAGAGCAAACGCCACTCAGATCCCTGCCATGTAATATTGTACCACCCTGAGGCCAGACATATTGATGTGCTATCTGTATGTTTACTTTATGAAGGAATACACTTCGGGGGATTAGGCTTGTAATTAACTTTCATAGGGAGCAATTTTTAAATTCACAGAAACTACCCCTACGGTGGCACTATGTAAAAGTTCTGAATAATTTGGTTTAATTTTTCGCTAGCCTTTGAAATGTAAAAGTTTAGGAACGACATTTACATCTAACGTGTATTAGATATAATAGGTTTAAACAAAAAGCTTAAAATGCGTCATAGTAATGCAAGTGGTAGCAGTATAAAAGACAATCTACCATGCAAAGTGCTGATTATAATTGGTTATAAGATCAAGGCAAGTGGATTGCTTTTATGTATTGGAATAGTGATGTCAATCAATTATTGTTACCCTCTGTAAACTGTTATGGAGGAGAAATAAATATCATCTTCTGAGATACGTCACCAGGTCAAAAGTGGTCATTTTTTGTTTTTATTTTATTCTGAATGCTCACGTTAGCATTCTGGGGGGTTTTTTTGTTTTGTTTTTTTTTTAAATTCACCATCCGGTTCCAAAGATACTGGCCTTTTTTATTCACCACTGATTTTTATGGTTTTTCCAAGTGGGCGGGCTCACAGGGTAATGATGTGGAAAAAACAAAAGACACGCCCCCAGAGAATCATGTGATACACCTCCTTGACAAAAACCATAAAAATTAGTAGCAAATGAAAAGGCCCATATCTGTGAAACTGTATTGTGGGTAAAAAAAATAAATACTAAGAGTAACAGTGCTCTTTAAGGCCTCTTTCACAAGTACGTTCCTCCGGAACGTGTTTGGCAGTTTTCTTATGTACTGGAGACATGTACACACGTAGACCTATGTATTCCTATGGTTTTGGACACACGTAAGTATTTTCACATGGAACGTGTGTCCATTCCGTACTTACGTGTGTCCGTGTGTTTCTCACGGCAACGTGTCCGTTTTCTCTCCGGCATCACGGGTGTCACACGGAACGCAAACGTGTCAGACATAATGCAAACGGACCCGCACCGGAGAAAAGACATGTGTCTGTGAGAGAAAAAAAAAAAACTTTACTAACCTTCTCCTTCCCTCCTGTCTCTGCCGCTGCTGTCACTTGCTGCCGACCGCCGCTCATTATGCTCATTGAATATTCACTTCACTGCGGCCGGAAGCAGCAGCAGTGGGGAGGCGGCAGGATCGGAGACCGAAGATCAGCACCACGGACAGCGACGCCAGGGACAGGTGAGTAGAAAGTTCCCGTTCTCTGTGTGTTATCACGGATAACACACGGAGAACATATGTGTGCCATACACACGGCACACCGAGGGCAATACGCACCTTTGACACGTCCGTGAAAAACGTGTTTGATTTTCATGGACGTGTGAAAGAGGCCTAAAGTCTCATTTTAAAGGGGACAACAGGGACACGCAAAAACAGCAACCATTGTATAAATTTGCATAAAATTGTGTTTAGACTTATGACATTTGGTCTAAACGACAGGTTTACTTGAGAATAATATCCCAATCATTGATCTGTGTGCAGCACGTGCTTTTGTTACTACACATTTGTTTTCCCCATGTTATAGCACTTACGCTCTTATCAGTGTTATTTGCACATTACCAATTATGTATTGTCTAATATTTAATAAACTATTTTTATGGGCATAATATACTCAAGTGTTTTGGCTTTCGCTTTATGCCTCGTTTCTATTAACCCCTTCACGACCGGCTGATTTTGCACTTTCCTTTTTTTTTTGCCATTCTTCTTCCGAGAGCCGTAACCTTTTTATTTTTAAATCAATATAGCCATGTGAGGGCTTGATTTTTGCAGAACAAGTTGTACTTTTAAATGAAATTATTAGTTTTACCATATAGTGTCCTGAAAAATGGCAAAAAATTCCAAAGGTGTAAACATTGCAAAAAAAATGCGATTGCACGATTGTTTTTGACATATTTTATTCACTGTGTTCACTATATGGTAAAACTGATGTGTCCATATGATGCCTCAAGTCAGTGCGAGTTCATAGACACCAAAAATGTATAGGTTTACTTTTTGCTAAAGTGTTAAAAAAAAAATCTGAATTTTGTCCAAAAAAAGTGGCGCATGCTTTGCGCCATTTTCCGTGACCCGTAGCGTTCTCATTTTTCGAAATCTGTGACTCAGTGACAGCTTTTTTTTGCATCTCAAGCTGATGTTTTTAATGGTCCATTTTTGCATAGATGTTACGTTTTGATTGACTGTTATTGCATTTTGTGCAAAATTTGCAACAATCAAAATATATAATTTTGATGTCTGGAATTTTTTTGCCGCTACGCCGTTTACCGATCAGATTAATTGATTTTAGATTTTTATAGGTCAGGCATTTCTGAATGCAGCGATTCTAAATGTGTATATATATTTTTTAACCCCTTAATTTGCAATGGGGCGAAAGGGTTGAACTTTTTTATTTTTTTTTATTTTTTCAAAACTTTTTTCTTTTTGGATCAGCAGTCTAATCGCTCTTCCATATCTGCTGATCACAGTTATACAGCTGTGAACACCAGATATGCTCATCTCCTGTCATGTGAGCTACAGGAGTCATCACATGCCCCTGTGCTACCATTGCAACCATTGGATCCATGTGATCACGTGACTTCCGGTGTCAGGCAGTGAATAAACTTTAACCGCGACCGCGATTATAATGGCACTGTCACATTTTGACAGCGCCATTTAAGGGGTTAACAGGTAAATCTCAGATTTCCTCATGCCTGCTTGGTACACATGTCAGCTGGTCAAATCAGCTGATATGTGCGCGAATCCTCCCTGGCTGATCGTGGCAGCCGGAGGGATTAACACTATGACCGCTGGGACATAATTTTACTGCTATTGCTATGTTATCATAGTTTTTTAGTTTGTGTATCTATTTTGACAAAATGTGTGTCTTATTTGTTATGTGTTATTTGTATACTTTATGTACATTACAACTCTTCAATACCAGGGCTCTCTTTCTCAGTTTTGATTTACAGAAAGGTAACTTGTGCTGTATGCATTCACTGTTCTTTTGGTTAGGTACTGGTGTACATTAATTATGTATGGAGAATGTCCATAATCAGAATCATATATCATATTCATACAGGCCTGGCTCTATGTTTTCACGGGTGCTGGGCGAAAGAATGGACACACAGAAAAGCACATACACAGATACAGATACATACATATACATGCATACCTACATGTACATATTTGAAGATAAATTCACAAAAATACATATAAACAGACATAATTATGTATACACAGTCATAAATACTGACATACATAGATACACACATCATACATGCACACACAGACAGATTAGAGATATTATTAATATAGGGAAGCCGGCAGCAGCCTCATTTCCGTCCCCACTTGTCTCCCATCCAGCTCCTCCTGGGCATGTGGCTCTAGAGAGTGCAGAGCTTGATGGCCGTCACTTTAACAAACATGGTGGTGCACAGTAAACACAGACTGCTGTATATACAGGTGAGACTGGGGGGCCATACCCCTTACTGGGGGGCATACATGTTACTGAGGTGAGGGAGCATAGAGCACTTGGAGGCATCCAGCCCTGAGAGTAGACATTCAGCTATGAGGGTGGGCATTCAGTTCTGGGGATGGGCATTAAATTCTGGGGGGCATACTCATTACTGGGGTGGGGTATATGTCGCGGGCGGAGGAGGGGATGCCGCGCTCTCCCTCTGCTCGGGTCCGGCTGCTCGGTGGCTCGAGCGATGGGCCGGATCCCGGGGACTCAAGCGGCGCTCCTCGCCCGTGAGTGAAAATGGGAATTGGAGTTTTGGGATAGTTTATTGTCCATGACGCCACCCACGGTTGTGGTGATTTGTTAACACCTCCGCTGCTCTGTATGGGGAGCCCGGGAGTGATGGTATGGAGCAGCCAGTTGTTGATGTGCCCTCCGTGGGTAGGGGTTGGGGTGCTCCCGGGGCCCGATGATGGGATTGGGATGGCGGACAGGCGGGGATGGGGCCTGTGGAGGTGCAGGGGCGCAGGGGCAGCGCTGTGCCGCACGGCACGGAGGTACTCACTCAGCCAGTAAACACGACACAGTTCTCGGTAAACAAACGGCTGGTTGGACGGGTCCCTCGGACAGTTCACAGTGCTGATGTTCCCTGCAGTTAGCGGTGACGGTCTCTTCCCTGCACCTATGAAAGTCTCTTTGGTAGCGATGGGTTCCCACCGGTTACCCACTCCTCGGCTTCAAGCTGGGCCGAAGGAGCTCTACTCTTGCCCGCAGGCGCTGGCCCTGGGAAACTGGTGCCCTGGCGGTGGCGGTGTCTCCCCTTCACGGTCGGGCTGTTGCCTTCAATCGGGACTTGGTTGTTAGGAGACAGAGGTCCCCTTCACTGACGGATTTGGCAAATTATGGCGACTCCTAGCCTTGCCGAGATCCGAAAGGCCCCTGCCCTGGTGCTGACTGTTCTTCGTATACTGCTCCAATACCGTCGGGTCACCACCCGTCCGCGGTCCTTCCAGCAACCTCCGAGCAGTCCCCTTGCAGACTATCACCGCCGTCTGCTGACCTTGCTGTCACAGTCCGGGGCACACACCCGGACCAACTTCAGGCTTGCTTAACTGTTTCTTTTTACTTCTTTACTCCTCTTACAAGCTCCTCTCCTTTGCTCCACTACCACTTCACTTCCTTCTACTTCACACTCCTAAACTGCACTGCCTGGTTTTCCCGCCTCCAGGGCTGTGAACTCCTCGGTGGGCGGAGCCAACCGCCTGGCCCACCCCCTGGTGTGGACATCAGCCCCTGGAGGAAGGCAACAAGGATTTTGGGTTAGCTTGATGTACCTGCAGGGAATGTGGGGTGCGTGTGGTGTTGTGACCTGTGACCCCTGGCTTGCCCAGGGCGTCACATTCCCCCTTAGCAAAACGCAGACCGTCCTCGGGCTGCCCGTCCAACACCGGTTTTATTTTCCTTTTGTTTTTCTGAAAAAGATAGGAAAACGGTAACATATTTACAAGTTATGACATCATCCCACATCGGGAGGCACATTTCTTAAACGGTTTCAAACGGTGTACGGTTACGGTTTCCGCTCTCTCCCACCCAAGCAACCTGGTCCTGATGCTGCCCCTAAAGCCCAGGCAGCACCCCTTGACCCCAGTCCAGCACAAGTTACCCGAGCGGGATCTGTCCTTCCCCTCCAGAGGGTAGCCACCGGTTCCTGTGGTGGCTGGGCCCCAGCCTGCTCTGCTGTGGGCCCTCCCTCCAACCTGCCTCTCCGGAGGTGGCAATTGCAGAAACGGTAACGGTAACACAACTTATTTACAAGCCACTTAACGTTTGTGGTTGTCCTGCAAGTTCACGGGCTTGTCCATGAGCAGTTCCTCATGCAAAACTTTTCAAACGGTCCCCACGGGGACAACGGTGCCGGCCACGGCCGGTTGCAAATCACGGTTAATCAGATGACTGTTCGGTTCCATTTACTTATCATCACTTTAAACTTTCAAACTTTTCAACAAACAACACACTGGTGGTCCCAACGGGGACAACTTTTAGGCGGAGGACCGCCGGCTTAGCAGTCCATCCTCAATCGCGGGGCTCTAGTGCCACCTTCACATGGTGCACTGCTGTGGACCCCGATGGTAGCTCGCTGCGGGTGATCTTCCTCCATATTCATGCGGGCATTCACATCCGCTCTACACCCCTCTCGGGCATCGATCTCCCTGCGCAGCTGCCGTTGCCGCCGCTCCCAGCCGGGAGCACTTTCTGTTTGCTCCGGTTCAGCGTGTGCGGGGGACGGACCCAGCCAGAGTCCCTCCGTGTCAGCTACGACCGGCACCTTCCGTAATGAGGGACCCCGCTGTGACATGGCCTGCTCTGCCGCTTGGCAGCTACATCCCCCCCATGCCTCAGCCGAGGCCCGGTGCCTGGGAGCGGTCAACGGGACTCGCGGTGTTGGCGTTTGATCGAGGATCGCCTCCGCTGCGGCCGGGCGGACTGCCGGGGCCGTCATCATCTCCGTCGCGGCTGGGATGGAAGCCGGGACGGGTGCCAGGGCGGTGGTAAAGGTAAGGCCCGGGGGCCGCAGGTCTGGGCCCTCTCCCACAGATGCTGCGGGCTCCGCTACCGGTGGCAGGGGTAACGGGTCGGTCGGGGCGTTGGCCGCAGGCATGGGCAGTGAGGGAGGTAGCGTGGTGGACGGCAGCAGGCCGGGCCCCTCAGCCGTATCGACCGATCCCTCGGCGACATAGGGGCGTGGGTCGCTTACCCGCTCCTCTGAGACCACCTCCACTTCGGGTGCCCAACCGGTTGCGGCCAGGCCCTTCATCTCCGACGTCCACTTCGCCAGCATGAAGTGGACTTGGGCCTGGAGCTTCTGGCACATCTTGTTTCTGGATCCAGGAACGTGTTTCAGCAGAGTCCTGGCGTCCCTGCACGCTACAGCGCTAGTTACATGCGGCTGCGACCACCACTCCTCCAGCGGCTCCGTCGGGCGCCGACATCTTGTTTCCGTCCCCCTTAGCCTCTTTCCGGCCCCTCCTCTATCGGGGCGGGGTTTTGGCCTTCGCACCTCTGCTACTCGAGAAGACGCTCGAGCGGGAACTTTTCGCGCCAAAGATGGCGACTTCTGAAATTTTCCGGCCGGATACCTCCGGCGGTCACAAGGCGCACCTCTACCCAACGGCACAGCGGTAAGATCCTGTTCGTGACGCCAAGTTGTCGCGGGCGGAGGAGGGGACGCCGCCCTCTCCCTCTGCTCGGGTCCAGCTTCCGCGGCTGCTGCGGCCTGCCGCTGCTCGGTGGCTCGAGCGATGGGCCGGATCCCGGGGACTCGAGCGGCGCTCCTCGCCCGTGAGTGAAAAGGGGAATTGGCGTTTTGGGATAGTTTATTGTCCGTGACGCCACCCACGGTTGTGGTGATTTGTTAACACCTCCGCTGCTCTGTATGGGGAGCCCGGGAGTGATGGTATGGAGCAGCCAGTTGTTGATGTGCCCTCCGTGGGTAGGGGTTGGGGTGCTCCCGGGGCCCGATGATGGGATTGGGATGGCGGACAGGCGGGGATGGGGCCTGTGGAGGTGCAGGGCCGCAGGGGCAGCGCTGTGCCGCAAGGCACGGAGGTACTCACTCAGCCAGTAAACACGACACAGTTCTTGGTAAACAAACGGCTGGTTGGACGGGTCCCTCGGACAGTTCACAGTGCTGATGTTCCCTGCAGTTAGCGGTGACGGTCTCTTCCCTGCACCTATGAAAGTCTCTTTGGTAGCGATGGGTTCCCACCGGTTACCCACTCCTCGGCTTCAAGCTGGGCCGAAGGAGCTCTACTCTTGCCCGCAGGCGCTGGCCCTGGGAAACTGGTGCCCTGGCGGTGGCGGTGTCTCCCCTTCACGGTCGGGCTGTTGCCTTCAATCGGGACTTGGTTGTTAGGAGACAGAGGTCCCCTTCACTGACGGATTTGGCAAATTATGGCGACTCCTAGCCTTGCCGGGATCCGAAAGGCCCCTGCCCTGGTGCTGACTGTTCTTCGTATACTGCTCCAGTACCGCCGGGTCACCACCCATCCGCGGTCCTTCCAGCAACCTCCGAGCAGTCACCCCTGCGGACAATCACCGCCGTCTGCTGACCTTGCTGTCAACCGCCTGGCCCACCCCCTGGTGTGGACATCAGCCCCTGGAGGAAGGCAACAAGGATTTTGGGTTAGCTTGATGTACCTGCAGGGAATGTGGGGTGCGTGTGGTGTTGTGACCTGTGACCCCTGGCTTGCCCAAGGCGTCACATATACAGCACTGGGAAAGTATACACATTACTGGGGTGGGAGCATACAGTACTGAGGGGCATACATGGTACTGGGGTGGGGGACATTCAGCTCTGTGGTTGGGCATACACGTTACTGGGGTGTGTAGCACCCTGGAAAACCAGGTAGATGTACATGTAGGCCCCCGCACAACACCAATTCCACAAAGGGTTAAATCAGTCGACCTGAAACCCTAGTCACCCCCCTCAGGGAGGGACGGACACACCAGTGGGCGGGACTAGGTGGATAGGGAACGTCCACCTAGGGGTCTGGAGAGCCCGGGACAGGAAAACAGTCAGATTAAGTTTGGAGTGGAAAGCAGGAGGTCAAGTCAACCGACAGGTGCCAGGGTCGGAGCCCTGACACCTTGGCTAGGTCGCAGATCATAGCCAGAGTCTGCAGGAGATGGGAAGATGGCTGCGGGGATCCGAGGTGGACCGGGACAGGGTTGGAGCCCTCCGGTACCGACACCGGAGAACCAACCCGGAAACCATGTGCACAGAGGGGGTACTTGGACCCTGAAGCCAGGACCGGCACCGACAGCCTAGTTAATTAACCAATTGAGGGCAGGATTTTAGGTCCTGTCCGAACCTAAGTCCGGAAAAGTAGACAACCACCCACAGAGATGGATAGGGCAACCGCCAGGGCCCGTAGATCTCAAGGGTCAGCGTCAGACGGGCACGGCTCCCAACAAAAGGACCGGGAGCGGACTCCCGCATTTCAGACCAGGAAGTCCTATCTACAAAACACAGAGAGCAGAGGAGAGAGACTTTGACTACCAGCCAGGGTGTGGGATCAGATACACTTGTCTGCGGCAGCCGGCCACCATCACCTTGGTTTACCACAAGACTTGTGTGCTTTACTTGACCGTGAGTAACATCCCCGGCCTGGCCGAGTGCGCGGGCCCCTGTAATCACCCTCCTTAGCATAGAGACACTGGGCCCGGGACATCCAGGGAGGGGTTAACATCCAGCTGCCAGCCCAGTGTCCCCAGGAGCCCCGCAATAGCAGCGGTGGTGTTACATCTCACCACACACCGTGGATGGCATCACAGACATTTTCCAACTAATCCCGTATAAATACATCCCCTTTTATTCGGAGTGCCTGCACGATCCCCGGGTCCGGAGAACCCCTCGAACCGCACCGTAGATCCGGATCCGAGCAGCACTGGCTGCTGGCATGGGGGTGGCACAGGTGCAGCAAACAGAATGCAGGCATACATGTTACTGAGTTTGGGGCAAACAGCACTGGGGGCATACACATTACTGACTGAAGTGGGGGCAAACAGCACTGGGTGGGGCAAAGAGAGCAAAGGTATACAAATTACTGGATTGGGGAGAACAGCACTGGTGAGGTATACACGTTACTGGGCTGGGAGAAAACAGCACGGGGGCACACACATTACTAGGGTGGGGGGAAAATGGCACTAGGGGGCATACACATTACTGGGGTGGAGGCATACAGCATTGGGGGGCATACATGTGACATACAGCACTGGGAGGTCATACGTGTTACTGGGGTGGGAGCATACAGCACTGGGGGCATACAGCACTGGGGGCATACATGTTACTGAGGTGCAGGGACATACAGCACTGAGGGGCTCATATATACTACTTGGGTGGGGGGTATACAGCTCTGGGATGGGCATTGAGCTCTGGAGGGGCATACATGTTACTGGAGTGGGGGCATACAGCACTGGGAGGCATACATGTTACTGAGGGGGAATAGAGCTTTGGGTTGGGCATTCAGTTCTGGGGTGGGCAATCAGCTCAGGGGCATACACATTAATACATGTTACTGAGGTGCAGGGACATACAGCACTGAGGGGCTCATATATACTACTTGGGTGGGGGGTATACAGCTCTGGGATGGGCATTGAGCTCTGGAGGGGCATACATGTTACTGGAGTGGGGGCATACAGCACTGGGAGGCATACATGTTACTGAGGGGGAATAGAGCTTTGGGTTGGGCATTCAGTTCTGGGGTGGGCAATCAGCTCAGGGGCATACACATTAATACATGTTACTGAGGTGCAGGGACATACAGCACTGAGGGGCTCATATATACTACTTGGGTGGGGGGTATACAGCTCTGGGATGGGCATTGAGCTCTGGAGGGGCATACATGTTACTGGAGTGGGGGCATACAGCACTGGGAGGCATACATGTTACTGAGGGGGAATAGAGCTTTGGGTTGGGCATTCAGTTCTGCGGTGGGCAATCAGCTCAGGGGCATACACATTACTAAGATGGGGGCATACAGCACTGGGGTGCATACATGTTACTGGGATGGGGGGCACATAAAGTACTAGGGAGCTCCAGACATCACTAGGTGGCACGGAGAACACTGGGGGGCACAGACAGCACCAGGGCACAGAAAGCACTGGCGGAGCATATACGTCATGGTCTGCACTGGGGGCAATGGATAGTACTGGGGAGCCACAGACAGCACTGGGCGGCCAAGGACAGCACTGAGGAAGCACAGATCTCACTAGGAGGCATGGACAGCACTGAGGGGGACACAGCACTCTCGGTGGCACACAGTACTTGGGCATGCACTGTGGGGGCACACAGCATTTGTGGGTGGCACCCAGCACTCAGGTGTGGCACACGGTACTAGAGGGTGGCACACAGCACTTGAGAGTGGCATAGGAGGCTCATACAGCACTGGGGACAATGAGGCGGTGGCTCCTCTTCTTCTGTGGGACAGGAGCACATTGCGCGCTAACCCCACACACACACAAAGTACATCAAGCTGGAACAGGCAAGCTTGAGCACCTAATGGTATGTGCACGCAGCGTTCAGTAGCGAATGCTGTGTGCACATCCTTGCAGTGCATGTGGGGGTGTAAAAGATCATCAGCCAGCAAGATGCGACTGTCTTCCCGAGCACTGTGGTCCCCAGAAATTTGCCCTGGGGGCTGCAGAAAAAATCCCCTACCCCTGCTAACCAATGAAACAAGAAAAAATAACTCAATACAATTAATAAAACAAGAGGTGTCTTCTAATTTAAACTGACGTTTTTTTATATAGGGGCTATCCCATTTCAGAAATCGTTCTGTGGTAGCTTTAATAAAAACAAACTGAGTACTACTTACCCTCCCCAGAATCAGAGCCAACTCTACACTGGTATCCAGGACTATTTTGGTTGGCTCCAGTGCTGACATCCCATTAATAGCACTGCAGCCAGTAAGCTCAGAGTCTATGGCCAGCAAGCTCACTGAATTAATGCAGCAGTGCTGACATAACATAAGTGCTACAGAATAACAATAGAGACCAAGGTAATGGCGGAGAGGCAGTGCTGGACCCGAGAGGGTCAGTAATATTCAGTTTGTTTTTCTTATTTCTACCACAGCCCATGAAAGGTAGGTTTCTGAAAATAGACAATCTCGTTAATGGCTACGGCAGTCTTAGGCTACATTCCCACAACTGTCTCGTTTTTGGGTCCGCAAAAAACGGTCCTGTTTTTTCACGGATGCATCCATGTGGCATCCATATGATATCCGGTCCATTCCGTATACAGGCCGTGTGTCAACCGTGTGTCATCCGTGTGTCATCCGTGTGCCTTCCATTTTTATTTGTGGACCGCAAAAAAATGGAAGCAGCTAGATAGATAGATAGATAGATAGAGGGTTACATAGATAAATAGAGGAGTAGATAGAGAGACAGAGGAATAAATAGAGAGATAGAGGGTTAGTTGAATGAATGACTGAATAGAAGGATAGATAGAGGGATAGCTAGAGGGACAGGTAGATAATAGATGAGAAAGACCTATATAATGTCCCACTCCCCAGCATTTTGTAATCTTGCACCCTTTAGAGCTTTTCATGTGGCACTAAAGGGTGCTTAGCCTTGTATTTAGCAAAAAAAATAATAAAAAATTAAAAAAAATATAGGGTCCCCCCTATCTTTTGTAGCCAGCTCGGGTAAAGCAGACGGCTGCAGCCTGCAGACCACAGCTGGCAGCTTCCCCTTAGCTGGTAATCCAAAACAGAGCACACCCCACGCTGTTATTTCAAATTAAATAAATAATTTAAAACAAAAAATGTGGGGTCCCCCCCAAATTGAATCACCAGCCAAGGTAAAGTGGACAGCTGTGGTCTGGTATTCTCAGACTAGGGAGGTACGCGGTTCTTGAACCATCCCCAGCCTAAAAATTACAGGCCGCAGCCGCTCCTGAAGTGGCGCATCCATTAGATGTGCCAATCCTGGTGCTCATACCGATGCCCTGGTGTGGTGGCAAACAGGGTAATATATGGGGTTGATACTAGCTGTGCTGTGTAATGTCACCTGGCATCAAGCCCTGGGGTTAGTGATGTCAAAGCGCCTATCAGATACCCGACATCACTAACCCAGTCAGTAATAAAAAAAATTGACAACAAACAAATTTTTATTTGAAAAAACACTCCCCAACACATTCCCTCTTTCACCAATTTATTGGAAAGAAAAATCAAATTCGGGTCTGGCGTAATCCAATACGGGGGTCACATGACGATCCATACTCACTGTCCCAGTCAATGAAGAACAGAATGTTCACCATTGGCTGGGAGAGCAGTGCAGTGACCTGAGCTAACGTCAGCCGAGGTCACTGCAGGGCATGACCAGCACTGACTTCAGGAGGTTAACTAGGTACACTACCTGCAGTGATGGAAGCCGCTGCACTCCTGATGTCAGCACTGGTCACTGAGTTCAATGACCGCCGCGTTCATAAGTGAAGTGTCGCGGGAGCCTGTGACATCATCGCTAGTCACAGTCTTGGACTGCCCGCGAGAGGTGATCTGAGAACACGGCGGGCATAGAAGTCAGTGACAAGCACTGATGTTAGGAGTGCAGCAGAGATCGTCACAGTAGCTAATGATCTGAGCTAACCTCCTGATGGCATCATCATCATCCCCGCGGCTGCTCGCACACTGCAGCGTGGGTAGATTCTGACACACTGCAGTGCGGGTAGATGCTGACACACTGCAGTGTGGGCACATGCTGACACTGCAGTGCGGGAAGATGCTGATGTAGCACCCACGGGGAAGGGGTTCAAACACTCATCATAGGGCCGGTGATGTCGGGTCTGGAATGTCCCGGGTGGCCCTGCCCGGCTTCATGGCCCCGAGGTCTACACCAAAAGGGGGATGAAGGAGAAGGATGATGGGAGTAGTAGTTGTCTCTTGACACCACCTGCCACCTGCAGTGTGCAGCCAGGGATTAGCTGCCACTGCAGTCGCTGTCCTCTGGGGCGTATGGTGTCGCAGCTAGGATAGTTCAGCTTCCCGCAGGTGAAGCTAGGCCCCAGGGAGGATGATGGAGGCAGTAGTGGCCGTTGACGCTGGAGCACAGAGCGACAGCACCGACAATGATGGGCTGACACAGTGGTTGCGGTTCAAGGTCTTTTACTCACAGTTCAGTTGTCACCCTTGGAGTGCCGGTTTCCGACATGATGGGCCCCAGGTGATCCCCGGTAAATCAAAGGTCAGAACCAGTGCAGTAGTCTGTGGGCCCTTCCTTCTTGCACTTTCTAGTGTGGATCCCCATGACCTGAAGGGCTTCGGGACCGCTGTTTAGTGTTTAAGTTTTTGTCCCGTCTGCAGGCAGCGTGAGTCCTCTTGGGGCCTGACCGTGATCACAACTCCGGGCTCTATATTGCTACTGTGCTCTGGGATATTGTGGTTGTCAGAGATACATGAAATCCCCCTCTCCAGCAGATTCTGGTGGCGTAACCTGAAGTATGCACCACCCTAGGGCTCTGCACCCTTGACTGCGCCGGTTCCAAGGGAGCAATAAAGCTCTCCCTTGGTTACCCGATACACGTAGTTCGTCGTTACAGGATGTGTATCGGGTAACCATCACGACCGATGCCAGAATTTCCGCTGACATCAAAGGCACCAGCCGCTTGCCTCTGATTGGCCAGCGCGCTGCCTTTGAGTAGCTTCTGACAGAGGAAGTTCCTCCTTTGTCGTGATGGTTACCCAATACACATCCTGTAGCGGCGAACTACGTGTATCGGGTAACCATCACAACGAGGGAGGAACTTCCTCTGTCAGACGCTACTCAAAGGCAGCGCGCTGGCCATTCAGAGGCAAGCGGCTCCTGCCTTTGACGTCAGCGTGCTGGCAGCAGAAGTTCTGGCATCGGTCGTGATGGTTACCCGATACACATCCTGTACCGGCGAACTGCAAGTCCCAGGAGGCCGGCGATCGAACGGAAGGTAAGGTGAGCATATTATGTGTGCGTGTATGTTTGTGTATGTTTGTGTGTGTTTGTATGTGTTTGTACGTGTTTATACGTGTTTGTTTGTGTTTGTACGTGTTTGTGTGTGTTTGTACGTGTTTGTGTGTGTTTGTGCATGTGTGCAATGGTACAATAGGGGACCAGGATGGGACATTTAACAAGTTGTGGAATTGTCTGCATTGCAATGATTTCCTATGGGAAATCTTGCTTTGCTGAACAAGTAACTTGGTTAACAAGCACACTCCCAGAACAGATTGTTCTCCTTAACCAAGGTTCCACTGTATCAACACTGAATGACAGTTTTACTGTGAAAAGCCAGTTACGCTTTTGGTGATCGAACCGTTATCGAACAGGACCTCGAACTGTCGAATTTGAAGCTAATTGTTCGTCGAACGACTCGAATATCGCCTAAAACAGGTTGAATTTGAGATTGGCAAACAGTTAGATTTGAACACCTCTCCTCTCTACAGTTCAGCTTCCCGCAGGTGAACCTAGGCCACAGGGAGGATGATGGAGGTAGTAATGGCCGTTGATACCGTAGCGTGGGGTGCGGGTGCCAACAATGATGAGCTGACACAGTGGTTACGGTTCAAGGTCTTTTACTCACAGTTCAGTTGTCACCCTTTGAATGCTGGTTTCCACCGTGATGGGCCCCAGCCGATCCTGGGTAAGTCAAAGGTCAGAACCGATGTGGTAGTCTGTGGGCCCTTCTTTCTTGCGCTTTTTAGAGTGGATCCCTGTGACCTGAAGTGCTTGGGGACCTATGTTTAGTGTTTAAAGTTCCTGTCCCATGTGCAGGCAGCGCAAGTCCTCTTTGGGCCTGACCGTGATCATGACTCAGGGCTCTATATTGCTACTGTGCTCTGGGATCTTGTGGTGCCAGAGAGACATAAAATCCCCCTGTCCGGCAGGTTCTGGTGGCGCAACCTGAAGTATGCACCAGCCTAGGGCTCTGCACCCTGGACTGCGCCGGTTCCAAGAAAGCAATAAAGCTCTCCCCTCGGCAACCATGTTTCTCCTATGTCCTACAGGAGCTACCAGTTAGCCAGCTCCTCCACTGTCGTCTCCTGCTCCTTCCAGTATGCCTGGTCCTAACTGTGGAAGCTCTGAAGCACTCTCTACAGTGACCGTGTTGTTCTGAGTCTAAGACTATTATGAGGTAAAAACTGTGTGTTCTCTCACTTCCCCTGTGTTGCCCCTACCTTCCTGATGACTCACTGGTGGCTGGGAAAAAAACGTTGTTATGGTGACCACCTTTAGCCCAATTCCAGTGGGAAAGCACCTGAGCTGTGGGTGTTGTGTAAGTGAAAATGAGCGGTTAACCTCTTCCTTACCCAGGATGAGTATTGCACCTTAAGTCAGGTGTAATACCCTGTGGTGAATGAAGCCTCAGGGGTGCCACACTGACACACTGCAGTGCGAGCAACAACAGGGCTGGTGCGGGAGCGGGTCACAGACTGTAGGGGCACCCGACGGAATTCACACGGAACTGCTTTCGTGCGGCTTCCAGGAATTTTGCGGACCCATTGACTTGTATTGAGTCACGGTCCATTATTAGGGTACAGAATAGGACATGTTCCATAATAACGGAACGGACATACGGCATCCGATGTGTTTTTTTGCAGGATCAGATGCACACGGAAGTGCTTCCGTGTGCCATCCGGTTCACAAAAGATATTGAAAAGATGGTCCTGTCAGTAGCTCCACAAAAAACAGGAACTGAACAGGGCAAACGGACTGGTCGTCTGAATGAGCCCTTAGAATTATTAATTCCCTTCATGACAAACTTCTACTTCGTAGAGAACCCTTGGATGTTATGACCTGCTACAAATGTAATGCATAGCCAGATTTCACCTTCTGTCGATGTTCTTTAAGAAGACCTCTCACTGGGTCTAAAGCGGCCAGTTCTTGCTTTTATGTTGTTCATGCTCCTTCCATGAGTTTTGTCGTTTTAGTTTTTATTCTGTTTTTTTATTGCTTTTTTAAAAGACTTCATACAGTTCCAGAGAAGCCTAGTTAAGTGCTAATTTTTATGATCTTTAACAAGGGGGTAAGTGTAATAAGTGGTAATAGTGCAGAGACGTTTAAAGACACATCCTCATAGAATTCTGTAAGCTACGCCTCATTGGTAAAGACCATAAAAAGGGCCTATAGTTCTGGAACCGTAACTCGCATTTTAAAAAAAAATGTTCGAGGGAGCTGCCGAAATAATATATGGTAAGTGCAAGAATGGGCACATTTGACCGGAGATAGTTCTTTTCAGACATCATATAGCCCATTATTTGTGAACAATGGCCTCTAAGCCCAAATATCCTTTCGGCTTCCAATAGTTTAAGCCAAAACTTAAAAAGAAGAAATCATTGCTTTGAACAAACACGGAAAAGAATACAAAAAAAGTAATTATATATTTTATAGTTATATTAAAGTTATTAAATATTCCAAGTTGAAAGCATTAAAGTTAATCCTGTTTCACACCACATGTGGTGTACTTATTGAATCCATTTGTACTTAAAAAAAATGTAATTTAATAGAAAAGTTTGAATTTACAGAGAGAAACGTACGTTAAATCAGTATCTGTCTGACATTTGTGCACATAGCCATTTTAATCTATATTTTTAACACTAGAAGTCCCAGAGAGGTGTCATTTAACATTTCTACCTTTGGAACCCAGAGACGGGTCGAATGACCTGAAGGATTTTAGCTAACATCCTATAATCACCGTCTTTTGTTCTGTAATTAAGGCCATTACTGTCCACCATAGGAGGTTGTCGTTTTCCATTGAGTTTAGCCATTTAGTTCTATTCAGTTTGGACTAAGGGTCATTTGACCCTCTTTCGGGACTTCAGGGGGGAGCTCGAAATTTCTGGGACTTCTAGTGTTAAAGGATGCAGAGTAAAAAAAAAAAGGTATACGTTTGCATTCATTTTTCATGTTTTTTTTTCCAGAAAATGAATGACATGTCCTCCTAACACTCAACCTTCATGTCATAAAAAAATACAGATTCAACATACACTGACAAGAAGAAAGGGTAATAGACAGTGTTTTGAACCTTTGACTTTCCCCAACCACTAAATATTTGAGCATGAAATTACCTTCATGTTATAGACAATCTCATACATAATTTTGACTTTGATGAGTTATGCGGATTCTTGTCTTGTCAATGCTTTGCTACTGTTTTGCTCCTAGTGTTTAAAAAACATTTTACTTCATAAATACTACATTATATTACGTATTACAACCTGTTCTCACATTACCTTACAACTCAATTAGCAACAACCAAGACAGTCACAGCTTCAGGAACATATTAAAACGGCAGGAAAAAGAAGTCTTTGAATTTGCCTCATATTACATCATATCCCATGGCCCAGGAACCACCAACACCAAGGCAATTGCACACAGAAAAACTTTAATTGATTGGGTCAGGCGGTTCGCGGTTCGAGGTTCTCCAGTTCTAGGCTCGAGTGATTTTGGGGCCTGTTCTAGATCGAACTAGAACTCGAGCTTTTTGCAAAAGCTCGATAGTTCTAGAAACGTTCGAGAACGGTTCTAGCAGCAAAAAAACAGCTAATTCCTAGCTTGGTTTCTGCTGTAATAGTGTAAGTCACTCTGTGAATCACACTATTATGACATTTCAGTGTATAGTGTGCGTGAACAGCGCCTTCAGATCACTGCTGTTTCTATAATGGCGATCGCCATTTTTTTTTTTTTTCCTTGTCTTCCTTCCCTAAGCGCGCGCGTCTTGTGGGGCGGGCCAGCATGTCAGCCAATCCCAGACACACACACAGCTAAGTGGACTTTTAGCCAGAGAAGCAACAGCATGTGTGATAGGATGTCCATGTCACATGTCCCTGCATTATAAAACCGGACATTTTCCTCCAGGACGCCATTATCTCTTCTGCGTCTTTGGTGTCAGACATCACTGTCGCAGCTCCGTCCTTTGTCCTATCGCCGATACAGCTGTATGCGCTCCATACACAGCGCTAGACAGCTTAGGGAGAGCACTTTCTATCAGTCCTTTTAAGGGCTCAAACCGGTAGGGTCAGAGCCATAGGTGACAGGTCCTGAAAACAGAGACAGCGTCTGTGTAGCCAAGGTCAGGGATTTCCTCCCTGCATTTCCCCATTAGGAGGGAATAGAAAGGCAGGCTTCCATTCCTCTACCCAGAGCACCACAATCCTGGCACTGTACCCTCCTGTCCTCTGCACACTCCAACTCTTTTTAACTAAGCCATTATGCTAGCAAACAGTCAGTGTACCTAGTGGCATCCTAAACGTGGCTATTGGACTTTTGTGTAGTCACAGTAGTGCAAAGATATTTGCAGCACCTCTGCCTGCATTGCACACTCCAACTCTTTTTAACTAAGCCATTATACTAGCAAACAGTCAGTGTACCTAGTGGCATCCTAAACGTGGCTATTGTACTTTTGTCTAGTCACACTATTGCAAAGATATTTGCAGCACCTCTGCCTGCATTGCACACTCCAACTCATTATAACTAAGCCATTATACTAGCAAACACTCAGTGTACCTAGTGGCATCCTAAACGTGGCTATTGTACTTTTGTCTAGTCACACTATTGCAAAGATATTTGCAGCACCTCTGCCTGCATTGCACACTCAAACTTTTTTTAACTAAAGCCATTATACTAGCAAACAGTCAGTGTACCTAGTGGCATCCTAAACGTGGCTATTGGACTTTTGTGAAGTCACACTAGTGCAAAGATATTTGCAGCACGTCTGCCTGCATTGCACACTCAAACTTTTTTTAACTAAGCCATTATACTAGCAAACAGTCAGTGTACCTAGTGGCATCCTAAACGTGGCTATTGTACTTTTGTCTATTCACACTATTGCAAAGATATTTGCAGCACCTCTGCCTGCATTGCACACTCAAACGTTTTTTAACTAAGCCATTATACTAGCAAACAGTCAGTGTACCTAGTGGCATCCTAAACGTGGCTATTGTACTTTTGTGTAGTCAAACTAGTGCAAAGATATTTGCAGCACCTCTGCCTGCATTGCACACTCAAACTTTTTTTAACTAAGCCATTATACTAGCAAACAGTCAGTGTACCTAGTGGCATACAAGAAGTGGCTGTTGTACTCCATTAGTGCCCCACTGGTGCAAATCTATGTGCAGCACCTCTGCATGACACCCTCCTGCTCTGTTTTTAATGAGCTATAATGATAGCAAAAAATACTGCCATTTAGTGGCATCATAGAACTGGCTGTTGTATTCCATTAGTGCCCAACTGGTGCCAAGCTATTTCTAGCACCTCTGCATGACACCTGTCACGCTCCCTGGGTCCCCTGCCCAGCTCCCCGGCTTCCCTGCTTCTCTCCCTGGTCTCCAGCCTCCATTGCCTGCGGTCCCCAGGCGGCCCGGTCCCCGCTCCCGGCGCCCGTCGGCTGCTCAGCCCGAGCCCGGCTCTCCTGCTTCCTGCTCTCCTCTCCCTGCCCTGGCTTCTGGCACCCGGGCCTCGCGCATGCGCATTAGGGCGCGCGCGCGGTCATTGACCCTTTCTTAAAGGGCCAGCGTCCACTGACAGGAAATTAAGCACACAGGTACAGGGTATAAAGGGGTTTAGTGTCCAAGTGGGCGGGGCCTGTTCTTCGTGTTTCCCAAGCTAGGAGTCAGGTCTCCTTGTCCCTGTGATATACTCACCTCTCTCTCTTCTAGAGCCGATCCTGCCTCGCCATCCGGTCCTGCTGATTCCCGAATGCTGACTATCTGCCATCCTGTCAGTCCGTACCATCCCTCATACCTGTGGTGACCCGTCCTCACGCTCCATCGGTTTCGGACTCCGCCTGACAACATCTCGGCCTCCGAACCTGAGCTCCGTCACCCGGACTACCATCAGTGACTCCGTGGTCCCAGGGACTTCTGCATTCTACTCTTGTACCCGGACTGTCCTGCTACCCGTAGTGCCCCGGCTACCGGACCCATTGCCTTCATCAAGGAGTTCGGCCCAGTGGATCCACCTCCTGGGTCTGCCCGTCCACCTGGCCCTAACAGTAAGAACAGGCCATGGATCCCGCCGATGCACTAGCGGCCTTGCAGGAGGAACTCACACGCCAGCGTGAGACTCAGACCCGCATGCTGAACTTTATGTCTTCTGTGGACGCCCGCCTGAACACGCTACAAGCGTCGGTTACATCTTCAGCATCTCGGGCTTCCACTAGACAATCCACGGCTTCAGCTCCCATGGCAGCCTCTTCGGATGCTTCCAGACTTCGTTTGGCCTCACCACCCCGGTACGCCGGAGATCCCAAGACCTGCAGGGGATTCATAAACCAATGCTCCCTCCATTTCACGCAGCTGCCGCATTTGTTTGCCTCCGACCAAGCCAAGGTCGCGTTCATGATGTCCCATCTAGAGGGTGAGGCACTGGCGTGGATGAACCCCTTGTGGGAAAAGGAGGACCCTGTGACTACGAACATCCAGGAGTTCCTGCAGGCATTTCGTGGAACCTTTGACGAGCCCGGACGCGCCTCCGCATCTGCCTCATCTCTTCTCCGGTTACGTCAGGGGACTCTGACGGTGGGTCAATATGCCATCCGTTTTCGCACCTTGGCTTCGGAACTCGGGTGGAACAATGAGGCTCTAACCACCGCCTTCTGGGAAGGACTCTCGGGTCGAATTAAAGATGAGCTGGCTGGTCATGACGTACCGTCCACCCTGGATGCCCTGATTACCCTAGCGACTCGAGTGGACATACGCTTTCAGGAGCGATCCAAAGAAGTGTCCCGTGAGAGACGTCCAATACGGCATTCCTCTCCTCCGCAGAAGCCCGCCGTACTTCAGTCAACGGCATCTGGTGTCTCCGTCCACGAGCCCATGCAGATGACCGTGTGCGGCAGTCTGAACAACGCCGAGCAGAACGGCTCGCCAAGGGCCTCTGCTTCTACTGCGGAGAGGGCACACACCTTCTACGCTCCTGTCCAGAGAGGCCGGGAAACTCCAAAGCCTAGGGATGGTAGGAGAGGCCACCCTAGGTGCTGGGACTCTCTCAGACCCGGTTATGTGGACTGTACAAGTGGCAACGGGAGAGACGCGGTTCACGGCCGAGGCGTACCTCGATTCTGGGGCAGCAGGCAATTTCATCCAGCAGGCCACGGTGGACAAGTACCAGGTGTCTGTTACTCCACTCGACAAACCCCTCGTGATTGCCTCTGTGGATGGGAGACCCCTCTCTGACACCATCTCCTGGATCACCAGGCCGGTCGAACTGCGTATCAGTGCCCTGCACACCGAGAACATCGCTCTCTATGTCCTCCCACACATGTCCCATCAAATCCTGCTGGGACTCCCCTGGTTACGGACACACGAACCGTCAGTCAGCTGGGGCACTGGTGAAATCACCCGATGGGGCTCCTCTTGCCACGAGAACTGTCTGAAGATCATACAACCCATCCGACGACCTCCGGCTCCAGAGTCCCTACCGGGACTGCCCTCGGCCTATTGGTCCTTCGCGGACGTCTTTGACAAAAAAGAATCTGAGGTACTTCCGCCACATCGTCCTTACGATTGTGCCATCGACCTGCTCCCGGGAACTACACCACCTCGAGGACGGATATATCCGCTGTCTCCTGCCGAAACAAGGGCCATGTCTACCTACATCACAGAGAACCTGGCAAGGGGATTCATTCGGAGATCCTCCTCTCCTGCTGGAGCAGGCTTCTTCTTCGTTAAGAAGAAAGAAGGCGACCTACGCCCATGCATAGACTACCGGGGATTGAACCAAATCACCGTGAAAAATAAGTACCCCCTGCCGCTCATCCCCGAATTGTTTGATCGGCTTAGAGGAGCTCGTGTGTTCACCAAGTTGGATCTTCGGGGTGCCTACAACCTGGTCCGCATCCGCTCTGGGGACGAATGGAAGACCGCGTTCAATACTCGCGATGGGCACTATGAATACTGTGTGATGCCCTTCGGCCTGTGTAACGCACCAGCAGTCTTTCAAGAATTGGTGAACGACGTGTTCCGGGACCTTCTCTACATCTGTGTGGTGGTGTATCTTGATGACATCCTGGTCTTTTCTCCGGACCTCCAGACCCACAGAGAAAACGTGCAGCTGGTACTACAACGACTGAGGGAGAATCGTCTGTACGCCAAGTACGAGAAGTGTGTCTTCGAGCAGTCTTCTCTTCCCTTCCTGGGTTACGTCATCTCCGATACCGGACTTCAGATGGATCCGAAGAAGGTCTCTTCCATTCTCAACTGGCCTCCTCCTTCTGGACTGAAGGCAATCCAACGCTTTCTGGGATTCGCAAACTATTACCGCCAGTTCATCCCTCACTTCTCGGCTCTGACTGCTCCTCTCTCCGCCTTGACCAAGAAGGGGGCTAATCCAAAGGACTGGTCACCTGCGGCCAACGCCACGTTTGGCTCTCTGAAGCGGGCATTTGCCTCCTCCCCTGTGCTCCACCGTCCGGAGTTAAACCGACAGTTCACCTTGGAGGTGGATGCCTCCTCCTCGGGAGCCGGAGCAGTGCTCATGCAGAAGTCCTCCTCCGGGAAGATGGTGACTTGCGGTTTCTTCTCCAAGAGCTTCTCAGCGCCTGAACGCAACTACACCATCTGGGATCGAGAGCTATTGGCAGTCAAACTGGCTCTGGAGGAATGGCGCTACCTTCTAGAGGGAGCAGTGTACCCCGTGATCATTTACACGGACCACAAGAACCTGGAATACCTGCGGTCCGCTCAGCGACTGAACCCACGGCAAGCCAGGTGGTCCTTGTTCTTTGCCAGGTTCGACTTCCAGCTCCATTTCCGACCTGCGGACAAGAATGTACGCGCAGATGCCTAGTCCAGGTCATTCCTGCCCATGGAACAAGAGGAGGAGACATCCCAGCCCATCATCTGTCCTAGTAAGATCATTCCGGTGGCCCCTGTCACCCTGGCCCAGATACCGCCCGGGAAGACCTATGTCTCTGAGACTGACAGGCAAAAAGTGTTGCATTGGGGTCATGCCTCGAAAACAGCCGGCCATGCTGGTCAGAAGAGAACATGGAGTACGATTGTACGTCATTACTGGTGGCCATCCCTTCGCACGGACGTCGCTTCTTTTGTCTCAGCCTGCTCCTCTTGTGCCAGGAACAAGACGCCCAAACATCTGCCATATGGCCGTCTTCTGCCTCTGCCTATACCCTCAGTTCCGTGGCAACACATTGCGATGGACTTTATTACGGACTTGCCCCTGTCCTCCGGACACACAGTCATATGGGTCGTGGTGGATCGGTTCTCCAAAATGGCTCATTTCGTCCCTATGGCTGGACTGCCCTCTGCCCAGGAACTCGCTGACGCCTATATACAACACATCTTCCGCTTGCATGGCTTTCCATCACACATTGTGTCCGACAGAGGAACTCAGTTCACCTCCCGCTTCTGGAGGGCCCTCTGCAAACATCTGGGAGTGACTCTGGACTTTTCTTCAGCCTACCATCCTCAGTCGAATGGCCAAGTGGAACGAGTCAATCAGATCTTGACCTCCTTCTTACGTCACTACGTCAACGCCCATCATGACGACTGGTCCACGCTTCTTCCTTGGGCTGAATTCTCCCATAACCACCACGTCAGTGAGTCCTCCTCCAGCTCTCCCTTCCATGTCGTTTACGGACTTCAGCCTTCCGTCCCATTACCTGTATCCTCTTCCTCGGATGTCCCTGCTGCTGATGCTGTAGCCCGTGATTTTGCAACCATTTGGGACTCTGTCAAGGTGTCCCTTGGACGTGCTTCCCTGTGGATGAAGAGACACGCAGACAAGAGGCGTCTGGACCCTCCGTGTTTCTCTCCAGGAGATCTCGTCTGGCTTGCTTCCAAGTACGTCCGATTGAAGCTACCATCTTACAAGCTGGGTCCTCGCTACATCGGGCCGTTTAAAGTCCTCAGCAAGATCAATGAGGTCGCCTACAAGCTACAGCTCCCGGCCACGATGAGGATACCCAACTCCTTCCACGTCTCCCTGCTCAAGCCGGTTGTCCTTGGTCCCTTCTCCGCTGCTGCCAGTTCGGCTCCTCCTCCTATTGCCGATGACGACATCTATGCGGTAAGGGATATCGTGGCCATGAAAACCGTACGGGGCCGACAGTTCTTCCTGGTAGACTGGGCAGGGTATGGTCCTGAGGATAGATCCTGGGAGCCCCGGGAGAATGTGGGTACTCTTCTGATCCGTGCCTTCCTGTCCCGGTTGCGGGGAGGGGGCGTGGGGGGGGTACTGTCACGCTCCCCGGGTCCCCTGCCCAGCTCCCCGGCTCACCTGCCACGCTCCCCGGCTTCCCTGCTTCTCTCCCCGGTCTCCAGCCTCCATTGCCTGCGGTCCCCAGGCGGCCCGGTCCCCGCTCCCGGCGCCCGTCGGCTACTCAGCCCCAGCCCGGCTCTCCTGCTTCCTGCTCTCCTCTCCCTGCCCTGGCTTCTGGCACCCGGGCCTCGCGCATGCGCATTAGGGCGCGCGCGCGGTCATTGACCCTTTCTTAAAGGGCCAGCGTCCACTGACAGGAAATTAAGCACACAGGTACAGGGTATAAAGGGGTTTAGTGTCCAAGTGGGCGGGGCCTGTTCTTCGTGTTTCCCAAGCTAGGAGTCAGGTCTCCTTGTCCCTGTGATATACTCACCTCTCTCTCTTCTAGAGCCGATCCTGCCTCACCATCCGGTCCTGCTGATTCCCGAACGCTGACTATCTGCCATCCTGTCAGTCCGTACCATCCCTGATCCCTGTGGTGACCCGTCCTCACGCTCCATCGGTTCCGGACTCCGCCTGACAACATCTCGGCCTCCGAACCTGAGCTCCGTCACCCGGACTACCATCAGTGACTCCGTGGTCCCAGGGACTTTTGCATTCTACTCTTGTACCCGGACTGTCCTGCTACCCGTAGTGCCCCGGCTACCGGACCCCTTGCCTTCATCAAGGAGTTCGGCCCAGTGGATCCAACTCCTGGGTCTGCCCGTCCACCTGGCCCTAACAACACCCTCCTGCTCTGTTTTTAATAAGCTATAATGATAGCAAAAAATACTGCCATTTAGTGGCATCATAGAACTGGCTGTTGTATTCCATTAGTGCCCCACTGGTGCCAAGCTATTTCTAGCACCTCTGCATGACACCCTCCTGCTCTGTTTTTAATAAGCTATAATGATAGCAAAAAATACTGCCATTTAGTGGCATCATAGAACTGGCTGTTGTATTCCATTAGTGCCCCACTGGTGCCAAGCTATTTATAGCACCTCTACATGACACCCTCATGCACATTTTGCTACGCTAATGTTATAGCAAACTCAGGGAATTCATTGCTGCATTTGATAATTCGGAGGGATAGAAAGTCAGGCTTCCTTTAGCTTTTCCTTCTGTTCATAGACAGCATCTCCAAGAGCAATTTCCCCTCCACGTCTAAGTGTGGAGAGGCAGCTAGTGCACATGCGTGTGCCGATTTACCCCAGCTGCAGCCTAATTACAGTGTTTCGCCTAGTGAGTATGCTCAGCCTGACTGTGCCATTCCTGACGCTAAGTCTTCATTTCGGGATACAGCGCATGCTCCCCCACTAAGTGTGAAAAGCCTCTTTGCACAGGTGCTTGCATTCCGTGCCGGGTCTAAGTCCTGTTTTGTGCCTAGACACCATGCTAAAGCTGATAGTCTTTTTTCAGAGACTGTATTTCATGCTACTGAGCATGCTCAGGCACTTACTGCATCAGAGACTAGGTTCGGTAATGAACTCTTTGGCCCTGCCCCTGATGTGGGGGTCCCATATAGACCACAGGGCATCAGGTGTCCTCCCAAATGGCTTGCAGAGGCCCACCCCTATGACTTGTCACCGCATTATTGATGGTCAGACGATGACTGGTGAGGTGTTTGGGTCATGGCAGCCATGAGGTCATCATTGAAGTTGCGGTTCCAAATAGGACGCTAGTTATGCCACTCATGACGTGTCACTCTACTTTTGTCTCCAGGAGGTGCATTGTGGTTCACCCTGGTTTGGGGCGGACCCAGGTTATAAAAGGGGCTGGAGCCAACAAGGAGGTGCGCAGTCTTCTATTATGCTCCGAAAGAGCACACCTCCATGTGTTGAACCCATTGTGGCTTTAGGCCAGAGGTAGGCAGGGATAGGGTGTCGATGCAGGCCACCACCACAGTTGGTAACGCAGAACGGTTAAGACCAGCTCCTGTCCTACCAGTCCTGCTTGTGCAGCCCAGTGGCATTAACAGGCCTGCTGCTGCTGATGCGCCTGCTGTCCACAGGTGTGCCCCTACGCACACGGTCAGCGTACTCAATGGCCCCTGTGTTTTTAACAGGGAGTTCCTGGGCTGGGTGGGCATGTGGACCCTGTGACGCTAACAGGGCTCCCAGTCTCCAGATCCGAATGGCGTCTAACTCGGTTCAGGCTACTATTAGTTTCATAGCCACACAGCTCTGTATCCTCCACCAAACCTTCCAGTTGCCAACCTCTCCTTTTCCAACTGGGAGCACGGTGGACACTGACTGCTGATGGGGATATATACCTTTCTCTTTCTTTTCTTATTAATTTTCGTTATATAGCGGTAACATAGTATATACCACTTTATCCAAATCTGCCAGTCCCACTGTAACAGATGGTGTTTCTTCAGCAAATGTTACTGTTGCTTAACCACCAAATCCACGGACCAAAACTTTTTTCCCCTTTCCAACACACCTGTTCCCCTTTCCACCAGCATCTGTCCTTTTTCAACTCATTTTGGTATATGACCAAAAGTGCAACTCTGCAGGGACACCGTACTCAATGCCATCTCAGCACAGCAGCCAGCCCTCAGTCCCTCAGATGTGGACAAGTAAAAGACCATTTCCTCCTATCCATGACAAAGCGTTGAGATTCACTCTGTGCAGCACTGGTGTTTAGTGGAAAAGCAGATCTAAGATTGCGTACCACATTCTGCAGATACTCCTGTATACGTGCGTCCATTTCTATGGCAGGAATTATTTTGCCAAATTTTGTCTTGTACCGGGGATCTAACAGTGTGGCAACCCAGTATTCTGGATTACTTTGAATTCGTACAATCCGAGGGTCATGTTGTAGGTAGTGCAGCAAGAAGGCGCTCATGTGTCTTGTGCATCCAGGAGGACCAAGTCCTTGGTGTGTTGGTGGCAGAGAGGTGAGAATCGTGCCTCCTTCCTCTGCCCTCTCCCCACAACCTCGCACAACCGAAATGTGAGCAAGCTCTCACTCATCTGCTGAGTCTTCCATGCCCATCGCCAGTTCGTCCTCCATTTCTTCATGGGCTCCTGCACCTTCCTCAACACTTTTTGCTGATACTATGCGCCCTTGTTAATCCCTCTCCCTCACCATGACTGCCGCATAGGTGCCGCTGACCATCTGGACCTCGTAGATCTTGTTATCCCTTCCGCATATGACTCCTCCTGTACTTCCTCCCCTTCCTCTTGTCCCAACACCTGACTCCGAATAATAATTACAGTGTGCTCCATCATGTAGATGACCAGAATTTTCACGCTGAGAATGACATTGCCAGTGCTAAACATCTTCGTCGACATTTGTAAACTGTGTAGCAGGGTGCATAGGTCCTTGATCTGACACCACTCCAGCAGCGTGATCTGCACCACCTCTGGATCAAGTTATCCCAGGCTATATGTCATAACGTATTGCAGCAGGGTTCGGCGGTGCTGCCACAAACGCTGCAACATGTGCAGATTCAAATTCCTGCGTGTGGGCACATCGCATTTCAGGCGTTTAACCACCAGACCTAAAGACTTCTGTAGCGACGAAAGTTGTTGAGCTGCTGTGTGTGCACGATGGAAGTGAGCACATAGCGAGCGTGCCCGCTGCACAAGGCCATGTAGGCCGTGATGGTGTTTTAAAAATTGCTGGAGAATTAGGTTCAACACGTGAGCCATATAAGGCACGTGTGTCACATTGCCCTGACGATGGCCCGCAGCCAGGTTTGCATCATTGCCGCACACGGCTGTTAAGTCACCAACGGAGTCCGCTCCGTCAATTTGTACTCCGGTCGCCAGGTGACAACGTGTTCCTTTCATGAATAGTGCTGATGATGGGAGAGGAGTCGATGCCAGCGGCGCAGGTGGACGCAGGTTATGCTCACCCACTGGGCTGCATTACCTTGACAGATGCAGAATCTCTGGCTGAATGTAGCTGGTGGGTATCTTACAGATGAAATACCATCATTCAGCTACAACCAATGGGAAGACACCACACCCTTTTTTATGCCCATCCTGTCTGCAGACCACTGCCAGACATAGCTCTGCTTTTACCCCCAGTTCAGTTTTATGATTTTGTGTGCTTGTTACCTGACTACTTTTCCTGCTTGCTGTTTATGTACCTTGTTGGCCGATCCGCATTTCACCTCTGCTTGTTTTCTGATTAAGTCCTGGCCGTCCCATTCTGTTCCTGTTCCTCAATTAATGTTTTGACCCTGCCTGACTACTATTCTCTGGAACTGCAGCCTTCCACAGGTATTAATCACCTTGGGCCCTGTGCAATTCCTAATCCCTGTATAGGGGTTAAAGGGTTTCAGGGTTCTAGGGGTCCTGCTTGGTGAGTGACTTCCCTCTAGCCTATCATTTACAGCCCATCTGAGTGTGTGGATCAAGGAAGGCGTTACACCGTGCTCTCTGCAGAAGGCCATGTGGGCCAGGATAGTGCTTTAAAAATTGCTGGACAACCAGGTTCAACACGTGAACCACACAAGGCACGTGTGTCACATTGTCACAGCGAAGGGCCGCACCCATGTTTGCATCATTGTCGCACCCGGCCTTCCCTGGCTGCTGGTTGAGTGGAGACAACCATTGATGAAACTCGGTCTCCAGAGCTAACCGTCCACAACTTCTCAGCGGTGTGACTCACATTTCCCATACATTTCAAAGTAAACCTTTGACCGCCTGATGGCATTGAGCTCTGCTGCCAGCATAGTAAGGAGGTGTGTGGTAGTCCTTGTGCGCAGTTACAAGGAAGGGTGGCCTGACCACACAGGGTTTGCGCCAAGGTGGAGGACCCACACGAGGTTGAAGAGGCAGAAGCAGTGTATTAACTTCTACATACAGAAGAAGGATTGAAACAACTCGTGGGGACGGCAAGACTTGTACAGCAGACCCTTCTCCATCTCTCCCCACAGTAACCCATTGCCCAGTCAGCGACATGTAACGCCCCTGTCCATGCTTACTGGGCCAATTATCTGTGGTGAAATGCACCCTGTCACACAGAGTTTCTCAAGGAATCAGTGATGTTTAGTGCAACATGCTGGTGTAGCGCGTGCACGCCTTTGTTGGAGAAGGAGTGGCGCCTGGGCATCGGCTCTTGGGGCACTGCGATGGGCATAAGGTCTCGAAAATCCTCGGTTAAAAAGGTTGGAAAGGCAGCATTTTGGTAGCCAACAGTTTCCAGATGCTGAAAGTCAACCTCTAAGCCATGTCATGCCCTTCTAAAAGCATGTAAAACACAGCGAGGGGACTCCAACCACAGTCTCCCTCGTTTCCACTAACTGGGTCACACACACCCCACTTGCCTGGCATCGGTTGAGCCCCCTTTTGAAAAAGAAAAAGATGCTTTGCATGAAGCACTCTCAAAAATACGCGTGCCTTTCCCGTCCCCTGGCTGACCCAGGGGAAGAAAAGTCCTCTGAGAGCCATGACTTGTTCATCTTGGTTCTTTTAGAAACACAGTGAGGGGACTCCAACCACAGTCTCCCTCGTTTCCACTAACTGGGCCACACACACCCCACTTGACTGGCATCGGTTGAGCCCCCTTTTGAAAAAGAAAAAGATGCTTTGCATGAAGCACTCTCAAAAATACGCGTGCCTTTCCCGTCCCCTGGCTGACCCAGGGGAAGAAAAGTCCTCTGAGAGCCATGACTTGTTCATCTTGGTTCTTTTAGAAACACAGCGAGGGGACTCCAACCACAGTCTCCCTCGTTTCCACTAACTGGGCCACACACACCCCACTTGACTGGCATCGGTTGAGCCCCCTTTTGAAAAAGAAAAAGATGCTTTGCATGAAGCACTCTCAAAAATACGCGTGCCTTTCCCGTCTCCTGGCTGACCCAGGGGAAGAAAAGTCCTCTGAGAGCCATGACTTGTTCATCTTGGTTCTTTTAGAAACACAGCGAGGGGACTCCAACCACAGTCTCCCTCGTTTCCACTAACTGGGCCACACACACCCCACTTGACTGGCATCGGTTGAGCCCCCTTTTGAAAAAGAAAAAGATGCTTTGCATGAAGCACTCTCAAAAATACGCGTGCCTTTCCCGTCCCCTGGCTGACCCAGGGGAAGAAAAGTCCTCTGAGACCCATGACTTGTTCATCTTGGTTCTTTTAGAAACACAGCGAGGGGACTCCAACCACAGTCTCCCTCGTTTCCACTAACTGGGCCACACACACCCCACTTGACTGGCATCGGTTGAGCCCCCTTTTGAAAAAGAAAAAGATGCTTTGCATGAAGCACTCTAAAAAATACGCGTGCCTTTCCCGTCCCCTGGCTGACCCAGGGGAAGAAAAGTCCTCTGAGAGCCATGACTTGTTCATCTTGGTTCTTTTAGAAACACAGCGAGGGGACTCCAACCACAGTCTCCCTCGTTTCCACTAACTGGGCCACACAAACCCCACTTGCCTGGCATCGGTTGAGCCCCCTTTTGAAAAAGAAAAAGATGCTTTGCATGAAGCACTCTCAAAAATACGCGTGCCTTTCCCGTCTCCTGGCTGACCCAGGGGAAGAAAAGTCCTCTGAGAGCCATGACTTGTTCATCTTGGTTCTTTTAGAAACACAGCGAGGGGACTCCAACCACAGTCTCCCTCGTTTCCACTAACTGGGCCACACACACCCCACTTGACTGGCATCGGTTGAGCCCCCTTTTGAAAAAGAAAAAGATGCTTTGCATGAAGCACTCTCAAAAATACGTGTGCCTTTCCCGTCCCCTGGCTGACCCAGGGGAAGAAAAGTCCTCTGAGAGCCATGACTTGTTCATCTTGGTTCTTTTAGAAACACAGCGAGGGGACTCCAACCACAGTCTCCCTCGTTTCCACTAACTGGGCCACACACACCCCACTTGACTGGCATCGGTTGAGCCCCCTTTTGAAAAAGAAAAAGATGCTTTGCATGAAGCACTCTCAAAAATACGCGTGCCTTTCCCGTCCCCTGGCTGACCCAGGGGAAGAAAAGTCCTCTGAGAGCCATGACTTGTTCATCTTGGTTCTTTTAGAAACACAGCGAGGGGACTCCAACCACAGTCTCCCTCGTTTCCACTAACTGGGCCACACACACCCCACTTGACTGGCATCGGTTGAGCCCCCTTTTGAAAAAGAAAAAGATGCTTTGCATGAAGCACTCTCAAAAATACGCGTGCCTTTCCCGTCCCCTGGCTGACCCAGGGGAAGAAAAGTCCTCTGAGAGCCATGACTTGTTCATCTTGGTTCTTTTAGAAACACAGCGAGGGGACTCCAACCACAGTCTCCCTCGTTTCCACTAACTGGGCCACACACACCCCACTTGACTGGCATCGGTTGAGCCCCCTTTTGAAAAAGAAAAAGATGCTTTGCATGAAGCACTCTCAAAAATACGCGTGCCTTTCCCGTCCCCTGGCTGACCCAGGGGAAGAAAAGTCCTCTGAGAGCCATGACTTGTTCATCTTGGTTCTTTTAGAAACACAGCGAGGGGACTCCAACCACAGTCTCCCTCGTTTCCACTAACTGGGCCACACACACCCCACTTGACTGGCATCGGTTGAGCCCCCTTTTGAAAAAGAAAAAGATGCTTTGCATGAAGCACTCTCAAAAATACGCATGCCTTTCCCGTCCCCTGGCTGACCCAGGGGAAGAAAAGTCCTCTGAGAGCCATGACTTGTTCATCTTGGTTCTTTTAGAAACACAGCGAGGGGACTCCAACCACAGTCTCCCTCGTTTCCACTAACTGGGCCACACACACCCCACTTGACTGGCATCGGTTGAGCCCCCTTTTGAAAAAGAAAAAGATGCTTTGCATGAAGCACTCTCAAAAATACGCGTGCCTTTCCCGTCCCCTGGCTGACCCAGGGGAAGAAAAGTCCTCTGAGAGCCATGACTTGTTCATCTTGGTTCTTTTAGAAACACAGTGAGGGGACTCCAACCACAGTCTCCCTCGTTTCCACTAACTGGGCCACACACACCCCACTTGACTGGCATCGGTTGAGCCCCCTTTTGAAAAAGAAAAAGATGCTTTGCATGAAGCACTCTAAAAAATACGCGTGCCTTTCCCGTCCCCTGGCTGACCCAGGGGAAGAAAAGTCCTCTGAGAGCCATGACTTGTTCATCTTGGTTCTTTTAGAAACACAGCGAGGGGACTCCAACCACAGTCTCCCTCGTTTCCACTAACTGGGCCACACACACCCCACTTGCCTGGCATCGGTTGAGCCCCCTTTTGAAAAAGAAAAAGATGCTTTGCATGAAGCACTCTAAAAAATACGGGTGCCTTTCCCGTCCCCTGGCTGACCCAGGGGAAGAAAAGTCCTCTGAGAGCCATGACTTGTTCATCTTGGTTCTTTTAGAAACACAGCGAGGGGACTCCAACCACAGTCTCCCTCGTTTCCACTAACTGGGCCACACACACCCCACTTGACTGGCATCGGTTGAGCCCCCTTTTGAAAAAGAAAAAGATGCTTTGCATGAAGCACTCTCAAAAATACGCGTGCCTTTCCCGTCCCCTGGCTGACCCAGGGGAAGAAAAGTCCTCTGAGAGCCATGACTTGTTCATCTTGGTTCTTTTAGAAACACAGCGAGGGGACTCCAACCACAGTCTCCCTCGTTTCCACTAACTGGGCCACACACACCCCACTTGACTGGCATCGGTTGAGCCCCCTTTTGAAAAAGAAAAAGATGCTTTGCATGAAGCACTCTCAAAAATACGCGTGCCTTTCCCGTCCCCTGGCTGACCCAGGGGAAGAAAAGTCCTCTGAGAGCCATGTCTTGTTCATCTTGGTTCTTTTAGAAACACAGCGAGGGGACTCCAACCACAGTCTCCCTCGTTTCCACTATCTGGGCCACACACACCAAACTTGACTGGCATCGGTTGAGCCCCCTTTTGAAAAAGAAAAAGATGCTTTGCATGAAGCACTCTCAAAAATACGCGTGCCTTTCCCGTCCCCTGGCTGACCCAGGGGAAGAAAAGTCCTCTGAGAGCCATGACTTGTTCATCTTGGTTCTTTTAGAAACACAGCGAGGGGACTCCAACCACAGTCTCCCTCGTTTCCACTAACTGGGCCACACACACCCCACTTGACTGGCATCGGTTGAGCCCCCTTTTGAAAAAGAAAAAGATGCTTTGCATGAAGCACTCTCAAAAATACGCGTGCCTTTCCCGTCCCCTGGCTGACCCAGGGGAAGAAAAGTCCTCTGAGAGCCATGACTTGTTCATCTTGGTTCTTTTAGAAACACAGCGAGGGGACTCCAACCACAGTCTCCCTCGTTTCCACTAACTGGGCCACACACACCCCACTTGACTGGCATCGGTTGAGCCCCCTTTTGAAAAAGAAAAAGATGCTTTGCATGAAGCACTCTCAAAAATACGCGTGCCTTTCCCGTCCCCTGGCTGACCCAGGGGAAGAAAAGTCCTCTGAGAGCCATGACTTGTTCATCTTGGTTCTTTTAGAAACACAGCGAGGGGACTCCAACCACAGTCTCCCTCGTTTCCACTAACTGGGCCACACACACCCCACTTGACTGGCATCGGTTGAGCCCCCTTTTGAAAAAGAAAAAGATGCTTTGCATGAAGCACTCTCAAAAATACGCGTGCCTTTCCCGTCCCCTGGCTGACCCAGGGGAAGAAAAGTCCTCTGAGAGCCATGACTTGTTCATCTTGGTTCTTTTAGAAACACAGCGAGGGGACTCCAACCACAGTCTCCCTCGTTTCCACTAACTGGGCCACACACACCCCACTTGACTGGCATCGGTTGAGCCCCCTTTTGAAAAAAAAAAAGATGCTTTGCATGAAGCACTCTCAAAAATACGCGTGCCTTTCCCGTCCCCTGGTTGACCCAGGGGAAGAAAAGTCCTCTGAGAGCCATGACTTGTTCATCTTGGTTCTTTTAGAAACACAGCGAGGGGACTCCAACCACAGTCTCCCTCGTTTCCACTAACTGGGCCACATACACCCCACTTGACTGTCATCGGTTGAGCCCCCTTTTGAAAAAGAAAAAGATGCTTTGCATGAAGCACTCTCAAAAATACGCGTGCCTTTCCCGTCCCCTGGCTGACCCAGGGGAAGAAAAGTCCTCTGAGAGCCATGACTTGTTCATCTTGGTTCTTTTAGAAACACAGCGAGGGGACTCCAACCACAGTCTCCCTCATTGCCACTAATTGGGCCACACACACCCCACTTGACTGGCATCACTTGATCCCCTTTTCAAAATGAAACAGATGCTTTGCATGAAGCACTCTCAAAAATACGCGTGCCTTTCCCGTCCCCTGGCTGACCCAGGGGAAGAAAAGTCCTCTGAGAGCCATGTCCACATTGTCAGTGTTCAGACACGTGTGCTTATCTGCCAGCAGACCCCCAGCAGCACTGAAGACAGGTTCCGAGAGAACGCTGGCTGCAGGACACGACAAGATCCCCAAGGCGTACGTGGCGAGCTCAGGCAATTTATCAAGATTGGAAGCCTAAAATGAGCAGGGCTCAAGTTGCACAATAATGGAATCGATGTTTCCTTGCATATACTCATATATCTGTGTGTCCTCCTCTTTTTCCTTGTCCAGCTCTTTTGTTTTCGCATGAGTATATCTCCTTGTCACTTTCCCATGTGTTTGTGTTGTGTTGTGAGTTGTTTGTCACCTTTTGGACACCTTTGAGGGTGTTTTCTAGGTGTTTTTCTGTGTTTGTGATTGCCTGCCATTGTTTCCTATGCAGTTCGAGTTCGGTTCGTCGAACGTTCGACGAGCCGAACTCGAACGGGACCTCCGTTCGGCGAACCGACCTCGAGCCGAACCGGGACCGGTTCGCTCATCTCTAGTCAGGCATATAAATATTACATGGGATATAAAACATTGTAACAAGTGAAAAGGTTAAATGACACAAATAAGAGCGAGCAAATAATCCCCATGTGGGGCTGCACGGATCTAATAAGGTACACACAAGGGTATACTCCCAGCAGGGCCAGTGTAAGTGCCTTTACAACAGACAGGTTCAAGGTAAAAAAACAGGATAATGCTTAGTAAAGAACCATAGGCACATTACCCACACATATAACCCGGCGGGGAATCCACCAATTGTAACACTCACATGCAGACGCACATGGGGAGCAGTCCCAATACGTATTTCGTGATGGCTTCCTCAGGGGACCGTGGACAAAAGGAGGGAAATGGTCGAATTTATACACTAGTGTATATTACGTCATTTGCAGCACCTGTCGCGGCTGCAGGATACTGAAACACGCTGAACTAGCGTGGGCGGCTACTCCAGCGTCACCTGGGCTAGGGAAAACCCCTTAGATGACGTCAGTATTACCCAGGAGACGCTTCAAGGAGAGCCGCACACACTGCGCATGCGCAGAGCCGCAAACAGGAAGTAAAGCTGCAAATGCCCTGTCTACTCCTGGCAGAAAAGAGGGCAAATCGCATTAGGAATCACAAAGAGTGCAGAGCACTGTAGGGGGACAAGAATACACACAATTATATCATAATAACATCCAAAAAGATATACATAGAAAGTATTTACACTGTTTATGCATTATCAAATATGACAGCGTATTTAGTCAATAGAACAAAGTCCAATAGACAATCACATATGGATGACTTGGATATACTGTATTCCTTCCCAGCTCATGTTCCAATGCAGACGGACCACCAGGTTAGTGACATAGAAAAATATCACACCAAGAGCACAAACATAGAAAGCTGTAGAAAGAGAAGGACAGAAAAGAAGTCCGGTTAAAAATATTAAAAACCATTATGTACAAAGCAGATTCAATTACAGGGAACCCGCAGCCACAAACAAATAAAGCCCATAGCGGGATACACATCAACCGCAGACGAGATCTACTGGTTTATAAATAGGAAATAAAGGTCTGCCTCTCATTCAATCCCCGAGGGACCACTGTGTCGAGGAGAAATATCCATCGACATTCAGCCCGTGCCAACGCCTTATGAATATTGCCACCCCTCAGTCCAAGGTGCACACGGTCAATCCCCCTCACCTTAAAACTTGAGGGGTCAGACCCGTGATACAACCTAAAATGGCGGGGGATGGTCTTCAGGGAGTCAACATCCTCAGATTTCGCTTGTTTAGCAGCGATGATGTCCCTAGTATGCTCCCTCGTCCGGACCCGTAATTCACGACTAGTGAGTCCGACATATATTATGTCGCAGGCACACGTGGCGTAATAAATTACGCCCGTGCTACGGCAAGAAATATATTGTCGGATCTCAAATGTTTTAGAGCCGTCCGAGGAAGCAAAGGATGTTGCCCTGATGATGTTACCATGACGGCACGCAATGCATGAGCCACATGGATATGATCCACAGATAGAACGTCCCATCATAAATGATGGTTTCTTTTGTGCCACATAATGGCTTTGGACCAACATATCACGTAGGCTCCGGCCCCGACGTGCCGTAATGAGAGGTCGGTCTGGAAGCATATCTTTCAGCACAGGTTCCGTTTGTAGAACAGACCAGTGCTTAGTTAATATGCCACGAATGTGGTCCCATTGGCGGTTGAATGAGGAGATAAAGCGCACCTTAGGTTCAGCAGGCTTTGTCTTATCGGGATTAAAGCGCAAAAGTAGTTGGTCTCTTGGAGCTGCTTTAGCCCGACTATAGGCCTTTTTAATGGATCTGGAACTGTACCCCCTCTCCCTGAACCTATCACGCATCTCACTGGCCCGACCCTCAAATGTATCCGTCTCTGAGCAAATCCGTTTAAGACGGATAAATTGCCCAGTGGGGATAGCATTGATGGTAGATTGTGGATGGCCAGAAGATGCGTGTAACAAGGCATTCACAGAGGAGGGTTTCCGATAAATATCAGTAGTCAAAAGACCCTGATCATTAATGGAGATACCAATATCCAAAAAATCAACCCTAGCCGGATCAGCCTGATAGGTGAGGTAGATGTTATAAGAGTTGGAGTTCAAGTGGCGCACAAAGCCCTCAAGCTCCGGGGCGGTCCCCACCCAGATGACAAAGATGTCATCAATGAAGCGGAGCCAGGACTGCACATGGGAGCTGGCCGGCACGCCGTCGCCGAAAACCTCCCTCTCCCAGTATCCCAGGAAGAGGTTTGCGTACGACGGCGCACAATCCGCCCCCATCGCAGTGCCGCGCCGCTGGAGGAAGAACCGCTCACCGAAGGTGAAGGCATTGTGCGTCAGTACGAACTCCAACAATTCCAGAATCAGGTGTTGTAATGATGGTGCCCAGTTGCGCATACCCAGGAAATACTCAACTGCCTGCAGGCCATGCTCATGACAGATGTTAGTATATAGGGTCTCAACATCCAGAGTCGCCAGCAACATCCCACGCTCAACCGTCAAGCCATTAATCCTCCTAAGGACATCCGAAGTGTCTCTAACATGGGAGGGTAGCGTCTCAACCAAAGGTTGGAGATAGAAATCAATAAATTTGCATACTGCATCGCATAGCCCTCCGATGCCAGAGACAATCGGACGTCCAGGGGGAACCCGAGGGTTTTTATGTATTTTAGGCAAGAGGTAGAACGTGGGCGTTACCGGCATATCTGGAAGGAGACCGTCATACATCTTTTTAGTAATGGTACCTGAGGCAAGAGCATTCTCGAGTATGAGAGTTAACTGGGTTAGGAAGACACTAGTTGGATTAGAGGGAAGCATCTGGTAAAAGTCTGTATTTCTCAATTGTTTGAACACCTCACGCTCATACATGGCAGAAGGCCATACCACCACGTTACCCCCCTTGTCCGTCGGTTTAATAACTACTCCCTCCATTTTCCTCAATTCCTCGAGGGCTCGCTGATGTTTAGCGGCAAGGTTATTACTATTTTCTCTCTTAGAGAGAGATCTCAAGTCACCCATAACTAAGTCATGGAAGACTTGGACCTGAGGGCACAGCGAAAATGGGGGGAACGTGGTGGAGCGCGGGTACAAATATGTAGGAAAAATATTATCCAACTCACCAGATGCCTGTCCCTCCAATTCTTCAAGTGTCCGCACAGCCTCCTCCTCCCTCTCGATGGTACAGGGGTTCAAGCTAGGTCCTCTAGCGTGTATTTTATGGAGAACCACCTTTCTGAGGAACAGATTCAGGTCCTTAGCGACTGTAAAAAGATCAAAATTACAATCAGGTACGAAGGTTAAACCTAATTTTAGGACCTCAATCTGGTCAGCAGACAATTGGACCTGAGACAGGTTAATCACCTCCAATTGGTTGGAATTGCCCTTCTTTGGAATTGCTCCCAAGGTGGATTTTCCAAGGGCTGGGGGTGTTTTATCGGGTCTATTTTTACCCGAAAAGCCTCTCGTTATAGGTCTAGATGAAGCCTGAGATGTAGAGCTTTCATCCTCCACTGAGGAGATGGAGGAGGCTGATACAGAATTAGGGAGTCCGACAAAATGTCTCCTCCGACGTGTTGTCCCCTTCCATCGATACACCTGCTGGTTCTTATAATCAGTAACGTCACGTTGGTATTTTTTGGTTTTGTTAGAGACCAACTCCTTTTCCCACTTGACAAACTCCTTATTCATTGTTTCGTGGAAGTTAGATAGCTCAGCGGGGGTGAGCTCCTTCGTGGTACGGTCTTGTAGAACAGAAATCTCCTCATCAATGGCACGGAGAGAGGCCTCATTATTGTTAATAAGAGGCCCCATGAAGGACCTGGAGCAAGCAGTAGCTGCTTCCTCCCAGTCCCTCTTAAACGTCTCATCCGTGACACTGAAAGAGGGAAAGACCTGTACCCTAAGACCTCTGGGTATTAACCCCCGATCAACATAGCGCTGCATGAAAGCCTTGTTCCACCAGAGTCTCATTCTGCGGTTGAACAACAATTTGATTTGGTTGCAGAGCTCCCTGTGATTTCTTGAATACGCTGAATTGTCCACTTCGCCCTCCGTGTCAAAAACCTGGTTTAATTGAGTTTGCCACGTGGATTCACGGGCTTTAAAGTCCATACTGCTTGGAAAAATGACTGTGAAAAAACACAGAAAGAGACAATTAGCAACAACCAAGACAGTCACAGCAGACTTAGATAAAGTGAGAGGCAACAACTTCAGGAACATATTAAAACGGCAGGAAAAAGAAGTCTTTGAATTTGCCTCATATTACATCATATCCCATGGCCCAGGAACCACCAACACCAAGGCAATTGCACACAGAAAAACTTTAATTGATTGGGTCAGGCCCACGCTAGTTCAGCGTGTTTCAGTATCCTGCAGCCGCGACAGGTGCTGCAAATGACGTAATATACACTAGTGTATAAATTCGACCATTTCCCTCCTTTTGTCCACGGTCCTCTGAGGAAGCCATCACGAAATACGTATTGGGACTGCTCCCCATGTGCGTCTGCATGTGAGTGTTACAATTGGTGGATTCCCCGCCGGGTTATATGTGTGGGTAATGTGCCTATGGTTCTTTACTAAGCATTATCCTGTTTTTTACCTTGAACCTGTCTGTTGTAAAGGCACTTACACTGGCCCTGCTGGGAGTATACCCTTGTGTGTACCTTATTAGATCCATGCAGCCCCACATGGGGATTTTTTGCTCGCTCTTATTTGTGTCATTTAACCTTTTCACTTGTTACAATGTTTTATATCCCATGTAATATTTATATGCCTGACCCAATCAATTAAAGTTTTTCTATGTGCAATTGCCTTGGTGTTGGTGGTTCCTGGGCCATGGGATATGATGTAATATGAGGCAAATTCAAAGACTTCTTTTTCCTGCCGTTTTAATACCTTACAACTCAGTATTATTAGGTTGATTCCCAAGTAAAAGGTCACTGGTTCGAATAGAGGAGCAGCCGTCACTAGTGTGTCACAACTGATTTGATCTCAGGGGGATCTGTGATCAATAGGTGTTGTTGATCGCAGATCTGCATTAGTGCCCGCTCATCATTTACCCTGAGTGAGAGCATATTTAACGCCTTCCGGTACTAAAGGGTTTGAGGTTCATTTCTATCGTGCAGTGATCTAACAGGTAGTTGTAATCTCAGTTGCAGCCATTCACTATCGTTATAAGTATGCATCCTTCATTCTTTCCTATGCTGGCTATAGTCATACCTATGCTCTTCGCTTGGAAGGAGCCAGTCTCTGGAGAAATCGGAGATGTCGCTTTAGTTGCAGCTGAGAAGTTCCTTCTGGAGTGTTACATATTGTGTCTTTCCCCACCTGTTTGTCTTTCATACCTTGTGTTGTCTTTTTGCAGTCCCGCTGGCTTTGACTACTCAAGGTGAGTTCAGGGCCAGTGAAGGACTAGGCATGTGATCAACATATGGGGGAATGAGCCATCTAGGGATGTTAGGGAGTCCAGTGATCAGCCTCAGGTGAGTGTTAGGAGGTGACCCTGCTACCATCTCCATAGCACCAGGGCCTTCCGTTATATTGTTACTTCTGTTTTAAGCTGCTCGCCGGGTGTATTATCGGGTCAGGCGTGACAGGTACAGTCACACTGTGACATTATAGCCGGCCTAAAAATAATAACAAATTTCCCACAATTCTGAAATGAATTCAGTCACCTCTCTTGCACAGCAGATTCAGAGGTTATCTCTGGAAGTGACGGATCTGAGGTCACAGCTTGTGCACTGCCGGTCGGCTAGCAGCCAGACTGAACCAGTACCCAAGATATCCCACCTGGAAAGGTTTTCTGGGGGGAGGGATAAATTTGTGGTTTTCAGAAAAGCTTGTAAACTCTATTTAAAGCTTTATCCTAGTTCTCCAGGGAGTGAGGTACAGCGGGTGGGGATTTCTCAGTCCTGCAAGGGGATCCCCAGTCCTGGGTCTTCTCCCTTCCAACAGAGTCTCAGTCTTTTCAGTCAGTAGATGAGTTTTAGATTTTTTTGTGGCCCTGGGTCTCATTTATGATGATGTAGACCATGTTTCCCTTGCTGAGTCCAAGTTATGTAGGTTTCGGAAGGGCGGTTGGTCAGTGGAGAACTTTTGTTCGAAGTTCCACAGATGGACCACTGACATCAGGTAGAATGACTCTGCTCTTAGAAGCAATTTTTGTTAGGGCCCTCGCTATATACGAAGCGTCTGAGTTTTTAGAGGCTGCTATGGCTTTAACCATCAAAATTGATAAATGCCTCAGTGGTAAGCCTGTGTTGACCCCTTTTTTCTATAGATCTCCTGGGTGGTGAAAGCTCTCCCATGATTCTGGATGAACCCATGCAATTAGTGAGAGTTTCTCCTCTGTCTGGGTCACCTGCGGTTCACCGCAAATGGGACTTTGATTATTTGGTCAAAAGGGTCATTTTGTTGGTGCCTGCCCTTCGGTACTTAAATTAAAAATATAATTCAAAATAAATAAATTATCTGAAAAGCTTCTGACCCCAAGCTGTGGAGGGTTACAGCCTGGGAGTATATATTTCCTCCACATGTGCATCTCAGTTTGTCCTACCTGCAGAGTTTGTTATAGGTATGAAAACTGAAATGGTTTTTATTCTTTTATCAGCAGGGGCCAATATGGTGAATGCTCAGTTTTCCCAGGCTCATGTTACTCAGACTAAATCTTTCAGCATATTTTCTATCAACTTTGCGACTACTCGGACAGAGGTGTTTGGCGTGAGCTGTGCATAACTTGAACCTTTGCATAGAGTCCTTCACAATGAACTGATCCCATGTTCTTAAAGGCCTTCCTATCCCTATAATACTGGGCCTCCCCTGGCTGGTTAGGAATAATCGGATCTCGCAGGTCATCCAAGTAGTAAAGTAAAGTAAACCGACATTGGACCTTCTTTTTCCTTGTTTTTGTTTTGGTGGCCAAGGTTGCATTGCTATGTGGTTGATTTTGTATCTATCTGTAATGTTTGTGCACATTCTAAGACCCCGCATACTCTTTCATCCGAGACTTCAGTACCATTGGCTATACCTGACAGACCATAGGCACTTATCCATGGGCATTTTATCCATGGATTTTATACTGACCTTTCTTCATTCGCTGGAAAAACTTTAAATTTTAGTAATGGTGGATAGATTTAGTAAAATGGTACACTTCATTGCATTACCCGCTCTTCTTAACACTAAAACGTTAGCCAAGTGTTTATCACTGAGATTATGAAGCTTCACAGGGTTCCCTCCGATGTGGTGTCAGATTGGGAAACCCAGTTTTTATCTAACTTTTGGAAAGCATTTTGTACTTGTCTGGTTTTGTGCATGTATACTTTTCCACTTCGCTCCATCCTCGATCGAATGGTCAGACAGAACGTCTGATTCATAGCTTAGAAACAGAACTGTCACGTAGTGACTATCGAGATTCCACCAGGTGTAAGGAAACTCCTGGAGAGCGCTGCAACACACAGAGTGCAAAGAGAACACGATACAAAGGTAAGCCCTGTGTCACAGGTATGTTACAGCTAACAGTCATGTGGTGTCCGGCAATAGAAGGTCACAGTGTTTGGCTGCGCAAAGTACTTCCTGTCCTTCTATATTTCTTGCTTGATACATTTGGTATCATATGTCTCTCCTCTGCTTTGTTTTCACACCTTTCCCTTTAGGACACTGCGGGGGTCCTTACCCTTTCAGCTGCTTTTCATCAGCACTTCTTTAGTGTCTATATAGACCATCATTTTCCCATACTCAGTGCTGATGAAAAGTCCACTACCGTTAAGTCTACAGTGCAAGCAGTCGACTCACATTATTCTGGTGTAACCTGGTTGTTGTTTCCAGTTCCTCTTCCTGAGGCATCTGGAGGAGTTGTTGTTTCCTTCCCTTGTTTGTTATCCCTGTGTCTTCTTTAGAGCTTAGTGGGGTTGACTAAGTACTCATCCCATCTGCTCCCTACCTAAGGCCCAGATCAGGGTCAGTCTAGAGCCAGGTATCCAGCTTGGAGTATAGGTACTGAATCTGTCTAGGGGGATGAGGGAACCCAGGGCCCAGCGGTAGGCTTGGTCAGAGGTCACCATCTCCCCCTACTCTAGACACAGGGACTGCCTTCTCTTCCTTTTCGTCCTATGCTGCGTAGTTCCTTGTACCTAGCGTGAAACTATCACTAGCCGTACAAAAAAACCTGACAGCCGTTTTTGTTGTTTTTTTTGGGTGGGATTTATTGAGGTATTTGTGTTTTTTTGCGTGTTATTTGTTTGTCATGGATCCCACCTCTGCTCTGTCTGAGCAGCTTCACGGTCTTTCATTGAAGGTAGTAGACCTTAGGTCAGAGGTCCGGCAGCAACAGCAATTGCAGACTTCTGATTTTGGAGATTCTGCGAGTAGGCAGGCCTTCAGAACCCAAGATTGCTTTCCCAGACAGGTTTGCAGGGGGTAGAGACAAATTTTTGTTGTTTAAAGAGGTCTGTAAATTGTTCTTTAGGCTTTTGCCTTACTCCTCCAGGGATGAGGAGCAGCGGGTGGGGATTGTGATTAGAGGTAAGCGAACTGGCCGAGGCTCGCTTCGGTTCGGATTCGCCAAGCTTGCCTGTGTTGTAAATGCTATGGCCCAGTATTTACATTTTTCAAATCAAGAGGTACGTGTATGAGTGACAGGTGTAGGCATCTTGATCTAAGACCCCTGCCACTGCAGACAAGACATAACTTGGAGACCAAACCAAGAGTCTCCATATTTCCAAAAATTAGGAGCACACAGCAGGACAGTTTCATCAATCACCCCAGAGTATCCATAGTGTCTTTTCACAGAAGTCTGGCATGGGCCATGTGTGGCGCCCTGGACTCGCCAGGGGCCACAGGTAACAACACACACACACCCCCACCCCCAGCAGGTCACAGCAGTCATCTCCAGTGAGACCTGATTTCCTCCCTCGGGTTCAGACAGACACACCAGGTGGACGGAGTCAGGCAGATGGACACGCCCACCGAGGAGTCTAGCTGGTCTGAGGCAGGAAGCAACGCAGACAAGTCCAGGCAGAGGAAAGGAGAGGAGGTGTGCAGAGTGGCAGAAGCAGACAGGGGCCTAGGTTGGAGCCTAGGGCCCTCGTGTAGCAGTCAGGCAGACGGTAGTGGCCGTCTGCGGGAGCCGGGAAGACAGCCTTGGTGGAACCGTAGGTAGCCGGGGTTGGTCGGTAGCCCACCGGTACAAAACCAGGGAGCCAGCTGGAAACCGGAGCACAGGAGGAGCGTACAAGAAGGTGCAGGAAAGGACTTACACTACCAACCTGGGGTCAGGGGAAAAACAATGCAGCCGTCTGTGGGACTCGTCCATCCAGCCGTTTGTTTTACCAGAGACTCCGTGTGCGTTACTGGCTGAGTAAGTACCACCGTGCCGCCTGGCACTGCGCTGCCCTGTGACTTTGCACCTGGCCAGGCCCCGCGAACCACCAAACAGATAACAACTCCGGGCCCCGGGACAACCAAAATCCCCCTACCCACGGAGAGGAGAGAAACATCTCAGCTGCTCCCTGCCATCGCTCCTGGGATCCCCGTACAGAGCAGCAGTGGTGCCCCAACCTCACCCCACACCGTGGGTGGCGTCACAAACCGACATCCCAAACACCAACAAAACACCCCTTTCACTCACGAGCGAGGAGCGCCGCTCAAGTCCCCGGATCTGGCCCACCGCTCGAGCCACCGAGCAGCAGCAGTCGCAGCGCCGGACCCGAGCGTGGTGAGTGCAGCGCCCTCCCCGCCCGCGACAACTTGACGTCACGAACAGGATCCTACCGTTCCACCGCCTGGTGGAAGTGCGCCTTGTGTCCCGCCGGAGGTGTCCGGCCGAAAATTTTCGAGAGCCGCCATATTGGGCGGGAGAAATCACTGCTTGAGCAACTTCCCGAGCAGTGGAGGCGCGAAAGCCGAAGCTCCACCCCTGAAGAGGAGGTGCCGAAGAGACACCGAGGGGGCACAGATGGCGTCCGGCCGCATGTGAACCGCGGGTGTGGAAGCAGGGACGCCAGGACTCTGCAAGTATTTGGTTCCTGGAGCACCGCTGCACGAGATGTCCCGTCCGTCCGGCACCGCTGAAACCTCAGTGCCCATGCCTGCGGCCAACGCCCCGACCGACCCGTTACACCTGTCACCGGTAACAGAGTTTGCAGCGTCTGTGAGGGAGGGCCCAGACCTGGGGTCCCCAGGCCTCACCTTTGTCACCGCCCTGCCACCGGTCCCGGCTTCCATCCCGGCCGCACCGCTGATGACAACGGACCCGGCAGTCCGCCCGGCCGCAACGAAGATGACGAAGGCTCCGGCAGTCCGCCCGGCCAATTTTCGAGAGCCGCCATATTGGTCGCGAGAAATCACCGCTCGAGCGACTTCCCAAGCAGTGGAGGCGCGAAAGCCGAAGCTCCACCCCTGAAGAGGAGGTGCCGAAGAGACACCAAGGGGGCACGGATGGCGTCCGGCCGCATGTGAACCGCGGTGTGGAAGCAGGGACGCCAGGACTCTGCAAGTATTTGGTTCCTGGAGCACCGCTGCACGAGATGTCCCGTCCGTTCGGCACCGCTGAAACCTCAGTGCCCATGCCCGCGGCCAACGCCCTGACCGACCCGTTAAACCTGTCACCGGTAACGGAGTTTGCAACGTCTGTGAGGGAGGGCCCAGACCTGGGGTCCCCAGGCCTCACCTTTGTCACCGCCCTGCCACCGGTCCCAGCTTCCATCCCGGCCGCACCGCTGATGACGACGGCCCCGGCAGTCCGCCCGGCCTCAACGGAGATGACGACGGCTCCGGCAGTCTGCCCGGTCGCAACGGCAGCGAAGTACCTGTCCCGTTAACAAATCTGGGCCCGTTCCTGGACTGGGGTCAAGGGGTGCTGCCCGTTTCTTAGGGGCAGCATCAGGGCCAGGTTGTTTGGGTGGGTGACTGAAGGACCCGTTCCGTTGTTATTATTAAAAGTGTTTTATTGTTGTTGCAACAGTTGAAGTGATATGCCTCCCGTAAGGGAAGATATCTGAACATGCTTGTTTATTTTCTTTTTCAGTTGTGAAAATAAAACCGGTGATGGACGGGCAGCCCGCGGACGGTCTGCATTTAACCAAGGGGGAATGTGGCGCCCTGGACTAGCCAGGGGCCCCAGGTAACAACACACACACACCCCCACCCCCAGCAGGTCACGGCGGTCATCTCCAGTGAGACCTGATTTCCTCCCTCGAGTTCAGACAGACACACCAGGTGGGCGGAGTCAGGCAGATGAACACGCCCACCGAGGAGTCTAGCTGGTCTGAGGCAGGAAGCAACGCAGACGAGTCCATGCAGAGGAAGGGAGAGGAGGTGTGCAGAGTGGCAGAAGCAGACAGGGGCCTAGGTTGGAGCCTAGGGCCCTCGTGTAGCAGTCAGGCAGACGGTAGTGGCCGTCTGCGGGAGCGGGAAGACAGCCTTGGTGGAACCGTAGGTAGCCTGGGTTGGGCGGTGGCCCACCGGTACCGAACCAGGGAGCCAGCTGGAAACCGGAGCACAGGAGGAGCATACAAGAAGGTGCAGGAAAGGACTTACACTACCAACCTGGGGTCAGGGGAAAAACACCGCAGCCATCTGTGGGACTCGTCCATCCAGCCGTTTGTTTTACCAGAGACTCCGTGTGCGTTACTGGCTGAGTAAGTACCACCGTGCCATCTGGCACTGCGCTGCCCTGCGACCCTGCACCTGGCCAGGCCCCGTGAACCACCAAACAGATAACAACTCCGGGCCCCGGGACAACCAAAATCCCCCTACCCACGGAGAGGAGAGAAACATCTCAGCTGCTCCCTGCCATCGCTCCCAGGATCCCCATACAGAGCAGCGGTGGTGCCCCAATCTCACCACACACCGTGGGTGGCGTCACAAACCGACATCCCAAACACCAACAAAACACCCCTTTCACTCACGGTCGAGGAGCGCCGCTCGAGTCCCCGGATCCGGCCCACCGCTCGAGCCACAGAGCAGCAGCAGTCGCAGCGCCGGACCCGAGTGTGGTGAGCGCAGCGCCCTCCCCGCCCGCGACACATGCACAACACAGAGTGTGGCCCAGCATTTACATTTTTCAAATCAAGAGGTAGGTGGATGGGTAAACATTGTAGGCATCGTGCTCTGAGACCCCTTCCACTACAGGCAATACACAATAAGGAGACCAGGAAAAGAGTCTTCATTTTAGAAAAAAATTATTTTGTCATGACTCAGGAGGAAGCAGTAGGAGGAGGAATAGGAGGACTAGTAGGTGATACTTACATAACAAAAAGCCAACGTGTAAGAGTAACAGTGGTGGACACACTGCTTGATTGTTGCACCACAAAGGCACTTGTTAGTAACATCAGCAGCAGTAGCAACAGAACTACAGAAGCCACGACAAAGTTGTCAAAGACTGCAATAACGCAATATCAATGTGTGGCACCCCAGTGATCATGGGAGCCACAGTGGCATTGTTCTCTTCACCTGGAGGTCAGTGCTCTGCCTCGAAGCAGCGGGGAAGATCTCAATGTCAGGTACCATGGGAGACAACACTTCCTGATTCAGACTAGAAGGGGGAGTTCAAGTCCTGGTTGGGATGAGCCTCCCCTGTGCATACTGAGATGGGAAGGGGTTAGTCAGAGGAACAGAAAGTGAAACCTCAGAACCCCGGAGGAGAGGAAGGAGACCGATCGCTGTAAGAGAGCTGTCTACAAGCTTTCCAGGACTGAGAACATTATACAGGACACCAGAGTCCTAGATCACTGAGTACTAAAGGCTCAGTAGTAAAACCCGGAGGGCAGGAGATTCCATGTTTCCTGGCCCACCAATAAAGCCCTAAGGCGAAGTAGCAAAATAGAGTCAGGGGCCGCGTAGGAACACACGGGCCCCATATCCGGCTCGCGCTGCCCATCAGAGAGGGACATAGCACTAAGCAACCAAGAACCGTGGTCCCCAAGTAGCTGCAAGCATCGGGGATCCGACATCCAAAGCGCATAAAGGAAGGCCTCCAACGTACCTAGCATAGAGACATTCCTCCGTGCTACAAGGCTGACCGGACCATGGTAACCTCGGGACTACAACCTGTTACCAGTAAAGATAAAATTAAACTACCAATCTCTGTCATCTGGTTACTGTTGGCGCCCTCAGCCCTGCACCCTAACACACTACTTCTACCCCCATCAACTCCCTGGGACCCGCTCCACCTGTGGGGAGCAGAAACATCCTGGCTGCTACTGCCATCTGCCCCGGAGGACAGCGACAGCAGCGGTGGCTATTCCCTGGCCGCATATCATAGGTGGTATCATGAAATCAAACCTCCATTACCACCCCCTCCTTTATTGTACACCTTGGGGCCATGAAACCAGGCAAAAGGGCCACCAAGTGACATTCCCAGATCCGACATCACCAGGCGACGAGTAATTTAACCCCTTGCCCCGTGGGTGCTATAACTTGGCGTCACAAACAGGATAATGTGCCTGGGCAAAACGCGGGTACTGTGCGCCTTAAAGGACCGTGTTTAACGTATAGCTTAATAAGGGCAGTTGCAATTAGTCATTCCGCGCAGGAAAAGAAGGGGCGTGCTATCGTGGGAGGTACCCACAAAGAGTGTGAAAGAGATCCCCTTTGCCAGCAACTAGCAGGAACCCTGACTGACTTTAAAGAAAGACTGCACCGGTTGTTTTGTGTGTACCCCTTGGCCGAAAACCGGCATCTTAACCAGCCAGTGGACAGACTCTGGATAAAGACATCATCTATGACCTGCGGCTCCAGTTCCTGGAACTGACCAGAGGTATGGCTGCTCTGATCAAAGCGACGCAACCCAAGCAGGGGACTCCGCAACCCATGACCATTGAACTGGCTTCCAGTGCTGATGACCTTGTCGCGGGCGGAGGAGGGGACGCCGCGCTCTCCCACTGCTGCTCGGGTCCGGCTGCCGCGGCTGCTGCGGCCTGCCGCTGCTCGGTGGCTCGAGCGATGGGCCGGATCCCGGGGACTCGAGCGGCGCTCCTCGCCCGTGAGTGAAAGGGGATTGGGATTTGGGATAGTTTATTGTCCGTGACGCCACCCACGGTTGTGGTGATTTGTTAACACCACCGCTGCTCTGTATGGGGAGCCCGGGAGTGATGGTATGGAGCAGCCAGTTGGTGATGTGCCCTCCGTGGGTAGGGGTTGTGGTGCTCCCGGGGCCCAGTGATGAGGTGGGTGATGCAGGGCTTGGTGGGGTGCAGGGACGCGGGGGCAGCGCTGTGCCTTGCGGCACTGTGGTACTCACTCAGCCTGAGACGATGACACAGTTCTCGGTAAAACACACGGCTGTAAAGACGGTTCCCACGGACGGCTGCACTTTCTTTCCCCAGTAGGTGACGGTTCCTTTTTCCTGCACCTAAGTACGGTTGTTGGTAGCGATGGATTCCCACCGGTTACCCCACTCCCCGGCTTGGATATCAGCCGGAGGAGCCCCACTTCTCTTGCCCGCAGGCGCTGGCCCTGAGAAACTGGTGCCCTGGCGGTGGCGGTGTCTCTCTGTAACGGTTGGACTGTTGCCTTCAATCAGGACTTGGTTGTTAGGAGACAGACGTCCCCTTCACTGACAGATTTGGCAAATTATGGCGACTCCTAGCCTTGCCGGGATCCGAAAGGCCCCTACCCAGGTGCTAACTGTTCTTCGTATACTGCTCCAGACCGCCGGGTCACCACCCGTCCGCGGTCCTTCCAGTAACCTCCGAGCAGTCACCCCTGCAGACAGTCACCGCCGTCTGCTGACCTTGCTGTCTCTCAGTCCGGGGCACACACCCGGACCAGCTTCAGGCTTTCTTACTGTCACTTTTACTCCGTTGCTTCTCTACCACTTCACTTCCTTCTACTTTCTCCTCCGAACTCTATCTGCTTCTTCTCACTTTCACTTCCCTAACTTGACTGCCTGGTTCCTCCCGCCTCCAGGGCTGTGTACTCCTCGGTGGGCGGAGCCAACCGCCTGGCCCACCCCCTGGTGTGAACATCAGCCCCTGGAGGAAGGCAACAAGGATTTTGGGTTAGCCTTGGTGTTCCTAACTGGGTTGTAGGGTGTGGTGGTGTGATGACCTGTGACCCCTGGCTTGCCCAGGGCATCACATTCCCCCTTAGCAAAATGCAGACCGTCCACGGGCTGCCCGTCCAACACCGGTTTTATTTTCTGAAAAATATGTAAAAAGGTAAGCGGTAACATTACAACTCATGACAACATCCCACATCGGGAGGCACATTTCTTAAACGTTGCAAACGGTTTACGGTTACGGTCTCCACTCTCTCCCACCCAAGCAACCTGGCCCTGATGCTGCCCCTAAAGCCCAGGCAGCACCCCTTGACCCAAGTCCAGCACAAGTTACCCGAGCGGGATCTGTCCTTCCCCTCCAGAGGGTAGCCACCGGTTCCTGTGGTGGCTGGGCCCCAGCCTGCTCTGCTGAGGGCCCTCCCTCCAACCTGCCTCTCCGGAGGCGGCAATGCGGAAACGGTAACGGTAAAACAACTTATTTACAAGCCACTAACGTCTGTGGTTGCCCTGCAAGTTCACCTGCTTGTCCATGGAAAGTCCTCCATGCAAAACTTTTTAAACGGTCCCCACGGGGACAACGGTGTCGGCAACGGCCGGTTTTCTCACAATCACGGTAAAATCAGGTGAAGCTTCGGTAATCATTCTCATTTTTAAACTTTCAAACACAACTCAGTGGTGGTCCCAACGGGGACTGCTGCAGCGGGCATCCGCTGCCCTTACTCCGAGTCCTCAACATCACCTGAGGGAGGGGGCGCGGCGCTCACTCGGGACTCCTGGCAACCCCTTAGCTTAGCGTCCAGCGCAAACCACCCCCTCTCCCCACAGTGCCGGGTGTACTGCACAATGTCGCCCGGCATTAGGTTACGGCCGGGATGCTCCTCAGGCAGGTGGGCATTCACATCCCGCCGGGCTACAAACACTTCGGCCTCCAGGCCCGGTTCATATATAAACCCATAGCCCCGGCGGACATCAAACCGCCTCACCTGCCCTTCGTACAGAGGGCCCCGGACCCGGAACGTTGCTTGACGGAGGCTCTCTTTCTCTCTAATTGCTCGGGCCACCAGCTCTGCCTTCTTCCTCTCTCTCTCACCGATCTCCAGGCCCAGCGGTACCGGCTCCCTGTCCCAATACGGCGCTGCTGCGAGCTCCGGCGCACGGGTCGGGCCCCGCGGGACATTCTGGACGTTGCCCACTGTCAGGGATCTGGGCGGCAAGTCCCGCGGTGTCTTGGCCTTGGGCGCCACCTTGCAGCGACAACCCGGCGCTACCTCAGCCGAGGTGTGGGGGATGGGCACAGGGGCTTTCCGCAGCTGGGCCTCCGGCTCGGAATGGTTCATCAGCTCCGGCTTGGGGACTTTCTCTGGAGACGCCTCCGGTGCGGTTTTCGGAGCCTTCCAGGGCAACACCTCCGGTCGACTACAGGCTCCGGCTGCAGGTCAGCCCGCCTGGGCGGGCATGCTGGGTATTGCTACCGGTTGTGGTGGTAGCGGGCCTAGTGGCGGGGTCACGGCTTCCGAGACGGGTGGCGAGGGAAGCCGCGGGGGGAGAGGGCTTGGACCGGGTCCTGCAGCCGCGATGACCGGCCCTTCAAGGGCATCGGGGCGTGGGTCACTCACCCTCCCTTCCCCCGCTTCCTCCTCGCGTCTCCGCACGGCTACTATAACGTCCGCCATGTCGGTCTCCCACTCCTCCATGAGGAGCTGCATCTTGACCTGCAGCCGTTGGTAGAGCTGCGCGGTCCGAATCTCCATCCACGCCGCGGTTCCAGGCGCGGGGGCTACGGTGCTGCGGGACGGCATCCACATGTTGCTGGCGGCTTTTCCCAGGAACAAGATGTCTGCAGAGTCCTGGCGTCCCTGCTTTTATAGCTGCGCTCACATGCAGCCAGCCGCCATCGCGTCCCCCTTAACTTCTTCCGGCCCCTCCTCTATTGGGGCGGGGTTTTGACCTTCGCGCCTCTGCTACTCGAGAAGACGCTCGAGCGGGAACTTTTCGCGCCAAAGATGGCGACGTCTGAAATTTTTCAGCCGGATACCTCCGGCGGTCACAAAGCGCACCTCTACCCAACGGCAGAGCGGTAAGATCCTGTTCGTGACGCCAAGTTGTCGCGGGCGGAGGAGGGTACGCCGCGCTCTCCCACTGCTGCTCGGGTCCGGCTGCCGCGGCTGCTGCGGCCTGCCGCTGCTCGGTGGCTCGAGCGATGGGCCGGATCCCGGGGACTCGAGCGGCGCTCCTCGCCCGTGAGTGAAAGGGGATTGGGATTTGGGATAGTTTATTGTCCGTGACGCCACCCACGGTTGTGGTGATTTGTTAACACCACCGCTGCTCTGTATGGGAAGCCCGGGAGTGATGGTATGGAGCAGCCAGTTGGTGATGTGCCCTCCGTGGGTAGGGGTTGTGGTGCTCCCGGGGCCCAGTGATGAGGTGGGTGATGCAGGGCTTGGTGGGGTGCAGGGACGCGGGGGCAGCGCTGTGCCTTGCGGCACTGTGGTACTCACTCAGCCTGAGACGATGACACAGTTCTCGGTAAAACACACGGCTGGAAAGACGGTTCCCACGAACGGCTGCACTTGCTTTCCCCAGTAGGTGACGGTGACGGTCCCTTTTTCCTGCACCTAAGTACGGTTGTTGGTAGCGATGGATTCCCACCGGTTACCGCACTCCCCGGCTTGGATATGAGCCAGAGGAGCCCCACTTCTCTTGCCCGCAGGCGCTGGCCCTGAGAAACTGGTGCCCTGGCGGTGGCGGTGTCTCTCTGTAACGGTTGGACTGTTGCCTTCAATCGGGACTTGGTTGTTAGGAGACAGACGTCCCCTTCACTGACGGATTTGGCAAATTATGGCGACTCCTAGCCTTGCCGGGATCCGAAAGGCCCCTGCCCTGGTGCTAACTGTTCTTCGTATACTGCTCCAGACCGCCGGGTCACCACCCGTCCGCGGTCCTTCCAGCAACCTCCGAGCAGTCACCCCTGCGGACAGTCACCGCCGTCTGCTGACCTTGCTGTCTCTCAGTCCGGGGCACACACCCGGACCAGCTTCAGGCTTTCTTACTGTCACTTTTACTCCGTTGCTCCTCTACCACTTCACTTCCTTCTACTTTCTCCTCCGAACTCTATCTGCTTCTTCTCACTTTCACTTCCCTAGCTTGACTGCCTGGTTCCTCCCGCCTCCAGGGCTGTGTACTCCTCGGTGGGTGGAGCCAACCGCCTGGCCCACCCCCTGGTGTGAACATCAGCCCCTGGAGGAAGGCAACAAGGATTTTGGGTTAGCCTTGGTGTTCCTAACTGGGGTGTAGAGTGTGGTGGTGTGATGACCTGTGACCCCTGGCTTGCCCAGGGCGTCACAACCTCTCCTGGTGGCGATGCAGGAGACCCCCCTGTCCCTGACCGGTATGATGCCGACGGGCAGCCAATCTGCCGGCGCTGCTACAAAGTTGGACACTTTGCCCGTGGATGTAACTTGAGTGCCCAGAGCCAGGGGGCTGGGACCAGCCTTCTGGCACCACCAGCAGCCATGCAAGAATAACTGTTTTTCCTATGCAAATGTTGATATTTTATTGCATGATGATACTGCTGACCGGTAACTGTTGAAAATGTTTGAAACTGTTTATTGATGGTGCCTCCCATAAAGAGAAGAATGTTAGTTTGTTAATTGCATATTGAAAAATTGTGGTGTACTAACTTTATTTAATTGTAGCGCGGGAGTCCTGCCGTTTGTGTGGGGGAATGTAGCGCCCCTGTGGCTCCAATCGCCACAGAGTATTGCACCTTATTAATGTACGGTATTCACCTTGCGTAAGGAGGGGGTTAATCACCGGTGTTCCACATTCATACTTTACATACAGCTTAGGAGCCTTCTTACTGAGGAGCTAGACTAGGGTAGGCAGGGGAGTTGGCCAACACGAAGCTTGGGACTTCCTGGTCACTAGGACAACCACCTGGGGGGCGGGTTTTACTTGGGGTAGAAGTAGGAGCAACTTTACACAATCTTCAGTCAGTCTACCCGGAACTTCAGTTCTGGCAACACGACACCATTACCTTCTTCCTTTTTCTTCTTTTACGGGGCCTGTGACTTGGAGCAGAACACTCAGCCCGGGTTCTTCACTACTGGAGGGGCAACTCTTAGAAAGTACATTTTACGAACACCGCACCGGTGGCTTCTTCCACCTTATCCGAGGTTGACGGGGCCCATCACAGTGGGGGACTGGTACAATCGCGTGACATAACAGTAAGTAAAGATAACCTAGAACCGCAGCATCTAACTCGGACTCTTATTACCGATGCCGCCGCCCCGCACATCGGCGCCATCGGCCCCTTCAACCACTACTACTCTCCTCATCATCCTCCCCAGTCCCCGTGGCCGGCTGCACCTGTGGGGAGTGAAACCATCTTTGCTGCTACTACCATCCGCCTCGGAGGACAGCGACAACAGCAGCGGCTAATCCCTGGCAGATGGTATCACGACAACAACCCCCTTCATCACCTCCTATCCCCCATTTATTGTGGACACCTTGGGGCACGAAACTGGCCAGGCCACCACGATAGCCCAGACCTCCACACTGGCGCGGTGATGAGTAACAGGTACCATACCGCACCTAAACCCTCTGCCCCCCTGGGTTCCACAAATGCAGCACAACTAAAGTACAACAATGCCTAATCTGCAGTCTGCAACTTTAGTGGAAAAGTAATTGAAGATCCATGACTTCTTCATCTTGATGAAAGTTCTTCTCCAGTGGTTCACTATGTGTCAAACCTGTACTCCATTCTGCTGTTGCACGGCATGGTGTAAGAAATGTGTTACACAAGTTGCAGTAATAGCTTCTGCCACTTAAATTGTTGCTGCTGCTAATTTTTCTGCAATGACTCATCAACTTTCCCGGTGTTTGAAGAACTGTGATACACACTGGGTGCCTCACTGCTATCTTGGGGAAAAGCACTCTTAAAATTGTGTACAAGCTTGTTTCCATACTCCAGCATACATGCATTCCTATCCAAGGGGGGAAGCATGCGGTAATATTTACTCTTCTATCATGGATCTAACAGTGGCAACCCAGTAGTAAGCCCTATTCTTGATCTTAACAATTCTGCAGTTCATCCATGAAATGGTAAGCTGTGAGTGGTTGTCTCATTGGTAATCTGCATCTGTATTACCATCACATTTATCATAGGAGGCCGGCTGCGTCTTGCGAGTGCATTTGCCATTTGACCCATGTTTGCTAATTGCTTTTTTTGGTGAGTTTTGGATTTTTTTTCTCTCTGAATTTTTTTGTCCTTTACCATGAATTACATGTGTGATGTTGCCCCAGCGTATGTGTTACATCACCACCAGAGTCTGCTCCATCGACTTCTGTTCCGATTGCCAGGCGACGCCGTGTTCCTGCCGTGGATGGTGCTGGTGATGGGAGAGGAGTCGATGCCAGCGGCGCCGGTGGGCGCAGGCTCCCTTCATCCACTGGTCTGGGTTTCCTGGGGATCTGTAGTGCCACTGGCTGACTGTAGGTGGCGGGTGTCTCCCAGCTGAGGTACCATCATTCAGCTACAGCCTATGGGAAGACACCACACCCTTTTTAATTCCCCTCCTGTCTGCTGACCTCTGTCAGAGATAGTTCTGAGAATTCTGGCTCCTGTTTCATCCTGTGATTTCATGTGCTGATTACCGCTTGTTTCCTGACTACCCTCCTGCCTGCTGTTTTTGTACCTCGCTGCCCGATCCGGTTTTGACCTCTGCTTGTTTCTGATTACGTCCTTGCCTGTCGATTCTGTCCCTGTTCCGCAATTCCTGGTTTGACCCTGCCTGACGACTACTCTCTCAGACTGCAGCCTACCACAAGTAGTGATCTCCAGGGCCCTGTGTAATTCCAAATCCCTGTATAGGGGTTAACGGGTTTCAGGGTTCTGGGGTTCCTGCTTGGTGAGTGGATTCCCTCTAGCCTGTCCATTACAGCCCGTCTGAGTCTGTGGATCCAGGCAGGCATAACAGTATGACCGCCACCAGGTTCGCCCCATTATTGCACACGGCCTTCCCTGACTCCAAGTTCAGTGAATACAGCCATTGCTGAAATTTGGCCTTATATAGCTGTCCACAACAATGCAGCTGTGTGACTGCGTTCTCCCAAGCATTTTAATTTTAACACTACTGATTGTGTTAAGCATTAGCAACACTGTACAGAGGTGTAGAGGATTCTCTCTGCACTGTTGGAACGCATGTTACATTAAAGGGGTGGTTGACCCATTTTTTTTATTTTCTCTATGAGTGTAACTTACCATTTTAGGTGTTTTCTTCATTGGTCTCTATTTGCAGTTCTGGCATTGAGCGGCGCTATCCTGCACGCTCAGTGCCAGTCACATGACCCCCTGGTGCTGCGGCCGCTAGTATCCTCTTACGTCCCGTCAAGTTCCGGGCTCTCAAACTGGACGGGTACGCCAGTGGATGCTGGCGCCACTCATAGTGATTGACAGGGCTGTGGGCGGTGACTACCGCACGTCACAGCCCAGCATCGAGGGGAGGATCCAGAGGGCGCCAGTCTGGAGCAGTGAAGAGGGCTGAGCGTCCGGCAGATGTGTGAGGCATAGGGCGCCAGTGTGAAGTACGGGGGGAGTTTCTTCAGCTGAACCCCCCCCTGTCTCGTAAGTATGTGATCTCACTCTCCATCCGCCCGCTCTGCTCCGATGTCAGGAGAACGGGCAGTGTCGGGCGGTGTGATCATATACTCCCACTGCACTACAGGACGCAGCAAGACACTGACAAGCTGGTGACATGCAGCACTGCATGTGTCAGAGCAGAGCATGTCACCGCTCTGCTCTGTCACTTGTCCTGCTGCATGGGACCAACTGTCTCCACTCTGTCACCTGCACAAGAAATCACAGAGTGGAGCAAGTTGGTGACAGAGCACCTCTCTCCCCCTCCTCCTCTTCTCTCCCCCCTCTCCTCTCCCTCCCCTCTCTTTTCTCCCCCCTCTTTTCCCTCTCTCTATTTTTCCTCTCTCTATTTTCCCTCTCTCTCTCTTTTGCCTATCTCTTCTCTTTTGCCTCTCTCTCTTTTGCCTCGTTCTCTTTTGCCTCGCTCTCTTTTCCCTTACTCTTTGTTCTCTCGCTCTCTTTTCCCTCACTCTCTCTTTTCCCTCACTCTCTCTTTTACCTCGTGCTCTCTCTCTTTTCCCTTGCGCTCTCTCTCTCTTTTCCCTTGCGCTCTCTCTCTCTTTTCCCTCGCTCTCTCTCTCTTTTCCCTCGCTCTCTCTCTCTTTTCCCTCGCTCTCTCTCTTTTCCCTCGCTCTCTCTCTCTCTTTTCCCTCGCTCTCTCTTTTCACTCGCTCTCTCTTTTCCCTCGCTCTCTCTCTCTTTTCCCTTGCTCTCTCTCTCTTTTCCCTCGCTCTCTCTTTTCCCTCGCTCTCTCTCTCTTTTCCCTCGCTCTCTCTCTCTTTTCCCTCGCTCTCTTGGTCTTTTCCCTCTCTCTCTTTTCCCTCGCTCTCCCTCTCTTTTTCCTTGCTCTCTCTCTTTTCCCTCACTCTCTCTCTCTTTTCCCTTGCGCTCTCTCTCTCTTTTCCCTCAAGCTCTCTTTTCCCTCACTCTCTCTCTTTTCACTCGCTCTCTCTCTTTTCCTTCGCGCTCTCTCTCTCTCTTTTCCCTCGCTCTCTCTCTTTTCCCTCTCTCTCTCTCTCTTTTCCCTCCCTCTCTCTCTTTTCCCTCACTCTCTTTCCCTCTCTCTCTTTTTTCCCTCGCTCTCTCCTGGCATGGTTAGTACAGAAATCTCTCGATCGTGGAGGGGTGAGAGGGAGTAATAAACATGGAGTCCCTAATGTGTCTGTGTATTTCTAATAAAGTATTTTTCTCTGTGTGATGTATTATTTTTTTTTTAAGCCTTTATTGGAAATTCTTAATGGCCGGGTAAAACTTGGCCTCACATTAAGAATCTCGGGCTTTATACCAGCTGGTAAAACATAGCTGGTATTAACCCCTTATTACCCAGCGTGCCACCTGCCACCTTATTACCCAGGGCCACTGGAAGAGTTGGATACAGCGCCAGAAGATGGCGCTTCTATGAAAGCGCCATTTTCTGGGGCGGCTGTGGACTGTAATTCACAGCGGAGGGCCCAGAAAGCTTGGGCCAGCCTGCGCTGAGGATTCCAATTCCCAGCTGCCTAGTTGTACCTGGCTGGACTCAAAAAAATGAGAGAAGCCCACGTCATTGTTTTTTTTTTAAATTATTTCATGAAATTCATGAAATAATTTAAAAAAAAAAGGGCTTCCCTATTTTTTGGTTCCCAGCCTGCTGTACCTGGCTAGGGTACAAAAAATATGGTAACGCCAACGTCATTTTTTTTTTACAAAAACCTTTAAAAAGAAAAAAAAAAAGGCTTCCCTGGCTTTTCCATTGCCAGTGAAGGTAAAATCAAGCAGCGGGGGTTAGCAGCCATTAGCTCCTTGGGTTACCCTTAGCAATAGAAAATTAAGCGGGAGTCCACACTGTTTTTTTTACCCCTAAGGGCTATGTGTTTGTTTGGTTTTTTTTTGTTTTTTTTTTATTTTTAATGAATTTTTAAAAAAAAAAAAATCAACATGGGCTTTGCCCATCAAGCACCAGAGTGTATTACTGCTCACTCATGCCTACTCCTGACCACAGCGCCAGCAGAACAAGTAATCAGATGACTCCAGTGTCGACCGATTACTTGTTCTGTGTCCCCCTGCATCCATCGCAGCGTGTGCGGGCTGTGAGGTCACCGCAGTTCAGTCCAGCACTTGAGTCAGCTGATCTGAACTCCAGCCTGCACACGATGAGATGGATGCCGGGGGACACAGGACAAGTAAGGCCTAAGCCACACGGCGAGAAAATCGGTGCGTGTGAAGTGCGATAAAACATTGCATTCCATTCGGACCAATATTAGCCTGTGTGTCAGCACACATGAGAGATTATTTTCTCAGCCCTAATCGGACCGAGAAAGCAATCGCAGCATGCTGAGACTGTAATGCGAGACTCTTTCTCTTTTACCCATTCAAGTGTATGGGATGAGAGAAAAATCGCACTGCACTCACGGTACACCAGTGTACCACGAGTGCAGAGTGAGAATCGCAATAGCCGACTACGGAGGAGAGAGGGAGATAAATCCCTCCCTACTCTCCTCAGTGATGGCCCACGCTCCCCTCCGCAGCGCTGGCCCGCCCCTCCTGAGTGCCAGATCACCCCCCGCAGCTGAGGTCCGCTCGCACAGTCGGACCTCAGTCGCAGGGACACAAGCATGACACTCGGCTCTGCTGTACTGCCAGCGTGAGCTGAGTGTCATGCGAGGGGATCACAGTAATCCCCGTGTGACCCCGGCCTAATCGGCCAACACTGGGTCTGCTGATCTGAACTCAGCTGAACTCTTGACCACACAGCCCGCACATGGTCATGTGATCGGCAGCAGGCAGTGACTGCTGTTAACCTGCAGCCATTGCAGCGTGTGTGGGCTGTGAAATTCAGGAGTCAGCTGACTCCAGTGCTGGCCGATAAATTCTGTGTCCCGCTGCAGAAGGATCCGGTAAAATAACGGTTGCATGCGCTGCACATTTAATCCACATGATTCGGTCATAGGCAGTTTGTGGTTTTATGCCTACAGGCAAAAAAACGTTGATGTGAAAATAGCCTGCAAAATGCATGCCACACGGATGATACGGACGACACATCGACTAGGCAAGAGGGAAAAAAAGCAATCTCATGACCCCTTCATTTTTTTTTCCCCAATTATTTTTTTCACATGTTGCGCCGGCTAATAATCATAATTTCTGCACATACACACACACACACACACAGACTTTGAACTATATGAGAACAAGCAGAAGATAGCCGCTTTCTTCCCCTGGTTGTGCAGAGCTGGGAGCTTTGGCTGTCTCTGCTGTGATTGCTCTCAGTGCATCAACAGGGAAGAGGCAAGGAGGAGTCTTTGGTTGGAGAGCTCAGTGGGTGTTAGATACTTTAGATACAGCCATAGAGCCACAAAGAATTATGGGAGTTGTAGGAACTGAACCCAGGAAGTCAGAAGAGAGATTAACACCATCAGAGCTGGAGCCAGCAATGAGGATGTGCTGCTAGAGCACAATAAAAGGTAATATTGCTGAAAAAACATAATAGATGTGTGGTGAGGCACATATTAGCAAGATTTATGAGAAAAAAAAATCAGTTTTGGTAACTGGACAACTTCTATAAGGAAGAGGTTGAGGGCACAGGTGGAGGCCCTAGAGGAGATGAGGATGGCAGAAGCAGTGGAGGAAGTGATAGATACAGTGGTTTGTCCTTCAAGCCTTGGGAATTCCAAGACTTGTAGAGCAGTCTCTTGCCCGCCTGCCCCCACAGCCAGCAGAGTCACCCAGTGCCCAGTGAGTTAGATGTAATGCCCCTGGCCATGCTTGCTCGTCCAGGTGTCAGTGGTAAGAAGTTAATTTCATGCCTCTCTGTGCGGGCGTCCAGGTGCCAGGCACCGGCTGCTTCTCTGTGCGGGAGGCCGGCCGGCTGCCTGCCTCTCTGTGCGGGCGGACGACAGGGTGCCTGCCTCTCTGTGCGGGCGGACGGCTGGGTGCCTGCCTCTCTGAGCGGGCGGCTGGCTGCCTGCCTCTCTGTGCGGGTGGCCGGCTGCCTCTCTGTGCGGGCGGCCGACCGGCTGGATATCTGTCTGTGCGGGCAGCGGTGGCTGTCTGGAGCAGGGCGGTGTGGCTGATGTCCCGCTGCACAACATCGCCCAGACCCGTAACACATACTTACCTGTCCGGCGACGTCGCTGTGACCGGCGAACCGCCGGCAGTCCGTGCGGCGTCACAGCGACGTCACTGAGCGGCCGCCCAATAGCAGCGTAGGGGAGGATCTGAGCAGGACATCGCATTAGCGATGTCGTAGCGTGTAAAGCCCCCTTAAGACGGACCCCAATTTTTTTACTTTTTTTATCTCTAAATTTGGGGTGCGTCTTATAATCCGGTACATCTTATAAAACAAAAAATATGGTATGTGCTATTGTTACCATCAAGGATATGTGATTGTGTTCCTGGAGTGGGAATCATTTTCATGCAAGGGGTGTTGTGTGTGTGAGTCCTTACATAGTAGTATATTAATATGCACCCATTATTGTAAAATTGCACCTCCTTGAAGCATACCACATACGCCCTTTGTAATAAAATAATGCCCCACTCCAGTCCATAAAAGGGAAGTCCACTACTTGGACAACCCCTTCTCATTCCCCTTGTTTGCCACAGAAAAATAAAGAAAGCTATATGCCCCTCCAATGCAGCCTCGGTTCCAGCGATGTCTAAAACTGCGTTCCAGGGACATCTGTGACATTGTTATGACACACGAGCCCCTAAAGCAATTAGCGCTGGCTTTCTTCTGCCCACCTTTGGACATTTCGGCAGAAATTCAGTGTAGCGCTCACATCCTGCTCAAATGTCTGAAGGCGGAGAGAGAGACACTGGGCGCTGTTTGGTCAAGGGGCCTCATGGAACGCAGCTTTAGACATCGCTGGAACCGAAGCCGTACCGGAGGGGAGTATAGCTTTATTTATTTTTCTGGGGCAAATAAGGGGAATGAGAAGGGGTTGTTGACATTTCTTTTATGGATTGAAGTGGGGCATCATTTTATTATAAAGGCTGTATGTAGTTATGCTTCAACAAATGGAATGGGGTTGTCAAATTTAGTGGACAGCCCTTTTAAAGGCGCTGTTCTTTTAGTAAATGTCTAGGCTAAGGTGTAGGTTATTATAAAGAAATTATAATACGCAAACACCGTAAATTAAAAAGAAAAAAAAAAAACAACTTTGGGAAAAATCACTCCAAAAAATGTTTTTTAGTCTTACTGAAAACACAAAAATTGAATAAAAAGCCAACAAAAGTCATATGTGAAGGAATAAGCCCTAAAAGCTCTTTTGAAGAAAAAAATTTAAAAAGTTACAGCTCTCAGAATATGGCGATGCAAAAAGAAATTAATTTTTGTAAAATATTGCTTTTAGTGTACAAAAGTCGCAAAGTATAAAAAATTGTATAAATCTGGTATAGTGTAATCTTTCTGACCCGAAGAATAAATCAGTCATCACTTTTATCGCATGGTGAACTGAGCTGGTTTTCCCTCAAAAATATGAATAAATAGCAATCAAGAAATATTATGTACCCCATAATAGTACCAAAAATCCTTCAGCTTATTACGCAAAAAATAAGCTTCCACACAGCCCTGTTCACTCCAAAAAGAAAAAAGTTACAGTTCTCACAATATTGCGACGAAAAAACTTTTTTTTTTTTTTTTTTTTATATATAAAAAAAACATTTTCACTGTGTGATAAAAGCTGAACAATATAAATCTGGTATCACTGTAATAGCACCAACAAAGAGAATCTGTCAGCAGGCTTTTGCTACCTCTCCAGAGATTACTGACTGCATCCGTTCTGACATATTCTAAGATTTAAGATTTTAGGCTTGTTTTGCATGTAAGGGAAAAACAAAGACATTTTTCACTGACATGTTAAAAGCGCATGTGTCCCTCTGTGTGCCGTGATTCACAGCACATGTGGGTTGTCAATGTGCAATCCGTGATCTGTGATACATGATAGCACATGGAGATAAACTCACCTGCCCCCGCTCCTGCTGTCCGTGGTGCTGATCTCTGCCGCCGCTGTGTCTCCCCTCTGCAAGTACTTCCGGGTCAGCTGTGCCGGGCATAAATGAATATGCATGACAGTAATTAGCCGGGCAGGAAGCAGCAGCCAGCAGAGGCCATAAACAGCTGGAGAAGTTGAATGTAAAAATCACTTTATTTTCAATGTCCGTGTTTTTCTGGTACATGTTTCACGGATCACACCATAGTGTGGTCTGTGGAACATAAGTGATGCCGGAAAAAAATGGACATGTTTCTGTGCGCAACAGATAAAGCGTGTGAGCAACAGGGTGTACCTGCCTAAAAAAGCGCTGCAAATACACCATAGGAAAGGGACATGATGCACAGCAATTTCAAAATGGTTTTGCTGTGCACATGTTCCGTCTTTGGTTAATTATTTTAGCTGCTGTAGGCTTCAAAAGCCATGAAATGGCTAAAAGAAGTAACCTTCTTATTCTTGGGGCAGCTAAAATTGGAAGAACCCACTCGCTCTATATACTTAAAGGACACATAATGCAGTCATTGCATAGACACCAGAAATGAAGCCAGTAACAACGGCGCATACATATAGACTTTCAGGATGTTTTTTGCAAATGATTTTTATTTTTTTTAAATAACTAAATTGCAGTATGCTGTGGGTGAGGTTTTTTTTGTCATTTTACAGTACATGAAAAAAACAAACACAGCAGAAAAGCAATACAACCGGCACCGGGGTCTTGTGATCTGCAGCCAATCAGCGGCTGCTTCACTATCCCTCTTTCAAAACTGTAATCCAGCTGCTGCTGTTTTATGACTTCCTCTGGATGTTAGTATTATCTAAAGGATGAGAGAGTATACCAGCTGCTGATTGGCTGCAGGTCGCCTGTGACATGCACTGGGGGCACCAAAGGGTAATTTGGCACAGGGCGCCATTTAGCCTATGGCCGGCCCTGCATACAGTGCTCCCATAGTGCCATACAGTGTCACATAATGCCATACAGTGCTTAGATAGTGCCATACAGTACTCACATAATGCCATACAGTACTCACATAGTAGCATACAGTGTCACATATTGCCATACAGTGCTCACATAGTGCCATACAGTGTCACATAGCGCCATACAATGTGACAGAGTGATATAGTGTCACATAGCGCCATACAGTGTCACATAGCCTTAAGGTCCTTAAAAATGATTACAGGGAACTAGGAGAGAAGCTGAAGTCCAGGACCTCCAAGGTGGTGTTTTCAGAAATACTACTGGTGCCACGAGCATCATTAGAAAGACAGCGGGAGCTTACGGAGATAAATACATGGCTTAGAAATTGGTGCAGGAAGGAAGGGTTCGGGTTCATGGAGAACTGGGCTGACTTCTCAGTCGGCTACATGCTCTACGGTAGAGACGGGCTGCACCTCAATGGGGAAGGTGCAGCTGTGCTGGGGGAGAAAATGGTCAGACGGATGGAGGAGCTTTTAAACTAGGATCTGGGGGGAGGGAGGGTAGTGGAGCAAAAAAGGGGATAGATAGAGCAGATAGAGACCGTGAGATGGTAGGGGTCAATGAAGGATTAGGAGAGGATGGCACATGCAAGGAACGTAGGGAGGCTAGGAGTAATAAAGATGCTAATAGTATTAAATGTCTACTGGAAAATGCATGAAGTCTTGCAAACAAAATGAATGAATTGGAGACTCTTATGTCAACCATGGATTATGATGTGGTGGGCATTACGGAAACCTGGCTGGATGAAAGCCATGACTGGGTGACAAACATACAGGGTTATAGTACATTTAGGAGAGACAGGAAAGACAAAAAAGGTGGTGGGGTGTGTATATTTATCAAATCTAACCTAAAACCTGTGTTAAATTATGACATTGGGGGGAATTGCAACAATGTAGAGTCAGTATGGGTAAATGTACATGGGGATGGGAATAATGGAAAAATGCTAATTGGAGTTTGCTATAAGCCTCCTAACATACCTGAACAAATAGAGGGTGAAATGCTGGAACAAATTGAAAAGGCAGCTAATAATAATAATAATAATAATCGGGTTCTTATTATGGGGGATTTCAACTATCCAGACATTCAGTGGGACATATAATCTTCTGGTTGTGCTAAAAGCTGTAAATTCTTATCTACTATTCAAGACAATTTCTTCTCTCAGATGGTAGATGAACCGACGAGGGAAGATAATTTGCTAGATCTGGTCCTGTCAAATAGCCCGGATACAATTTCAGATCTACAGGTCCGGGAGCACTTGGGCACCAGCGATCATAATATGGTAAGCTTCAACGTAATATTCAACAGAACATTTCAAAGGGGAAATGCTAAAACCTGGAATTTTAGGAAAGCTGATTTCAACAAATTAAGGGAAGAGCTTAAATGTGTAGATTGTGTGAGATGGTGAAACAGCTCCCATTGTTCATGGCCAGAAATATGTACCTGGTTAAAGATGTGCATGGCAAGCCCCTGTATCACCTCACAAGCATAGTTTAGACGTATATATTTGTGTCTCATAAATGTGAACAGTATTTATTGTATGTAACTTTATAACCTGCAGCTGTCAGTAATGATGTGATAATACTTTATAAGGGACAAAAATGTCATTATTCAGCCATAAGAGGACGCTGTTTCTCAGCAGAGATGAAAGACTGCAATAGGTAGCTCAGATGGGGACGGAGCTACAGGCTGATAAAAAAAAGTACATCACAGGAAGTAGAGCAGCAGCCATCTTGGAAGCGGTTGGCAGTTGGCAGTGAATGAATACAGAGACAGAGGACGTGCGGAAGAGGGAAGAGATAATATTTGCAACTAGAAATCTATCATCTTGATCAGAGCTGTGACAGAGTGGAGCTGACCGTGACTGTATCCGTATCCTTACCAGATGGGAGAAGATTGCTGAAAGAGCGCTTTTGCACTTTTGTGAAGTTGATAGGACGTTGCCAAGGAGACAAGCCACAGTGACCAGCAGTACTGCTCAGCTGTTGGAGAGGGCTTTCATCTGACTGCGTACTTCAGACATATTGTCCAGAGCAGACCCAGGTCGGTAAGATAAGTAAGGCCCACTGCGCCCGCCATCGCAGGGGGTAACCGTGCACGCACCTCACATAGGTTTGGTGCCAGAATATTTGAGACTCAGGTAGGGCCTGTAGTTAGTTTAGGTAGTCATTGTAACCCCTTCAGGCCACACTTACTGCACAATCACCGTTTGGGACCATTGTTTCTACAACTACATCATCTAATTATTTGCCATTGAAGCTTCTCTGTGCACCACAATGACCTCATACCTGGATGTTGCTAAGACCTATCACGGACTTTAGGCCAGAATTGAGCTAATTCAAGAGGGAACTTGTAGTGAACAATATATCTGTTTTTTTTATTTATGTCTTTATGCTCTTTGCGAAGCAGTCATTGTATATAGTAAGTTGTTTGGTTATTCAAGGTGAATCTTGGGAAGGATCCTCCATTAATGGGCACTATATTTATATTGGGGCAGGGGAATAGTCAATTTTGGGTTAGAGTAAAATTATTTTAAGTTTGTAAACTGTTGTGCTATTCTACGGGCGGCTTATATTTCACACCCATCCATTTTTTTGTTTCATGTTTAAGGGTATTAATAGGTAGTTGGCAGTTGGAATATCCAGTCATGCCTGTAGGTAACATATATTGTATATATTGTAGTTGACTCATGTTAAAAGGCGCCACGCTGTATAGCACAAGGGTCTCAGCCTCTTCGCTGAGTGTTTGTGAATTTTCCCTGAGTGTCTTCCCCTGTTTGATTGTGTTCATATCCAAATTGTAGTAAAGTACCGTATTTTTCGCTTTATAAGACGCACTTTTGTTCCCCCAAATTTTGGGGGAAAGTAGGGGGTGCGTCTTATAAGCCGAATATACGGGGGGGGGGTGGTATATATATATGCACCCTGCAGCGTCCAGGGGAGGTGGGGGCAGCAGCTCTGGAGCGCAGGTGAACGCTGCGGGCTGCTGCCTTTGATCTCCTGCACCCGCTCATATAATATGCACAGCCGCTGTCCATCTCCAATGGTGCTGAAATCGCACCGCAGTGAGGGGCTGGTGAGCGGTGCATATTATATGAGCCTGCGTCCCAGTGTGATCGCACATGCCCACCCCTGTGTTAGATTTGGCCCCCAGGCTGCTGCTCATTCTAAAATAAAAAATCTTTACTTACCCTGCAGCGTTTCTCCCCGTGTCCCTGCTTCCACTGTAATCAGGCAGAGAGCTCAGGCTGCTGTGCCGATCACATGACCGCACTGAACCAGGAAGTGGAAGAACAGAAGCACGGAGCAGACAAGAGGGAGCTCAGCGCTGGAGGAGATAAGGAAAGAGGGTTTTATTTTACTATGGGCAGCAGCCTAGGGGCCATATCTGACACAGGGGGACTTGTGCGATCTATAGGGGCCCATGGGCAGCACTATGGGGGCGATATCTGACACAGGGGGACTTGTGCGATCTATAGGGGCCCATGGGCAGCACTATGGGGGCGATATCTGACACAGGGGGACTTGTGCGAGCTATAGGGGCCCATGGGCAGCACTATGGGGGCGATATCTGACACAGGGGGACTTGTGCGATCTATATAGGGGCCATGGGCAGCACTATGGGGGCGATATCTAACACAGGGGGACTTGTGCGATCTATAGGGGCCATGGGCAGCACTATGGGGGCGATATCTGACACAGGGGGACTTGTGCGATCTATATAGGGGCCATGGGCAGCACTATGGGGGCGATATCTGACACAGGGGGACTTGTGCGATCTATATAGGGGCCATGGGCAGCACTATGGGGGCGATATCTGACACAGGGGGACTTGTGCGATCTATATAGGGGCCATGGGCAGCACTATGGGGGCGATATCTGACACAGGGGGACTTGTGCGATCTATATAGGGGCCATGGGCAGCACTATGGGGGCGATATCTGACACAGGGGGACTTGTGCGATCTATATAGGGGCCATGGGCAGCACTATGGGGGCGATATATAACACAGGGGGACTTGTGCGATCTATATAGGGGCCATGGGCAGCACTATGGGGGCGATATATAACACAGGGGGCTTGTGCGATCTATATAGGAGCCATGGGCAGCACTATGGGGGCGATATCTAACACAGGGGGACTTGTGCGATCTATAGGGGCCATGGGCAGCAGCATGGGGGCGTTATCTAACACGGGAACGTGTGCAATCCATAGGGGACCATAGGCAGCACAGGGGAACGTGTGCCATCACAAGGGGGCTATATTCAATATAAGGGGGCCATATCCAGATTAAGGGGGCTAATTTTAGGATGGGGGGCTATGAGGGACATATACCCTTTATGATTTGTTAGAGGGACACTGGCATTATAAGATGGACCCCATTTACCATTAAAAAAAAAAATTCTCTTTTCCTTCACCAAATTTGGGGGTGCGTCTTATAATCAGGTGCGTCTTATAAAGCGAAAAATACAGTACTTTTGTTAGTTAATCTAGTTTTGGGGCCGTTTATTTCCCATTTGTGACTTCGCTGTATCCTAAAGAGCCCACCCCGGTGCACGGCTTACAATTGAGACAATGTTATGGTAACTGGGGATACTGAACATAAATGGGGAAAGTTTAAGGATATACTGCTAGAGTTCTGTAAAAAAAAATTACACCCTTTGGTAATAAAATGTCCAGAAATAAAAAGAAACCACTATGGATAAATAAAACTGTACAAAGTATAATAAAACAAAAACAAAGGGCGTTTAAAATCTTAAAGGCTGAGAATACAGAAATAGCATTTCAGAAGTATAAAGATATCAATAGGAAATGTAAAAAAGAAATCAAGCAAGCAAAATTAGCTACTGAAACAAAAATCGCCAAGGACATTAAAATAAATCCCAAAATCTTCTATAAATACAATTTTTTATAAATACATTAATGCCAAAATGAAAACAAATGATAGTATTGGCCCCTTAAAATATACAAGTTAATACAAGTTAGTTATAGATGACAAACAAATGACTGAGATATTAAATAGGCATTTCTCATCTGTGTTCACCAAGGAACTGACTGTACAAGGGATCATTCAACAAGTGAAAAATCAAAGTTCACCACCCGATATAATTAATTTAACACAAGAAGAAGTACGCCTACGTCTGAGTAAATTTAACATTGACAAATCCCCAGGGCCAGATGGCATTCATCCATGAATATTGAGGGAATTGAGTTCCGCAACCGACAGACCGCTGTATCATCTTTTTAGACTCGTTTGCAACAGGGTTAGTGCCTCAGGATTGGAGGATTGCTGATGTGGTACCGATATTTAAGAAAGGTAAGAGGGTACCGTCCAGGAAGCCTGACATCAGAAGTATGCAAAGTTTTTGAGGGCATGTAAGGGATGACATGCAAAAATATATTGCAGAAAATAAAATAATAACTGACAGACAGCATGGATTCATGAAAGATAAGTCATGTCTAACCAAACTGTTGGGGTTCTATGAGGGGGTAAGTGCAAACCTGGATATTGGTAATGCAGCTGATGTGATTTATTTGGACTTTGAAAAGGCATTTAATACTGTACCATATAATAGCTTTATACTAAAGCTCCAGAAGCAAGGACTAGGGGAAACTATATTCAACTGGGTAAGGAATTGGCTAAAAGATAGGAAACAAATGTGACGCCCTGGACAAGCCAGGGGTCACAGGTAATGACATCAGCACACCCTACACCCCGGTTAGGTACACCTAAGCAAGACCAGAAATCCTTGTTGCCTTCCTCCAGGGGCTGATGTCCACACCAGGGGGTGGGCCAGGCGGTTGGCTCCGCCCACCAAGGAGTTCACAGTCCTGGAGGTGGGAAAACACAGGCAGTTAGGGAAGAGTAGGAGTTTGGAGGAGGAAGAGAGATTAGGTTTGGAGTTTGAAGTAGAAGGAGGGAAAGTAGTGAAAGAGGAAAAGTGACAGTTTGAAAGCCTGAAGTTGGTCCGGGTGTGTGCCCTGGACAGAGACAGCAAGGTTAGCAGACGGCGGTGACCGTCTGCAGGAGTGGCCTATCGGAGGTGCCGTAAGGACCGTGGACGGGTGGTGACCCGGCGGTACCGGACCGGTACACAAGGAGAAGCCAGCACCATCCTCAGGGGACTTTCGGATCCCGGCAAGGCTAGGAGTCACCGTGAATTTGCCAAATCCGTCAGTGAAGGGGATCTCCGGGTCTCCAAACAACCAAGTCCCGATTGAAGGCAACAGTCCAACCGTATGAGAAAGACACCGCCACCGCCAAGGCACCAGTTTCTCAGGGCCAGCGCCTGCGGGCAAAGAGGGGCTCCTCCGGCCCATATCCAAGTCGGGGAGCGGGTTACTGGTGGGAACCCATTGCTACCAACATTGAACTCAGGTGCAGGGAAAGAGATAGTCACCGTTAACTACCGGGGAAAAGCAACAGCAGCCATCCGTGGGAACCGTCTTTCCAGCCGTGTGTTTTACCGAGAACTGTGTCAACGTCTCAGGCTGAGTGAGTACCACCGTGCCGTACGGCACAGCGCTGCCCCCGCGACCCTGCACCTCACCAGGCCCCGCACCCGGCCTGCCATCCATCCCTACCCCATCACCGGGCCCCGGGACAACCAACCCCCTACCCACGGAGGGGAGAAATAACAACAAAGCTGCTCCCGGTCACCGCTCCCGGGATCCCCATACAGAGTAGCGGTTGTGTCCACACAATCACCACAACCGTGGGTGGCGTCACGGACTATAAATCCCCAAAACCAATCCCCTTTTCACTCACGGGCGAGGAGCGCCGCTCGAGTCCCCGGGATCCGGCCCATCGCTCGACCACCGAGCAGCAGAGGCTGCAGCAGCAGCGGCAGCCGGACCCGAGCAGTGGGAGAGCGCAGCATCCCCTCCTCCGCCCGCGACAACTTGGCGTCACGAACAGGATCTTACCGCTCTGCCATCGGGTAGAGGTGCGCCTTGTTACCGCCGGAGGTGTCCGGCCGAAAAACTTCAGAAGCCGCCATCTTTGGCGCGAAAAGTTCCCGCTCGAGCGTCTCCTCGAGTAGTGGAGGCGCGAAGGCCAAAACCCCGCCCCGATAGAGGAGGGGCCAGAAAAGAGGCTAAGGGGGACGAAATGGCGACTGGTCGCATGTAGCCGCGGCTATAAAGGCAGGGACACCAGGACTCCGCAGCCATCTTGTTCCTGGGAGAGGCCGCCAGCAACATGTGGATGCCGTCCCGAAGCACCGTAGCCCCCGCGCCTGGAACCGCGGCGTGGGTGGAGATCCGGACCGCGCAACTCTACCTAAGACTGCAGGTCAAAATGCAGCTCCTCATGGAGGAGTGGGAGACCGACATGGCGGAGGTCATAGCGGCCATGCGGGGACGCGAGGAGGAAGCTGTGGAAGGGAGGGTGAGTGACCCACGCCCCGATGCCCTTGAAGGGCCGGTCATCGCGGCTGTGGGACCCAGTCTAAACCCTCTCACCCTGCTGCCTCCCTCGCCACCCGTCCCGGAAGCCGTGACCCCGCCACTAGGCCCGCTGCCACCGCAACCGGTAGCGATACCGGCGGGCCGACCTGTAGCCGGAGCCCGTAGTCGACCGGAGGTGCTCCCTTGGAAAGCTCCAAAGCCGGAACCGGAGGTGTCCTCCGAGAAGTTCCCCGAGCAGGATCCGATAGCCCGCTCCGTGCAGAAGGCCCAGCAGAGGAAAGCCCCTGTGCCCATCCCCTACACCTCGGCTGAGGTTGCGCCGGGTTGCCGCTGCAAGGCGGCGTCCAAGGCCAAGTCACCGCGGGACCTGCCGCCCAGATCACTAGCAGTGGGCAGTGTCCAACAGGTCTCTCAGGGCCCGACCCGTGCGTCGGAGCTCGCAGCAGCGCCGTACTGGGACAGGGAGCCGGTACCGTTGGGCCTGGAAATCGAGGAGAGGGAAAGGAAGAAGGCGGAGTTGGTGGCCCGTGCAATCCGGGAAAAAAAGAATCTCCGTCAGGCAACTTTTCGTGTCCGGGGCCCGCTGTATGAGGGGCAGGTGAGGCGGTTTGATGTCCGCCGGGGCTATGGATTCATCTATGAACCGGGCCTGGAGGCCGAAGTGTTTATAGCCCAGCGGGATGTGAATGCTCACCTGCCAGAAGAACACCCAGGCCGCAACCTGATGCCAGGGGACCTTGTACAATACACCCGGCACTGCGGGGAAAGGGGGTGGTTTGCGCTGGATGCAAAGCTGAGGGGCAGCCAGGAAGCCCGTGTGAGCACCGCGCCCCTTCCCCAAAGTGAGGCCGAGGACTCTGAGTAGGGCAGCGGAGCACCGTTGCACCGTCCCCGTTGGGACCATCCATGTGTGTTTAAAGTTTTGAGAGTTTTTGAAAAATGAAAATGATTACCGAAGCCTCATCTGATTAACCTGCTGATTAAACCGGCCGTTGCCGGCACCGTTGTCCCCGTGGGGACCTCTTAAAGTTGCATAAGGGACTCCTTACGGACAAGCCTGTGAACTTGCAGGGCAACCACAAACTAGTGGCTTGTAAATAATGTTAATTGTTATGGCTTCACCGTTACCGCCTCCAGGAGGCAGATTGGAGGGAGGGCCCGCAGTGGAGCAGGCTGGGGCCCAGCCACCACCGGAACCGGTGGCTATCCTCTGGAGGGGAAGGACAGATCCCGCTCGGGTAACTTGGTGCTAGACTGGGGTCAAGGGGTGCTGCCTGTTTCTTAGGGGCAGCATCAGGGCCAGGTTACTTGGGTGGGTGAGAGCGGAAGCCGTAACCATTAAAACCGTTTTTGCAACGTTTAAGGAAAGTACCTCCCGTTGTGGGATGATGTTCTTCTATTTGTATTGTGTTTTTTATCTTTTTCAGAAAAATAAAACCGGTGTTGGACGGGCAGCCCGCGGATGGTCTGCATTTTGCTAAGGGGGAATGTGACGCCCTGGACAAGCCAGGGGTCACAGGTAATGACATCACCACACCCTACACCCCGGTTAGGTACACCTAAGGTAGACCAGAAATCCTTGTTGCCTTCCTCTAGGGGCTGATGTCCACACCAGGGGGTGGGCCAGGCGGTTGGCTCCGCCCACCGAGGAGTTCACAGTCCTGGAGGCGGGAAAACACAGGCAGTTAGGGAAGAGTAGGAGTTTGGAGGAGGAAGAGAGATTAGGTTTGGAGTTTGAAGTAGAAGGAGGGAAAGTAGTGAAAAAGGAAAAGTGACAGTTTGAAAGCCTGAAGTTGGTCCGGGTGTGTGCCCCGGACAGAGACAGCAAGGTTAGCAGACGGCGGTGACCGTCTGCAGGAGTGGCCTATCGGAGGTGCCGTAAGGACCATGGACGGGTGGTGGCCCGGCGGTACCGGACCGGTACACAAGGAGAAGCCAGCACCATTGTCAGGGGCCTTTCGGATCCCGGCAAGGCTAGGAGTCGCCGTGAATTTGCCAAATCCGTCAGTGAAGGGGACCTCCGGGTCTCCAAACAACCAAGTCCCGATTGAAGGCAACAGTCCAACCGTATGAGAGAGACACCGCCACCGCGCCAAGGCACCAGTTTCTCAGGGCCAGCGCCTGCGGGCAAAGAGGGGCTCCTCCAGCCCATATCCAAGTCGGGGAGCGGGTTACCGTTGGAACCCATCGTTACCAACATTGAACTCAGGTGCAGGGAAAGAGACAGTCACCGTTAACTACCGTGGAAAAGCAACAGCAGCCGTCCATGGGAACTGTCTTTCCAGCCGTGTGTTTTACCGAGAACTGTGTCAATGTCTCAGGCTGAGTGAGTACCACCGTGCCGTACGGCACAGCGCTGCCCCCGTGACCCTGCACCTTACCAGGCCCCGCACCCGGCCTGCCATCCATCCCTACCCCATCACCGCGCCCCGGAACAACCAACCCCCTACCCACGAGGGGAGAAATAACAACAAAGCTGCTCCCTGTCACCGCTCCTGGGATTCCCATACAGAGCAGCGGTGGTGTCCACACAATCACCACAACCGTGGGTGGCATCACGGACAATAAATCCCCAAAACCAATCCCCTTTTCACTCACGGGCGAGGAGCGCCGCTCGAGTCCCCGGGATCCGGCCCATCGCTCGAGCCACCGAGCAGCAGAGGCTGCAGCAGCAGCGGCAGCCGGACCCAAGCAGTGGGAGAGCGCAGTGTCCCCTCCTCCGCCCGCGACACAAAGAGTAGTCATAAATAGTACATTCTCTAAATGGGCTATAGTCAGCAGTGGGGTGCAGCAGGGATCTGTGCTAGGACTGATTCTTTTTAATCTCTTTATTAAAGACCTTGTGGATGGGATTGATAGTAAAGTGTCAGTCTTTGCTGATGACACCAAACTATGTAGGATATTAATAACCGACCTTGATAGTACAATATTACAAAAAGATCTGGATAAGATGACAGAATGGGCAGATACTTGGCAAATGAGATTTAATGTTGATAAATTTAAAGTAATGCACCTAGGACGGAGTAATCCTATAACTGCGTATACATTAAATGGAAGTAAACTCGGGACTACAGAACATTAGAAGGACTTGGGTATTCTCATTACAAATAAGCTGAGCAGCAGCACTCAATGTCAAGCAGCAGCTCCTAAAGCAAACAAAATTTTAGGGTGTATAAAAAGAGAGATTAGATCCTGTGATCCCAACGTATTGTTACCCCTCTATATATCACTTGTAAGGCCACATCTGTAATATGGGATCCAGTTTTGGGCTCCACATTTTAAAAAGGACATTCAGAAGTTAGAGTCAGTTCAAAGGCGGGCAACTAGACTACTACAAGGAATGGAAGGCCTTCCATATGATGACAGGTTGAAAAAGTTAGCTATGTTTAGCTTAGAAAAAAAGACATCTCAGAGGAGATCTCATTTCTATGTATAAATACATGTGTGGTCAATATAAAGGACTGGCACATGACTTATTTCTTCCAAAGACAATACTAAAGATCAGGGGGCACTCACTCCGAGTGGAAGAAAAGCGATTTCCGAAAGCTAAATAAGAAAGGGTTTTTTACAGATAGAGCACTCAGACTGCGGAATACCCTACCACAAGAGGTAGTAATGGCAGTTACTATAACAGCTTTTAAAAAAAAGGCTGGATGATTTCCTCAGTACACAAAACATTGTTGGTTATAAATGACTTAGTGACCAAATGTAGAACTGGTGGACGAAGTTTGAACTAGATGGACCTAGGTCTTTTTTCAACCTAAGTAACTATGTAACCATGTAATACAGTGCTCACATAGTGCCATACAGTGCTCACATAATGCCATATAGTACTCACATACAGTTAGGTTCAGAAATATTTGGACAGTGACACAAGTTTTGTTATTTTAGCTGTTTACAAAAACATGTTCAGAAATACAATTATATATATATAATATGGGCTGAAAGTGCACACTCCCAGCTGCAATATGAGAGTTTTCACATCCAAATCGGAGAAAGGGTTTAGGAATCATAGCTCTGTAATGCATAGCCTCCTCTTTTTCAAGGGACCAAAAGTAATTGGACAAGGGACTCTAAGGACTGCAATTAACTCTGAAGGCGTCTACCTCGTTAACCTGTAGTCAATGAAGTAGTTAAAAGGTCTGGGGTTGATTACAGGTGTGTGGTTTTGCATTTGGAAGCTGTTGCTGTGACCAGACAACATGCGGTCTAAGGAACTCTCAATTGAGGTGAAGCAGAACATCCTGAGGCTGAAAAAAAAGAAAAAATCCATCAGAGAGATAGCAGACATGCTTGGAGTAGCAAAATCAACAGTCGGGTACATTCTGAGAAAAAAGGAATTGACTGGTGAGCTTGGGAACTCAAAAAGGCCTGGGCGTCCATGGATGACAACAGTGGTGGATGATCGCCGCATACTTTCTTTAGTGAAGAAGAACCCGTTCACAACATCAACTGAAGTCCAGAACACTCTCAGTGAAGTAGGTGTATCTGTCTCTAAGTCAACAGTAAAGAGAAGACTCCATGAAAGTAAATACAAAGGGTTCACATCTAGATGCAAACCATTCATCAATTCCAAAAATAGACAGGCCAGAGTTAAATTTGCTGAAAAACATCTCATGAAGCCAGCTCAGTTCTGGAAAAGTATTCTATGGACAGATGAGACCAAGATCAACCTGTACCAGAATGATGGGAAGAAAAAAGTTTGGAGAAGAAAGGGAACGGCACATGATCCAAGGCACACCACATCTGTAAAACATGGTGGAGGCAACGTGATGGCATGGGCATGCATGGCTTTCAATGGCACTGGGTCACTTGTGTTTATTGATGACATAACTGCAGACAAGAGTAGCCGGATGAATTTTGAAGTGTACCGGGATATACTTTCAGCCCAGATTCAGCCAAATGCCGCAAAGTTGATCGGACGGCGCTTCATAGTACAGATGGACAATGACCCCAAGCATACAGCCAAAGCTACCCAGGAGTTCATGAGTGCAAAAAAGTGGAACATTCTGCAATGGCCAAGTCAATCACCAGATCTTAACCCAATTGAGCATGCATTTCACTTGCTCAAATCCAGACTTAAGACGGAAAGACCCACAAACAAGCAAGACCTGAAGGCTGCGGCTGTAAAGGCCTGGCAAAGCATTAAGAAGGAGGAAACCCAGCGTTTGGTGATGTCCATGGGTTCCAGACTTAAGGCAGTGATTGCCTCCAAAGGATTCGCAACAAAATATTGAAAATAAAAATATTTTGTTTGGGTTTGGTTTATTTGTCCAATTACTTTTGACCTCCTAAAATGTGGAGTGTTTGTAAAGAAATGTGTACAATTCCTACAATTTCTATCAGATATTTTTGTTCAAACCTTCAAATTAAACGTTACAATCTGCACTTGAATTCTGTTGTAGAGGTTTCATTTCAAATCCAATGTGGTGGCATGCAGAGCACAACTCGCGAAAATTGTGTCACTGTCCAAATATTTCTGGACCTAACTGTATACAAGTGCAGAAATATATTACACATTCACCACGTGAAAAGTGGGCCTGTGTACCCCCAAATGCAAGGGCTGAATTTTAGTCCTAGGCCGGCCCTGATCCAGACACAGATAACATACCACAACAGCTTTATGTTCATCCTATGGATTTAAGGCCACTTTACATGCAACGACATCGCTAATGAGATGTCGTTGGGGTCACGGAATTCGTGACGCACATCCGGCCTCGTTAGCGACGTCGTTGCGTGTGAAACGCACGAACGACCGTTAACGATCAAAATTACTTACCTTATCTTTGATTGTTGACGCGTCGTTCCTTTCCCAATTATCGTTGCTGTTGCAGGACACAGGTTGTTCGTCGTTCCTGCGGCAGCACACATCGCTATGTGTGACACCTCAGGAACGAGGAACATCACCTTACCTGCGACCGCCCACAATGAGGAAGGAAGGAGGTGGGCTGGATGTTCAGCCCGCTCATCTCCGCCCCTCCGCTTCTATTGGGCGGCCGCTTAGTGATGCCACTGTGACACCAAACGAACGGCCCCCTTAGAAAGGAGGCGGTTCGCCGGCCACAGCGACGTCGCTAAGTAGGTAAGTACGTGTGACTGGGAAAAACGAGATTGTGCTCCACGGGCAGTGATTTGCTCATGACGCACAACCGACGGGGGCGTGTGCCTTCACCAGCGACATCGATAGCGATATCGCTTTGTGTAAAGTGCCCTTTAGTCTGTATATATGCAGATCTTTAATGTCTGCTGTACTCATAGGCACCTGGCTTTCACTGCAACAGGGTTACCAAGCCCTAAATTCCTGTCTCTATAGGAAGGTCAGTTACATTTTTCATGTTATATTACTGGGGATGTGGATGTAAAGTTTGCTTCATTCTTATAATTGTTGTACACAGTTGTCCATTGCAGGAAGCACAGTGTCTCATCAAACTCCTGATAGGAGACTCGAATATGTCCTTGAACAGTTGGTAACTTATCTACATGGGACCTTACTTCTTAGCATTGTATAATCCATACTATCCTAAATTCATATACAGTATAGGTTGACAACTCTGTTTTTTCTGGTCATATGGATGATATTGGTAGCAACCTTTACTATGGTATATTTATATCTTGTTATAGAAAGCGCTGTGTATATTCCATGTTTTCTGTCCACACAATATACTAAAGGTATTTCCCCGTCAACTTGTGGTTTCACAGCTCGTCGTATAGTGCCCCAATTGGGGTATGACATCATACACATAATATATTATTTACTTTTGGGATAGTTAACTGTAGCCACCATAGGTATAGCCTTTTCTATTATGTCCAATTTAATAATTTATTTTTTCTAAACATGTCTCATTCACAGGAATTTAACCGTAGTGCATAACCTTTACCACATCGTGGCGAACGACCATCTACATATATAATGCTATGGTTTTTGCAAAGGTACTTACCTTCACTATATTGTTTTGACTCTTACGCCTTCTCTAAATAGTGGTACATAGGGATCATTTTTCACTTATCCACTACACCAGGCACCCCTTTTAGAAATCTATACCACCCTTTGACCCAATAACTTTACCTCATAAGACCCTGGGGTCCATCCGTTCTATTCTTTCTGTGTCACAACCTAATTTGATTATAGGAATTTATTTTACAGGCATGTTATATATTTTGAATACATGGGCACAAGTGATCACACGTCCGCTTCCATTTTGTGTACATACGGTAGGTATGTGTCGGTATGCTTGATGCACCATATTGTATATTGGGGGTTTGCTTACCTCTGTTTAAGATGATTAAAAAGAACCAACATTTAATGACATTAATAAATGTTTTGTTGTATCTTCCCTCTTCATAAACTAACAGAAGATTTTTTGCTGTAAATGTTTTTGAGAACTTTTTACAAATGTGATTGATACCTTGCACGTGATACATATTTATACAAAAAAAATCTCTGTATGTTGATTGTAAATATTTTTCTCTTTATGTCACCTGTTGTATTATACACATTCATATCCTTGACAAAGGCCGCAAATAAGGGACGAAACGTCAGAATTTGGAAAATTGTCTTTTGCCACAGCCAAAGTTGTGGCTGAGGATGCAGTGCTTGCCGTGTTTGTGCGGGAATCATCAATGTAATCTTCTCGTCTTCCTCCTCCTCCACCTCCTCTGCTGAGCTACTCAGCTGCGTGTGTGGCGCCCCTGGGACTCAGTCGCCACAGGGTATTGCATCTGACTTAAGGTGCAATGCTCATCCGGGTAAGAAGAGGTTAAAGAGGTGTTTTCTAGCTTACATAACACAATGAGTCAGTAGTTACACAACATCCTGTGCTCATGGCTTACACAACACAGTCAGCCAGCCTGGGAAATTCCCGGTTGCTGGGACAACCACTAGTGAGTCATCAGGAAGGTGGGGGCTGCCTGGGGAAGTGAGTGAGCACACACAGTTTCACTTCAGAACTTCAGAACAGTTTCAGGAGAGCACAGCTTGAGACAGGGAAGAGCAAGGCCTCTGTCTGTCCGGTACCCGGGGCTGACCGGGTACCGGACAGACAGAGAGAAGCAGGAGACGACCGGTTGGAGCTGTGAGATGGAGGAGCAACATGGTAGCCAGAGGGTGAGCCCCAACAGCCCCTTCAGGACCGGCACTACACAAGGTGCAGAAGCCCTAGGTTAGAACATACTTCATGTTGGACTACCAGAGACAGGAGCCACGGCCACGGTCGGGTCCATTACAAGTTTCACGCTGCCTGAGTACGGGACAGCAACTAAAGCCAAGGACACTGGGATCCCCAAGTAGCTTCATGGCATGGGGATCTACACTACAAGGTGCAAGCGTGCAAGGAGGAAGGTCTCACATGCTTCACAACACCGGTGGTGACCTCTGATTCATCCGGGATCGGCTGGGGCCCATCACGGTGATGACCGGTACTCCGAGGGTGCAGCACATGAACTGTGAGTAAAACACCTGGAACTGCAGCCCCTGTGTGATGTGTGAGACTCTGATTTGCTGGCGCCGTTGCCACACGCTTCAACACCAACGGCTCTTCCCCCGTCACTACCATCCTCCCTGGGGCTCGCTCCACCTGTGGAAAGCTGGACTATCTGAGCTGCATTGCCATCAGCCCCGGAGAAGAGTGACATCTCTCAGCGGCGGCTAAACTCTGGCCGCGCACCACGGGTGGCACTGCAAAGCAAACCCCCATCCCTTGTTACCCGTCACCTTGCACCCCTCTTTTGATGTAGCCGACGGGGCCACGGAGCTGGGTCAGGCAATTCACAGCAATCCCATACACCACTGGACCGGTGACTAGTAGCCCTGCATGTCCCATGGGGCGCTACACATGACTCTGGGTTCACACCAACTGGGATCTCCAACCTCATCATCCTCATTGTTGTCCCAGTCATCACACTGAGAGTCACTCTCCTCTTTCTGCCTTGACATCACAGTACAGTACGCATGCACCTCAGTTATCTGAGTCTCATCATCATCACCTCCACCCTGGGGCTTAACATTTAGTGATGAGGGACTGGATTCTGATTCGTCCGACCCCAGAACCAATTGACAAAGATTTTGGGCATCCGTACAGATGCTTTCCTCCTCATAGGTCTGGGAATCCTTGGACCAAACCTCTGATGCCCATGGAATAGAATATGTGAAAAGCTCTGCAGACTCGCTCATCTGTGGTTGCGCACAGTTAGTTGGGCAGTTGGAGAGTTGTGACACGGGAGGAAACAAGGGCAATTGGGGTGCCACCTCGGAGGACTGTACTGTGTGTGAAGTTGAGGTGGAGGAAGAGAAGGAGAGACCACTTGATGCAACACTTGCCATCTGTGCTGCCCCCGTGCCAGCAGACGCCTCTGCTCGGATTCGGACCTTCTTGGGCGGTGGCTTGAGGGTCTCTGGACCCGGGGTCTCGCGGACATGCCGAATAAAAGGGGGGGGGCGTAGATGTACGGGCTATGCCGTATTAAGTTCGTGATGCCACCCACGGTGTGAGGTGAAGTGGGACACCACCGCTGCTGTTGTGGGGCACCCGGGGGAGATGTCATGGCAGCTGGATGTTAACTCCTCCGTGGGTAGGGATGGTTGCCCCGGGACCCAGTGTCTTCGTGCAGGGTATAGCGATGGCAAGGGTCGGCGCGCCCAGGTGTGCGGGGGAATGTTTGGTTACTCACAGTAAATGAATCACAGGAGTCTTTTGATAAACCAAAGGTGCTGGTGGCCAGCCACCGCGGCCGGTTGCATTCAGGTCCCCCACCCAGGCTGGTGGTCACTGTCCTTTTTCTCTGCACTTGTTTTGTGTAAGGTGGACTGCCTGGTCTGGAACTCAGGAGTCCGCTCCCGGCTGGATGTGGCCTTAGGAGCTGTGCCCGCAGACGCTGACGCGTGGGATCTATGGGCCCTGGCGGTGGCTTTCTATCCCTATTGGTTGGCTGTTGTCTTCTATTAGTTACTTTGGGTGGGACAGGACCTATAATCCTTGCCTCAATTGGTTAATTAGCTAGGCCACTGTTTTCGGTCCTGGCTTCAGGGTCCGAGTACCCCCTCTGTGCTACGGTTTCCGGGTCAGTTCCCCGTGTCAGTACCGGCGGGCTACAACCCTGTCCCGGTCCACCTCGGTTCTTTCAAGCCATCTTCCCGTCTCCTGCTTACGGAGACCACCGTCTGCCACCTAGCCAAAGTACCAGGGCTCCGACCCTGGCACCGTTCAACTTGAACTTCCTCTGCTGGAGCTACCCCTAGCTCCAGCCCACACTCCTCTCAGCTTGAGCTACAGAAACTATCTGCTTGTTTTCCCGTCCCGGGCTGTCTAGACCCCTGGGTGGGTGTGCCCAACCTCTTGGTCACGCCCACTGGTGTGTCTGTTTTTCCCTAAGGGGGATGACTAGGGTTTCAGGTCGGCTGTGTGTTACCTAAGTGAGATATGGTGTTATGCGGGGGCCTATCTGTGATATAGTTATCTTTGGCTAGGACAAGCCGATGTTTGTTCAGTACAGCTTTCAGAAACTTTAGCACCTACCCCACGTATACCTTGAACACCACTCTTATACCCCCTTCCACCATGACCTCAGGATTTCCCACTCATTTTTTATATACTTTTTCCCTCTTTTAAGCAGCTGTTTCACAACCCTAGTGCCACAACTGTCAGTCACCTATCACTAAATTAACAATCACTATTTAGGTGATTATATGACAATTTTGACTTGGAGCATAGATGTGGCCCTATTTAGCTGAAGAAATAGCAATTTGGAGCTGGGATACAGATGTGGCCCTATTTAGATGCAAAAATAGCAATTTGGAGCTGCAACACAGATGCAGAAATAGCAATTTGAAGCTGGAACACAGATTTAGCTATATATTTAGAAGCAGAAATAGCAAGTTTTACCTGGACTTCATATTTTGCACTATTATGCCTGCTGTACACACTTCAATAAATCTTTCAATCCGTCGTCGGGGTCAAGTTGTAAGTGACGCACATCCTGCATCGTTCGTGACGTATTTGCGTGTGACACCTACGTGCGATCAAGATTGAACGAAAATACGGTGATCGCATACACGTCGTTTATTCCTCATACATTGGACGTTTTGTTGTATGAACCTAGTCAATTGTAACGTGTGACATCCCTCATACGATTTTGGTGTCTGATGCTATGTGCGCAGGTGTGCGCTCTGCACCGCAGCTTAAAAAAGGTCCGCTTCAGAGCGTTCTGAAGCGCCTCACAATGTCTGTCATTCACTAATCTCTGTCAGTCGGTCACTATCTCTGTCCCTCACTCTCTGTCCATGTCAGTCTATCCCCCTCTCTCACATACTCACCGATCCCCGGCGCTGCACGGCATTCACACTGCTCCGGCGGCTTTTACTGTTTTGAAAAAGCCGGCCGCCCATTAAACAATCTCGTATTCCCTGCTTTCCCCGCCCACCGGCGCCTATGATTGGTTACAGTGAGACACGCCCCCACGCTGAGTGACAGGTGTCACACTGCACCCAATCACAGCAGCCGGTGGGCGTGTCTATACTGTGTAGTGAAATAAATAATTAAATAATTAAAAAAAACGGCGTGTGGTCCCCCCCAATTTTAAAACCAGCCAGATAAAGCCATACGGCTGAAGGCTGGTATTCTCAGGTTGGGGAGCTCCACGTTATGGGGAGCCCCCCAGCCTAACAATATCAGCCAACAGCCGCCCAGAATTGCCGCATACATTATATGCGACAGTTCTGGGGCTGTACCCGGCTCTTCCCGATTTGCCCTGATGCGTTGGCAAATCGGGGTAATAAGGAGTTATTGGCAGCCCAGAGCTACCAATAAGTCCTAGATTAATCATGTCAGGCATCTATGAGACACCTTCCATGATTAATCTGTAAATTACAGTAAATAAACACACACACGCCCGAAAAAATCCTTTATTAGAAATAAAAAACACACACATATACCCTGGTTCACCACTTTAATCAGCCCCAAAAAGCCCTCCATGTCCGGCGTAATCCAGGATGGTCCAGCGTCGCTTCCAGCGCTGCTGCATGGAGGTGACCGGAGCTGCAGCAGACCGCCCACCGGCTGCTGTGATTGGGTGCAGTGTGACACCTGTCACTCAGCGTGGGGGCGTGTCTCACTGTAACCAATCATAGGTGCCGGTGGGCGGGGAAAGCAGGGAATACGAGATTGTTTAATGGGCGGCCGGCTTTTTCAAAATAGTAAAAGCCGCCGGAGCAGTGTGAATGCCGTGCAGCGCCGGGGATCGGGAATCGGTGAGTATGAGAGAGGGCTGCTCAATTCAGTTTACTCAGGAGTTTAGCGGTCACCGGTGAGCCCTTCACAGGTGACCGCTAATCAGGACGCGACACAGACAGAGCCGCAGCATGACAATGAAGTCGGGTGAAGTTCACCCGAGTTCATTCTGACAGTGCGGCTCTGTCTGTGTCTGCTGTCATCTGCCATTCAGCTCTGCTACATGGCTGTCTGTGTCTGCTGTTAGCGGCCATGTAGCAGAGCTGAATGGCAGATGACATAGTAAAAACGCATCCCTACACATTACACACGCTTGGCAAGTCAATAAATAAAAAAAAAAAAAGGTGCCCAATGCATACGTCACAGAGCACATGATCTAAAGGATCGCACACAAAATTGATCAATTTAACATAGACTACTAACGCACGTGTGACAGCAAATGAACGACCTACGTGCAATCTCATTCAATCGCATATGCGACCTGGGCGTGTCACATCGCATACGAGATCGCACACCTAATTGTAAGGTGTAAAGCTGGCTTTAGATGCAGAAATAGCAAGTTTGAGGGGGAGCATACAATTAGCTATCACTAGATGATGAAATGCCAATATGTGGCACACAGCGTTCCCTACACTGTACTTCCCTATTCTACATTATCGCCCTACATCCTAAATATCTGAACTAACTATGATTAAACCCCTAGTTAAGGTAACTGTCTATCAGCAGTGGCGGCAGCATCGCCCCAAAGCTTTAGCAATCACAAAATGGTGTTTTCGCCCTATGTGCGCATTTTATATGTAGAGGGACATGTGACTTAGGCCAATGACACAAGTCCTTGTGTCTGAAAGTTGTGTATGTTTTCTGCGCCCTGATTGGCTGCCAGAAAATCTACACATAAGGGAAAAATTAGTCTGTTGCTCCTCTGACTTCTCCCCACCCCTCATCAAACATGTCCCCATGCTCATTATACAGCACCACTATAGTAGCCAAAGTAACAGTAAAGTATTAGAACAGCTACAAACAGTTATCGAACAAAACCGAACATTGCCGACTTTTGTGAAAAGTGCCTGGTTTTCTGAGCCTGAGCCAAGGCTCATACCGAATTAGAGATTGGCGAACCTTTATCGAACAAGTTCGCTCATCGTTAATCGTCAAGCAATTTTCAGTTATTTTGTATTTTAATTACTCCTTATTAGCAAGATCCTGTCATGTGATGTATGGTCCAAACTCATTAGGTGTCACGGCGGCGTCGGGCTCTGTTCACACTTCAGAGTCTGACAGTCAACCTGATGTCTCCTAGTTCAGCCAGAGCTGGGCATCAGTTGTTTCATGTGCACTGTTACTCAGTCCTGCAGGAGTTATTTCCTGCTGATCTGGGGAACTCTGCTAGGTGCTCAAATTGCTAATTGCCAACCAGAGCAGTCTATTTGCTATATAATGTACTGCATCCTGCTGCTCAGTGCCGATAATAGCTTGAGCTTGTGCAGCAATTTCAGTCTTATTGTGGTGATCCAATCTGTTCATCTGTGGTGTGCTTACTGTGTGGTGCGGAAGTTTCCTGATTGTCTGTTTACTTCCTCCCTTTTATGTTATTTTCCCCTGTGCACGTATTTATGCTCCTTTGTGTTTCATTGCAGTCCACGTTAACTTGTGGGGTTTGTGACATACGTTCCAGGCTTACCCCTTGGGTGAAGTAGCTACACCAAGACATGGACAGGAGTTAGGATCATGCTGGCAACTCAGACCTCACTACCATCAAGCGTACTTCTGAGCTAAGGGACAGCGCAGGGTCCCCAGTCTGAGGACCAGCTTAGGTGTCCAGTCATCTAATCCCCGTGACAAATCCTTTCTTGCTAATTAAATCAAAACCTGATTACATAGAAAACCTGAAAACCTGATCTTCCTGCAAGTTCATTGCATTTACTCAATAACCTGATACATTGTACATTAGCTGCATGTAAAAGACTGGAGGTTCATTTATACTGCATAATGTGTAGCGTAAGATTGGGTCCACACTAGGTTGAAACCCACTATCAGGTGCAGGCGTTTAGAAGGTATGCACGTGGCCACTGGAGGACACTGACAAAAAAGGACCTCTGTGCGAGAATAGTAAATTTAGTAAATTTGCCCTTTTGCAGTGCAATAGCTCATCATATCGAACAATCCCAACTGCTTTGGAGGTAGAAATGGGCCCTCTTAAATATTGGGCCTCTGTGCAGTTGCATAGGCTGCACCAATGATATGTCTGCCCCTGCATCCAAAGGAATAAACTGTAAGAAATCTATATAATAGGGTATGTATTTCTTTGTAATAACTCTCAGTACAGTAAAGCACAGTCCGCTGCGCTTTTATACACAGGTAAACAAATGGTATGTAATAACATACTTAGGTGCCAGAAGCCAAAAAAAACCCCACACTTTTGGTCTTTGGCTGATAAATGGTTGCCTAAGGAGACATTACAGTGTATGTCATGAAAAGCACCCCCTCATACTACACTGTGTGCAGAATTATTAGGCAAATGAGTATTTTGATCACATGATACTTTTTATACATGTTGTCCTATTCCAAGCTGTTTAGGCTTGAGAGCCAACTACCAATTAAGTAAATCAGGTGATGTGCATCTCTGTAATGAGGAGGGGTGGGGTGTAATGACATCAACACCCTATCTAAGGTGTGCTTAATTATTAGGCAACTTCCTTTCCTTTGGCAAAATGGGTCAGAAAAGAGATTTGACGTTCTCTGAAAAGTCCAAAATTGTGAGATGTCTTGCAGAGGGATGCAGCAGTCTTGAAATTGCCAAACTTTTGAAGTGTGATCACCAAACAATCAAGCGTTTCATGGCAAATAGCCAACAGGGTCGCAAGAAGCGTGTTGGGCAAAAAAGGCGCAAAATAACTGCCCATGAATTGAGGAAAATCAAGCGTGAAGCTGCCAAGATGCCATTTGCCACCAGTTTGACCATATTTCAGAGTTGCAACATTACTGGAGTATCCAATGTACAACGTAATCCATACTCAGGGACATGGCCAAGGTAAGGAAGGCTGAAAAACGACCACCTTTGAACAAGAAACATAAGATAAAATGTCAAGACTGGGCCAAGAAATATCTTAAGACTGATTTTTCAAAGGTTTTATGGACTGATGAAATGAGAGTGACTTTTGATGAGCCAGATGTATGGGCCAGAGGCTGGATCAGTAAGTGCAGAGAGCTCCACTCCGACTCAGATGCCAGCAAGGTGGAGGTGGGGTACTGGTATGGGCTGGTATCATCAAAGATGAACTTGTGGGACCTTTTTGGGTTGAGGATGGAGTGACGCTCAACTCCCAGACCTACTGCCAGTTTCTGAAAGACAACTTCTTCAAGCAGTGGTACAGGAAGAAGTCAGTATCGTTTAAGAAAAACATGATTTTCATGCAGGACAATGCTCCATCACATGATTCCAACTACTCCACAGCATGGCTGGCCAGTAAAGGTCTAAAAGATGAAAAAATAATGACATGGCCCCCTTGTTCACCTGATTTGAACCCCATAGAGAACCTGTGGTCCCTCATAAAATGTGAGATCTACAGGGAGGGAAAACAGTACACTTCTGCTGCAAACAATGTTGATCGTAAACAGATCAAGCAACTGACAGAATCTATAGATGGTAGGCTGTTGAGTGTCATAATAAAGAAAGGTGGCTATATTGGTCACTAATTTTGGGGGGTTTTGTTTTTGCATGTCAGAAATGTTTATTTCTAAATTTTTGCAGTTATATTGGTTTACCTGGTGAAAATAAACAAGTGAGATGGGAATTTATTTGGTTTTTATTAAGTTGCCTAATAATTCTGCACAGTAATAGTTACCTGCACACAGATATCAGATAACAGATATCTTGCTAATATAGCCAAATTTTAAAAGAATCCCACTCCAACTTCCAAAAATATTAAGCTTTGATATTTATGAGTCTTTTGGGTTGATTGAGAACATAGTTGTTGATCAATAATAAAAAAAATCCTCTGAAATATAACTTGCCTAATAAATCTTCACACGGTGTATAGACCAGGTGCACAGGCACAATGTTTGCTGGTCGGCAGACGTTTAATTACCTGTTCACAATGAAAAAGTAGGGTTGCCAACTATAGTTTGTTCTTTGGATGGGCACTGAATTATCATAATAGATTGTTCAGTGTGTATAGGGTGCCATTGTTTTCTGCAGTGTGAGAAATGAAAAGATCATTTTAGCCAACAACTGTTTTCCTCTTTCGTTGGGTGATTGACAGCCTGTTGTGAAATAAGCGTTTCTGTGAAAGCTCATATATAATCATGCAGTGTAAATGTACCATAAGGCAGGATATTTTATTAGGCTCTAAATGTGAACCGGATTGGTGAAAATAGCAAAGGATTGAAACATAAAATACATCAGAAAGCTGCATAACTTTTCATTATAGAAAAATTCATCTTTATTAATTTAAGATTTGAAAATCAAATTTAATTTTATCATAAAAAGTCTTACACTTCTGGAAATTATTCTATTCCCTGATACTAGCAATTTGCCATCTATGTCCTTAAACATTGATTGATTTTTTTTTCTTATATAATGCTCTGGATCCAATTCTAGCTTTTCCGTTGCTTGACAAGAAAATTGAAATCGCGCCCCTTAACACACGGCAATTTAGATCTGAATTTGCACAAATACAATGATGACATTTTATTTCCTTAGGTTTTGCTTTTACGGTATTCATTCATTACACTATAATTACATTATACAGTGATTTTGGTGCCAATGATGTCTCAATGGTTTTATAGTAAGTTTATGGAACTGATTAAGAATATGACTTTGGTTTTGCCAGATTGGCTCTAGTTTCTGAGATATTTAATTGTTAATTAATAAAAGTAATGCAATATACTGTAATTGGAAAGCATTCAGAATTGCAAGAATATTATTATTTTTCTTACAATTAGTAAGTAAACAGTCTAAAATCATACAAAAAAAATCTCACAGTGACAGGAAAAGTTATATATGATTTGATTAATTAATGCAATATTAATTAGTTATTAATTTTTATTAATGTCAATGCTTAAAAAAAACAAAACAAAAAAAAAAACAGTTTATGTGATTTCCTTTTATGTGTCTCATCAGGATAATCACATTGGAGACTCCAACAGTATTCTGCCATGACGTGTATGATACATCTGCCTTCATATATATGTCCCATCTGTCATCATGTGTATGCCCTATCTGCCATCATGTTTATTTCCCATCTGCCTTGATATCTCTCCTCCATCCTCTTTACATTGTGGTGGAACCTCTTATCTTGTTCCTCGATGAAGTCTCCAAGGTTATCTAGAAATCTGTTTAAATGGCTGTGGAGAATTTCTGAAGTTAGTGATCATATCTTGCACCAATTCTTCATAATTCTCTGCTCTGTAATTACCCAAGTGTTCTTCACAACAGAGACAAAACTCTTCCAGTGTGAAGCTTCAGTTTCATTCATGCATTCGGTAAAATTGGAATTGTTCATGAGTTTATGAATATGAGGACCATTAAAGATTCTAGATTTTAGTTTTTCCATGCTTAGTCCAGGGAATGTTCTACATATGTATTTGACGCAATGCCCTGATTTGTCCAAAGCCCTATCAAACTGCTTCATTAATTACAGTTTATTATGAAACACCAGGAGAATGATCTTGTTCTTGTCCACTAGCAGCTTGTTGATGATATTTTCAGCGCCAACAATCATATATTTCCTTGTAGGCCATGACACATGTGTCCAATGATCTTGCTTTGCCCTGCTATGCTAGAGGCACATGAAGCATGGGTATTTTGTGTATCCAGATTGCTGAAGCAAGTCGTTCACATCTTCAGATCAGCACAAATCGACTACTAATGTTTCAAATAACGGATATTCTGTAATATGATTTTTTCATTTTCATATTCTTCTTTAAATTTTGTTGAGCCAGCAATAGTAAGAGATACATAAAGAGCACACATTTCAAGCCTTTTTAGAGCGGTCTATAAAAAACGCAGGTCTTCTGGTCAATTTTCTGTTATTTCTATTTGAAGTACAATTCCTGGAATATCTTTGCAGTATACAAGTTCATCCTCTTGATTCAAAAATGGGAGAAGCCTCTCTTCTCTTGTTCAATAGGCTGTAATTTTAACTTTTAATAAGATTTTGTTCATGAAGTCTGTACTAGTGATGGGCGGACCCGGATTTTAAAAGTCCGCGCTTGTTCAAAAGATCCCAAGTGCTGACCCCGAGCCCAGAGTTTTAAGAGAACTCAGGGTAACAATCTGGGTCCGGCCACCCGGGAAATTAAAAAAAAAAATCAAAGAAAATAAGAATAAAGCAAGTGCTTGATACTTACCGATCTGCATGGCTATAACTCTACTTCAGGGCCACTCATTCTACTTCCAGGGCCACTCATTATCCTTCATATATATTCACTGCTTTCCCCGTTGACCTGCGGTCCCAGTGTCTCTGACTGGTTGCAGTCAGACAGCTAACCAAGCCTGTGTGACAGCATGTCTGACTGCAACCTATCAGAGATGCTGTGTCTGTGTCTAGGTTGATGTAAAAATAAATAAATAAATTAAAAAATTGGTGTACTTTCCCCCCATTATGATTACTATTATGATACCCAGCATAGATTAAGCATATTACTACAGACTGCAGCCCCCAGACGTGTGCTTATCCTAGCTGTGCATGAAAATAAGGGGAACCGTAAGCAGCTTTTTTAAAATTATTTAAATAATTCTTAAAAACTGGCTTGCGGTTCCCCCCAAGTTTTAGAACCAGCCATGATAAAGCGAACTGCTGGAAGCTGGTATTTTCAGGCTGGGGAGGCCAATAATCATTGGGCCCACTAGCTTAAAAATAGCAGCCTGCAGCCTCCCAGGATTGTCTCATCCATTAGATGCAACAATCCTGGAACTTTACCAGTCTCATCCCAATTGCCCTGCTGTGATGACAATCAGGTTAGTAAGCGGTTCATAACAGCTCACAGCTGCTTCTAAGCCCTAGATAACTAATGGGAGGCATCTATGAGACCCCCCATTACTAAAGTGTAAGTGAAAAGAAATAAACACAAACACGGAAAAAAATCCTTTTTTTGAAATAAAATACAAAAAGAACACACCCTCTTTCACCCCTTTATTAACTGCAAAAACACCCAGGTCCGACATAATCCACACATGGTCCCATGACAATTCCAGCTTTGCTACATCTGAACTGACAGCACAAAGCCATACAACATGACCACCCGCTGTGAGCTTCAGGCAGAGACTGAGCCGAGTAATGAGCGGAAACGTCACTCAGGTTATTTGTGGTTATAGCTGGAGGTTCCTATGGTCCTCCACCTCTGATCTCAGGTTAAATGACCTCAGGTGACCTCATTTTCAACCATGTAGTCTTCACAGATGTAGCAGAGTATATCAGGATTGTTAATAAAGTCATAAAATTTACATGTATTTACTGTATATACTTATTAAGACAGAACTTTTGGGGCATAAACCAAGACTAGGTTGACAAACGTTTACTGTAGTCGACTTCTTTCCTCAGCAAATTTACAATAGAATTCTGACTTTAAAAAGTTGCTTTTATAGCATTGCAGGCCTACAAATTGAAACACAAAATAATTCTATGGGATATTTCATTACTTAATAAATTGTTAAAGAGTGAAAAGACAGACCAAATTCTACTGCATTTGTTATCACACACTAGTTGGGGGAATGCATTATTTTCATGTATGTCTATTAAGTTATAAACTAGAACCAATTCAGCAGCAGTAATGGAATTTTTTAATTTAGCACACTCAAAATACCATAAATCCATTCCATAAATCTTGGTATCTATAAAACAAATTTTTGTAGACCTGTGTTATTATTTAGTCCCATTAGGACAGGTGATATATATATATATATATATATATATATATATATATATATATATATATAGCAATACCGCAGTATTGAAAAATATACAGTAGAACAAATCACTGTTTTTGAAGAAATGAACCATTGGTACATTAATACAACACCAAAACACCAAAATCCCCTTTGGTACATATACATGGCACCAAAACCAACAGGAAAACATGAATGCATCCCCAGAACCACCATAAGTACATGAATTTATAAACGAGCATAGTGCAGCAATCATTTGTAATGAAATGTCTTCTCCCACACTATACATTGGAATGACATTAAGCTACAACTTCTAGTTCTTAACAATGGTTAGGAGATGTTGACTGTTGCTACCAGTCATCATCAGACTGTGCTACATATAAGTACCACAGTGCTGATTAGGCACAGTCAGTATCACAAACAAACATTTACACCTCTGTATTTTATAGGTGACATCTTTGATCATTGGAGTTCTCATACCTTTCATCTCCATCTGGCCCAGTCGCCATTGGTCCTATGACCTTCTGCAGTACATGTCAACATGGTTGCTTTAAAAATATTTGAGTCAATGTAATGTTCCTAAATACAAATATCAGCCCACACTGTGTTCCTAAATAATAATTGCCATCACGCTTCCTGCACAAAATGGCCCCTATACTATCTCTCTTACAGTACATAGCCTCCACTCTGCCATTCCCTATAAAATATTGCCTCCACAGTGAGTGTGACCACTGCCAATATTACACATTATGCTGGTCACACAACAACCCTATACACAGTATGATCGCCCCTACAAACAGTATCATGGCCTACCCACAGTACTAATATACACATTATAATGCATAATGTCAAAAGCACTCTTATTCACAGTATGATGCCTCACAGATCCCCATACACAGTGTGATGGACAACAAAGCCCGCTTTACAAAATTTGATGGCTCACAACCCCCTATATACAGTATGATAGCTTTATAGCTCCCCTATATACAGTATGAGACCCTTTAGACCTCAACTTATAGTATAATATCCCAAAATCTCCCATGTACAATACAATATCTGGTAAAATTGTACCAATTAAAAATCTCATATCATCCCATGAAAAACAAGCCCTCACATGACTCTGTCGGCAGAAATATATAAAAATGATGGTGCTCAAAACATGCTGATGCACAAACTTTTTTTGTAATTAAAGCATTTTTTTAGTGTGTGATAGTCAAATATAAAAAAATCTATCTAAATCTGGTATCGCTGTAATTGTAGTGACCTGAGGAATAAAACCATCTTATCAGGCTAAAATCTTTATATAGAACTAAGTCAACAGCCATCAGAGAAAAGCTGCATCAATTGACAGAAATGGTGTTTTAGGGTCCCGTTACACGCAGTGACGTTTCAGCGACCCCGACAACGATATGACCTGGTCAGGATCGCTGGTACGTCGCTATATGGTCACTAGTGAGCTGGCAAACAGGCAGATCTAATTAGCGATGCAGCAACGATATGGCGATCCGTATAACGACCTCGCTGGTCGTTGGGACCCTGTCACACAGCAGCTATTCTGTCGACTCAGACCTTGATAGAGGCGTAGTGTTTCCACCCAGGCGTGCCAACGAGATAATTCGTCATTGTTATGACGTCAAACACAACTATGCATGCTGCACAGCGGGACACCAACGATTAAAAAATATACCAGGACATTCAGGTACGATCGGCGATATCGCAGTGGGGGGCCAGTCTCGCTGCTATGTGACACAATAGCAAGGTCACTGTTGCGTCACAAAACCTGTGACGTTTCAGTGCTCTCGCTAATGACATCGCTATGTGTAACGGGGCCTTAAGACTGAAGAGCCGTATGTGCTGCCCCCCAGAGCTGTATGTTTTGGCATCCCAGAGCCGTGTGTTCAGGCCCCCCAGAGCCGCGTGTGCGGCCCCCCCAGAGCCACGTGTGTACATTTCTCAGCTGCCCCATCATAAGCTACAACCCCCTGCATTAAAAGGAGATAACTACAACAGTGTGGGTGTGTCTGGGTGCAGCAGGGCCCGAGCGTGTGTCTGGGTGCAGCAGGGCCCGAACGTGTGTCTGGGTGCAGCAGGGCCCGAGCGTGTGTCTGGGTGCAGCAGGGCCCGAGCGTTTGTCTGGGTGCAGCAGGGATCGAGCATGTGTCTGTGTGCAGCAGGGCCCGAGCGTATGTCTGGGTGCAGTAGGGCCCGAGCATGTGTCTGGGTGCAGCAGAGCCGAGCGTGTGTCTGGGTGCAGCAGAGCCGAGCGTCTGTCTGGGTGCAGCAGAGTCGAGCGTGTGTCTGGGTGCAGCAGAGTCGAGCATGTGTCTGGGTGCAGTAGAGCCGAGCGTGTGTCTGGGTGCAGTAGAGCCGAGCGTGTGTCTGGGTGCAGCAGAGCTGTGTGTGCCTCGGTGTAGCAAAGATGAGTGTGTCTGTGTGCCCCAGAGCTGAGTGTCTGTCTGCAACAGAAATGTGTGTGTCTGTGTGCAACAGAGCTTTGAGTATTTGTGTGCAGTAGAGATGTGTGCAGTAGAGATGTGTGTAGATATACTCTTTGGGCAGCAGACTGTGTATTTTCTCTAGGCAGCAGAGCTGTGTGTGCAGCAGAGCATTGTGAATATGTGCTGTTTGGGCAGCGCACCAGAGATGTGTGCAGCAAAGCTGTGTGTATATATACACTGTGTGCAGAATTCTTAGGCAAATGAGTATTTTTATCACATGATACTTTTTATACATGTTGTCCTACTCCAAGCTTTATAGGCTTGAGAGCCAACTACCAATTAAGTAAATCAGGTGATATGCATCTCTGTAATGAGGAGAGGTGTGGTGTAATGACATCAACATCCTATATAAGGTGTGCTTAATTATTAGGAAACCTTTACTTTGGCAAAATGGGTCAGAAGAGAGATTTGACGGGCTCTGAAAAGTCCAAAATTGAGAGATGTCTTGCAGAGGTCTTATCTGAGGTGGACCCCTCCTTAGCACTTCTTCAGAGTAGATAGTGTCCAATTTCTGGTTAGGCTAGCCTTGAATAAATCACGGAAATGGTGGTTCCTGTACTCCCTGCAAATGTAGTGGGGATTTAATTATCCTAGTGGACTTGGGTGATTCACTATAGGAAGTAGTCCATATCATCAGATGAGTAAGCTTATCCTTATCTTTTCAATACCTTTTTGTCTCTTATCATCAGAGACATTTTTAACGTTGTCCAAGTGTTGTTTTTGGTAGTACATAGTGTTGGGTATAATAGGGTATAGTGTGATGGAAACAGAATGTTTCTCCTTATATGGTCAGCTGCCTCATATAGTCCTTGAATCTGGGGATATTTATTCCCCTATCCCCTATCCCCCTATTTAATTTTGGCATCCGTACAGAGCGCGGTTTGACAGGTCTGCCTGTTGTTATGGCAGCGCGCTCGTGTTCGGGGTGTGGGCGTTGAATGCTCGTATCAACAGCAATACGTCATGAATTAATGAGGCATGACTGTGGAGCATGCGCAATGTTATCTCGCTTGCTTGACTGGTCTGCCTGTTGTTATGGCAGCGCGCTCGTGTTCGGGGTGTGGGCGTTGACTGCTCGTATCAACAGCAATACGTCATGAATTAATGAGGCATGACCGTTGAGCATTCGCAATGTTACCTCGCTTGCTTGACAGGTCTGCCTGTTGTTATGGCAGCGCGCTCGTGTTCGGGGTGTGGGCGTTGACTGCTCGTATCAACAGCAATACGTCATGAATTAATGAGGCATGACCGTGGAGCATGCGCAATGTGTACCTCGCTTGCTCTAGTGGTAGAATGAAAATGGACATGCGCACTATACCAATTGGAGACAGAAGCCCATCATTGTACACCTGTGACTATGTTACTCTCGTTTATTTGATATGGTCTATTTAAGCTGCCGGCATAATGGCGGCGGCTGCTGCCATATGAAGACATGTACCATCATTAGAATTTTTCCCTGTCTCCCTGGGCCTCCTGATGAACCGGATTAGAGGGCGGAGAAACGCGTCGAGGCAGTGCGAATGCACTTGATAAAGGGAAGTTAATGCATCAGCTTAAAATGATATTTATTCATGTGTACTGATTGTATAGACTGGCATCGTTCCAGAGGTTGGGATTTGCTTTAAAGCAAGTTTAATGTGTTATCTTAAATTTTTGGGATGACCTGGCAATTGGACTATTTCCTCCCCTGCATCTGAATTTATTCTGGTCAAAATTGGGGTATACCAATCTGATCTAGTTATCGGGGCGCTGTGGTACCTAGTATCCCTGTTTTTTTGATGGATGATCAGTGAACTAGACAGTTTGGTTTTTGTTCCCTGTGCATAAACCAATGACCAGCTATTTTGAGCATATTATTTAGATAGCTGGTTGGGGCATGTATTATCCCTATACATGAATTAATGACCAGCTGAATTTGAGCATATTAATTGAATAAGGGGTAGTGACATCTATTTTCCCTGTATATGAATTATGACCAGCTGAATTGGAGCATATTGAACAGGTGGCGTGATATTTTGCCCCCTCCTTAGGCTGTGTGGTGGGGGAAAGAGTCCAACCAATAATATAGAAGTTACTTGCTCAGGCATTTCTCCGCATATGGTAGGGTATTTAATAGGCTAAGTCAGGGATAGCCACCGAGGAACGGGGGCGCCCGGCTAAGTTAAGGTGATTTACCTCCGTCGGTAGGAAGGTGTGAGGTGGTAGGTCCTAAATAGGGCCAGATTAATCCCATTTGGGAGCCCATACCCCCGGCTTTACTACCTCTGATTGTATCTAGTATAGGGGTGGCTACCCTGGTGTATATTTATATTACCCTGATAAACTTTTGTAGGTGAATCACTTGGGAATTTTTAAGATATATTTAATAAAAATTGAATTTTAATAAGGGATTGTTTTTTCACTATATATGTACTTTTTGACTTCCCTAAAAAACATTTTTGGTTGTTAGCTTTTTATTTTCATGGCGGGTTTCCTTTCAGGGACTTTGGACACTGCTAATTGGCTGGAGGACGCGGAGGAGGTCTTCTCAGTTGATGGTGTTTCAACAATAGACCAAGGGGGGACATCCCTTAAAACCATTTTTAGGGAATTACAGGAGGAATATTTTGAGAATTTAAGATCCTGGTGGGAGGTGAAGACAATTGAGAGTTATATTAAGAACAACATAGTACCTAGAGGTCTGCGCATTAATATTTCTCCTGCCCCTAGACTGAGGGACCCTGATTTCTTGGCTTTGTGGGAACAAGAATCTATCGCTTCGTCGATTAGATTTATGACCATTATATTGGATAAAGAAAAGAAAAATTTGTTGGATTCAGGTTTGAGATTGGATAATCTTAGGAAAAAAGCTCTGGAACATAAATCGGAGACAGAGTTTAGTAGGAAAGAAGCCACCCTCCAGAACAACGTTGAAAAACATCAGATTACTCTTAAAAAACGTAAACAAAAACAGTTCGTAAGAGATCTGGGGGACTTCAAAGAGAAGAGGGCGTACAACTTTAATTTGAGTTACGCAGCACCGACATACACTGACATATCTTCCTCAGACCAGGAAACTTCAGACTCTGAAAGACCTGAGTGAAGGGGTGCAAATAGAGGAGGAGGGAGGGGTAATAGAGGCAGACGAAACAACAGGGGAAGATGGACAAATTGGTGGGGCAACCGCCAATATCCCCAAACCATGGGAGGACAAATGGCATCTGGAACTTTGGTTCCCAATGCCTCAGTCTCTGGAAATTCTGGTTCGTCTGCTCATGCTTCTCCCTCTTCATCTTTGGCTCCTTCATCTGCCTCTTTTTTAGAGAGGGAGGCCCCCAACAGATATGGTCTGAGAAATCGCAACACATAAGCGGCGATAGAGCGGCAGGTCAGATTATCAATCTTTCCTCGGTATCCCTTACTCCGGATATGAGGTCCTTACTGCACAAGGGTCTTTCCTTTGTTCCTCGGACTGGCTTTGACAAGTTTGAGTGGACTAAGGACATCCATCTTTTTGGCCGTAAACTTAAATGGCATAAATTTTTTAAAAATAATGACCGGGAAAAATGTGCGGAATTGGGCATTGATCTGGAAGATTTGGGAGTTTTCAATGCATTGACAGACCTGCTGGAGGAGGGAGAGTCTACTCGAGGCCTGGGACCATTTACCACATTAAAGAAAAAAAGCCATAGACAGCCACCGGTGAGTGAACTAAATAGCATTGACATTTTTGTGAAAGTTGTTGAGGAAGAATTGAGTAAGATCAATTATATGGAGGGGGTGGATAATTTGTCTGAAGGAGAGAGGCTGGCGTTACGAACTCTGAGGGAGGAACAAAATGTTATCGTGAAGTCTTCGGACAAGGGTGGGAATCTGGTACTCATGGACCATGGACCGTATAGAGAGATGTGTCTAAGTATATTGAAAGATAGGGACACATACAATATACTAGATAATGATCCAACTAAAATATTTTGTGCTGGATTGGTAGAAAAGCTAGACGAGGCGTTGGATAAACGGTTAATCTCTAAGAACGAGTATGAATTCATGGTGCCTGTGAGTCCCATGATTCCCACTTTCTATACGATACCAAAAATTCACAAGGGTATAGATCCCCTCAGAGGCAGACCGATTGTGTCAGGAATAGGGTCTGTGACGCAGAATGTTAGTATCTATCTGGACAATATCCTGAGACCTTTCGTTTCGACCCTCCCCTCATATATACGGGATACACCGGACTTACTTATGAAGATTCAAGACATGTCGGTGGAAGGTGATTTTTATCTGGCCTCCATCGATGTGGAATCTTTATATAGTTCTATTCCACATGAAAGGGGTTTGGAGGCGGTTAGCCATTTCCTCCGATCCAGAGCAAATTTCCTGTGGGATCATAACAATCTGGTAATGGACTTGCTCAATTTTGTACTCACGCACAATTATTTCATGTTCGACAGTAAGTACTTCCATCAGCTCAGGGGCACTGCGATGGGGAGCTCATGTGCTCCCTCTTATGCAAATTTGTTCCTGGGCTGGTGGGAGGAAACTGTCGTTTTTGAAGATGATACCTCATGGTGGGTCCCGCTCATCCTATATTGGGGTAGATATATTGATGACGTTCTAGTCATATGGGTGGGTACCCAACAAGAATTCCTTGAATTTATGCGATATATAAATGTCAATGATATAAATTTGAGATTCACCCACCACATTCATAGATCACATTTGGCTTTCTTGGATGTGGAAATTGGTATTGAGGATAATGGCACTCTATCAACCAGGACCTATAGGAAGCCAACCTCCACAAATAGCCTCCTACACTGGGACAGTTTCCATCCCACTTCTCTTAAAAAAGGCATACCTAAAGGCCAATATTTAAGGGTGAGGAGGAACTGTTCCAGCGATCGAGATTTCTATGAACAAGCCAGGGATCTTAGGACACGCTTTAGAGAAAGGGGCTACCCGCATGATGTGCTCAGTAAGGCCTTTCGACACGCTCAGGCAAAGGAACGCGGTCCACTACTGCAGACAAATCAAAGGCAGAACACAGAGGGGGACCTAATCAGAATTATCGGTACATATGACAATCAATCCGATAGAGTGTTCCAGATACTGCGGAGGCATTGGGGGATTCTTAGAGCCGATCCTGATTTGATGGATGTCCTTTCTCCATGACCTATGGTCACCTTCAGAAAAGGGGGCTCCTTAAGAGATCAACTGGTGCACAGCCACTACAGTCGACCAGTGCCGGCGGGCACGTGGCTGGACCGGCGGCCTTTAGGCACTTTTCGTTGTGGTGGTTGCAAGTACTGTGACTGGATTAAACAGTGCAAATCGGTCATTAGTGCTAGCACTGGTCGTGAATATTACCTGAGGGATTTTGCTAATTGTAAAAGTGAAGGTCTAGTCTATCTTGCAACATGTGATTGCCCACTTGATTATGTGGGAAAAACCAGGAGGGAATTGAGAAGACGCATAGGGGAACATGTCGGTGACATCAGACATAAAAGAGAGACCCCGATAGCGAGACATGTTTGGGACTTTCACCAGGGTAATGTTAAATCAATTTTTTTTAGAGTACTGGAGGTGATCAGACGAAATCCCAGAGGAGGTGACTGGGATAATAGGATTTTGAGGAAGGAATGTCAGTGGATATTTCGCTTAAAACCCCAATCCCCAAATGGTTTAAATGAACAACTAAATTACACACCATTTATCTGAGGTGGACCCCTCCTTAGCACTTCTTCAGAGTAGATAGTGTCCAATTTCTGGTTAGGCTAGCCTTGAATAAATCACGGAAATGGTGGTTCCTGTACTCCCTGCAAATGTAGTGGGGATTTAATTATCCTAGTGGACTTGGGTGATTCACTATAGGAAGTAGTCCATATCATCAGATGAGTAAGCTTATCCTTATCTTTTCAATACCTTTTTGTCTCTTATCATAAGAGACATTTTTAACGTTGTCCAAGTGTTGTTTTTGGTAGTACATAGTGTTGGGTATAATAGGGTATAGTGTGATGGAAACAGAATGTTTCTCCTTATATGGTCAGCTGCCTCATATAGTCCTTGAATCTGGGGATATTTATTCCCCTATCCCCCTATTTAATTTTGGCATCCGTACAGAGCGCGGTTTGACAGGTCTGCCTATTGTTATGGCAGCGCGCTCGTGTTCGGGGTGTGGGCGTTGAATGCTCGTATCAACAGCAATACGTCATGAATTAATGAGGCATGACCGTGGAGCATGCGCAATGTTATCTCGCTTGCTTGACTGGTCTGCCTGTTGTTATGGCAGCGCGCTCGTGTTCGGGGTGTGGGCGTTGACTGCTCGTATCAACAGCAATACGTCATGAATTAATGAGGCATGACCGTTGAGCATGCGCAATGTTACCTCGCTTGCTTGACAGGTCTGCCTGTTGTTATGGCAGCGCGCTCGTGTTCGGGGTGTGGGCGTTGACTGCTCGTATCAACAGCAATACGTCATGAATTAATGAGGCATGACCGTGGAGCATGCGCAATGTGTACCTCGCTTGCTATAGTGGTAGAATGAAAATGGACATGCGCACTATACCAATTGGAGACAGAAGCCCATCATTGTACACCTGTGACTATGTTACTCTCGTTTATTTGATATGGTCTATTTAAGCTGCCGGCATAATGGCGGCGGCTGCTGCCATATGAAGACATGTACCATCATTAGAATTTTTCCCTGTCTCCCTGGGCCTCCTGATGAACCGGATTAGAGGGCGGAGAAACGCGTCGAGGCAGTGCGAATGCACTTGATAAAGGGAAGTTAATGCATCAGCTTAAAATGATATCTATTCATGTGTACTGATTGTATAGACTGGCATCGTTCCAGAGGTTGGGATTTGCTTTAAAGCAAGTTTAATGTGTTATCTTAAATTTTTGGGATGACCTGGCAATTGGACTATTTCCTCCCCTGCATCTGAATTTATTCTGGTCAAAATTGGGGTATACCAATCTGATCTAGTTATCGGGGCGCTGTGGTACCTAGTATCCCTGTTTTTTTGATGGATGATCAGTGAACTAGACAGTTTGGTTTTTGTTCCCTGTGCATAAACCAATGACCAGCTATTTTGAGCATATTATTTAGATAGCTGGTTGGGGCATGTATTATCCCTATACATGAATTAATGACCAGCTGAATTTGAGCATATTAATTGAATAAGGGGTAGTGACATCTATTTTCCCTGTATATGAATTATGACCAGCTGAATTGGAGCATATTGAACAGGTGGCGTGATATTTTGCCCCCTCCTTAGGCTGTGTGGTGGGGGAAAGAGTCCAACCAATAATATAGAAGTTACTTGCTCAGGCATTTCTCCGCATATGGTAGGGTATTTAATAGGGTAAGTCAGGGATAGCCACCGAGGAACGGGGGCGCCCGGCTAAGTTAAGGTGATTTACCTCCGTCGGTAGGAAGGTGTGAGGTGGTAGGTCCTAAATAGGGCCAGATTAATCCCATTTGGGAGCCCATACCCCCGGCTTTACTACCTCTGATTGTATCTAGTATAGGGGTGGCTACCCTGGTGTATATTTATATTACCCTGATAAACTTTTGTAGGTGAATCACTTGGGAATTTTTAAGATATATTTAATAAAAATTGAATTTTAATAAGGGATTGTTTTTTCACTATATATGTGTCTGTGTGCCCCAGAGCTGAGTGTCTGTCTGCAACAGAAATGTGTGTGTCTGTGTGCAACAGAGCTTTGAGTATTTGTGTGCAGTAGAGATGTGTGCAGTAGAGATGTGTGTAGATATACTCTTTGGGCAGCAGACTGTGTATTTTCTCTAGGCAGCAGAGCTGTGTGTGCAGCAGAGCATTGTGAATATGTGCTGTTTGGGCAGCGCACCAGAGATGTGTGCAGCAAAGCTGTGTGTATATATACACTGTGTGCAGAATTCTTAGGCAAATGAGTATTTTTATCACATGATACTTTTTATACATGTTGTCCTACTCCAAGCTTTATAGGCTTGAGAGCCAACTACCAATTAAGTAAATCAGGTGATATGCATCTCTGTAATGAGGAGAGGTGTGGTGTAATGACATCAACATCCTATATAAGGTGTGCTTAATTATTAGGAAACCTTTACTTTGGCAAAATGGGTCAGAAGAGAGATTTGACGGGCTCTGAAAAGTCCAAAATTGAGAGATGTCTTGCAGAGGGATGCAGCAGTCTTGAAATTGAAATTGCCAAACTTTTGAAGCGTGATCACCGAACAATCAAGCGTTTCATGGCAAATAGCCAACAGGGTCACAAGAAGCGTGTTGGGCAAAAAAAGACGCAAAATAACTGCCCATAAATTGAGGAAAATCAAGTGTGAAGCTGCCAAGAGATGCCATTTGCCACAAGTTTGGCCATATTTCAGAGCTGCAACATTACTGGAGTATCAAAAAGTACAACGTGATCCATACTCAGGGACATGGACAGAGGCTGGATCAGTAAAGGGCAGAAAGCTCCACTCCGACTCAGATGCCAGCAAGGTGGAGGTGGGGTACTGGTATGGGCTGGTATCATCAAAGATGAACTTGTGGGACCTTTTTGGGTTGAGGATGGAGTATGCTCAACTCCCAGACCTACTGCCAGTTTCTGGAAGACAACTTCTCCAAGCAGTGGTACAGGAAGAAGTCGGTATCATTCAAGAAAAACATGATTTTCATGCAGGACCATGCTCCATCACATGTATCTAACTACTCCACAGAGTGGCTGGCCAGTAAAGGTATAAAAGATGAAAAAATAATGACATGGTCCCCTTGTTCACCTGATCTGAACCCCATAGAGAACCTGTGGTACCTCATAAAATGTAAGATCTACAGGGAGGGAAAACAGTTCACCTCTTGGAACAGTGTCTGGGAGGCTGTGGTGGCTGCTGCACACAATGTTGATCGTAAACAGATCAAGCAACTGACAATCTATGGATGGTAGGCTGTTGAGTGTCATCATAAAGAAAGGTGGCTATATTGGTCACAAATTTTTTTGGGTTTTGCTTTTGCATGTTTTTGCATGTCACAAATGTTTATTTCTAAATTTTGTGCAGTTATATTGGTTTACCTGGTGAACATAAACAAGTGAGATGGGAATATATTTGGTTTTTATTAAATTGCCTCATAATTCTGCACAGTAATAGTTACCTGCACAAACAGATATCCTCCGAAGATAGCCAAATCTAAAAAAAAAACACTCCAACTTCCAAAAATATTAAGCTTTGATATTTATGAGTCTTTTGGGTTGATTGAGAACATAGTTGTTGATCAATAATAAAAAAAAATCCTCTAAAATACAACTTGCTTAATAATTCTGCACATAGTGTAGTCTTTGGACAGCAGAGATGTGTATGTGTGTGTAGCACCCCTGCGGTACCAGGTGCCACAAATGTAACCAGTGGAAACCCAAACCCTGGAATATCCGTGCCGTCCAGTACACCAGCACCCTCAGGCCCCATACATAACCCCAACACCAGACTGGGAGACTGCCTAGCAACATGTAAAAGGGAAGGGCACTGATTGGAAAGTAGCCACCCAATCTGTAGGGAGAGACCCAGCGAGGGGGAGGGGCCAGTTGGAAAGATGGCGGGAGGAAGTAGTCGGTCAAGTTGAGAGAAGTGAAGGAGAGGGAAGTGAAGTCGAGGAGTGTGAAGGAAGGAGTAGAGGAGTTGTGAGGAGAAATGAGCGAAAAGTACAGAAAAGACCTGAAGGAACACTGGAGTGCTGTAAAAGGAGTGAGGGACTGTGGAGTACGGAACCAGGACTCCAGGCACCGTGGGTTACCTGTGAAAGTGAATGACTCCAGGAACCGCGGGACGCCTGTGGAAGTCTGGAATCAAGGCTCACAGGACTCAACACAAGGCGGGGTGCAGACCCTAGACAGTGGAACACTTTATGGTCAGCTGTTAACTCTGCCAGGCAAGAAGATCTCCAGGGTCCATCGCCAACCCAAAAGTCTGAAGCACAAGCAGCAAAGATGGGACCATGGACTGAACCCCTCAAATAGTCTAGGCTGCCTGCAGTAGGACCAAGACTGAAGAGAAGGGACTCCCAGGTAGCTCCAGGCCACGGCAGTCCAACCACAACAAGTGTACACGGAGGACAGCCAACCCAGGTAATAACTGGCACGGGAACACCCGGAACCGGCACAAGTGAGTCCAAGTACCAAAAGTAAAGGCAAGGCAAGTTGAAACTGTAATACTGGTGTGGACTGTTTATTATCTCCCCGTGCACTCACATAGATGGTTCCCCACTACAATCCCCATCATTCACTGCTGGGGCCTGTCCCTGCTTGCAGAGGGCTCAAACACCTAAGCTGCACCACTCTATGAGCCCCAGCAGGATCCTGCAGCGGCAGCCCCAATAACCTGCCAGCCCTGCTCTCCAGTTCCGTCAGGTTGGATGGTGAACGTTAGTGGACAGCCATTTTCAGGTCTCTCCAGAGATGCTCAATTGAGTTTAGGTCAGGGCTCTGGGTGGGCCAGTCAAGAATGGTCAAAGAGTTGTTCTGAAGCTATTCCTTTGTTATTTTAGCTGTGTGCTTAGGGTCATTATCTTGTTGGAAGGTGAACCTTCGGCCAAGTCTGAGGTTCAGAGCACTATGGAAGAGGTTTTCTTACAGGATATCTCTGTTCTTGAACACATTCATCTTTCCTTCAATTGCAAACAGTCTCCATGTCCCTGAAGCTGAAAAACACCACCATAGCATGATGCTGCCACCACCATGTTTCACTGTTGGGATTGTATTGGGCAGGTGATGAGCAGTGCCTGGTTTTCTCCACACATACCACTTAGAATTATCACCAAAAGTTCTATCTTCGTCTCATCAGGCCAGAGAATCTCATTTCTCATAGTCTGGGAGTCCTTCATGTGTTTTTTTGCAAACTCTATGTGGGCCTTCATATCTCTTGTACAAACTCAATTCTCAGATTTAGCTCCACTACCTCTTTCTACTCGGAATAAAAAGTATATCCATGAAACTTCATCTACTCTAGATAGTCATGTTTCTGATGCATCGGAGATGATATCTCAAAATTAAAAAAGTCTGCTATTCAATCTACATCATTTGGTAAATGTCCTGGTCCAGATGGTTTCACTCCTGCATTTTATACATTTTTTGAGAGCAATTTGTACCGGTAAAGGCTAAAACTTTTAACGCATTGAACAATAGTATATGCTTTGTCACCCAATCATTAGAAGCACATCAACATACTCCCTAAACCAGGTAAAGATGCCTCAATTATAGCTAATTTCAGGCCAATTTTCTTACTGAATGCTGCCATAAATTATTTTCTAAGGTTTTAGCAGATAGTCTTACTCCTCTCTTGCCTTCCCTCATTAATACTGACCAGGTGGGAATTGCTAAGGGATGAGAGGCAAGAGACAACACCTATAAGACAAGGCTCATTATTTTAAAAGTAAAATTTAATTCTACAGTTCTGGACCTATTATCTGTAGATGTGGAAAAGGCTTTCAATAGAGTCCACTGGGGATTTATGTAGGAGGTTTTGCGACAAATAGGTATAGGTCTTCAATCATAATAGAGGATTTGTTCTCTATATAATTGACCTACAGCTAGAGTTAAGGCCCCGTTACATGCAATGACGTATCTAACGATATATCGCCGGGATCACGGATTCCGTGACGCACATCCGGCATCGTTAGCAACGTCGTTGCGTGTGACACCAACGAGCGGCCGTTAACGATAGAAAATACTCACCAAATCATCCATCGTTGACACGTCGTTCATTTTCAAAAAATCGTTGGTTGTTGAGGACGCAGGTTGTTCGTCGTTCCCTAGGCAGCACACATCGCTATGTGTGACACCTCGGGAACGACGAACTATAGCGTACCTGTGTCCTCAACGAGCACCGAGGTGAGAGTGACGGAGATGCGGCTTCTCTCCTCCCCTCCGCTTCTATTGGCAGCCCGCTCTGTGACGTCGCTGTGACGCCGAACGAACCTCCCCCATTCAGGGGAGGTTGTTCACCGCCCACAGCGACGTCGTTAGGGAGGGCTGTACATGTGACACGGACAAGGGAGATTGTGTGCCACAGGCAGCGATTTGCCCGTGACGCACAAACGACGGGGGTGGGTGCCATCGCTAGCGATATCGCTAGCGGAGTCGCTCCGTGTAAAGCCCCCTTTAGAGTTAACGGTTTGTTATCCTCGCCTTTCGTGATTAAAACCTATAACGATCCTATGACATTTAATAAATTAAAATTGTCTTGGTTCAGAAGGATAAGTGCTCTCAAAATGGACGTCTTGCCTCTTTTTTGTACATTTTTCAAACTGTCCCCTTTTTGCACCTCTGCTTTTTTACACTCGCCCCTACTTAGGTTTAATAGGGGTAGGTCTAGACCTTGAATTAGTATACAATGGGGATAAAAAAAATGGCTTAACAGAAGCACTGTAGTCGAGAGGAGTAAAAAAAGTAGAAAATTGATATTAATTCAGAGAGAAAAAATGTATTACAAGGCACTATGCGTTTCTTGAACCCACAATAGAAATGTCCACTTCCTCAGGTGCACAACGCTACTCAAAAATATCGAAGTTGTGCAGGGGTGCACAACCATTTAGGGGAGCTGTATTGCACTCTCCATTGTTTAATCTCTGGCAGATTCACACAGGAGTACTTTTTACTTTCTTTTATTGCCTTTTGAATTCATATACAAACTTTAACTTGTCTTAAATCTATGGGTGGTATAGGTCTTCCTAATTTCAAAATGTACTTTTATGCATTTCTGCTCAGTCACCGCAACCCCTTCATATAACAGACCACTGCCCCTCCTCCGTAAACTTTACATCTCTGCGGTCCAGAATCCCAGAGTGTCTATCGGCCATATCCTCCTTCTCCTCTCGCTTCCTAAAGCTCAATGTGGCCAAAACTGAACTAATCATCTTTCCTCCATCTCCATCTCACCTATCTTCCCTACCTGATCTATCTATTACAATAAATAACATCACACTCTCTCCAGTATCCGAAGTCCGCTGCATCGGAGTAACATTTGACTCTGCCTTGTCCTTCATACCACATATCAAATCCTTCATCCCCTCCTGCTGTCTTCAACTAAAAAATATTTCCAGAATCTGTTCTTTCCTCAATTCTCAATCTACGAAAATGCTAGTGCATGGCCTCATAATCTCCCAACTTGACTACTGCAACATCCTCCTCTGCGGCCTCTCTGCTAACACCCTTGCACCTCTCTAGTTCATCCTTAACTCTGCTGCCCGACTGATCCGCATTACTCCTCCCTACCACCCCAGTTCTCCACTATGCAAATCCCTTCATTGGCTCCCAATTCTCCACCGTATCCAATTCAAACTACTAACACTGACTGATAAAGCCATCCATAATCTGTCTCCTTTGTACATGTCCAAACTAATCTCCCAATACACTCCAACATGTAATCTCCGTTCCTCCTAAGATCTCCTTCTCTCCTCCTCACTCATTCGCTCCTCACCCAACTGCCTCTAAGACTTCTCCCGAGCATCCCCTGTCTTCTGGAATTCACTGCCTCAACACATCAGATTATCTGCTACACTTGCAAAATTCAAACGGAACTTGAAAACTCATCTGTTCAGAAATGCCTATAGTGTCCAATGACCCCACTGCCTTACCACCGCTGGAGCTCCTGCCTCACTACTTCCCCACCTACTGTCTCTACCCCAATATCCTATGGAATGTAAGCTTGCAAGGGCAGAGTCCTCTTCCCTCTGTACCAGTCTGTCTATTGTAACTTGTGCATGTATTTTGCATGTAACCCTCAATGTACAGCACCATGGAATCAATGGTGCACTATAAATAAATAATAATAATAATTAATAAAATGCATCCAACTTGCTTTGATTAATAGATTGGCATTTTCATTCAGGCACAAAATGGTGGGTTTGCCTGGAACAGGAGAGATTACTTATTCTCTTGAAACATTTCCCATGGCTCTCTGAAGCCTGTGTTTTTTTAGTAGATGGCTCAACCTTTTTATCTAAAGGGACTCTTAAGGGACTTTACACGCTACGATATCATTGCCGATATCGCTGGTGTGCGTACCCGCCCCCTTTGTTTGTGTGACATGGGCATATCACTGCCACACAAAATCGCACACCCCCGTCACACGGACTTACCTGCCCTGCGACTTCGCTCTGGCCGGCGATGCACCTCCTTTCTAAGGGGGCGGGTCGTGCGGCGTCACAGCGACGTCACACGGCAGGCGTCCAATAGAAGCAGAGGGGCGGAGATGAGCGGGACGTAAACATGCCACCCATCTCCCTCCTTCCGCATAGCCGATGGAGGCAGATAAGGAGATGTTCCTCGCTCCTGCGGTGTCACACACAGCGATGTATGCTGCTGCAGGAATGAGGAACAACATCGCTAATGAGCGTTAAATGACTTTTGGTTTTAGGACGACCTCTCCGCGGCAAACGATTTTGGCCGCTTTTGCGATCGTTTTAGGTCGCACAAAAGTGTCACACGCTGCGATATCATTAATGACGCCGGATGTGTGTCACTAACGGCGTGACCCCGACGATAAAACATTAACAATATCGTAGCGTGTAAAGCCCCCTTCAGAATCTGCCATACACTCAGGGATAGATTATTTCCAGATAGAACAATTAGTCCACTCAAATCACTATTGTAATGTGGTGTTCAAGTCCAGACTCATTAAGTGTCACTGCGGCGTCAGGCTCTGTTCACACTACAGAGCCTGACTGGCAAACTGATGTTTCCTAGCTGTTCAGCCAGAGCAGGTCGTTGGCTGGTTCATGTGTTTTGCTCCTCAGTCCTACAGAGGTTAATTCCTGCTGACCTGGGGAACTCTGGTAAGAGCTCAGGTTGCTAATTACCAATCACAGCCGTCTCCTTCCTATAAAAGATTCTGGATCTTGCTATTCAGCACCGATAATAGTTTCAGTGTAGTACTGTGATTCCGATCTTGGTGGTGATCTAGTTCATGGTGATCTGTAGTTGCTATTTGAGTGGTGTGGATGTTCCCCTGTTGTGCGTTACTTTCTTCCCTTTTCTTTATTCCTGTCACGGTTCCGCCTCCCCGTCCACATTCCTTGCACGCCCGTTACCTCTGCTCCCCAGCTGTGCTGTGAGGCAGTGTACGAGCACACACTGTATCTACTTGCTGGTTCTTGTTGCTCCACGTAGTGTCTTCTGCTGCAGAGCTCCGGCTCCCCCTGGTGGCAGCTTGGTAATTCCACTGTACACATATTGTCTCTCCTTTGTGTTTGAGTGCAGTGTATATGAGTTTACCTTCTCCCTTGTCTGTGTCATTTTTGTGGGGTTTTGTTACTGTGTTTCTGGCCCACTACAAGGGTGGAGGAGAGGTGAGTAAGATCAGGGCTTGGACAGGAGTAAGGGTCACGATTGGGGCTCAGACATGGCTACCATCAAGCCTACCTCTAAGAGGCAACGCAAGGTCCCAAGTCTGAGGGTCTCCCTAGGAACCGCTGTTCTTTTATTACATACTCCGTGACAGCTATTTTTAACCTTTCTCTCCACACTGGATATTTAAACAGATCAGTTGCAGGGCATTTGAGGATACTTGTTTGTTTCAGGTGCTGGATGGTGGTACGTTACCTTCCTTTGTCTCTTTACAGTCTTGATCTCCACCCAGAAAACTCTTGAGGTTTGAATATTTACAGATAAAATATATTTTTATCATCTCAGAATATTGATAAAGTGTCTTTGTCCACTCCCTCCTTTTTGAGAAATTGTTCTTACAAGATTCTCCACCTAAACTTGTGATTTCTCTGATTTACAACTGTTTTATTAAAGACAGTAACATGGGAAAAATGAAATTTCAAGGGCCTGAGAAAGGGAAATGGGAGTGGGTTTGTCTCTATCAGATTCCTATTCACTCACAAGCTATCTATTGCTTGATCAGCTCAAAAGAAGAATTACAAGATCCTTAGAAGATGGTATCATTATCCTTCTAAGCTACATGTTATTTTCCCAACAGTCTCGGATCCCCCCTTCCCTTCCTAGTAATTTACCTTTATTTTCGCTGCATTATTATTTTTTTTTTTTCATTCATGAGGGGTCTCCCCTTTTGAAGTCGTCTGTTATAAATGTTGTGGTATAAAAATTTCTGTGGTAATTTCTTCTGATTGCTTATTATTGGTGAAATTATTCACAAACTTCCATTTAATGCTTGCAGATACTGTTTTTAGGTCTTCCATGACTGATTATTTGTTTAAAATCTTCAATCTTATCATTGCATAATGGTGAAATTACGCCCCCAGAAGAAGCTTGGCAAAACGTACGTTGATGTGGAGGGACCTGTCTACTCAGACCCAGGCGCTTTATATTTAACCTATTCAGGTAATATCAGAACATTTTTTGCCTATGGGTTAGTTCATTTGGTATAAAGGTACTATGGGTTATGTGGGTGTGTTACAGCAGTAATTCTGTTTTTTTCATTACTTTGGCCATGGTTGTTGCAATCAGCAGCAGTTATATTAGTTCAGGTGCAATATATGTGGTTTTAGTAGCTTCACTTTCATATGTAATTCACCATATTTAAATGATTGTGATAATTTATAGTATTTATTTATTTATTTAATAATTTGTGGTGTTTTTGCCTATGAATTGAGCTGTATCTTGTAGTGCCCTCTATTTAAGTACTCTCTTTTTCCAATGCCTAGGTAGATGTGAGGTCCCTCTCAGGAGCATATTTTCTGGGGGGAGGGGTAAATTCGTGAGGGTTAAAAAAGAATATTTTTCAAATCATAAAGTATACTTGTTTTTAGCATGGATCGCTTTTTTTGTCTCTGTCCCCTTGGAACATTTCTCTAGGTTAGTTAATAATGGTGAAATTAGTTGTTTCTTTTTTCAATAAAAAATAGATTGAACATAAAATATTGTGAAACACCTGCAGGTTCAAGATGCTCACCACATCTCTAGATATATTCCGTGAGGGCAGTAGGTCACTTGTGAAGAGGTTTCCACTGTGTAAGCACACCAGAAGCTATGTCAAGACGACATGGTATCCACTATCTATTCCAGTCAATTTTTCGCTCCAAAAGTTGAATGGTCATCCTTGCCTTGTGAGCCCTGTCGTGTACCCAAACAGATTTCACCAACATATGGGGTATCAATGTGCTCAGGAGGAATTGCACAACAAAGTTTACAGTCCATTCTCGGCTGTTACCCTTGCGAAAATGCTAAATTTGGGGCCTAAATAACAATTTTGTAGGAAAAATGTGACTTTTTATTTTCATGGTTCAACGTTATAAAAACCTGTGAAGCACCTGCAAGTTCTAGATGCCCACCACACCTGTGGATATATTCTTTGAAGGTTGAAGTTTCTAAAATGAGATCACTTGTGGGGGGGGGGTTTCCACCATTTAGGCACATCAGAGAATCTGCAAATACAAGATGGTGTCCGCTATCTATTACAGCCAATTTTGTGCCCCAAAACTTGAATCGTGCTCCTTCCCTTCAAAGCCCTGCCGTGCGCCCAAGCAATAGTTTTTCCATCACATATGAGGGATTAGCATACTTAGGAAAATTGCACAACAAATTTTACTGTGCATTTTCTTCTGTTACCTTTGTTAAAATGCAAAATTTTGGGCCAAAGCAAAAGTGTCACTATTGGGTATTTTCTGTCACGTAAGCCCCTTAAATTCACTTGAAATGTAATGTGGTAAACCCAACAAATTGGTTTTGCAAATTTGATAGAAAAATGAGAAATTGCTGATAAACCATTAACCCAACTAACTTCCTAACAAAAAAAAATGTTTAAAAATAGTGCTGATGTAAAATAGACATGTGACAAATGTTAATTATCAATGATTTTATGTGATATAACTGACTTAAGGTCATAAAAATAGTTTGAAAATTGCAATTTTTCAAATTTTCTAATTTTTAGTAAAAAATGTTTATATTTTCATAAATAAGCGCAAATCATATGGACCAAATTTACCACTGCATGAAATAGAAAGTTTCATGAAAATAAATTAATCTCTGAATCACCGGGATCCGTTGAAGCATTACTCGGTTATTACCACATAAAGTGATACTGGTTCGAATTAAAAAAAAAAATTAGCCTCGTCAAGAAGGTGAAAATTGGCTCAGGGATGAAGTAGTTAAGGTTAGCTCGGGATAACATGTCATTACTAATTGAATCTTCGCTGCCAAAGACGAGAAATCTTATATAATCTCTCTATTAAAGCAGAAGAGGAGTGCTAAACTATTATTATAGCGTGATACCATTCTTATTATAGTCTTAATACAAGCTTCACTTGAAAATTATAATTAGCAAACCAGATTAGTTAAATTTACAAAATAGATGCTGAAATACCCTGGAAAGGCTATATACATTCATAGCATATCATTGATAATAACTATTTGTGAAAAACTGTGATTTCAAGAGACTGGCTTTAAGAGAATTCATTAAAGTTAGAAACACTGACTGCCCATTTTAATTAACTTCTTTTGAAATAAAGTAGATCTTTATGGCAGATTTAAATATGGAAGGTTATGTAGGTCATTGGCCTTTTCTTCAGCTTTTTCTGTTATGAACTTTATTAGGTTTTAACATCTGTCTCATTTAAAAGGAAATCTCGAACCAGCTTTTTGCCACCTAATCTGAGAGGAGTATAAAGTAAAGGCAGAGACCAGTGGCGTAACTAGAGTTTGATGGGCCCTGGTGCAAAATTTGGACCGGGGCCCCCCTCCACGTACACCGACACTTAGGGTATGGGATAATGACACTGACACTCGGGGGACAGGATAATGACGCTGACACTTGGCTTTTACCCTCCGCACCCAGGTTTCCCATGATCTGAAATCCCTCTATCAGCACCCAGCTTTCCCATGCTCTGCTATACATCTTTCCCTCAGCACCCAGCTTTCCCATAACAGAGCATGGGAAAGCTGCGTGCTGAGAGATGTACAGCAGAGCCTGGGAAAGCTGGGTGCTGAGGGAAAGAGCCTTTTTCCCTCAGCACAAAACATTACCATCCCATACTTGTATCTTTGTCCCCCCTTGTATATAGATCTCCAAATACTATAATGGCCCCCACATAGCCTACCGTATGATATAAAGGGTCCCACATAACCTGTCATATATTATAATGCACCCCCATAGTTCTCCATGTATTACAATGCATTTCCCCAAAGTTCTCCATGTATTATAATTCACCTTACAGTCCTCCATGTTTTATAACGCACACCCATAGTCCATATATAAGGTAGCCTCCATATTCCTCCATATATTATAATGTAGCCCCCATTGTCCTATATGTATTATAATGCAGCGCCATAAATCATCATATTGTATTATGCAGCCCCATACTCCTCCATGTATAATGCACCCCTATATTCCATGTATAAGGTGTCCTTCATGTTTATTATGCAGTCCCATAGACCTCCATGTATCATGGAGTCAGCACCCCCAGGGCCTCCATGTATCATAACAAAACCAATTGAATAATTAGGTCCATAATCTCACAAACCATGTGTATGAACGGTCACCAAAAAAGACCACAAAAACAGCAAACAGACCTTCATATTGAATACTTATCACACCTCTATCCAATTAAATACTCCAAGAAATGTTTCATTTTATAATGAGGTGCAAATTTATTTATGAATAAGCAAAGTTAATTAGAGGGATAACATCCAAAAGAGCACAGAGTACACAGTAGTGTTTGTAAAATCCTATTAAAAACAGGGGGGTGCGCCTGAAGGGTCCGACCCACAGAAAATGATCATATAGGGAATCATTCATGAGGTACAGTGATACCACAACCAATGAATCAAATCACAAGGTTATTCAAAAGGTCCCACAACATGCCATAAATATTCATAGGACATATAGTGTCAGTTATTGCACAAATTGCCCACAAATTTATATTATAACAAGGTTAGCCATATGTGTGCAGCAACCCAGCAGTGTGAGGAGCAACAAAATGTACAAGAAAACAATTAAGTCTTCATCATGTGCTAGAGGAAGCAATGGACAGCATAATGCAGCCTTTAGCACAGTACATACAATAATCAGACCCTCTTATACAGCTGTGAATGCCCAAAATAGCAGATATAGATTAAAGGTACCATGTTAAACAAGAGGTCTCAATGATTAGGTACATACATAAAAGATAATGATGACACCACAAATCCTGAGTGGGACCACTGAACTATGTTGCTAGATCCGGTGTCTTACCATAGACCTGGGGAGACCCTCAACAAGCACACCCCCCTGCACCTCGACGCGTTTCGCTGCCGCTTCGTCGGGAGGTGCAGGGGTGATGTGGGTGGCCATTTTTATAGGGGCCAATGTTCCTTACTGTCCTATGGTGGCGCGCCGCGGACACCCGATGTCCATCACCCACGCTGCCCGGCGTCCCGGAAGTAAGACCGCGCATGCGCGCAAACCAGACTCCCAATAGGACGCCGGGCAGAGAGGAGGAGGGAGGATCAGGGGGCCGTGCACGCGCAGGACAGAGGCTGTTAGCACCATGTTGGAGAAGGGACACCTGATGTCCATCACTCACGCCGCCCGGCGTCCCTGAAGCCAGACCGCGCATGCGCTCAGGTCAGACTCCCAATAGGACGCCGGGCAGAGAGGAGGAGGGAAGATCAGGGGGCCGTGCACGTACAGGACGGAGGCTATCAGCACCATATTGGAGAAGGGAAAGGAGAAGGGCAGCACAGTGATGCTGCACAGAAAGCGGACAACCAAAGCCATCAGAAATAAATGGTCATCACACAAATATTACAGTAAATTAAAAGTACGAGACATTTCTTTTTAGGTGTGCTGTTCATATACATGGCTGTAAATCCATAGGTGCAGACATCATTTCCGCTTTTTTTCTTTTCCATTCTTTCTTCACCATCTCATCCATCCTGAATGTCAGGCCTACATAGCCAACCACATCTGAAAAGATCGTGTAGTAAGAAAATAAAAAGTAATTAAAAACAAAAATATAAAACAGATGGCAAAACAGCCAACAACAATTACACCCCCATATGGTGCAGCATCGCAGAGCAGCAAGTCAAATCAGATCAAAAAGGGTCTATAACTAACCAGATCATTAAGACCCTTAGGTTTAATGGTGTCAAGCAATGTTATCCAGCGGACTTCTCTTTTTAGTAGTGCATTTTTTAGGTCACCACCCCTAGCCCCAAGATGGACCTTCTCAATACCCCTGAACTTCAACAATCGCCAGTTGGAATTATGGCATTTTTTGAAATGTTTGGGGATATTTTTTAGAAGGCAAATGTCTTCCGGTCTGTGCAGTTTGGCCGCATTCTTGATATCACGAAGGTGCTCAAGAATGCGCACCCTGAACTCACGGGATGTGAGCCCCACATACACCAGACCACACGGGCATACTGCCCAATAAATAATCCCTGATGTCCGGCAGTTGATGAAGTCAGTGATTCTATGTGTGGTTTTCCGTGATGAATCCCAAAATTCCACAGCACGGTCCATCTGTGGACAAGCGCCACAGTCTCCACAAGGTCGGGAGCCCCATCTTATGCCCTTAGTGGCCCCAAATGGTTTTACACCAGCGGGAATGTAGTGACTTCTCACGATTTGATCTTTAAGGGTTTTTGACCTTTTGGGTGTAATCGCAGGTAACGGAGTCAAAATGTGAGATAGATCATTATCAGTATGGAGGATTGGCCAATGTTTTTTGATGATATCTGACATTTCTCTCCACTGCGCATGATAAGGGGTAATGAAACGAATTACATCACCATCATCCTTCTTAATGTGAGTTTTAAGCAACTCACTACGTGGGGTGTCCCTCGCCCTAGTGTAGCCATCTTGTATGGCTTTGTGATGATAGTGGCGAGCTCCAAATCGTTTTTTTAAATCATCCGACTGTCGTTCGAACAATGCATCACTGGAGCAGACACGTCTAACGCGTAAAAATTGACCAACAGGTATGGAATTAATCACCTGACTTGGGTGTGAAGATTTGGCACTCAGAAGAGAATTCACCGCTGTTTTCTTACGAAAAATATCTGTGCACAAAAGTCCATCGTTCCCTTTAACAACTCGCACATCCAGGAAATCAATTTCATCACTGCTGTAGACATAAGTAAGATTGATGTTATTAGCATTAGCGTTGAGTCGTTGCATGAAGATGTCCAGGTGATTGATCTCCCCCTGCCAAATCAAAAAAATATCATCGATGTAGCGCAGCCACATATGGACTGCGCCCATCTCCGAATCTGGATATAAAATAGACCGCTCCCAATGTCCAAGAAAGAGGTTTGCGTATGAGGGCGCACAAGACGCCCCCATCGCAACTCCTCTCTCTTGGAGATAGAAGCGGTCCTTAAATAAAAAGAAATTATGGGAAAGAATAAATCTCAATAGAAGCAGGAGGAGATCAATCAGCTGGACATCCAAAGCCGTTGTTCTTAAGAAAAAATCAACCGCTTCAACACCATCATCATGGGATATAGATGTATATAGCGACTCAACGTCTGCATGGCCTCCATGTATCATGCAGCCAGGCCCCTCCAGGCCTCCATGTGTCATGCAGCCAGCAAAATAAAAAAACAAGTACCTCTCTTCTCCTTCTGACCCCTGCGACGGCGGTAGTTACGCCCCTGCCCCCATATGTCACACACCCTGCTCCCCATACAGCCTGCACCCCCATATCACACACACTACACCCCCATATCTCACACACCCTGCTCTCCATACAGCCTACACCCCCCATATCACACACACACTACACCCCAACATGTCACACACCCTGCTCCCCATACAGCCTGCACCCCCATATCACACACACTACACCCCCATATGTCACACACCCTGCTCCCCATACAGCCTGCACCCCCATATCACACACACTACACCCCCATATGTCACACACCCTGCTCCCCATACAACCTGCACCCCCATAGCTCACACACCCTGCTCCCCATACAGCCTGCACCCCCCAGATCACACACACTATACCCCCATATGTCACATGCCGTGCTTCCCATACAGCCTGCACCTCCATATCACACACACTACACCCCGATATGTCACACACCCTGCCCACATATCTCACCCTGCCTGTACCCCAACTTACCCCTCTCAAACACTCTGCACCCCTTCACATCCTTCTGTCAGTCTGCAGCCCTCATATGCCACTCACCCTGCAACTCCATCTTCCCTCATATGCCCCTCACCCTGCAGCCCCCTTCCCCCTCATGTCCCCTCTTTTCTTATTACCGTCATTATGTGTCCAAATCTCTTTCAGGATTCAGTATCTCCTGCTTTCTGCCCGGCATCCTGTGTCTCCTCCCATACAGTCACATGGGCGTGACATCATCGCAGGTCCTGCAGGATGGAATTCCCTCTGCTGTGCAGGTCAAGAGCACTTCTGCTCTGCTGCAGCTCAGAAACGGCTGGTGGGCCTCTCCAGGTCAGGGGTTCCTCTACTGACACTGGGCTCCCCTGACTCACAGGCCGGCCCCCTGACAGTCGCATTGTCGGCCACTACACAGCGGCACTTCACATAGGGGCCCGGCAGCCGGCTCTGCAGAGCGGCTGCCGGGCCCCTATAACCCTGCGGGCCCGGTCGCAGTGGCGACCTCTGCGACCGTGGTCGTTACGCCCCTGGCAGAAACCCTGATTCCAGCAATATGCTACTTAATGGGCTGTTGGCTGTAGTTTAAATAAAATCACTGTATTATCAGCAGGAGAATATCACTAGAGAAGTAGCAAAGCTAATGCAGTCTAGCCGTACATATACATGAGCTCTGTATGACCCCGCCTCACCACTTATTTGTATTTGTACAGTCAGGGCCAGAAATATTTGGACAGTGACACAAGTTTTGTTATTTTAGATGTTTACAAAAACATGTTCAGAAATACAATTATATATATAATATGGGCTGAAAGTGCACACTCCCAGCTGCAATATGAGAGTTTTCACATCCAAATCGGAGAAAGGGTTTAGGAATCATAGCTCTGTAATGCATAGCCTCCTCTTTTTCAAGGGACCAAAAGTAATTGGACAAGGGACTCTAAGGGCTGCAATTAACTCTGAAGGTGTCTCCCTCGTTAACCTGTAATCAATGAAGTAGTTAAAAGGTCTGGGGTTGATTACAGGTGTGTGGTTTTGCATTTGGAAGCTGTTGCTGCGACCAGACAACATGCGGTCTAAGGAACTCTCAATTGAGGTGAAGCAGAACATCCTGAGGCTGAAAAAAAAGAAAAAATCCATCAGAGAGATAGCAGACATGCTTGGAGTAGCAAAATCAACAGTGGGGTACATTCTGAGAAAAAAGGAATTGACTGGTGAGCTTGGGAACTCAAAAAGGCCTGGGCGTCCACGGATGACAACAGTGGTGGATGATCGCCGCATACTTTCTTTGGTGAAGAAGAACCCGTTCACAACATCAACTGAAGTCCAGAACACTCTCAGTGAAGTAGGTGTATCTGTCTCTAAGTCAACAGTAAAGAGAAGACTCCATGAAAGTAAATACAAAGGGTTCACATCTAGATGCAAACCATTCATCAATTCCAAAAATAGACAGGCCAGAGTTAAATTTGCTGAAAAACACCTCATGACGCCAGCTCAGTTCTGGAAAAGTATTCTATGGACAGATGAGACAAAGATCAACCTGTACCAGAATGATGGGAAGAAAAAAGTTTGGAGAAGAAAGGGAACGGCACATGATCCAAGGCACACCACATCCTCTGTAAAACATGGTGGAGGCAACGTGATGGCATGGGCATGCATGGCTTTCAATGGCACTGGGTCACTTGTGTTTATTGATGACATAACAGCAGACAAGAGTAGCCGGATGAATTCTGAAGTGTACCGGGATATACTTTCAGCCCAGATTCAGCCAAATGCCGCAAAGTTGATCGGACGGCGCTTCATAGTACAGATGGATAATGACCTCAAGCATACAGCCAAAGCTACCCAGGAGTTCATGAGTGCAAAAAAGTGGAACATTCTGCAATGGCCAAGTCAATCACCAGATCTTAACCCAATTGAGCATGCATTTCACTTGCTCAAATCCAGACTTAAGACGGAAAGACCCACAAACAAGCAAGACCTGAAGGCTGCGGCTGTAAAGGCGTGGCAAAGCATTAAGAAGGAGGAAACCCAGCGTTTGGTGATGTCCATGGGTTCCAGACTTAAGGCAGTGATTGCCTCCAAAGGATTCGCAACAAAATATTGAAAATAAAAATATTTTGTTTGGGTTTGGTTTATTTGTCCAATTACTTTTGATCTCCTAAAATGTGGAGTGTTTGTAAAGAAATGTGTACAATTCCTACAATTTCTATCAGATATTTTTGTTCAAACCTTCAAATTAAACGTTACAATCTGCACTTGAATTCTGTTGTAGAGGTTTCATTTCAAATCCAATGTGGTGGCATGCAGAGCCCAACTCACGAAAATTGTGTCACTGTTCAAATATTTCTGGACCTAACTGTATCCTGTGCATAGGTAGAAAGCTGACAATTAGTGGTGTGGGCGGAGTTATACAGAGCTTTGCATTCAGAGAACTGGTAGATCTGCAGCACCTAGAACAGTAATTTTATCAAGATGACAGCAAGCAGCTCAGTACGTGACACATCATTGGAATCAGGGTCTCTGCTCCTTCATCATACTATTCTCAGATGGGGTAGCAAAAACCTGCTGACAGATTCTTTTTAAGGTAATTTTATTGTAATTATTGTATCTTTCAGTATTATACACCATATACATCATTTCCCTTCTTGCACACTTTAATATTTAACTATGCTGTATGTCTTTTTGCATACTGTATTATTCACACTATGTATAATTCAATAAATATCATTATGGGAAAACATATTAGGAATAGGAAGAGTATTTCCAGAGGCAGAAACATTGATGGCAAAGCCTCCTTTTGCAAGACATGTCTGGATCTCTGTACACCACACACATAATACACATGTAAGATACATTCTATGCAGTTCATATACAGAACATACAGTTATGAGAAAAATTAGGTACACCTTCTTTAAATTCTATTGTTTTATTCATCAGGGTGTAAACAGGGTTCAAGGATGCAATGGCGCAGAAAATGACGACTCAGTGGTAACTTAAACAACAATTATTTATTTTACCCAAATAGAGTCGTATTGCCTAGATAGAGTCTGCGGTACTGAATGGCACTGGTAGTGATAATTAAGGCAGAGTATATTACAACACATAACATCATATCATTAAATAACAAGTATCTTCAATGTTGTCTTAATCCAAACCTCTTTGTCAAGGAAGCGACAGTGTTACCCCAATTTACATCACTGACACTACCTATGACACGCCCATCAGGGCCTGGGGAGACTCCTTACCGGGCAGCGGTTCTGCTGCTGCTGGGACGTCGTGGTGACGTGGCCCGGTTCCGTGATCCCGACGGTGTCGTTTAATAAAGATAAAGGGGATGATGGTTGATTTGTAATGCCACCTGTGGTATGTGGCAAGTTGTGGTGCTGCTGCTGTGGGATGGGGACCTCTGGGGCTAATGGTGATGCAGCTTGAATGGTGTAGCTCCCCCACAGGTAGAGCTGAGCCCTGGGGCAGATGGTGGGTCGTAGGAGTAGTCAGGGCCGGAGGCGCAGGCAAATAACGGAGCGACACAGGGATGCAATCTCAAGGTTTTTACTCACTGTAGCAGGTTTCCAGGTTACACGATATGAATATAACCACCTTTAGGGTGCCGGGAGTCACTGTGATAGGCTCCAGTAGTTCAGAGGTAGTGTCCGGTGCACCTTTCTTAAGTGTTCTCTTTCCCTGGTCAACTTCTACACTGGCTTTGTCCTTCTGTGATGCCCTGGCAAAACCAGGTAGTCACAAACGTAGCCCACCCTCCTTGATACCACCAAAAACCCACACCCAGGTACAATACATAGCCATTAAAGCCTAGCCACCCCCTCATGATAATAAGGACACACCAGTGGGCAGGATCAGGCAGATGAGAACGCCCACCTTGGGGTCCTGAGGTGTCAAGGGCGGGAACACAGTGGATGAGTTTTGAGTTTGAACAGTGGATGACTAGAGTGAGTTAAGTTTAAGCTGATGGTTGACAGTGAAGTGGCGTCAGAGGTAGGGGCCCCTGGACTACACGGCTAGGTGGCAGACAGTAAACAGGGCCACAGGTGACGTAGATCCGGTCGCGGGAGACCTAAAGTTGACCAGGGCAGGGTTGTAGCCCGCCAGTGCCGACAGCAGGAATCCAGTCCGGAGGCCGTGCATAGACGGGGTGCCTGGACTCTAGGACGAGGAAGGTTGCATGCCCCTTGTTAATCAACTAGCAGAGGATGAGGTTTCAGGCCTTGTTCTCCAGAAGCCCAGAGAGCGAAACGGAAGCCCAATGCGGGGGATAGGGTGTCCATCAGAACCCACAGAAATCCCAAAAGTCAGATTTCGCGGGTTACAGCTCCCAAACATACACAGTACCGGGAGTGGACTTCCCCGTTCCATGCGGAGTCGTCCCACAGACGACAAACACAGATTGCAGGAGGAAGGGACCCCTGTTTGCTACACCTGGGTGGGGGACCCAAATGCCCCCATCAAAGGCGACTTGGTTTACCACTGGACTCGTGTGTGATTACTGAACTGTGAGTACACCATTGATCCTGGTCCAACCTGGCACACCACCTCCAGCAGCCATTACTCCCGTGTACCGAAACAGGGCCCTGGGAGTACACCTCCCCTACCCGTGAAGGGGATCCCATCTTGCTGCTCTGCTCCATCATCCCTGGGCGTCCCATCACCAGGCAGCGGCGGTGTCACCATCCCTCACCGCAACCCACTGGTGGCGTCACCGACACACCAAATGCCCTGTAAATATTCCCTTCCGACAGTTGTGAGGACGGACAGCCGTGCAAGCTCAGGTCCGGTCACCACTCGAGCCGCAGCAGCGAACCTGGATCCGAGCGGCCTCAGAAGTGGCCCGCAACACTCCTGCATTGCGCCGTCATTCACTGAACCCTGTCCAGTGCCTGCGAACCCTGTCAGGTGGCGTGAAGCTCTGTCCCTATGGTCCTTTTGGGTCACTTTCCAGTGAATTCGTGTGTGGTGGTGGCTTTGGTACTTGCGGTCACCTCAGCCATTGGTTTTACTAGGGAGCCCGTGGGTTTCATCTCCTATAACCTGGGGACCGATCCCCGACTTGCAACCGTGTCCCTCTGTGTGTTGATTATCTGTAGAATGAGGCTACGGGGTAGGGTAATAATTCCCGTGGTCTCTGGGACTCTTCTATCTATGCCTGTGGCCGAGCGGTACCAGCTCCAGACTGAGGGTCTTAGCTCCTCCACTGCTCCTCTCCTGACTTGATCCAACTTTCTCCACACGTCACCTCAGTTCCCACTCAGCTGACTCCACCCCCCGGTCTCGTTGGGGTATAATCACGCCCTAACCAAGTTTGGTGATGTGTTGCTAAGTGAGTGTGCTGTGCTTTTGTATGAACTGCAGGTGCTTCACAGAATTTTAAAATATTGAACCGTGAAAATTAAAAATTGTATTTTTCTCCTCAAAAATGTTGCTCTAGCCACAAATGTTTCATTTTCACAAGGGTAACAGGAGAAAATAAACCACATGATTTGTTGTGGAAGTGTAGAAGCCCAAGAAGAAATGGAGAAGGATGAGGAGGAAGAGGTGATCGGCGTGCAACTGTCAGGAGATGAAGAAGATATTGATCCCCTCTCTGTTGTCTGTGGTTGGTGGGAGGGGACGGCGGAAGCAAGCTTGAGTGTTAACCCACCACCAATACACCATGGACTTGGATCTCATGGAAGTGCCAGACATGAGTGCCTTCTTGCTGTGCTATCTGCAACATGATTCCAGAATTGTTAGAATTAGAAATAGTGGTGACTACTAGGTTGCCACTCTGTTACATCCATAGTACAAGAGTAAATATTGCCAGATGCTTCCCCCCTGGAAAGGAACACTTGCATGCTGTAGTATGTAAACAAGTTTGTTCACAATCTTAGCCCCTTCACGACAGGCCGATTTTTCGCTTTCCGTTTTTTTTTTCGTCATTCTTTTTCCGAGAGACGTAACTTTTTTATTTTTTAGTCAATATGGTCATGTGAGACCTCATTTTTTGCGGAACAAGTTGTACTTTTAAATGAAACCATACGTTTTAACATATAGTGTACTGGGAAATGGCCAAAAAATTCAAAAGAGGAAAAATTGCAAAAAAGTGCAATAGCACTATTGATTGACTATTGAGATATTTTATTCACTGTGTTTACTATATGGTAAAACTGATGTTTGTGTGTGATACCTGAGATCAGTGTGAGTTCGTAGACACTAAACATGTATAGGTTTACTTTTATCTAAAAGGTTAAAAAAAATCAGAAGTTTGTCCGAATAAAGTGGCACACGTCTTACACCATATTCCGTGAACCATAGTGGTCTCATTTTTTGGGATCTATGGCTCAGTGAAGGCTTATTTTTTGCATCTCAGGCTGGCGTTTTTAATGATATCATATTTGCACAGATGCTATGTTTTGATCACCTGTTATTGCATTTAGCGCACAATTTATGGTGACCAAAAAAAATGTTGTCATTTGGATTTTTTTTTGCCGCCACGCTGTTTACTGATCAGAATAATTGATTTTATATTTTAATAGATCGCGCATTTCTGAACACAGAGATACCAAATATGTGTATATTTTTTATTTTTTTAACCCTTTAATTTTCAATGAGGCGAAAGGGGGGTGATTTGAACTTTTAGGTTTTTCTATTTTTTTTTAATTTTTTAAAACTTTTTTTACTTTTTTTTATTTTACTAGTCCCTCTAGGGGACTATATGGATCAGCAGTCTGATAGCTGTGCCATATCTGCCGATCACAGCTACACAGCTGTGAGTGGCAGATATGTTCATTTCATGTCTCACCCAGCTTTCGGCCGGGTGACACTGAAAGTGAGTCAGGTGAGCTACAGGAGTCATCACATGAACATGTGCTACCATGACAATAACCAGAAGTCACGTGATCACATCCGGTAGCGGCTGGTGAGTAAATGTTTACCGCTGATGCCCTTATAATGGTGCTGTCACATATTGACAGCGCCATTTAAGGGGTTAAACAGCACGGGCTGATAATGATTCTGCTTGTGCCTAGCAGGCACACATCTCGGCTGTAAAAATCAGATGTGCGCTGATCGCTGCAACCTGCTAGCAACAGACCGCGGCCAGTAACACTGACTGCTAGGGCGTAGTATTACTGCCCACAGTCGTTTAGGGTTAAAAGCGCTTTTCCACAAGACAGCAGTTAGGAGCCCAGTGTGCATCACAGTTCTTCATGTTAAACACTGGGTACCCTGAGTCATCACAGAAACATTAGCAGCAGCAGCAACAGTTCAAGTGCTCTGACAGATAAGTGTGCCGCCCCCGTGTTAGCAGCCGGGCTGCTCTGGTCCGGATCTGCGGTGGCTCGAGGGGTGTCCGGACCAGGGGGTTGTGCGGCCACTCAAATGAAGGGGGTATTTACAGGGGATAGTATTTAGAGTTCATGACGCCACCTGTGGTATGTGGTATTGTAGAGTACAACCGCTGCAATTGGGAGTACCTGGGGGCGATGGAGTGGGGCAGCCAGGTGTTAGAACCCTCCACGGGTAGGGGAAATGCCCCGGGACTCGGTGTAGGTGTCTGGGTAGTGCCATGGGGGGGTGCAGGGGGTCACTTTTGTACTCACTCAGTCCAGTAAACTGACACCGACAACTGGATAAACCAAAGTTCTGGATACTGCTGCTGCTGAGGGGAGCTAGTTCGGGTTCCGTCCCCAATGGTGCTACCTGGTGATCCGTGACCTTCCTCTTGGCACTAAGTTTACTTCTCTGTTGGTCCCGGTAGTATGGAACTAGTCGGGTCTCGCTCCCCAGTATGGCTAACTGTGGGAGCTTGCTCTCAGGGTTCACGCTTGGGATTTTCTGGACCGGTTTTGTGGAAAGTCCTATCCCCCTCATTGCGCTAGTACCCCGATTTTGGAGCGGGTGGAGAGCGGATCTTGAAGGCTCTGTTCTCGTTGGGTAAATTGTCAGGTTGCCATAAGCTACTCCCTGACCTAGGGTCCACGTACCCCGTCGTGCCCTGGTCCCAGCTCGGTGATGGTACAAGGCTGCCGGCTGTCCTCCTCGACAGTTCCGTGCCCCTTGTTACGATCCCCTGCGACTGGGGGTCCAGCTCCTACTAGGTCCAGACCACCGTCTGCTACCTAGGTGTTTCCAAGGAGCCCGGCTCCTGGCCTCCTCTCTCCTTCACTTCCAACCTACTTCCTGACACTTCCGACTTCCCCTTAACCAACCCCCCAAGTGGGCGACCCTATTCCACTGCAGAGTGTACCTAGGATTTTAATCAGCTGATGTAGGCAACACCATGTAGTTAGGGACCCACAACCAAGAAGGAGGCGGATATTGCACGGGAGGGCAGATTGTGCAATACCCTGTGACGACCCGATAGTCCAGGGGCGTCACATAAGCGCATCCGGATGGTCTCTGAAAGTATAGAGTACCTATCTTTTATGAAGTTGAACAAATTATTGATCTCCAATGACTTTTCTACCCCAGTTGCAGACAATGCAGACTGCAATGTTGTACTTTTCATTGTGCTGCATTGATATGACACCATTGTCATGGCTTCTGTGGCTTCTGTTGCTACTGCTATTGATGTTCCTAACAAGTGCCTTGGTGGTATAACAATCAAGCGGTGTCCACCGCTGTTACTTTTACATCTTGGCTTTTTGTTATGTATGAAGCACCTATTGCTCCTCCTTTTTCTTCTTCCTAAGTAATGACACGTATTTTTTAAAAAATGGATACTCTTATCCGAGTCTCCTTGTGTGTTGGCTGTAGTGGCAGGGGTCTCAGATCAAAATGCCTACACCTATCACTCATCCACCTACCTCTTCATTTGAAAAATGTAAATGCTGGGCCACTCTCTGTGTGGTGCATGGCCCATACCAGACTGTTGTGAAAAGACACTATGGGTACTCTGGGGCAATTGATGAATCTGACCTGGTGTCTGCCCCTAATTTTTGGAAATATGGAGACTCTTATGCGGGCTTCACACGGTACGATCTATCGTGCGATTGCACGAACGATCGTACCCGCCCCCGACGTTTGTGCGTCACGGGCAAATCGCTGCCCGTGTCGCACAAGGTTGTTAAACCGCCGTCCCACGTACTTACCTGCTGAGCGACCTCGCTGTGGGCGGCGAACATCCTCTTCCTGAAGGGGGAGGGACGTTCGGCGTCACAGCGACGTCACACAGCCGCCGGCCAATAGAAGCGGAGGGGCGGAGATGAGCAGGACATAAACATCCAGCCCACCTCCTTCCTTCCGCATAGCCGGCGAGTGCCGCGGGACGCAGGTAAGCTGTGTTCATCGTCCCCGGGGTGTCACACGGAGCGATGTGTGCTGCCCCGCGTACGATGAACAACTGCTGCGATGAAAAATAAACGATTTTTTAAAAATAAGCTATGTGTACACGACTCACGATTTGTGACCGATTCAGCGTTGCTTGGAGGTGTCACACGAAACGACGTCGCAAACGATGCCGGATGTGTGTCACGAAAACCGTGACCCCGACGATGCATCGCACGATAGATCGTCTCATGTGACGCCCGCATAAGATGGGTCTCTACATTGTATCTTGTCTGTAATGGCAGGGTTCTCAGAACAATAAGCTTACTCCTGTCACTCATCCAATATTTCTTATGTTAATAGTCTAGGAAGTTAACGGCTGTGCAACAACAATGTGGCTCCACTGTAACATGGTTTGAGCTGTTTTGGTAGCTTTTGGGCCCCCTTATAGGTTTTGTCTATGCCTTTTCTTTTGCCTCCCATTGAATTCAATGGATTCAACTAGGTTCTTATAACTGTTCGGCGAACACAGGCGAGCTCAGCGAAACCGAACCGAGCCTTGGTCCATTTACTCATCTCTAATTATAATCATACACATTTCTGCATTGAGATCAAGAGAGCAAAGAGCAGCCATTACATATCACACTAGTAATGTAAAGCTAGGTACGGGGAAGTACCAAGAAAAAGATGAAAGGCAAGGTAAGGGAAACCCTGTGTCTAGGAAAGGAGAAGACGGTGACCCCTGACCAAACCTACTGCTGGTCCCTGGGGTCCCTCACCATCCTAGATAGATTCTGCACCTATGCGCTGAGCCGGAAACCTGACCCTAGGTATCCCTAGTGCTGGACCCTAAATAAGGAATGGGAGGGATGAGCTCTTCATTAGAGATGAGCTACCACCCTAGTGTTCGAGTTCGGTTCGGTTCGTCAAACGGCGGGTGTGTTCGTCGAACGTTCGACAAACATTCGTCAAAAACCATCGAACCCCATTGAAAACAATCGCAGGCAAACACATACAAACACATAGAAAATACCTTCAAAGGTGTCCAAATGGTGACAAACAACTCAGAAGACACCACAAACACATGGAAAAGTGACAAGTACATATACTCATGCTGAAAGAAAAGAGCTACACGAATAAATGGAGTAGAAGACACAGATATAGGCATGTCATGCCTTTCTAAAATCATGTAAAACACCGCAATTGGACTCCAACAAGAGTCTCCATTTTTTCAAAAAATTTTGCCACAGACACCACTTAAGTGGCATCAATTGTCCCACAGTTGCAAACTTAAAATGTTGATTTGCATGAAGCACAATGAAAAATACACAAGTCTTTACTCTCCCCAGTATGACACAAGGGTAGAAAAGTCCTTGCGCAGCCATGATTTGTTCATCTTGATGAACGTTAGTCTGTACACATTGTCACTGGACAGACGCATGCACTTATCTGTCAGCACACCCCCACCAGCACTGAATACACGTTCCCAGAGAACGCTGGCTGCGGGACACGACAAGATCTCCAAGGAGTAAGTGGCAAGCTCAGGCAATTTTTCCAGATTGGAAGCCCAAAATGAGCAATGCTCCAATTGCACAGTCATGGCATTGATATTCACTTGGAGATACTCCTGTATCATCCTCTCTAGGCATTGACTATATGTCAGACTTCTTGTGTCTTGTGGCCTTGCAAAGGATGGTCTAAAAAATTCATGAAACGATTCCATAAAATTGCTGTTACCACCAGATACGGTGTTGCTGGTACTGTTTGAGTGATGATGACGAGACAGTCCCATGGTTGGCAAGTTAGAACTGTGAGATTCACTCTGTGCACCACTGGTGTTTAGTGGAAAAGCCAATCTCATATTGTGTAACAGCTTCCGCTGATACTCCTGCATACGTGCGTCCCTTTCTATGGCAGGAATTATTTCGCCAAATTTTAACTTGTACCAGGGATCTAAGAGTGTAGCAACCCTGTAGTCAGCATTACTTTGAATTATGACAATCCGTCCGAGGGTCATGTTGTAGGTAGTGCAGCAAGAAGGCGCTCATGTGTCTTGCACATCCAGAAGGACCAAGTCCTTGCTGTGTTGGTGGTGGCGAGGTGAGAATCATGCTTCCTTCCTCTGCCCTCTCCCCCCAACCTCGCACAACAGATATGTGATCAAGGTGTCCCTCATCTGCTGAGTCTTCCATGTGTGGCACTCCTGAGGCTTCCGTCGCCACAGAGATATTGCACCTCAGCCAGAGGTGTGATGTCCCATCCCGGGTAAGCATGAGGTCATATGCCAGTGCACAGACTAAACTTGCACACACCAATTGGTAGGAATACACTGGGTCAGGGATAGTGGCAGCAACCCCCATAGATGTATTCCCATTCCTGGTCCCAATAGTGTGGGTGGGGCCTAGTCAGTGGGTGTGTGGGAGGAGTCAGACTGTCTGCCCTAGAACTTCCTGGTTGCTTTGTCTACTCACACTTTCTGTCAGAAGGAGCAGAGGAGTGAAGGAGAGTGTGAGAGGGAGGTAGTTACCTCAGGAGAAGGTGACAGAAGGAAGTTCCTGGTGGAAATCCTGGGGTCTAGTTAGGCCCAGGTGACACCTAAAGAAAGAAAGAAAGGATTCCAGGGCCATGGAAGGGCATATTGGCTCGTGGCCTGTTCCACTGGAAGATCGGGTGGAGGGATCTGGCTGCATTCGGGGACGGTCCCAGACAGAGGGAAGAAAGACAATTCCTCAAAAGTAACACCGAAGTCCGAGGGTGGTTGCAAGCGCCCAGGGCCACAACCCACCACAGATCCCCGGTGAAGGGAGCAAGATACAACTACAGTTAGCCCCCTTTGTACAGGCCCTGTGGTGGAGGCCGAGACCAGTTCAGCTAATAGAGTCAAGGTTAAGAAGTCAGTCAGGAAAGAGACACAGGAGGGGTGCACCGGTATTGACCTCTGAACTACCCGGGATCGGCGGCAGCCCCTGACAGCGGATCCTGGCACTTCGTGGGCAACCAGTCCACGGCCGAATTGCACTGAACAGTGAGTAAAACATCTAAACTGCAAGCCCTGTGTTGTCTGCTTTATCCTGCACTGCATCTACAACACCATAGACTTTACCAAGCACCAAAGGTTGCCCCGGGGAATCGGGCCCCGCCACCGCTGACTACCCCGGACTAGTCCGGCCCAACACCGAGTCACCTAAGGCCCTGGGGTGGGCGAGTCACATGCCCATCGCCAGTTCATCCTCCATTTCTTCCTGGGCTGCTGCACCTTCCTCAACAGTTTGGCTGCTACCATGCGCCCTTTGTTAATCCCTCTCCCTCACCGTCTCATGCCTGCCACCTTGGTGCTGCTGACCGTCTGGACCTTGTAGATCTTGGTATCCCTTCCGCATATGAATCCTCCTGTACTTCCTCCCCTTCCTCTTGTCCCAGCACCTGACTCCGAATACTGTTTAGAGTGTGCTCCAGCATGTAAATGACTGGAATTGTCATGCTGATAATGGCATCGTCAGTGCTAAACAACTTCGTCGCCATGTCAAAACTGTGCAGAAGGGTGCATAGGTCCTTGATCTAAGACCACTCCATCAGCGTGATCTGCCCTACCTCTGGATCTTGTTGGCCCAGGCTATACGTCATAACTAGAGATGAACCACCCCCTAGTGTTCGAGTTTGGTTCGGTTCGTCGAACAGCAGGTGTGTTCACCTTCGAACCCCATTGAAAACAATGGCAGGCAAACACAAACACATACAAACACATTATACATGTACACATACAGATAATAAACATTGCCATTATACTTACAGGTCCGCGCGATGCGCCCTGCAGACTCTGTCTCCTGCTGCTTTTCCTTCCTATCATCGCTGCGCCCTTCCGGTAATCAGCACTGATGATAGGACCTACCGTGACGTCGTCATAGTATGTGACCAATCACGTGTCTATTACCTCACTGACTACAGACTGGTCACATGGCTAGACATCATGCTAGGTCCTGTCACTGCATCTCTCCGGTACGCGGTGCTCGTTTGAGCATCTCTGTGTACCGGCGAGATACTCGGGCATGCTTGGCTTCCCGTTCCTGCATGTCAGCGCTCTTTACAGAGTCAGCCCACATGCAGGGACTGGATGCCACAGCCGATGAATAGCGGCATCGGGAATCAGGTGATCGGAGATCACCATTGCTATAGTAACCCCCCTGTCAGATTACTATTTCAATGGTGGCAGCGCTGACGTCATGGCTAGGTCAAACTTGCCTGACATTAAGAATCTCTGGCTTAATACTAGCTAGTAAAACAAAGCAAGTATTAACCCTTTATTACCCAGCAAGCCACCCGGTATCAGAACTGCTGGAAGAGCTGGATACAGCCCCAGATGACGGGGTGGCTGCAGACTGCAATTCGCAGCAGAGGGGCCCAGAAAGCTAGGACCAACCTGTGCTTCGGATTCCAATCCCCAGCTGCCTAGTTGTACCTGGCTGGACACAAAAATGGGGCGAAGCCCATGTCGTTTTTGTTTTTTTTTTAATTATTTCATGAAATTCATGAAATAATTAAAAAAAGGTCTTCCCTATATTTTTAGTTCCCAGCCGGGTACAAATAGGCAGCTGGGGGTTGGGGGCAGCCGTACCTGCCTGCTCTACCTGGCTAGCATGCAAAAATGATTTTTTGGTGGGCAAAAAACTTCTGCATACAGTCCTGGATGGAGTATGCTGAGCCTTGTAGTTGAGAGAGAGGGAGAGAAGAGAGAGAGAAGAGAGAGAAGAGAAGAGAGAGAAGAGAGAGACACAGAGAGAGAGGAAAGAGAGAGAGAGAGGGGAGAGAAACACGCAGGCACTGCCTGAGTGAAGTCTCCGGTGACAGCGCGGCTCACTTCAGTTGCTGCGTGGAGCTGACACAGAGCGCTCGTTTTCTACAGTGCTTCCTGTCAGCTTCATGTAGCAGAGCTGAAAGAGGTCAAGTGGATTACTTCGGACCTGGATGTCTGTTTGGGGATTAATAAAGTGGTAAAAGAGAGGAGAGAGAGGGAGGAGAGAGAGGGAGGAGAGAGAGGGAAGAGAGAGAGGGAAGAGAGAGAGGGAAGAGAGAGAGGGAAAAGAGAGGGAAGAGAGAGAGGGGGGAGAGAGGGGAGAGAGAGAGGGGAGAGAGAGGAGAGAGAGGAGAGAGAAGTGAGAGAGGAGAGAGAGAGGAGAAAGAGAGAGGGAGAGAGAGGGAGAGAAGAGAGAGAGACACAGAGAGAGAGGAGAGAGAGAGAGGAGAGAAACACGCAGGCACTACCTGAGTGAAGTCTCCGGTGACAGCGCGGCTCACTTCAGTTGCTGTGTGGAGCTGACACAGAGCGCTTGTGTTCTACGGCGCTTCCTGTCAGCTTCATGTAGCAGAGTGAAAGCGTCGTGTGGATTACTTCGGACCTGGATGTCTGTTTGGGGATTAATAAAGTGGTAAAAGAGGGGGGGGGGTTTGTCTTTTATTCCAAATAAAGGATTTTTTGTTGTGTGTGTTTATTTACTTTCACTTACAGGTTAATCATGATTAACCTAACCTTATTACCCCGATTGTCACTGCACCAGGGCAATTCGGGATGAGCCGGGGTAGAGTCCCGGGACTGTCGCATCTAATGTATGCGGCAATTCCGGGCAGCTGCTGGCTGATATTGTTATGGTGGTGGGCTCCCCATAATGTGGCGCTCCCCATCCTGACAATAGCAGCCTCCAGCTGTGTGGCTTTATCTTGGCTGGTATCAAAATTGGAGGGAACCGCAGGGTATTTTTTTTTTTTTTATTATTATTTATTTATTTATTTTACTGCACGATATAGACCCGCCCGCCGGCGGCTGTGATTGGTTGCAGTGAGACAGCTGTCACTCAGCATGGGGGCGTGTCTGACTGCAACCAATCATGGGGCTGGTGGACGGTGAAAGCAGGGAAGACCAGATTAAATAATGAGCGGCAGCCATTTTCAAAAGAGGAAAAGCCGCCGGAGCTTTGTGACAGCTGTGCAGCACCGCGCCCGTGATCGGTGAGTAGGAAAGAGAGAGGGATTGTGCTGGGGTTGCAGGACAACGTGTGCATATAGCCGTACTGTGAAAAGCCACGCTTTTGGTGGTCAAACCGTTATCGAACTGTAACTCGAACGGTCGAACATGAAGCAAATCGTTCAAGTTCGTCGAATGACTCGAACACCGCCTAAAACCACTTGAATTTGAAATTGGCGAACGGTTCGATTCGAACATCGCTCATCTCTAGTCATAACGTATTGCACCAGGGCTTGGTGGTGCTGCCACAGTCGCTGCAACATGTGTAGAGTCATATTCCAGAGTGTCGACACATTGCATTTCAGCCAGTGAACCAGAAGACAAAAGTCTTCTGGAGCGATGCAAGTCGTTCAGATGCGGGGTGTGAACGGCGGAAGTGAGCACATAGTACAACTTGTGAGGATGGCAAGACTTGTACAGCAGACCCTTCTCCTTCTCTCACCATAGTTACCCAGTGCCCAGTCAGCGACATGTAACGCCCCTGTCCATGCTTACTGTTCCAAGTTTCTGTGGTGAAATGCACCCTGTCACACACAGTGTTTCTTAAGGAAGCGGTGATGTGTGTGACATGCTGGTGTAGCGCAGGCTTACCTTTCTTGGAGAAGTAGTGGCGATTGGGCATCTGATGTTGGGGCACTGCAACGGAAATAAGGTCTCGAAAATCCTGTGTGTCCACCAGGCGGAAAGGCAGCATTTCTGTAGCCAACAGCTTGCAGATGATGAAAGTCAACCTCTTAGCTTTGTCATTGCTAGGAGGCAATGGTCTTTTACTTGTCCACATCTGAGGGACTGTGGGCTGGCTGCTGTGCTGAGATGGCGTTGAGTAGGGTGTCCCTGGAAAACTGCTGGTCTGTAAGGAAGGTGCAGGCGGAGATAGAATGTTGCCTTCATCCAAAGGTGGTGCTCTTGGTGTCTGAGAGAGCTCAATGTCAGCAGCTGTTTCCACTTCCAAAACAACTGACGACCTGCCAATCACACTGCCTGTTGCGGGTAAAGAGGTGGAAGGTCTACATTGAAAAGCATGTGTGACTGCTATCCCCACAGTCACAACGGATGAAGAGCGCGCGGATGCACTTGATGGGGCAGACGGTGGTTGGCTCGCCTCACTAGGCCACATTGTAGCACAGTGAGCTTCCCACTGCGACTTATGCTTCATATCCATGTGACGTTTCATGGACGAAGTAGTCAAACTAGTGAGTTTTTGGCCTCTACTTAGAGATTGGTGACAAATCTTACAGATTACATGAGTTGGGTGATCCTTTAAAAAAGGCCCAGGCTAGGCAGGGCTTAGAGCCCATGCGGCCTGAAAAGCCACCATCACTTCTGCTCAGAGGAAGAGTTGTGGATGAGGATGCAGTTGTTGACGTGCTTCCAGTACTCCGTCTCTGTCCAGGAAGGCGCAACCTAACCTCGTCGTCAGTAGCATCCTCCTCCACCTCCTCTGCTGACCTCATCGACTGCCTGACTGTGGGTTGACAGTAAGTGTGATCTACAACCTCAACATCACTCTGTGTGTTCTCACTCCCCTCGTCCTCAGAGCCAACCTCTTCCTGCCCTGACCGAATAGTCAAATTGTCATTCCAATGAGGTATCTGAGTCTCATCGCCATCAGCATGTTCCTCATTGTCTCCACCAAGAGGAGTTACAGTTTGGGAATGAGAGTCTACATTATGCTCAGAACTTTCTTCATCTGGGCCTGAATTTGACTCACAAAGCTTCTGGGCATCAGTGCAGATCATTTCCTTGTCTGGACTCACTGCAGCTTTGGAGAAGACCTCTGATTGCCAGGCTATAGTGTGACTGAACAGCTCTGCAGACTCAACCATCTCCGTTACCCCATACTCAGCAGGGTGGGTGGAGACTTGAGAGCTGGTAGGAAGCAAGTGTGATTGGGTAGACACCTCAGAGGACTGGAGTATTTGGGATGTGGAAGTTGAGGTGGAGGAGAGGCACTTGATGGAGCACTTGAGATCCATTCAAGCACCTGCTCTTTTTGTGCCTCATCTACATTTGGTAGCAATGGTCATGTCCGTAAGAAAGGGATCATATCAGATTGTCCACCAAAAAAAGTAGACATCGTATTTTGGCTGGAAGATGGTCTTTCTTCAGCAAATGTTACTGTTTCTTTACCTCTACCCCACGGACACAAACTTTTTTTCCCTTTCCACGCCTGTTCCCCTTTCCACCAGCATCTGGCCTTTTGTCACTCATTTTGTATGTCAACAAATTGGCAACTGTTTGTTGCAGTTAAAAATTGGCTACTACAGATGGAGAGGTGGGGTTGCTTTCTTGAGAGCAGTGCTACACCACTGACTATCACACACTGATACTATGCCCAAAGGAATTGCCTGGACTTTTTGCAGTTAAAAATTGGCTAATAGAGATGGAGACAGATGGTGTATCTTACTTTACAAGACTGCTACACCGTTGACTATCACATACTGATACTATGCCCAAAGGAATTGCCTGGACATTTTGCAATTAAAAATTGGCTACTACAGATGGAGAGGTGGGGTAGCTTTCTTGACAGCAGTGCTATGCCACTGACTATCACACACTGATACTATGCCCAAGGGATTGCCTGGACTAGCTGCATTTAAAAATTGGCTACTACAGATGGAGAGGTGGGATAGATTTCTTGACAGCAATGCTACGCCACTGACTATCACACACTGATACTATGCCCAAAGTAATTGCCTGGACTTTTTGCAGTTAAAAATTGGCTACTATAGATGGAGAGGTGGGGTAGCTTTCTTGACAACAGTGGTACGCCACTGACGATCACACACTGATACTATGCCCAAAGGAATTGCCTGAGCTTATTTGGACACATGCTGTGAAAAACACTTGCACAGTGTTGGCACAGAACTGCTTAGCAAAAATTGCTATGAACTGCTCTAATCTAGCCCTGAAAAGGGCTGAAATTACAACTAGTCCCTACTCCCTAAAACAATTTCTCGATTGCACTTTATAGCGCCCACAGCAGCAGCAGCAGTGGAAGCGGTGACTGACAAACAACCGCAGCAGTTAGATAATGGCGACGATGGGAAAAATGGCCGGGTCTTATAGGGCAAGGACATGTGACATACACAGCCAATGACACATGCACTTGCTTGTCTGCCAAAAATGCACTTTGCTGTGTGCGTTTCTGTGACAGCCTGGCCCGCCCCACTGGACGTGCGGTTAGGGAAAAAAAAATGGTGATCGCCATTCTTTCAGCACTCAGCAGCACTGATCTAAACCCCGTCCTCCCCCACACACTATACGCTGAATTTGGATAATATTATTATTAACATTGAATGACAGTATTACTGTGAAAAGCCAGCTAGTAACTAGCTACGCTTTTGGTGATCGAACCGTTATCGAACGGTACCCTGAACTGTTGAACATGAAGCTAATCGTTCGAGTTCGTCGAACGACTCGAACATCACTAAAAACAGGTTGAACTTGAGACTAGTGAACAGTTCGATTCGAACACCGCTCATCTCTAGTCTTCATCACCCTGCTAAACACTATACAAGACACAAGGAGGATACACAGGGAAAAAAGCATGAACTACTTATCCACAGATGACACAAGTAGAAGTTCAGCAAAGTTTTCAGCAATGACATCACAGAGCAGTATAAGCCACCTGCTTGCAACCAAGGCTTGAATTAACTGCAAAAATATCACCAGCACCAGTCCAAGGAAGGAAGGGGTATTTAAGCACCAAGAGAATACTGTTCATCAGCAGCTGGGTGGAAGAGGAGCTCCTGCTGGGTCCAAAAGGGGGAGAGATGAATTCAGCAGGAAAGCTACCTATGCTAGTAGATACTGACAGCAGAAACAATGGAAAGTCAAGGAGAATTCTGCGAAGCCAAGCACTGTGACCTTCTTTGGCCAGAAACCACATTACTGTCTGTAACTCGTGACACACCCGTGACAGATAACTACTCATTTGATTTAAAGGTTTTTTCCACTATATGGATAACCCCTTCTGAATCATTAGGTTTCACTACAGTAAATTTTAACACTTAGGCGGGCTTTGCACGTTGCGACATCGCAAGCCAATGCTGCGATGTCGCACGCGATAGTCCCCGCCCCCTCGCAGGTACGATATCTTGTGATAGCTGGCGTAGCGAAAATTATCGCTACGCCAGCTTCACATGCACTCACCTGCCCTGCGACCGTCGCTCTGGCCGGCGACCCGCCTCCTTCCTAAGGGGGCGGGTCGTGCGGCGTCATAGCGACGTCACACGGCAGGCGGCCAATAGCGGCGGAGGGGCGGAGATGAGCAGGATGTAAACATCCCGCCCACCTCCTTCCTTCTCATTGCAGCCGGGAGGCAGGTAGGAGATGTTCCTCCCTCCTGCGGCTTCACACATCGTACCTGTCGCTGCACCGGCATTATGGAAATGTTGGAGAATACACCGATGATACGATAACAACGCTTTTGCGCTCATTAATCGTATCATCTAGGATTTACACACTACGATGTTGAAAGTGATGCCGGATGTGCGTCACTTTCGATTTGACCCCACCGACACCACACGTGCGATGTTGCAACGTGCAAAGCCACCCTTATACTCATTTCTTATGGCATTGTTCCAGCGGGGTTGGCACTTCGTCTCCAAGAGCTCACTCTCACAGGAATTATACAAAAAATATTTTTTTTTACTTAGTCAAGGTACCTGTTTGTCTATAAAATGTGAGAATTTAATAAACATGATTTTAGGTTAAAGTTTACGTTAAGAATAGCAAATAGGTAGGGACTAGAGTTGAGCGCGGTTCGTGGTTCGTGGTTCTCCAGTTCTCGGTTCGAGTGATTTTGGGGGGTGTTCTAGATCGAACTAGAACTCGAGCTTATTGCTAAAGCTCGATAGTTCTAGTTATGTTCGAGAACGGTTCTAGCAGCAAAAAGCCAAGCTAATTACTAGCTGGCTTTCCGCTGTAATAGTGTAAGTCACTCTGTGACTCACACTAATATGAAATTTCAGCGTATACTGTGCGGGAACAGCGCATTCAGATCACTGCTGCTGGGATAATGGCGATCGCCATTTTTTTTTTTTTCCTTGTCTTCCTTCCCTAAGCGCGCGCGTGTAGTGGGGCGGGCCAGCATGTCAGCCATTCCCAGACACACACACAGCTAAGTGGACTTTTAGCCAAAGAAGCAACGGCATGTGTGATAGGATGTCCATGTCACATGTCCCTGCATTTTAAAACGAGTATCTGCCCGTCTGGACGCCATTATCTCTTCTGCGTCTGGGTGTCAGTCACCGCTGGCGTAGCTCCTGTCTCCGATACTGCTGTGTACGCCCAACACACAGCGCTATACAGAATAAGGATAGAAGTTTCTATTAGCCCTTGTAAGGGCTAATAACAGCAGGCTCAGAGCCATAGGTGACAGTCAGGTCCGTGGAAACAGATTTTAATAGCTACAGAAGATAACAGCAACTGTGTAGCTAAGCTCAGAGACTTCCTCGCTGCATTTCCCCATTAGGAGGGATAGAAAGGGAGGCTTCCTTTCCTGTACACTGACCCACAACCCTGCCACTGTACCCTCCTGCCCTTTGCACACTCAAGCTCATTGTTACTAAGCCATTATACTAGCAAACACTGAGGAAACTTAGTGGCATCCTAAAAGTGGCTGTTGGACTTCATTAGTGTCCCACTGGTGCAAAGCTATTTGCAGCACCTCTGCATTGCACACTCAAACTCATTGTTACTAAGCCATTATACTAGCAAACACTGAGTAAACTTAGTGGCATCCTAAAAGTGGCTGTTGGACTTCCATTATTGTCCCACTAGTGCAAATCTATTTGCAGCACCTCTGCATTGCACACTCAAACTCATTGTTACTAAGCCATTATACTAGCAAACTATGCTGCCAGTTTAAGGGCTGTAGTTGCATTGTCAGGGATAGTTATTGTTGTTTATTCTGCTGTTAATAAAGATAGACCACCGCTGCAATCTACACCACCTCTCAATTTTTACTACCACATTTTAAGTGCACAATCTTGTCGCAATCAAAATGAGTGGCAAAATGATAGATGCTGGTGGAAAGGGGAAGAGGCGTGTTGGAAAAGGAAAAAAAGGGTTTGTCCTTGGGGAAGGTGGCAAAGCTCCATTAACATCTGCTGAAGATAGACCATCTTCCAGCAAAAGTAAGATGTCTACTACTTACTGTGGACAATCCGATGTGCTCCCTTTTTTACGGACACGAACAACTGGAACAAAGGTAGATGATGGCCAAAAAAATAAAAAGGTTGAATGGATCTCAAGTGGTCCAACAAGTGCCCTCTCCGCCACCTCAACTACCGCATCCAAAAAACACCAGTCCTCTGAGTTGTCATCCCAATCACACTTGCTTTCTCCCAGCTCTGAAGTCTCCATCCGCCCTGCACAGTATGGTGGAACTGAGATGGCTGAGTCTGCAGAGCTGTTCAGTCACACTATAGCCTGGGAATCAGAGGTCTGCTCCCAAGCTACAGTGAGTACAGACCAGGAAATGGTCTGCAGTGATGCCCAGAACCTTTGTGACTCAGATTCAGGCCGTGATAAACAAGTTTATGAGCATAATGTTGACCTTTATTCACAAACTGAAACACCTGTTGTAATAGACAGTGAGGAACATACTGATGATGATGAGACGCAGATACCAGATTGGGATGACAATTTAAATATTCGGTCAGGGCAAGAAGAGGCTCGGTCTGAGGGTGAGGGGAACGCAAACACAACAATTGATGAGGAAGTTCTAGATCCCACCTACTGTCAACCCACAGTCAGGCACTCGAGGAGGTCAACAGAGGCGGTGGAGGAGGATGAAACTGACGACGAAGTTACTTTGCGCCTTCCTGGACAGAGTCGGAGTACTGGTAGCACGTCTACAACTGCATCCTCAGCCACCACTCTGCCTCTGAGCACTAGTCGGGGTGGATCAGCAGGTCGCATGCCCTCTACACCTTGCCTAGCCTGGTCCTTTTTTGACATAGCAAAAGATCGCCCAAATCATGTGATCTGTAAAATTTGTCGTGATTCTGTTAGTAGAGGGCAAAACCTCAGCAGTTTGACAACTTCTTCCATGAATCGTCACATGAATAAATATCATATGTCCCAGTGGGAAGCTCACCGTGCTGCAATGCGGCCTAGCGGAGCGAACCATCCACCGTCTGCCCCTTCCAGTGCATCCGCGCGCTCTTCATCTTCTAGGACTGTGGGGACAGCTGTCACACCTGGTTTTCCACGCACAACTTCCACCACTCTAACCGCAACAGGCAGTTTGCTTGGTAGGTCATCAGTTGGTTTGGAAGGGGAAACAAGTGCGTGTGTACAGCTCTCTCAGGCATCGATAGCACCAACGTTGGATGAAGGCAACATCATGTCTACGTCTGCACTTTCCTCACAAACCTGCATTTTTCCAGGGACACCCTACTCAACACCATCTACACACAGCAGCCAGATCTCTGTCCCTCAAATGTGGACAAATAAAAGGCCATTTCCTGCGACCGATGACAAAGCTAAGAGGTTGACTTTATCCTTCTGTAAGCTCTTGGTTACCGAAAAGCTGCCTTTCCGCCTGGTGGACACACAGGATTTTAGAGACCTTATGGCTGTCGCTGTGCCCCAGTACCAGATGCCCAGTCGCCACTACTTCTCTAAGAAAGGTGTGCCTGCGCTACACCAGCATGTCGCACACAACATCACCGCTTCCTTGAGAAAATCTGTGTGTGAACGGGTGCATTTCACCACCGATACTTGGACCAGTAAGCATGGACAGGGACGTTACATGTCGCTGACTGGGCACTGGGTAACTATGGTGATAGATGGTGAAGGGTCTGCTGCACAAGTCTTGCCGTCCCCACGACTTGTGTGTCAGTCCTCTGTCTGTCCAAGTTCCACCACTGCTTCTGCCTCCTCCACCTCGTCTGGGTCCTCCACCTCCACCCCAAGCCTGCCTGGTCAGGCCACCAGCGTTCTCACTGCGCAAAAGGAATCACGCACCCCTCATTACTATGCTGGCAGCAGAGCGCAACGGCATCAGGCGGTCTTTAGCTTGAAATGTCTTGGAAATAAGAGTCACACAGCGGCTGAGTTGTGGGCAGCTCTGGACACTGAGTTTGGTAAATGGTTGTCTCCACTCAACCTGCAGCCTGGTAAGGCCGCGTGCGTCAATGCTCCAAACCTGGGTGCGGCCCTTCGCCTGTGCAAGGTGACACAAGTGCCTTGTATGGCTCACGTGTTGAACCTTGTTGTCCAGCAATTTTTAACACACTATCCAGGCCTAGATGGCCTTCTGAACAGGGCACAAAAACTGTCTGCTCACTTCTGCCGTTCAACCACCGCTGCTGAACGACTTGCATCGCTCCAGAAGTCTTTCGACCTGCCGATTCATCGCCTGAAATGCGATGTGCCGACACGCTGGAACTCGACTCTCCACATGTTACAGCGACTGTGGCAGCACCGTCGAGCCCTGGTGCACTACGTCATGACGTATAGCCTGGGCCAACGAGATGCAGAGGTGGGGCAGATCACCCTGATGGAGTGGTCTCAGATCAAGGACCTATGCACCCTTCTGCACAGTTTCGACATGGCGACGAATATGTTTAGCGCTGACAATGCCATTATCAGCATGACAATTCCAGTCATTTACATGCTGGAGCACACGCTAAACACTATTCGGAGTCAGGGGGTGGGACAACAGGAAGGGGATTAACTACAGGAGGATTCATATGCGCAAGAAACAACAACATCACCAAGGTCCAGACGTTCATCATCACCAACGTGGCAGGCATGGGACCATGGGGGACAGGGATCAACAAGGGCACATGGTAGCAGGCGAAATGTTGAGAAAGGTGCAGGAGAACATGAAGAAATGGAGAACGAACTGTCCATGGACATGGAAGACTCAGCGGATGAGGGAGACCTTGGTCAAATTTCTGTTGAAAGATGTTGGGGGGAGATGTCAGAGGAAGAAAGAACAGTTAGCACCTCTATGCCACAAACACAGCGTGGACTTGGTCCGCATGGCTGCGCAAGACACATGAGCGCCTCTTGCTGCACTAACTCCAACATGACCCTCGTATTGTCAAAATTAGAAGTGATGATGACTACTGGCTTGCCACACTATTAGATCCCCGGTACAAGTCCAAATTTTGTGACATAATTCCAGCCATAGAAAGGGACGCACGTATGCAGGAGTATCAGCAAAAGCTGTTACTCGATCTTAGCTCGGCTTTTCCACCAAACAACCGTGCAGGTGCAGGGAGTGAATCTCCCAGTTGTAACTTGACAAACATGGGAAGGTCTCGTCATCTTCAACAGTCTACCCGTAACCAGTAGCACCGTATCTGGTGCTGGTAACAGCAATTTTATTGAATCTTTTCATAATTTTTTTAGACCATCCTTTGCAAAGCCACCAGAGACAACAAGTCTGACACATAGTCAACGGCTGGAGAGGATGATACAGGAGTATCTCCAAATGAACATCGATGCCATGACTTTGCAAATGGAGCCTTGCTCATTTTGGGCTTCAAATCTTGAAAAATGGCCAGAGCTCTCCACTTACGCCTTGGAGATTTTGCTGTGTCCAGCTGCCAGCGTTGTCTCTGAACGTGTCTTCAGTGCTGCTGGGTGTGTGCTGACAGATAAGTGCACGCGTCTGTCCAGTGACAATGTGGACAGACTAACGTTCATGAAAATTAACAAGTCATGGATCCACAAGGAATATACTACCCCTGTGTCATCCTGGGGAGAGTAAATGCTTGTGGATTTTGAATGTGCTTGATGCAAATCTAGCTGTGAAGTGTACAACTGGGGCACAAGTGCTGCCACTGAAGGGGTGGGTGTGTGTGTGGCCCAATTTTTGGAAAAAAGGGAGACTCCGCTTGGAGTAACCCTTGCTTACATTGTTTTTAAAAATGATCCAAGATGAACAGAGCTGGGATCAGGAAAGACTTAGCTACCTACCCTGGTGTCATCCTGGGGACGGTTAAGTATGGCGTATTTTTGAATGTGCTTGATGTAAATCTACCTGTGAAGTGTAGAACTGGGGCACAAGTGCTGCCACTGAAGGGGTGTCTGTGTGGCCCAATTTTTGGAAAAAAAGGGAGACTCCACATTTAGAAACCCTGCAAGCAAGGGTTACTCCAAGCGGAGTCGCCCTTTTTTTCCAAAAATTGGGCACACACACCCACATCTTCAGTGGCAGCACTTGTGCCCCAGTTTAACACTTCACAGGTAGATTTGTATCAAGCACATTCAAAAATACGCCATCCTTAACTGTCCCCAGGATGACACCGGGGTAGGTAGCAAATTCTTTGCTGATCCAAGATCTGTTCATCTTTGATCACATTTAGAAACACTGCAAGCAAGGGTTACTCCAAGCGATCAAAGATGAACAGATCTGGGATCAGCAAAGAATTTGCTACCTACCCCGGTGTCATCCTGGGGACAGTTAAGGATGGCGTATTTTTGAATGTGTTTGATGCAAATCTACCTGTGAAGTGTTAAACTGGGGCACAAGTGCTGCCACTGAAGATGTGGGTGTGTGTGTGGCCCAATTTTCGGATAAAAGGGAGACTCCGCTTGGAGTAACCTTTCGGTGTTTTACATGATTTTATAAGGGCATGCCATGCCTATATCTGTGTCTCCTCCTCTTTTTCCTTGTCCAGCTCTTTTGTTTTCGCATGAGTATATGTGCTTGTCACTTTCCCATGTGTTTGTGTTGTGTTGTGAGTTGTTTGTCACCTTTTGGACACCTTTGAGGGTGTTTTCTAGGTGTTTTTATGTGTTTGTGATTGCCTCCCATTGTTTCCTATGCGGTACGAGTGGTTCGCCGAACCGGTTCGCCGAACCGAACTCGAACGAGACCTCCGTTCGGCGAACCGAACTCGCGCCGAACCGCGACTGGTTCGCTCATCTCTAGTAGGGACTTAATATCCACTTTGCTTTGAAGGTATGGGAAGATGGTGGATGTAAGAGAGAGTATACTTAAACGCAGTCTAAATGACTAAGTGACTAAACAACTCCATTTCATATCTACATACACTACAGTTCAAACGTTTGGGGCCACCCAGACAATTTTGTCTTTTCCATGAAAAATCATACTTTTATTTCTCAAATGAGTTGCATAATGAATATAAAATATAGTCCAGATATTGACTAGGTTAGAAATAATGATTTTTACTTGAAATAATAATTTTCTCGTTCGACCTTTGCTTTCGTCAAAGAATGCTCCCTTTGCAGCAAATACAGATTTGCAGACCTTTGGCATTCTAGTTGTTAATTTGCGGAGGTATTCTGGAGAAATTTCACCCCATGCTTCCAGAAGCCCCTCCCACAAGTTGGATTGGCTTGATGGGCACTTTTTGCGTACCATACAGTCAAGCTGCTCCCACAACAGCTCAATACGGTTGAGATCTGGTGACTGGGTTGGCCACTCCATTACAGATAGAATACCAGCTGCCTGCTTCTTCCCTAAATAGTTCATGCATAATTTGGAGGTGTGCTTTGGTCATTGTCCTGTTGTAGGATAAAATTGGCTCCAATCAAGCTCTGTCCACTGGGTATGGCATGGTATTGCAAAACGGAGCGATAGCCTTTCTTATTCATAATCCCTTTTACCTTGTACAAATCTCTCATTTTACCAGCACAAAAGAAACCCTAGACCATCAAATTACCTGCACCATGCTTGACACATGGCGTCAGGCACTCTTCCAGCATCTTTTTAGTTGTTCTGCGTCTCACAAATGTTTTTCTGTGTGATCCAAACACCTCAAACTTCAAATCATCTGTCCATAACACTTTTTTCCAATTTTCCTGTGTCCAATGTCTGTGCTCTTTTGCCCATATTAATCTTTTCCTTTTATTAGCCAGTCTCAGATATGGCTTTTTCTTTGCCACTCTGCCCTGAAGGCCAGCATCCCGGAGTCACCTCTTCACTGTAGATGTTGACATTGGCATTTTGCGGGTAATATTTAATGAAGCTGCCAGCTGAGGACCTGTGAGGTGTCGATTTATCAAACTAGAGACTCTAATGTACTTGTCTTGTTGGTCAGTTGTGCAGCGGGGCCTCCCACTTCTCTTTCTGCTCTGGTTAGAGCCTGTTTGTGCTCTCCTCTGAAGGGAGTAGTACACACCATTGTAGGAAATCTTCAGTTTCTTGTCAATTTCTCGCATGGAAAATCCTTCATTTCTAAGAACAAGAATAGACTGTCCAGTTTCACATGAAAGTTCTCTTTTTTCTGACCATTTTGAGAGTTTAATGGAACCAACAAATGTAATGCTCCAGATTCTCAACAAGCTCAAAGGAAGGTCAGTTTTATAGCTTCTCTAATCAGAAAAACTGTTTCCAGCTGTGCTAACATACTTGTACATGGCTTTTCAAGGAATTTCTAAATATCCAATGGCTTTCTAACACAGCAAACACAATGTACCATTAGAACACTGGAGTGGTGGTTGTTGGAAATAAGTCTCTATACACCTATGTAGATATTGCATTAAAAACCAGACGTTTGCAGCTAGAATAGTCATTTATCACATTAACAATGTATAGAGTGTATTTCTGTTTAATTTAATGTAAGCTTCATTGAAAAAAAATGTGCTTTTCTTTCAAAAATAAGGAAATATCTATGTGACCCTAAACTTTTGAACTGTAGTGTAAATGTTTGTCTATGGCTTTATTTTCCTTACGCAAAATTATAGTAAGAAAAACAAATATAAAGCACATCAAATATTATACAGTTTATAAGCTTTTAAGATCTGAAGGTCTTTTCTTTTAGTAATATACACTGGCTGGCACCACTGGAATAATATAGAAAAAGAGAAAATGAGCTCTAAAAAAACAATGTTGTCTAACAGTGACATGTTGAGTTTTCTGTCTCCAGCTTTTGACAGTTGTGACAATTGTGGCTACAAGCTATGTTACAAAATAATTGCATAGATTACCAAATATTTTAATCATCCAGTGGGGCTGATGACATGTCTTATTAGAGTAATTTGCTTGACTGAGAGATCATGTGGAACAAAAATGAACCGATGAGCACAATTACCCCCTAAGCTTCACAGTTCAATGTCATATGTTGCCTCTAACTGTATGTGATGTGTAGTGCTCAATGTTGACAACAATTTTAACGTAATTACCATGAATTTTATATATATATATATATATATATATATATATATATATATATATATTATATACATACACAGAATAATTGGGGGCAGCTTACCAGCCAGTATGGCTCAAAAAAACAGTGGTTTATTAGCCCCTAGTAACTGTTCCACCTCTACTGTCGGATAATAAACCACTGTGGGTTTTTTTGCATTGCTACTTGGTGTGCTGCCTCAATTTAGTTCCACAGAAATCTGATGTACATTTCTACCACATAAAATAGATAGATGTAAGGAAAAAGTAAAGAAACAGAAGTACTCTTCGTCAAAGAAATCAGATAGACATCCCCAAAAGAAAGTAGACATCCACAAAAGAAAGCAGACACCACCAAAAGAAAGACACCCCCCTCCAGAAAAAAAAATAAAAATTGCGCTCACCAGATCCCAAACATTTACAGTTGGCAAATGCCCATAGTGGATGGGCTCTCACACTTCGCTGTCAGGTCTCTTACCTTGCCTTGCCTTTCCAGCTGCATTGCACTACAGCTTTCACAAACAGATCGGGTGCCAGTATTACTCCACGTGAGTGACACTGGTTCCAGGCATCAGGGAAAGTCAACCATTGTAAAGCACAGGAGGACCTGACAGTGACGCAGATTTGTATGTGAGAGACAATTCACTTGGCAACTGTGATTATTTGGGGTCTTCTAAGTGTGATTCTTTTAGGGGTGTCTGCTTTCTTTTGGGGGAAAACTTAGAAGTACATAGAGAATAATACATTTAAGCAGGTAATTTAAACCTTTGTAAACATGGTATGTACGTACCACTGTAGGACTGGTTCTGCACCTCGAGAATAGGACTACCTCAAAAATTATCTTTTATAATATATATATATTATATATATATATATATATATATATATATATATATACTAGCTGTACTACCCGGCATCACCCGGGTTAATAACTGCTGTTAACAAAATAGAATGTATTAACTAAAATGTATTCTGCACACAAAAACTACAAAACAAATAGATAGAAATGTAATTATTAAATTGTTGCCTATATTAACCAATCAGAGCTCAGATTAATTAACTGTAGCAAAATAGAAGCTAAGCTGTGATTGGTTGCTATTGGAAGCCTGATAAATCTCCAGGCAACAGAAAGCCCTCCCCCTGACAGTATATATTAGCTCACACATACACATATAGACAGGTCATGTGACTGACAGCTGCCGTATTTCCTATGTGGTACATTTGTTGTTCTTGTTGTTTGGCTGCTTATTAATCAGATTTTTATTTTTGAAGGATAATACCAGACTTGTGTGTGTTTTAGGGCGATTATGTGGTGAGGTTGGTGTATGTGTGGTGAGATGTGTGCTGAGGGTGGTATATGTGTTCAAGCACGTAGTAGTGTGTGGCGCATTGTGTGTGTGTGTGTGTGTGTTCATATCCCCGAGTGTGGTGAGTATCCCATGTCGAGGCCCCACCTTAGCAACTGTACGGTATATACTCTTTGGCGCCATCGCTCTCATTCTTTAAGTCCCCCTTGTTCACATCTGGCAGCTGTCAATTTGCCCCCAACACTTTTCGTTTCACTTTTTCCCCATTATGTAGATAGGGGCAGAATTGATTGGTAAATTGGAACGCGCGGGGTTAAAATTTCGCCTCACAACATAGCACCCAGTGCTGCCCGGGATAGTAACTGTCTCTCTTTTTCTCTCCCATTCTCTGTCTGTCTCCCCCTCGGTATATATATCTCTGTCTCTCTCTCTCTCTCTCTCTTTGTCTGTCTGCCTCTTTCCCTGTCTGTCTCTTTCTCCATCTGTCTCAATCTCTTTCCCAGTCTGTCTATCTCTGTAACTTTCCCTGTCTGTCACTTTCCCTGCCTGTCACTTTCCCTGCCTGACACTTTCCCTGTCTGTCACTTTCCCTGTCAGTCTGTCTCTTTATCTGTGTCTATCTCTTTGTGTCTGTCTCTTACCTTGTCTATGTCTGTTTCTTACCCTGTCTGTGTCTGCCTCTTTCCCTGTCTGTGTCAGTCTCTTTTCCTGTCTGTGTCTGTCTCTTTCCCTGGCTGCATTTTGACACGCCAACATTCCATATAAGGGCGTGGCTGCGCATTCTTCTGAAGTTCTGGCTGCACTGTGGCTCCGAGCTCCATTCGCTTTAATGGAGGCAGGTTTTTTGACGAATAACTGTAAAGAGCGGGGTTAAAATTTCCCCTCAAAACATAGCCTATGACGCTCTCGAGGTCCAGAAGTGTGAGTGTGCAAAATTTTGTGGCTGTAGCTGCGACGGTACGGTTGCCAATCCCGGACATACACACACACACACACACACACACACACATACACACACACACACACATTCAGCTTTATATATTAGATATCTAATATATAAAGCTGAATGTGTGTATGTGTGTGTGTGTGTGTGTGTGTGTGTGTGTGTGTGTGTATGTCCGGGATTGGCATCTGCACCTTCGTAGCTACAGCCACAAAATTTTGCACACACACTTTTGGACCCCTAGAGCGTCATAGGCTATGTTTTGAGGGAAAATTTTAACCCCGCTCTTTACAGTTATTCACCAAAAAACCTGCCTCCATTAAAGCGAATGGAGCTGGGAGCCACAGTGCAGCCAGAGGTTCAGAAGAATGCGCAGCCATGCCCTTATATGGAATGTTGGCGTGTCACAATGCAGCCAGGGAAAGAGACAGACACAGACAGGGAAAGAGGCAGACACAGACAGGGTAAGAAACAGACATAGACAGGGTAAGAGACAGACACAAAGAGACAGACACAGACAGAGAGACAGACTGACAGGGACAGACAGGGAAAGTGACAGACAGGGAAAGTGACAGAGATAGACAGGGAAAGAGATAGATAGACAGACAGGGAAAGAGATTGAGACAGACGGAGAAAGAGATTGAGACATACGGAGAAAGAGACAGACAGGGAAAGAGACAGACAAAGAGATATATACAGAGGGGGTAGACAGACAGAGAATGGGAGAGAAACAGAGACAGTTACTATCCCGGGCAGCACCGGGTGCTATGGAGCTGGGAGCCACAGTGCAGCCAGAACTTCAGAAGAATGCGCAGCCACGCCCTTAAATGGAATGTTGGTGTGTCACAATGCAGCCAGGGAAAGAGACAGACACAGACAGGGAAAGAGTCAGACACAGACAGGGTAAGAAACAGCCATAGACAGGGTAAGAGACAGACACAGACAAAGAGACAGACTGACAGGGAAAGAGACAGACAGGGAAAGAGAGGGAAAGAGACAGACAGGATAAGAGACAGACAAAGACAGGTAAAGAGACAGACAAAGAGACAGACACAGGGAAAGAGGGAAAGAGAGAGACAGGTTAAGAGACAGACACAGACAGGTAAAGAGACAGACACAGACAAAGAGACAGAGACAGACACAGGGAAACAGACAGACAGGGAAAGAGACAGACAGACAGGTAAAGAGACAGACACAGAGAGGGAAAGAGACAGAAAGAGAAAGAGACAGACAGGGAAAGAGATTGAGACAGATGGAGAAAGAGACAGAGAGTCAGAGATAGACAGGGAAAGAGACAGACAGACAAAGAGATAGAGAGATAAACAAAAAGTGTTGGGGCAAATTGATAGCTGCCAGATGTGAACAAGGAGGACTTAAAGAATGAGAGCAAAGGCGCCAAAGAGTATATACTGTACAGTTGCTAAGGTGGGGCCCCAACATGGCATACTCACCACACTCGGGGATATGAACACACACAGAAAATGTGCCACACACTACCACGTGCTTGAACACATATACCACCCTCAGCACACATTTCACCATGTGAAACTATTCAAAAATTACATTTATATCTATTTGGTTTGTGGTTTTTGTATGCAGAATACATTTTTGTTAATACATTCTGTTTTGTTAACAGCAGTTATTAACCCGGGTGAAGCAGGGTAGTACAGCTAGTATATATATATATATATATATATATATATATATATATATATATATACACTACAGTTCAAAAGTTTGGGGTCACGCAGACAATTTTGTCTTTTCCATGAAAAATACTTTTACTTATCAAATGAGTTGCGTAATGAATAGAAAATATAGTCCAGACATTATCTAGGTTAGAAATAATGATTTTTACTTGAAATAATAATTTTCTCCTTCAAACTTTGCTTTCGTAAAAGAATGCTCCCTTTGCAGCAATTACAGCTTTGCAGACCTTTGGCATTCTACACTGTGTGCAGAATTATTAGGCAAATTAGTATTTTGATCACATGATACTTTTTATACATGTTGTCATACTCCAAACTGTATAGGCTTGAGAGCCAACTACCAATTAAGTAAATCAGGTGATGTGCATCTCTGTAATGAGGAAGGGTGTGATGTAATGACATCAACACCCTATATAAGGTGTGCTTAATTATTAGGCAACTTCCTTTCCTTTGGCAAAATGGGTCAGAAGAGAGATTTGACGGGCTCTGAAAAGTCCAAAATTGTGAGATGTCTTGCAGAGGGATGCAGCAGTCTTGAAATTGCCAAACTTTTGAAGCGTGATCACCAAACAATCAAGAGTTTCATGGCAAATAGCCAAAAGGGTCACAAGAAGCCCATAACTGCCCATGAATTGAGGAAAATCAAGCGTGAAGCTGCCAAGATGCCATTTGCCACCAGTTTGGCCATATTTCAGAGCTGCAACGTTACTGGAGTATCAAAAAGCATAAGGTGTGCCATACTCAGGGCCATGGCCAAGGTCAGGAAGGCTGAAAAACGACCACCTTTGAACAAGAAACATAAGATAAAATGTCAAGACTGGGCCAAGAAATATCTTAAGACTGATTTTTCAAAGGTTTTATGGACTGATGCAATGAGATTGACTCTTGATGGGCCAGATGGATGAGCCAGAGGCTGGATCAGTAAAGGGCAGAGAGCTCCACTCCGACTCAAATGCCAGCAAGATGGAGGTGGCGTACTGGTATGGGCTGGTATCATCAAAGATGAACTTGTGGGACCTTTTCGGGTTGAGGATGGAGTGAAGCTCAACTCCCAGACCTACTGCCAGTTTCTGGAAGACAACTTCTTGAAGCAGTGATACAGGAAGAAGTCGGTATCGTTCAAGATAAACATGATTTCCATGCCGGACAATGCTCCATCACATGCATCCAACTACTCCACAGCGTGGCTGGCCAGTAAAGGTCTAAAAGATGAAAAAATAATGACATGGTCCCCTTGTTCACCTGATCTGAACCCCATAGAGAACCTGTGGTCCCTCATAAAATGTAAGATCTACAGGGAGGGAAAACAGTACACCTCTTGGAACAGTGTCTGGGAGGCTGTGGTGGCTGCTGCATGCAATGTTGATCGTAAACAGATCATGCAACTGACAGAATCTATGGATGGTAGGCTGTTGAGTGTCATCATAAAGAAAGGTGGCTATATTGGTCCCTAATTTTTTGGGGTTTTGTTTTTGCATATCAGAAATGTTTATTTCTAAATTTTGTGCAGTTATATTGGTTTACCTGGTGAAAATAAACAAGTGAGATGGGAATATATTTGGTTTTTATTAAGCTGCCTAATAATTCTGCACAGTAATAGTTACCTGCAGAAACAGATATCCTCCTAAGATAGCCAAATCTAAAAAAAAAAACACTCCAACTTCAAAAAACATTAAGCTTTGATATTTATGAGTCTTTTGGGTTGATTGAGAGCAGTTATTAAATCAATAATAAAAAAAATCCCCTAAAATACAACTTGCCTAATAATTCTGCACACAGTGTAGCTGTTAATTTGCTGAGGTAATCTGGAGATATTTCACCCCATGCTTCCAGAAGCCCCTTCTACAAGTTGATTTGGCTTGATGGGCACTTTTTGCATACCATACAGTCAAGCTGCTCCAACAACAGCTTAATCGGGTTGAGATCTGGTGACTGGGCTGGCCACTCCATTACAGATAGAATACCAGCTGCCTGCTTCTTCCCTAAATAGTTCATGCTTAATTTGGAGGTGTGCTTTGGGTCATTGTCCTTTTGTAGGATGAAATTGGCTCCAATCAAGCGCTGTCCATAGGATGTGACATGGCATTGCAAAATGGAGTGATAGCCTTCCTTATTCATAATCCCTTTTACCTTGTACAAATTTCCCACTTTACCAGCACCAAAGCAACCCGAGACCATCACATTACCTCCACCATGCTTGACAGATGGCGTCAGGCACTCTTCCAGCATCTTTTCAGTTGTTCTGTGTCTCACAAATGTTCTTCTGTGTGATTCCAACACCTCAAACTTCGATTCATCTCTCCATAACACTTTTTTCCAATCTTCCTCTGTCCAATGTCTGTGTTCTTTTACCCTTTTAATCTTTTCCTTTTATTAGCCAGTCTCAGATATGGCTTTTTCTTTGTCACTCTGCCCTGAAGGCCAGCATCTGGGAGTCGCCTCTTCACTGTAGACATTGACACTGGCGTTTTGCAGGTACTATTTAACCCTAGAACACGCAACCATAGAAATCAACCATAGAAAACAAGTAACCTAGCAGGCTTGCAAGGCCCCAGGTATGCGTTCTAGGGTTAATGAAGCTGCTAGTTGAGGACCTGTGAGGCGTTGATTTCTCAAACTAAAGACTCTAATGTACTTGTCTTGTTGCTCAGTTGTGCAGCGGGGCCTCCCACTTCTCTTTCTACTCTGGTTAAAGCCTGTTTGTACTCTCCTCTGAGTACTACTACATCGTTGTAGACAATCTTCAGTTTTTTGGCAATTTTTTGCATGGAATATCCTTCATTTCTAAGAAAAAGAATAGACTGTTAAGTTTCACATGAAAGTTCTCTTTTTCTGGCCATTTTGAGAGTTTAATAGAACCAACAAATGTAATTCTCCAGCTTCTCAACTAGCTCAAAGGAAGGTCAGTTTCCATATATGTGTGTTTTAACTTTTTAAACTAATTAATAAAGGTTAGTTTTTAATATTTGTGTACACACCAAAACAAAATATTCTGACCCGGCTGATTTATACATCATAGGAGAGAGCAGCAGCAGTGGTGGCTGACTGCTGAATCCAGGTCTCAGTAAGAGCCAGGAGGTTAAGGGAATTGGAAAGGAAAGAGTCACGGATGAAGGAGAGTTTGTTACTTGCTGATCGTGGATTCCAAAGGACACAGTTAAAGGAGATAGAAGGTATGCAAGGAGTATTAATGAGATTTATAGGTTTTCTGAGTATACCAGGGAAGGAATTGAGCTTACTATTATAAGAAGGGTCTGGATTAGGTGCAATATCTCCTGCTGCAAGGGGAATGAGAATAGAGAGAGCGAGCATGTGATTAAGAGATTTATGAGAGTGTCTCCTATGTTGCATGATGGGAGTGAATGGTTCTGGATGGTTTGACATTTTGAGAAGAGCATGAGAGCTGTACATAGGAGGGGGGAGGAGAGAGGGACTGATATGGATGGAGTGCACTGGGTGTGTGAAAGGACCGTAGAAAGGAGGGATTGAAGTAGCTAGCATATAAATGATACAAATGTATAGGGTGGAAACATGTTGCAGCACAAATGAATTTGGAGCAAGTTTGTTTGATTGTCTTGCATGCCTTACCTGTCTCCTGCCATGTATAACCACTGAGCACTTATAAAAATCAGCATTTGGATAAAATCTGCACAAATGTTTCCCCTTAGTTAGGTCTCGTTATATAGGTGATTTAAGTTTATGGTTAGATCTGGGTCAATTTAACTTGTTAATCAATCAGCTAACTTTAGACAACAGGAGGCAATAAGTTGCAGTAACAACAAATATGCTTGCATGCCAACATGGATCATAAACCGCATGAACAAGGGAGATAAGATTTTAGCATCCAAGAACAAACTCAGTAAGATCAGATGACTAGATATACCAGTGCATTGCTATAAGTAGAAAGCAGAGTTAGAATTCGGCAGATGAGAGGAAATGATTATATATACCAGTGCATTGCTATAAGCAGAAAGCGGAGTTAGAATTTAGCAGATGAGAGGAGATGATTATATATACCTGTATGAAGAGAGATGAGTATTAGATTCATGCCATGTATAACTGCTGGGCACTACAAAAATCAGCACAAATGCACCCTGCACAAATATCTATTTCATTTAATAATGTAAATACTTTTCTAATATACTTAAAGTTCCCACCATTCCCTCTATACTCTATCTTCATGGGGTTTTGTTTTTTTACTTACGCTCTGATGACATTTGATTTGAGAATTCCCAGGGTATACAGAACATTCAAACAGGTTGCAATCATGGGACCTGGGTTGTGGTCAATGTCATAGCTGCATTCCCCACCTAGAAAATAAGCATCATCAGTGACGCTACTTGCTGCTCTACTGTGTTATTTCCATTCCATACTCACTATGTGCTCTATACTCCTTTGAATATGCAGTGATAGTGTGCTCCCTCGCCAGCTCTAATGAGAAGTGACGAGCCAGTAAGAGAGGGCACTGTAAGGGCAAACTGAAAAGGAGAGAACGCGACAAGCAGGGATAACTGAGACCAATCCACCCCCGAAACAGACGTCAGTGATAGGACATGTAAATAAAGAAAAACTGCGCCAATCAGTTTTCAATTTGCGCCCATTGGTACATGTTAATGGACTGTCAGCTGCATTATATATTGGAGTTTGAGATTCAATCTGCTCTATTACTTCTCACTGAACATCTGCCTAGTCACACTGGCAGCCGTGCACTAGAAAGTCCTCACACAGTAGGGAATCATATACTTTACAGAAAGGACCAATTATCAATAAAGTAAAAGAAACTTAACCACCTCTGAAAAATGTCAAACAATGACTAGATATATAGTAAATAAAAAGATCTTGGATTTTTAATTTTATTGTAAAGAATATATAGCTAATCTCTTCATCTGTATACTATCTCCCATATACAGCTCAGAAATATGAACTTAGCAGATTTAAGCAAGTTTTGTATTTTCATGATTACCACAAACCAGATATGTCCTAAATTAATTGGTTTCTGGTTGACTAAATGACAGCTGATTAGTGATTGGCGAACCCCCCAATGTTCATCTTCGGGAGACTCACCCGAACATTTTGTAAAGTTTGAGTTTCGGTTTTGAGATAACGTGAACTTGCGTCCAAACACCGAAGTCAGACTTTACAGTTAAGGGATGGGGCAGTCTATAAAAAAAAGAATATAGTTAATAATAAACATTATCATTATACTTACCGCTCCCGCGACGCGTCCTGCAGACTCAGTCTCCTGGCCACTTCTGCTTCCAAGTTCGATCATTGCTGTGCCCCCGAGGAACCACCCTAACTACAGGATCTTCCATGACGTCTTAGCCATGTGACAAGTCTGGTGTAAATGTTGTATTACCTCGTGGGTTATAGACTACTCACATGGCTATGAAGTCATGGAAGGACCTGTTAACTTCCACGGTATTCACTGCATTGCTCGTCACTCGGCAGTCTTCAACTGTTTTCTGCTGTGTTCGTGGTGACATCAGGGCTCACCCAAGTCCATGGCTGCCATGGACTCGATTGAACTTTGACCATCACTGTGCGATATGTACACAATATATAGTTGCATAAAAATAAATAAATACTTTTTTAAAATGACATAGCGCTCTGCAATATTTTTTATTTTTAGCTCAGATAAAGTGGATGGATACTGGCTGCCACCCCTATCTGCCTGGTTTTACCTTGGCTGGCAATCAAAATACAGGGAAGACCATTATTTTTTTTTTAATAATAATTTAAAAAAATTATTAAAAAAAATGTGTGGGCTCCCGCTGTATTTTGATCACCAGTCAGGTAAAACCAGGCAGCTGGGGGCTGTGATTTTCAGCGTGGTATAGCCCAAGCGGTCTGGGTCCCTCACGCTAAAAACCGCAGCCACCTCTGGAAATGGCGCATTGTTTCTTAGCGCCATTTCCAGGTGCTTTGCCCAGCTCAACACCCTAATGGCTGTGGCATGCTGGGTAATAAAGGGGTTAATACCAGCTTTGTATTGTCAGTTAGTACTAAGCTGAAATTCATGGTGTCATGGCAAATTAGACATGGCCACCATGAATTTCTTGTAAACAGTAAAAAAACACAACACATAGAAAAAAATGTTTTATTAGAAATAAAACTAAAAATTAGAGACTCCATCTTTATTATAAAAATATCCTTAGTACGACGTAGTCCACAGGTAGAGCAATGTCAGCTCTGCTTCATCACTCTGTAAAGACAAGTGTCTCTACAGAGCGAAAAGCAGAGAGAGCCATGTCCACTCTGTTTCATCGTTCTGTGCAGAGCGAGAAGCAGGCTGACACTGAGGGTATTATTCCACTTGCATCTTGCAATGGTATCACCTGACACGGCCTGACGCTCTCCGGACAGGAGGGCCTCAGCTGCATAGAAATACTCGCTCCTTTCAGGAGATTGTGCGCCATGCCGGGTGATACCGATGCGAGACTCGCATAGTGACAGTCAAAGTTCAATCGAGTCAATGGCAGCTATGGACTAAGGTGAACCCTGACGTCACTGCGAACATCGTCAAAAATAGCCAAAGACTGCCGAGTGACGAGCAGTGCAGTGAATACCCCCAGACTGGTCACATGGCTATGATGTAATGGAAGGTCCAGTATTCAGTGGTGGTTACCTGGGTGGTTCAGTGGTGGTTACCTGGGGGCACAGCAATGATCAGACCTGGAAGCAGAAGCAGCCGGTATACAGAGTCTGCAGGATGCGTCGTGGGACCTGTAAGTATAACCATAATGTGTTTTAATAATGTGTTTTTTTGGTTTTTTTTACAGCCCCTGGATCCGAACTCGACCTGAGCTGTAACACAAGCTCATATTCGGGATCTTGTCACGAACACTATTTGTTGAACTTGACAGTTTGGGTTCGCCCATCACTACAGTTGATAAAAATCATGTTATCTGCAGTCAGGCTAAAATCCAGTGAATGGCTTTATGTGACTGATGACTGTGATAAATTATTACATTTTAAATAGCCATTAAAATTGTTCCAACCATTTCTTGGACCACCATGGTTGCCACTAGCCACTGTGGTTTTCAAATTGATTGTTAAATACTTACTTGATGTTGCATGTAAATAATTGGATCATATTGATAGCAACAAGCATAAACAGGATAAAGGACTTATTGCAGAGTGTCAAGATGGAAAGCTTGAACATGGGAGTCCATTTCAATATATGGGAGACAAAGATAATGACTTACTGCCAGGTACAACACCTTTGAGATAGACTACAATGAATTGAAGTTGTAAAGGACTTCAACCTACTCAAATGAATGATCACTCAACATGCAGCAACAGCACCAAAAATCATTAAGAGAATAGCGATGGGCAAATGAACAATGAAGTCACTGGACAAGGTCTTCCAATAGAGGAACATTTCAATGGTGACGAAGACATGACTTTTCTGTGGTAATATATGGATGCGAAACTTGGAAAATTAAGGAACAAGACAAAAGGAGAATCATCACCTATGAATTATTGTAAGAATTATGTTATCTATAGCATGGATGGCAAGAAGAACAAACAAATTAATTTTGAAACTAATCAAGGCAGACATGTCACTCAAAGCAAGGATCACCAAGCTACAACTTGTTTACTTTAGACACATCATATGACGAAATCAATCACTGGAGACATCATGGTCGGAAAAATAGAAGGAACAAGGCAAGAGCAAAACCAGCAACCCAATGGCTTGATACTATCAAGAAGGTGGTGGACCAATCTAGGGTTGCACAAGATCGATCTTCCTACAGACCATCAAGTTGCCATGGCTCAAGATCGAGCTGAAGGTCATTTAATAAATAATAACAAATTGGATCACCCAAAACAGTACAGTCAATTGTAATTTTTAACTTCAAAATAAAATAATTATTTGTTAAACAATAACAAAACTTGGATTAGTAGTTGATGCATTCCATGCCTTTCCTATGATAATGTGAGTAGATTTTTATGTTCTGGTTCTCAATTTTAACTATGTGTCTTTTTTATGTTTAATTGTCTAGTATTACCCACCGATGTGTTGGACTCTTCACGCCTTCCTTGTTTTCTGGATCTGTGGCATGTTCCCACCTTAGAGAATTTAAAGAAGGATTGTTTATACCTGATGTTTGCATTGATAATGTAGATGTGTTGGGGATAAAGATGCATTTTTACGTTCTATATATTTGATTATATTTATGTACTGTAATCTGTAATTTCTGCATATCTATATATATAATTGCCTTATTCTGTCTGTCTGTCTGTCTATCTGTCTGTCTGTCTGTCTGTCATGCTCCAAAATTGTGTCCTTACGGTGACACAAAGCTGATTGGCCGCTGGGCTCGCAATGGCCCCGCCCCCCCACGGATTGGCCGCTCGCCTCGGCTCCTCCCCCCCGCACGGATTGGCCGCTCGCCTCGGGTCCGCCCCCCCCGCACGGATTGGCCTCCACTCACTCTGACTCACACGCACACTCACACTCAGACTCACATGCACACTCACACTCAGACTCACACTCAGACTCATCTATATATATAATTGCCTTATTCTGTCTGTCTGTCTGTCTATCTGTCTGTCTGTCTGTCTGTCATGCTCCAAAATTGTGTCCTTACGGTGACACAAAGCTGATTGGCCGCTGGGCTCGCAATGGCCCCGCCCCCCCACGGATTGGCCGCTCGCCTCGGCTCCTCCCCCCCGCACGGATTGGCCGCTCGCCTCGGGTCCGCCCCCCCCGCACGGATTGGCCTCCACTCACTCTGACTCACACGCACACTCACACTCAGACTCACATGCACACTCACACTCAGACTCACACTCAGACTCACATGCACACTCACAATCAGACTCACACGCACACTCACACTCACACGCACACTCACATGCACACTCACATGCACACTCACACGCACACTCACACAGACTCACACGCACACTCACAGACTCACACGCACACTCAGACTCACACTCACACACACTCAGACTCAGACTCACACTCACACTCAGACTCACACTCAGACTCACACTCAGACTCACACACACTCACACTCACACTCAGACTCACACTCACATGCACACTCACACTCAGACTCACACTCAGACTGACACGCACACTCAGACTCACACTCACACTCAGACTCACACTCAGACTCACACGCACACTCAGACTCACACTCAGACTCACACTCAGACTCACACTCAGACTCACACTCAGACTCACATGCACACTCACACTCAGACTCACACGCAGACTCAGACTCAGACTCACACTCAGACTCACACACACTCACACTCACACTCAGACTCACACGCACACTCACTCACACTCACTCACACTCAGACTCAGACTCAGACTCACACTCAGACTCACACGCAGACTCAGACTCAGACTCACACTCAGACTCACACACACTCACACTCACACTCAGACTCACACTCACACTCACATGCACACTCACACTCAGACTCACACTCAGACTCACACGCACACTCACTCACACTCACTCACACTCACACTCAGACTCACACTCAGACTCACACTCACATGCACACTCACACTCAGACTCACACTCACACTCACTCACATGCACACTCACACTCAGACTCACACTCACATGCACACTCACACTCAGACTCACCCTCAGACTCACACTCACATGCACACTCAGACTCACACTCACACTCACATGCACACTCACACTCAGACTCACACTCACATGCACACTCACACTCAGACTCACACTCACATGCACACACACTCAGACTCACACTCACATGCACACTCACACTCAGACTCACACTCACATGCACACTCACACTCAGACTCACACTCAGACTCACACTCACATGCACACTCACACTCAGACTCACACTCACATGCACACTCACACTCAGACTCACACTCACATGCACACTCACACTCAGACTCACACTCACATGCACACTCACACGCACACTCACACAGACTCACACGCACACTCACAGACTCACACGCACACTCAGACTCACACTCACACACACTCAGACTCAGACTCACACTCACACTCACACTCAGACTCACACTCACATGCACACTCACACTCAGACTCACACTCAGACTGACACGCACACTCAGACTCACACTCAGACTCACACTCAGACTCACACGCACACTCAGACTCACACTCAGACTCACACTCAGACTCACACTCAGACTCACACTCAGACTCACATGCACACTCACACTCAGACTCACACGCAGACTCAGACTCACACTCAGACTCAGACTCACACACACTCACACTCACACTCAGACTCACACGCACACTCACTCACACTCACTCACACTCACACCCAGACTCAGACTCACACTCAGACTCACACGCAGACTCAGACTCACACTCAGACTCACACACACTCACACTCAGACTCAGACTCACACTCACATGCACACTCACACTCAGACTCACACTCAGACTCACACTCAGACTCACACGCACACTCACTCACACTCACTCAGACTCACACTCACATGCACACTCACACTCAGACTCACACGCAGACTCAGACTCACACACACTCACACTCAGACTCACACGCACACTCACTCACACTCACTCACACTCAGACTCAGACTCACACTCAGACTCACACTCACTCACATGCACACTCACACTCAGACTCACACTCACATGCACACTCACACTCAGACTCACCCTCAGACTCACACTCACATGCACACTCAGACTCACACTCACACTCACATGCACACTCACACTCAGACTCACACTCACATGCACACTCAGACTCACACTCACATGCACACTCACACTCAGACTCACACTCACATGCACACTCACACTCAGACTCACACTCACATGCACACTCACACTCACACTCACATGCACACTCACACTCAGACTCACCCTCAGACTCACACTCACATGCACACTCAGACTCACACTCACATGCACACTCACACTCACATGCACACTCACACTCACACTCACATGCACACTCACACTCACACTCAGACTCACACTCACATGCACACTCACACTCAGACTCACACTCACATGCACACTCACACTCAGACTCACACTCACACTCACATGCACACTCACACTCAGACTCACACTCACATGCACACTCACACTCAGACTCACACTCACATGCACACTCACACTCAGACTCACACTCAGACTCACACTCACATGCACACTCACACTCAGACTCACACTCACATGCACACTCACACTCAGACTCACACTCACATGCACACTCACACTCAGACTCACACTCACATGCACACTCACACTCAGACTCACACTCACATGCACACTCACACTCAGACTCACACTCACATGCACACTCACACTCAGACTCACACTCAGACTCACACTCACATGCACACTCACACTCAGACTCACACTCACATGCACACTCACACTCAGACTCACACTCAGACTCACACTCACACTCAGACTCACACTCAGACTCACACTCACATGCACACTCACACTCAGACTCACACTCACATGCACACTCACACTCAGACTCACACTCACATGCACACTCACACTCAGACTCACACTCACATGCACACTCACACTCAGACTCACCCTCAGACTCACACTCACATGCACACTCAGACTCACACTCACATGCACACTCACACTCACATGCACACTCACACTCAGACTCACACTCACATGCACACTCACACTCAGACTCACACTCACATGCACACTCACACTCAGACTCACACTCACATGCATACTCACACTCAGACTCACACTCACACTCACATGCACACTCACACTCAGACTCACACTCACATGCACACTCACACTCAGACTCACACTCACATGCACACTCACACTCAGACTCACACTCAGATGCACACTCACACTCAGACTCACACTCACATGCACACTCACACTCAGACTCACACTCACATGCACACTCACACTCAGACTCACACTCACATGCACACTCACACTCAGACTCACACTCACATGCACACTCACACTCAGACTCACACTCAGACTCACACTCACATGCACACTCACACTCAGACTCACACTCACATGCACACTCACACTCAGACTCACACTCACATGCACACTCACACTCAGACTCACACTCAGACTCACACTCACATGCACACTCACACTCAGACTCACACTCACATGCACACTCACACTCAGACTCACACTCACATGCACACTCACACTCAGACTCACACTCACATGCACACTCACACTCAGACTCACCCTCAGACTCACACTCACATGCACACTCAGACTCACACTCACATGCACACTCACACTCACATGCACACTCACACTCAGACTCACACTCACATGCACACTCACACTCACACTCAGACTCACACTCACATGCACACTCACACTCAGACTCACACTCACATGCACACTCACACTCAGACTCACACTCACACTCACATGCACACTCACACTCAGACTCACACTCACATGCACACTCACACTCAGACTCACACTCACATGCACACTCACACTCAGACTCACACTCACATGCACACTCAGACTCACACTCACATGCACACTCACACTCAGACTCACACTCACATGCACACTCACACTCAGACTCACACTCACATGCACACTCACACTCAGACTCACACTCACATGCACACTCACACTCACATGCACACTCACACTCACATGCACACTCACACGCACACTCACACTCAGACTCACACTCACACGCACACTCACACTCACACTCAGACTCACACTCACATGCACACTCACACTCAGACTCACACTCACATGCACACTCACACTCAGACTCACACTCACATGCACACTCAGACTCACACTCACATGCACACTCACACTCAGACTCACACTCACATGCACACTCACACTCAGACTCACACTCACATGCACACTCACACTCACATGCACACTCACACTCACATGCACACTCACACTCAGACTCACACTCACATGCACACTCACACTCACATGCACACTCACACTCACACTCACATGCACACTCACACTCACATGCACACTCACACTCACATGCACACTCAGACTCACACTCAGACTCACACTCACATGCACACTCACACTCACATGCACACTCACACTCACATGCACACTCGCACTCACACTCAGACTCACACTCAGACTCACACTCAGACTCACACTCAGACTCACACTCACACTCACATCAGATCGCATCCACGTCCTGCAGCGGCAGAACACACACACCTCACACACACATCAGATCGCATCCACGTCCTGCAGCGGCGGAACACACACACCTCACACACACATAAGAACAGACACACACACACACACATCAGATCACACTCACTCTCACACACACCTCACATCGCATCCACACACTCACAACATCCCGTGATATCGCTTGCTTCTCGGCGGCGATACTGTGCTGTGAGCTTCCAGGACCTGCTGGAGGATCACATGGCCGGAAGCATGTGGTATCTCCGGATGTTGTGAGTGTGTCAGCGCGTATGTGCGATATCGTCAGTGTGTGTGTGTATGCGATCGGATGTGTGTGAGTGTGTGTGAGTGTATGTGATCGGATGTGTGTGAGTGTATGCGATCGGATGTGTGTGAGTGTGTGTGTGTGTGTGTGAGTGTATGCGATCGGATCTGTGAGTGTCGGCAGAGGAGCACGGCGTGCAGCACAGCTGCTGGGACCGCCCACCGGTGGGCACAGGGAGAAGTGGGGTGTGTGTGTGAGTGTATGCGATCATATGTGTGCGTGTTTACTGTCTGATGTGTGACTGTGGAGCACGATGGGGGGTGCACAGCATGGGGGATGTAGCACGATGGGGAGTGCGCAGCATGGGGGATGGAGCACGATGGGGAGTGTGCAGCATGGGGGATGGAGCACGATGGGGAGTGCGCAGCATGGGGGATGGAGCACGATGGGGGGTGCGCAGCATGGGGGATGGAGCACGATGGGGGTGCGCAGCATGGGGGATGGAGCACGATGGGGAGTGCGCAGCATGGGGGATGGAGCACGATGGGGTGTGCGCAGCATGGGGGATGGAGCACGATGGGGGGTGCGCAGCATGGGGGATGGAGCACGATGGGGAGTGTGCAGCATGGGGGATGGAGCACGATGGGGAGTGTGCAGCATGGGGGATGGAGCACGATGGGGAGTGCGCAGCATGGGGGATGGAGCACGATGGGGAGTGCGCAGCATGGGGGATGGAGCATGATGGAGAATGCGTAGCATGGGGGATGGAGTACGATGGGGAGTGCGCAGCATGGAGGATGGAGCACGTTTGGGAGTGCGCAGCATGGGGGATGGAGCATGATGGGGAATGCGTAGCATGGGGGATGGAGCACGATGGGGAGTGCGCAGCATGGGAGATGGAGCATGATGGGGGGTGCGCAGCATGGGGGATGGAGCACGATGGGGAGTGTGCAGCATGGGGGATGGAGCACGATGGGGAGTGCGCAGCATGGGGGATGGAGCACGATGGGGAGTGCGCAGCATGGGGGATGGAGCACATTTGGGAGTGCGCAGCATGGGGGATGGAGCACGATGAGGAATGCGCAGCATGGGGGATGGAGCACGATTGGGAATGCGCAGCATGGGGGATGGAGCACGATGGGGAATGCGCAGCATGGAGGATGGAGCACAATGGGGAGTGGGGATGGAGCACGATGGGGGGTGCGCAGCATGGGGGATGGAGCATGATGGGGGGTGCACAGCATGGGAGATGGAGCACGATGGGGGGTGGACCACGATGGGGGGTGCACACCTCCCCCCAAAACACACACACACACTGCCACACACGCACTGCACAACACACCACACACACACTGGGAACCACAAACACCACCCTACACAGACACCCACACACACAGACAACGCCGCAGACACACAACACTCAACACACAAACACCGCGGCACACACAAATATACGCACATACCGCACAACACACACATTGCACAAAACATACCTCCCCCCAAAACACACACACACATACACAACGATACAGACACACAGCGCTCCACAAATAACGACACACAACGCAAGACACAAACAACACCGCTCTCACCCCCCGCTACACCCAGACAACACCCAGAACATGTACAGCCCCTACACAAACACTTGGTAACTACACACAACAACATCTATATATATATATATATATAACAAAAATCATACATTAACTACACAATACGTAAATTCTAGAATACCCGATGCGTAGAATCGGGCCACCTTCTAGTCACATATATGTATATCTATCCATCAGGGTAATTATATTTTTTGCTCTCCTCGTTATTGACTGCGATATGGCTATTTCTCCTCTTTTCCTGCTTTTGTATATTTTTAAATGACAAATTAATCTTAAGAGGAGACATATAGGAGACATAGGTCATATATCTCCAAATTTCACTTACTTCTTGATTTGGATGATTTCAGTCTGGGTGGGATCCATGCTGCAGCTCCTCTGAATAGGTTATAATCCAGGACTTCTTTACTATAAGCCCCCGACGCGCAGCCGCGTGTGTCTCTCTGCATGCATGGTTACGACGGCGTCCTTAGCAGCGTAGATTAGTTATACTCCCCTAGCCTAGGTATCAGTCCCCGTGTTGCAGCCAAGTCCTTCCACCCGAAGATTATATGTGGAACAAGGCCACGAACATTTAGCTCCCGCGGTCTCTAGGACTCCTTCTGTCTGTGCTCGGGTCGAGCGGTACCTGGCCCAGGCCGCAGGTCTTAGCTCCTCTACTGCTCCTCCATCTCTCTCCACACTCTACTACTCAATGTTCCCACTAGTACTACTATGTTCCCACTCCTCAGACTCCACCCACCCAGCCTGGCTTCGGGTATAATCACACCCTTGCCATGCCTGATGAGGTGTTTCTGAGCCTGGGTGTCGTGCTTCTGTGTGAACCGGTGTTAATCTCCTCCTTACCCAGGAGGGAATACCACACCTCTGGCTGAGGTGCAGTACCTCTTTGGCAACTGAAGCCTCAGGGGCGCTACATATAATATATATATATATATATATATATATATATATTACAGCCCCTGGACTCGAACTATAACACGAGTTTCCCAGGAAAGGTTGTGTTCGGGATTGTGTGCACTAACATTATGTGTTCGGTACAGACCCTGAACTTTACAGTTCGGGTTCGCCCATCACTACTCAGCAATAATTGGACTGAGGAAAAATTAGCAGTGTACTGCGATTGGCAGGGTGTCTTGGACCACGCACACCCATACACGTCTGTGGGAGTGTGTGAAGCATTGGACTACACTCGCATGTCATCAGAGTGCAATGAGATACATGCAAAGATAGACAATGGAGAAGAAGGAGACATTAACACTAGAACTACTGAGGTAGTCATTTTGACTACTTCGCACTATGTAGTTCTATTAGGTGTCATGAGTCCAGTAGTTCTAGTGTTAATGTCTCCTTCTGTACCACCCTGGCAAAACCAGGGTGTCACAGAGGTTTGCATCCATCTTTCTGGACCAGATCTCACTCTCCCTTGGGGAGTTTCTAACACAGTGACACACAACACCAGTGGGCGGAGCTGAGAGGTCTGAAGTGTCTGAGAGGAAACTATATAGGGAATTTCCAGTTTGCAGTGAGGAGTCAGTAAATGGCAATATATAACCCCAGCACTTAAAAGAATAGAAGTAAGGTTCTTCACAGCTGCTGTTGCCATAATCTCTGCCTTCGCTGGGCTCCACAGGCCATCCCTGCAGGCGTTTACTCACCTCTCCTTATGTTATTTGTACTCCCAGCAAGCGAACACATTCTGCAAAAGTGAAGAACCTTACTTCTATACTCCAATTTTGGTCATCCATTGTGACCCACGTGTTCCTGTTCTTGTACATGATGTAACTACCTTGAGAAAGGCTCTATGCCGAAATGTCGGTGGTGTTGCTCTTGTTAAGGTTCACTTTGCAGTCTGTCTAATATTAATAAATTCACTTGCATCAAACATTTTTGACCATTTAATTCCTTTTGAGTGCTGGGGTTATATATTGCCATTTACAGTATCCTTTACCCCTAAGCACCTACTATTAGCGGTTGAGCCTGAATTTATTATTGCTGCAGTGAGGAGTCAGTCTGCAGGAAGTGTGGAGTCTGTAAGGAGCTCCTGTGTGGAGCTTGGGAAGAGGGGCCATAAGGGCCTCAAGAATAGGCCAGCCGCTTGTGGGGACCCGAAGTGGACCGGGACAGGGTAGTGGCCCCCCGGTGCCGACGGTCGGGACTTGGTCCAGACCTGTGCACGTTGCAGACACAGACCTCAGGCAGGAGAAGAGCACCCGTATTACACCCCTGGGTGAGGGGCCTGTCCTCACAACAGCAGACGGCACCAGCTACCAGCAATTTGGTTTACAAAAGACTGTGTTTATTGAACTCACTACATCAGTGTTTACTGACCCTCCACATCAATACAGCCTCATCCAGCACCAGGACAACCGAGCTGTGAATGTACTATTCCCTGCAATCCCTGCCACCACCACAACTCCCAACTGGGCCCCAGGACTACAACTCCCCTACCTGTGGAGGGGATCCCACTTTGCTGCCCTGCTCCATCAGTCCCGGGCACGGTACCCAGAGGCAGCGGCGGTGCCACCATCTCATCAACGCAACCCACAGGTGGCGTCACAGACAATTTCCCTTGTAAATAACCTCTTTTTCACTTGTGGGCAGCGGACCACTGCTCGACCCCAGGGTTCGGTCCCCACTCGAGCCACAGTAAAGCCCCGGATCCGAGCGATCAGCACATATCGTGCCACCGACGGGGGCGGGTGCTATCACACGCGACATCGCAAGCAATTGCTAGCGATGTCGCAATGTGTAAAGCACCCTTTATCATGAGGTGTGTTTGTATTTATTATATATAACATGTTCCCCAATGAGCAGAAACAATTATTAAAGGAGTTGTCCGACATAAACTCAAAAATTTTTGGTAAGCTAATCTGTGCTGTATTGTCATATAAAACACCCCTACATTGTTATTTTTTTGTTTTCTAACTTTTGTTCCTCTTGAATTCACCCTTTATTCTCTGCAGCTCTTTGTTTACATTCAGCTCCAGCAAACTGACCACTTCTTGTGCAAAACCTCAGTCAGAGCTGGCACCGCCCGACCTCACTGTCCAGCCCCTCCCCAGTGTCCAGCCTCGCCCCCTGCCCGCCCCGCCCCCTGCACACACATTCCCTGTCAGTATTCTTCCCCAGCATCTGACCTGTTATCACTACAGCATTGCAAATAACAGCCCCACATCAGGCTCTGCACCCCACACCACATCGGGTTCTGCACCCCACACCACATCGGGCTCTGCACCCCACACCACATCGGGCTCTGCACCCCACACCACATCGGGCTCTGCACCGCACACGCACATCGAGCTCTGCACCACACACGCACATCAGGCTCTGCACCGCACACGCACATCGGGCTCTGCATTGGACACGCACATAGGGCTCTGCACTGCACACGCACATCGGGCTCTGCACCGCACACACACATCGGACTCTGCACCGCACACGAACATCGGGCTCTGCACCGAACACGCACATCGGACTCTGCACCGCACACGCACATAGGGCTCTGCACCCCATACACACTTAGGGCTCTGCACCGCATACACACATAGGGCTCTGAACTGCACACACACAGGGCTCTGCACCGCACACACAGGGCTCTGCACTGTACACACAGGGCTCTGCACCGCGCACACACAGGTCTCTGCACCGCACACACATATGGCTCTGCAACGCACACACACACATATGGCTCTGCACCGCACACACACACACATATGGCTCTGCACCGCACGCACACACGGCGCTCTGTACCGACCCCTGCTACCCCCATAGGGAACACATGTAGGGAATACATACTCACCCGTCCTCGGTCCCCGCCGCTCCTGCACGTTCGCACGCTGTCTGTGCTCTGGACATATCAGCACAGTAGTGACGTTACCGCTGTGCTGAAGAGAGCACAGACAGTGGGACAGTGATGAGAAGCAGCGCTGCGCTGCTTCTCATCAGCGCTTTCAAATGTACCGGCATCTGTGATGCCGGTACATTTGAATGTGTGATCCTGAGCAGGGGGCCCGGTGCTGGCGCTGACAGCGCTGCAGCCGCCGCCAGGCCCCTCCCCCAGGTCACGGACCCCACAGCAGTGCAGGGGGAGGTTGCGGGGAGAGTAAGAGGTGCGGGGGAATTTGTGGGAGGGTGCAGGGAAGGAGGGCAGGGCTCATCGCACTGTAGCCGCCCAGCAAGGAGGCGACATGCTGTTCCAGATTTGCATGTCAGCATGGTCCTGCCCATGTTGACATGAAATGACCGGAAGTAGCAAAATCGTGGCAGGAGCGGTCACATGACAACTCTGAGTCGCGGGAGAGGGGCTGACAGCAGGGCAGGTAAGTGGTCTCTATCTACTTACCTGCCCCAATGTAGCCCAATAGGGTAATAAAAAAAAAAAGTCAAAAGAAGCCAGATAACCCCTTTAACTTAGCACCTGATAGCTTAACAAACACAGTTTGCTGTTTCACCTCAAATACCGTATTTTAAAGATTAGGAAATGCACTGGGCTACAGTATAAGACGCACCCAGATTTGGACAACAGAAAATATTAAAAACAAATATTAATATTAAAATTACCCTGGTGATGCAAAGATGTGGAGGTGGTAATGTCACTAAAGTTGGTGGTCTACAGTTGTGCTTGTTTCTTGGTGCTCTAGAGTAGACTAAACCAAACAAGGTCAAGGATATAGAGGTATAAACAACACAACCAAAATAAACCCTCCAAAATAAAACCCTCTAAAACCCCTTTCAGACATCCGTGCTTAATCAGGTACAAGCCATACGCATCGTATGGTCATACGTGTGTCATACGTGTGTCACACGTGTGATATCTATGTTTGCATACATGTGACATCAGTGTGACATGTACTGGAGAAAACACAGGTTTTTGAAATAAAAACAAATTCTATATTCACCTGTATCCAGCGCTGTTTTCCTCTGCAATGCTGTCTCCTGCTTCTGACCCCCGCTCATTATATTTGTTGATGATTCACTGACTGAGGACCTGGAAGACGCAGCAACGTAGTGACAGCACCGCAGGAACAGCATCTGGGACTTTGGTGACAGGTGAATATTGAGCAAGCAGTGTGTGTGCAGTGACGTCCAGGATGTCATTGGAGTTCTTAATGAATTCTGATATGACATCCTGATGACACCCTCGCGAGACCCGCACTACAGCGGGTGTCACCACGGTGACTTCACAGGTTCATCAGAGTTCATTGGGAACTCCAATGACATCCTGGACATCACTGCACACACACTGCTTGCTCAATACTCACCTGTCACCAGCGATGTTGTCCTCCGGGATGCTGTTCCTGGCGCTGTCCCCCAGGATGCTGTCCTCGGCGGTGCTGTCCCCCATGCTGTCACCGCGATGCTCTGGCTTCCAGGTCCTCAGTGCAGTAAATAATCAATAAATATACAGTAATGAGCGGGGGTCAGAAGCAGGAGACAGCAGAGCCGAAGAAATCAGCGCTGGATACAGGTGAATATAGAAAATATTTTTATTTCAAAGACCCGTGTGTTCTACGGTACATGTCACACTGATGTCTCACGGATCACATCAGTGTGTGGGCCATGTGACACCCGTGCTGCTGGAGAAAAAATTGACATTTCTCTGTGTCTGCGTGCGGGCCACGAGGGGTCACACGGTCCATGTGAAAATACGACCGTGTGAGTAACTCCAGAAAATAACATGGGTATGTGTGGCATCCGTGTTAAAAACGGATGTCAAACTTACCTGAATCATGGACGTCTGAAAGGGGCCTAAAAGGAATCAATTAAAAAAGGTACAAATAAAGACAAAAGTGCTGTGTAAATGTGACGCCCTGGCCGGGCCACGTAGTCAAAAATAGGGCCCCGCATTACACCTGTCCCTCATAGGTAACATACAGCCAAACATAAAAACCCTAGTCACTCCCTCAGGGCTTGATGGACACACCAGGGACCGGAACCAGGCAGTTGGAAGACGCCCACCGAGGAGTCTCAGATAGCCTGGAAAGTAAACAGAAAGCAGAGAAGGTTTAGAGTTCAAGTTGGAGGGGTGTGTGGGCTGGAGCTGTGTGCAGCTCCAGCAGATGAGAAAAAACAATTTGAGCACGTGCCAGGGTAGGAGCCCTAGTACCTTTGGCTAGGAGGCAGACGGCGGTCTCCGTCTGCAGGAGCCGGGAAGACGGCTCAGTGGAACTGAGGTGGACTGAGACAGGGTTGTAGCCTGCCGGTACCGACCCAGGGAACCGACTCGGAAACCGGAGCACAAAGGGGGGTACTCAGACCCTAAAGCTAGGTCTAGAAGCTACTGAGGGCTAGCTAATTAACTGATTGCGGCCAGGACTAGAGGTCCTGTCCCACCCAGGCAGTCCACCATCCAACACAGGTGCGGGAGAAAGACAGAGACCACCAGCCGGGTGGGGGACCAAACGGCAGCCGGCTGCGGGCACCGACCACCATCACCTTGGTTTACCAGAGACTCATGTGTTTACTAATAGTGAGTAAATCAGCACCCTCCGGTCGCCCATCTCCCTGCACCGCCAAACACCCCCAACGGGTCCCGGGGCCACCATCCCTACCCACGGAGGGGTTAACAACTTGCTGCGCAACATCTCCCCCGGATGCCCCGTAACTGCAGCAGTGGTGTCCACCTTCACCACATCCCGTGGGTGGCGTCACGAACTTAACATGGCTCCGGCCGTACATCTACGTCCCCAAACCACAACCCCCCTTTTAGTTGAAGTGACCGCGAGACCCCCGGGTCCGGAGACCCTCGAGCCATCCACTGAAGGTCTGGATCTGAGCCGCTCGGCTGCCGAGCACGGGGCGTTACATAAAGAGCACACGTTAGATACCATTGAGATTTTAGGTAGTGAGGGCAAAAAGTGCAGTGTGGCCATAAAATGGCCTGGGATGAATAAGGGAAGGCTCACCATAAACTGCTCCCTACCTGACAATCAGCAAGAATGAATCTCGGCCCAAGTGTTTTTCATGCATGTGATCTATTTTAAATCCGTTTGCATTCCACGTGACTATTTTTATTATCTGTTAGCTGCCCATTCTTTTCAAGAACATATTCACATGAATAAACGAGCTCTGTCAACAAAATTTACTAGAGTAAGACATATCTCTATTTTTATGTGCAGCATTGGTTTGCCAAAACATGTACATTTGTATGGACCTATACAATATTTTGCAGCCGTGTCTGCTTGTGTAAATAAGGCTAAGTTCACACTTCCGTTGTTTTGCATCAGTCACAATCCGTAGCCTTGAGGAATTACGGTATCCTGCAAAATATTTTGCAGGAATCCTGTTTTTCCCCATAGGCTTCTATTAGTGACGGATTGTGACTAATGATGCTGCGTTGCATCCGCTGCATCGCGGTCAGTCGTTTTTTAACTGACCGCCGGGCGGGAGCAACGCAGCATGTAACGTTTTTTGAGCAGCGTGATCCATAGGATTTCGCTGTGCATGCGCTCTCTGGCTCCCCGCCCCCGTAACCAGGATAAACATCGGGTAACCAAGCAATGTGCTTTGGTTAGTTACCCGATATTTACAGTGGTTACGGGTGCAGGGAGCCCGCGCTAAGCTGGTATCCAAGATAAATATCGGGTAACCAAGCAAAAAGTGCTTTGCTTTTAGTTACCCGATATTTACCCTGGATACAGTGTGCAAGGAGGCCGACACTTCACCGCTCGGCTCCGCCCCCTCCCGCACTCCGCATGTGTACACACACACACTCACACACTCACACACACACTCACAAACACACACACACACTCACACTCACACACACTCACTTGTCCCCAGCCCTGCAGTCCCCGCGGCACTGACGTCCTCAGCTCCACGGCTGCACTCGGCTCTGCCCCCTCGCGCTCCGCCCCCTCCCGCACTCCGCATGTACACACGCATGTAGACACACACACACATACACACACACTCACTCACCTGTCCTCAGCCATGCAGACCGCGGCACTGACGTCCTCAGCTCCGCCCCCCGAACTCCGCCCCCCGAACTCCGCCGCCGCACACAATGGAGTCCGACAAAGAAATTCTTTTCTTTGTCACCGTTGTCATCCGTTGTACAACGCATCAGTCACATGCATCAAGCAACGCATGTGACTGATGCAAAACAACGGAAGTGTGAACTTAGCCTAAGCCATACAATTCTGTTTCTGCAAATGGATTTGAAGCTGAATTTTAGCATTCTTGCACATATAGACTGACTTATTCGATTCTCACTAAGCATTTTCATCACCTATATTTTATCTCAGAGTGGTTATGTAACTGAGGTACAGTATAGACCAAAAGTTTGGACACACCTCGATCAAAGCGTTTTCTTTATTTTCATGACTTTAAAAATTGTAGATTCACATTAAAGGCATCAAAACTATGAATTAACACATGTGGAATGAAATACTTAACAAAAAAAATGTGGAAACAACTGAAAATATGTCTTATATTCTAGGTTCTTCAAAGTAGCCACCTTTTGCTTTGATTACTGCTTTGCACACTCTTGGCATTCTCTTGATGAGCTTCAAGAGGTAGTCACCGGAAATGGTTTTCACTTCACATGTGTGCCCTGTCAGGTTTAATAAGTGGGATTTCTTGCCTTATAAATGGGGTTGGGACCATCAGTTGTGTTATGAAGAAGTCTGGTGGATACACAGCTGATAGTCTTACTGAATAGACTGTTAGAATTTGTATTATGGCAAGAAAAAAGCAGCTAAGTAAAGAAAAACAAGTGGCTATCATTACTTTAAGAAATGAAGGTCAGTAAGTCTGAAAAATTGGGAAAACTTTGAAAGTGTCCCCAAGTGCAGTGGCAAAAATCATCAAACGCTACAAAGAAACTGGCGCACATGAGGACCGCCCCAGGAAAGGAAGACCAAGAGTCACCTCTGCTGCGGAGGATAAGTTCATCTGAGCCACCAGCCTCAGAAATCAGAGGTTAACAGCAGCTCAGATTAGAGACCAGATCAATGCCACACAGAGTTCTAGCAGCAGACACATCTCTAGAACAACTGTTAAGAGGATACTTTGTGCAGCAGGCCTTCATGGTAAAATTTCTGCTAGGAAACCACTGCTAAGGACAGACAACAGCTGAAAAAAGGGGGGGAAACAAAGGCGCAAATACGGTTTTACCCGGTATTAACCGTGTAAGAATGCAGAAAGATACACTCACCTGGAGCGGTTGTGCCAGTCACAACCCCTTGTAAAGCATATGAGTGTCCGCGTGGTTCCAGCAACAGCCCCGTGAAGACTTAGTGAAAAAATATATATATATATATACATATATATGAGAATCGGGTTTTAGCCGCGCTAAGAAACCACTGTTGCCAGGATGTAGTTTATATTGAAAATCTCTTTCTTTATTACAGCATCCAACGCGTTTCAGAGACATAAACCGTCTCCTTCTTCAGGGAAAAAGAGAATACATGCATAGTACACAGACTGGTTACTTATAGAATAGTTCAATACGCCATGCTACCAGCTATGACGTCAATGCTCTCATGGTAACGGAGTGACTCATAGACACGTGAAAAATACAGAGGAGGAGTATTGACTGCTGAGTACAAAGCATATAACGGAGCATTGAAAGAAATAAATATATGATAAATAAAAATGTATATAACATGGAATTATAACATTGACCCAAAAATATACATAAAAATGTGTACTGTTTGGTTTTTCCGAGCGCGTCCATATGATGACAGGTGCATGCGCTCACTGTGATTCTTGAAATCAAAAAATTAACAATCACTCTGTTGAGTACTAAGTGATTAGTGCACGTCCAAGACTCTAAAGCCGACTGTTTGTAAAGGAAAATGAATGAATAAAGCACCTAGTGAGGAGAAAGTTTCTGAATTTACTGATTCTGTGAAGAGTGTACATTACATTTAGGAATTAGAAGCTCAGAGTATTAGAAGAAATCCTAGAAAGCCAAAGATAGTGTGCGTGAAGGGCACCTGCGTGAAGACACAGAGCAAGTTCTCAAATGAGAACAAGGGGTGAAACAAGTTCAGACCGTGGGAACTAAAGGAGTGCGCATGCGTGAAAGCACGGTGAAGGTGACACAGAGTAGCAAAGCCTGGGAAAAAGGACAGGCTCGGCTCAGATTACAAGAACAAAGTATACACTGCTGACATTAAAAATTAAAATACATACAGATATTTTTAAAAGCCCAAACAAGTGGATAAATAATTTACTTGATTGCTCAAAAACATGCCGACATACCAGAGGTGTATTAATTATATGTGATCCCCGAACTCAGGAGGTTTGAGCACTGAGTTATGCGACATGGGTTAGTGAACATCCCTTCCTCCAAGGACTGACCGGTTAGACAGTGAGTTGGTTTTAAGGGATTACTATAAGTGTCACAGTGAAAAGATAATAAGGAAAAGTGCAATTAGCTCGTGTTATCAAACTAAACGCTATTTTTTGAGAGGAAAAAAGGACCGTGTGTTCAGAAAAAAAGGGGGAGGATCAGTTGTAAAGCACTGAACAAACTATCTATGGAGATAGAACAAACAAGTTCAAGCCGTGGTGATTTTTCCAAAGAAAGTGCATATGTGGATACACAAAAATCCGAATGTAAAAAATGGTACAACAGAATTTTGAGAAAAACGATGCAGAAAAATAATAAAAGATAAATAAAATAAATAAAAATAAAAATAAAAATATGTGAAACCGAAATTACTTGCCCAGGTTTCCTGAGCCGTGAATAAAGAAATGTCTCACATAATGTTACATTTGGGAATTAGAAGCTCAGAGTGTTAGAAGAAATCCTAGAAAGCAAAAGATAGTGTGCGTGAAAGGCGCCTGCGTGAAGACACAGAGCAAGTTCTCAATGAGAACAAGGGGTGAAACAAGTTCAGACCGTGGGAACTAAAAGAGTGCGCATGCGTGAAAGCACGGTGAAGGTGACACAGAGTAGCAAAGCCTGAGAAAAAGACAGGCTCGGCTCAGATTACAGGAACAAAGTATACACTGCTGACATTAAAAATTCAATTACATACAAATGTTTTTAGATGCCCAAACAAGGAGATAAATAATTTACTTGATTGCTCAAAAACATGCCGACATACCAGAGGTATATTTATTATATGTGATCCCCGAACTCAGGAGATTTGAGTACTGAGTTATGCGACATGGGTTAGTGAACATCCCTTCCTCCAAGGACTGACCGGTTAGACGGTGAGTTGGTTTTAAGAGATTACTACAAGTGTCGTAGTGAAAAGATAATAAGGAAAAGTGCAATTAGCTCGTGTTATCCACCTGAACGCTATTTTCTGAAAGGAAAAAAGGACCGTGTGTTCAGAAAAAAATCTCCTTAAATCTGTAATATCCCCCACTCCGGGAATTACCTTCAGGCGTGCCCCTACATTAAAAAATATATTAGCACCAAGCAGATTAAAATCAAAAGCAGCACAGTCCGAATCCCATGCTCTAGCCGGCTCATACAGATGCGGTTCCAGTAAATGCCTATGCTGCAAAAGCATTTGTCATGGCAGGACCTCCTTCTGCTCCTCCGATGGTGGTGAATCATTTAAAATAAAGGATAGACTGTCATGTCAATCGAGTTTTATTGTATATTTAATAGAATGTTCGTGTGGCAAATTGTATGTCGGTAGGACAAGCCAGGCCCTACACAACAGACTTAATTCACACCGTCACAATATAAGATCCGGTTATCTTTTACATGGTCTATCCAAACATTGTACGATTCAACACAATAAAAGTTTGGATTTCAAGATTACTCCCATTGAGCAGGTTGGTCCTTTGGTACATAATAGGCCAGAGGCACTCAGTCGCAAAGAAACCTTCTGGATACATAAACTAAATACCCTAAATCCATTTGGTTTGAATGAAATAGCGGATCTTTTTTATTAAGTTTTTTAAGTCCTATGGAGTGTATATTTATTTACTAATGCACATTCTTTTCATGTATTATCGATTTTTATGCTCATTTATATCTTTTCCATATATCTTACATCTTTTATTATATATGTTTTTATTATATATTCATTTTAATTGTTCTTCTTCATATCAGTATATCAACTAAAAAGGCTTAGCTATGAATGTAATGAACCCTCGTACTACCATTTTGTTCTTTATGGTCAGTATTAATTTTAATATTTGGGACCATATATTCATAATGGTTCATACAAATTTTATATAAATTTTATTTAAAAAGTTTATCCTAGCGCGTTTCTATGCATTACAGGCATAATTTCTCATTCCTTTTTCACAAATTTGTAATTTTATGCAGTCAACCATACCATTATGTGAAACTTTTCTTTCTTTTTTTTCCATGGCTCAGGTAACCCGAAAAAAATTTCGGTTTCACATATTTTTATTTTTATTTTATTTTTTACTATTTTTCTGTATCGTTTTTTTCAAAATTCTGCTGTACCATTTTTTACACTCGGATTTTTGTGTATCCACATATGCACTTTATTTGGAAAAATCACCACGGCTTGAACTTGTTTGTTCTATCTCCATAGATAGTTTGTTCAGTGCTTTACAACTGATCCTCCCCCTTTTTTTCTGAACACACGGTCCTTTTTTCCTTTCAGAAAATAGCGTTCAGGTGGATAACACGAGCTAATTGCACTTTTCCTTATTATCTTTTCACTATGACACTTGTAGTAATCTCTTAAAACCAACTCACCGTCTAACCGGTCAGTCCTTGGAGGAAGGGATGTTCACTAACCCATGTCGCATAACTCAGTACTCAAATCTCCTGAGTTCGGGGATCACATATAATAAATATACCTCTGGTATGTCGGCATGTTTTTGAGCAATCAAGTAAATTATTTATCTCCTTGTTTGGGCATCTAAAAACATTTGTATGTAACTGAATTTTTAATGTCAGCAGTGTATACTTTGTTCCTGTAATCTGAGCCGAGCCTGTCTTTTTCTCAGGCTTTGCTACTCTGTGTCACCTTCACCGTGCTTTCACGCATGCGCACTCTTTTAGTTCCCACGGTCTGAACTTGTTTCACCCCTTGTTCTCATTGAGAACTTGCTCTGTGTCTTCACGCAGGCGCCTTTCACGCACACTATCTTTTGCTTTCTAGGATTTCTTCTAACACTCTGAGCTTCTAATTCCCAAATGTAACATTATGTGAGACATTTCTTTATTCACGGCTCAGGAAACCTGGGCAAGTAATTTCGGTTTCACATATTTTTATTTTTATTTATTTTATTTATCTTTTATTATTTTTCTGCATCGTTTTTCTCAAAATTCTGTTGTACCATTTTTTACATTCGGATTTTTGTGTATCCACATATGCACTTTCTTTGGAAAAATCACCACGGCTTGAACTTGTTTGTTCTATCTCCATAGATAGTTTGTTCAGTGCTTTACAACTGATCCTCCCCCTTTTTTTCTGAACACACGGTCCTTTTTTCCTCTCAAAAAATAGCGTTTAGTTTGATAACACGAGCTAATTGCACTTTTCCTTATTATCTTTTCACTGTGACACTTATAGTAATCCCTTAAAACCAACTCACTGTCTAACCGGTCAGTCCTTGGAGGAAGGGATGTTCACTAACCCATGTCGCATAACTCAGTGCTCAAACCTCCTGAGTTCGGGGATCACATATAATTAATACACCTCTGGTATGTCGGCATGTTTTTGAGCAATCAAGTAAATTATTTATCCACTTGTTTGGGCTTTTAAAAATATCTGTATGTATTTTAATTTTTAATGTCAGCAGTGTATACTTTGTTCTTGTAATCTGAGCCGAGCCTGTCCTTTTTCCCAGGCTTTGCTACTCTGTGTCACCTTCACCATGCTTTCACGCATGCGCACTCCTTTAGTTCCCACGGTCTGAACTTGTTTCACCCCTTGTTCTCATTTGAGAACTTGCTCTGTGTCTTCACGCAGGTGCCCTTCACGCACACTATCTTTGGCTTTCTAGGATTTCTTCTAATACTCTGAGCTTCTAATTCCTAAATGTAATGTACACTCTTCACAGAATCAGTAAATTCAGAAACTTTCTCCTCACTAGGTGCTTTATTCATTCATTTTCCTTTACAAACAGTCGGCTTTAGAGTCTTGGACGTGCACTAATCACTTAGTACTCAACAGAGTGATTGTTAATTTTTTGATTTCAAGAATCACAGTGAGCGCATGCACCTGTCATCATATGGACACGCTCGGAAAAACCAAACAGTACACATTTTTATGTATATTTTTGGGTCAATGTTATAATTCCATGTTATATACATTTTTATTTATCATATATTTATTTCTTTCAATGCTCCATTATATGCTTTGTACTCAGCAGTCAATACTCCTCCTCTGTATTTTTCACGTGTCTATGAGTCACTCCGTTACCATGAGAGCATTGACGTCATAGCTGGTAGCATGGCGTATTGAACTCCTCAATAAGTAACCAGTCTGTGTACTATGCATGTATTCTCTTTTTCCCTGAAGAAGGAGACGGTTTATGTCTCTGAAACGCGTTGGATGCTGTAATAAAGAAAGAGATTTTCAATATAAACTACATCCTGGCAACAGTGGTTTCTTAGCGCGGCTAAAACCCGATTCTCATATATATATATATATATATATATATTTTTTCACTAAGGACAGACAACAAGCAGAAGAGACTTGTTTGGACTAAAGAACACAAGGAATGGACATTAGACCAGTGGAAATCTGTGCTTTGGTCTGATGAGTCCAAATTTGAGATCTTTGGATCCTACCACCGTGTCATTGTGCGATGCAGAAAAGGAGAACGGTTGGACTCTACATGCCTGATTCCCACCGTGAAGCATGGAGGAGGAAGTGTGATGGTGTGGGGGTGCTTTGCTGGTGACACTGTTGGGGATTTATTCAAAATTGAAGGCATACTGAACCAGCATGGCTACCACAGCATCTTGCAGCGGCATGCTATTCCATCCGGTTTGCGTTTAGTTGGATCATCATTTATTTGTCAGCAGGACAATGACCACAAACACACCTCCAGGCTGTGTAAGGGCTATTTGACTAAGAAGGAGAGTGATGGGGTGCTACGCCAGATGACCTGCGCTCCACAGTCACCAGACCTGAACCCAATCGAGATGGTTTGAGGTGAGCTGGACCGCAGAGTGAAGGCAAAAGGGTCAACAAGTGCTAAGCATCTCTGGGAACTCCTTCAAGACTGTTTGAAGACCACTTCCGGTGACTTCATCTTGAAGCTCTTCAAGAGAAGGCCAAGAGTGTGCAAAGCAGTAATCAAAGCAAAAGTTGGCTACTCTGAAGAACCTAGAATATAAGACATATTTTCAGTAGTTTCACACTTTTTTGTTAAGTATATCATTCCACATGTGTTAATTCATAGTTTTGATGCCTTCAATGTGAATCTGCAATTTTCAGAGTCATGAAAATAAAGGAAACTCTTTCAGTGAAAGGTGTGTCCAAACTTTTGGTCTGTACTATATATATGCAGGGTGAGGAAGCTCTGGTGATCATATATTGAGGGGCACTTTGCATTCCATATACTGGCTTGTATATAGAGGGGGACACTTATGAGATCTACAAGCACGGGGTGGCAGGTCTGAGCATGAAACATTAGTGTATGCTTGTCTGGTATAACCATATGGGACAGACCATAAGATCATGTCATGTCTTTGAAAACTTCTGATAGGTCTATTGGCAAAATCAGAGTTAATTAGAGACACACTTTTGGATGTATTTTAATGCACACCTGAAACACACTGCTTCTTTGTGTAGCATCATGGGAAAGTCAAAAGAAATCAACCAAGATCTCAAAAAAAGAATTGTGGACTTCACAATTCTGGTTCATCCTTGAGTGCAATTTCCAGAAACCTAAAGGTGCCTTGTTCAGCTGTAGAAACAATTATATGCAAGTACAAACAAGATGGGAATGTCCAGCCATCCTACAGCTCATGAAGGAGATGAGTTCTGCGTACCAGAGATGAACGTGCTTTGGTCTGACATGAGCATATCAACCCAAGAACAAATGCAAAAGACCTTGTGAAGACGCTGGCAGAAGCTGGTAAGATTGTGTCATTATCCACAGTGAAACAAGTACTGCATCAACATAGGCTGAAAGGCCACTTTGCCAGGAGAAGCTATTACTCCAAAAGAAACATAAAAAAAAAACAGATTAATGTTTGCAAATGCACACAGGAACAAAGATCTTAATTTTCGGAGACATGTTCTGTGGTCTGTTAAAACTAAAATTGAACTGTTTGATCATAATAGTCATTGTTACATTTGGAGAAAAAGGGAGAAGCGTTGAAGCCTAAAAAAACCATCCTAACTGTGAAACACGGGAGTAGTGGCATCATTTTGTGGCATTGTTTTGCTGCAGGAGGGACTCTTGCACTTCACAAAATCATGAGGAAAGAAGATTATGAGGCAATACTGAAGCAACATCTCAAGACATCAGCCAGGAACTTAAAGCTTAGACGGAAATGGGTCTTCCAAATTTACAATGACCCGAATCATACTGCCAAACTAGTTACAAAGCGGCTTAAGGATAACAAAGTCAATGTTTTGGAGTGGTCATCATAAATCCCTAATCTCAATCCTATTGAAAATTTAAAGGCAAAGCTAAAAAGGCAAGTGTGAGCAAGGCGACCTACAAACATGGCTCAGTTACACCAGTTCTGTCAGGAGGAATCGGCCCAAATTCCTACCAACTATTGTGAGAAGCTTGTGGAAGGATATGCAAAATGTTGCATCCAAGTCATACAGTTTAAGGGCAATGGTAGCAAAGAGTAATATAAACCTTTAACTTTACAGAAAGTAATAAAAATGCCTTAAACCATTCTCTCTCTCTCTCTCTCTCTCTCTCATTATTCTGGCATTTTGCAAAATATAAATAATTTTTGTAAGCGTAAGTGACCTAAAACGGGAAAGGTTTATTCTCATTTCATGTCAGTTGAGAAAAATATGCATATGTGTCTTTTTAGCTAGTGTGTGTAAACTTCTGGTTTCATCTGTTGTGATGGGGATATTCACTCTGCTTGCTTCTCAGTTGCATTGAGGTAGATACGGGAGGCACTTTGAATGCAGGAATATAGAAAACATTTCAAACGTCGGCCCTTCAGAGACAGTCCAGTATAAAAGTTCCAGCAGAGTTGCACTTTAAATCTAAGGCCGGCGTCACATGGTACGATCTATCATGCGATCGCACGAGCGATCGTACCCGCCCCCATCGTTTGTGCATCACGAGCAATTAGTTGTCCGTGGCACACAAAGTCGTTAAATCTCCGCCACACGTACTTACCTGCCGGACGACGTCGCTGTGGGCGGCAAACATCCTCTTCCTGAAGGGGGAGAGACGTTCGGCGTCACAGCGACGTCACACAGCGGCCGACCAATAGAAGCATAGGGGCGGATATGAGCGGGATGTAACATCCCGCCCACCTCCTTCCTTCCGCAATGCCGGCGGCCGCAGGTAAGCTGCAGTTCATCGTTCCCGGGGTGTCACACATAACGATGTGTGCTACCTCGGGAACGATGAACAACCGGAGCACAGAAGGAGGACCGACATTTTGAAAATGAACGACGTGTCAACGAGCAACAATTAAGTGAGTATTTTTGCTCGTTCACAGTCGTTTGGAGGTGTCACACGGTACGATATTTCTAACGATGCCGTGACCCCGACGACATATCGCCCGATATATCGTACCATGTGACGCCGGCATAAGTCCCCTGACCCATGAAATATACTCACCTTTTAATAACACCGCTACAGTTCCATGGAGTGGCTGTAATTTCTGACTGGCCTGAAGTTAGAAATTAAGTCACAATCTCTTAATGCAACTCTATGAGAGCCAGAACGAGGCTCTCATAGAGTTGTATTGAGTTGTGACCTCCTGCGCCCTCCATGATACACTGGAGATGGCAGCAGGTCACAAATCATAGGAGACTAACTGAAGCGGCAGCAATAGAAGGGGACGCTGCTGGAATATGAGTATAAGACAGAAGGTAGGGGACTAAAGGCCGCTTTACACGCTACTGGATCGCTAAAGCGATCTCGTTGGGGTCACAGAATTTGTGATGCACATCCGGCCGCTTTAGCGAGTTTGTTGCGTGTGACACCTATTAGCGATTTTGAATCGTTGCAAAAACGTTCAAGATCGCTAATCGGTGACATGCCCCCCTCTTCCCAAATATCATTGTTGCTGCAGTAACGATGTTGTTTCTCATTTCTGCGGCAGCACACATCGCTATGTGTGACACCCCAGGAACGAGGAACCTCTCCTTACCTGCGTCCCACCAGCAATGAGGAAGGAAGGAGGTGGGCGGGATGTTCGTCCCGCTCATCTCTGCCCCTCCGCTTTGATTGGGCGGCCGCTTAGTGACGTCGCTGTGACAGTGAACAAACCACCCCCTTAGAAAGGAGGTGGTTCGCCGGTCACAGCGACGTCACAGAGCAGGTATGTGCGTGGGACGCTGCTGTAGCAGTAATGTTCACTACAGCAGTGATCACCACATATCGGCCGTACGATGGGGGCGGGTGCTATCACGCTCGACATCGCTAGCATCGGCTAGCGATGTCGCAGCATGTAAAGCGTCCTTTAGATTTAAAGTACCACTCCAGAAATGCAATAAAGTAAAATAATGGAGTGGTCCTTTACCTATAGACTGTAATATCAGATTAATCCTCTATATAATCTTTTGCATATTGATGGGGGATACATATTATCATGTCCCCAGTTTAAATATATACATATGCTATATAAATATCCATGTATTACGAGGGGCTGATGCTAAATCTTTGGCTTTGTGATCTTCTTTTGTTTCTATGGTAACAATTGTTATATTACATGAAAGGCTTATGTTTCTAATAATATGTTTTCAAAATTTTATGTTTTTTGCTTATGGCAACAGTGTTCTACGCACGCGGGAAAACAAAATGGCAGAGTCTAATATGATATTCTCAGCAACTGGGAGCAGAGGAGTGATAACATTCTTGTTTCTGCAAGGAAAGTCCACGAAGGATATTTCTTCATATTCCACAGTTAAGAACTGGATTGCCAAATTTAAAACGGGCCACTTCAGCACCAATGATGAGAAACGTCCTGGACGACCGAGAGTGGTTTTTGTTTCGGGGATTGTCAATGCTGTGCACAACCTCACACTGGAGAATCGATGAATTTCAGATAAAGCAATAGCAGACATCACGGGGATTTGATGTGAATGTGTTTGTGTCATTATCCATGAACATTTAGACATGAGGAAGCAATCTGCAAAGTGGGTCTCCAAATGTTTGACAATGGATCAGAGAAGCATGGGAGTGAAAACTTCCCGGTCCATTTGTCAGTGTTTCCGGACTAATAAGAACTTCCTGGATCGACTGGTCACTATGGATGAGACCTGGATTTATTTGTATGACCCTGAAATCAAGGAGCAGTCAAAAGAGTGGAGACACAGTGGTTCTCCTCGTCCAAAGAAGTTCCAGGTGCAAAAATCAGCCACTAAATTGATGGCATCTGTGTTGAGGGATAAAGAGCGTGTGCTGCTAGTGGACTACCTTCAAAAGGGTTCCACCATCAATGCAAGGTATTACATTGAACTTTTGGACCAATTGAAGGCAGCTTTGAAGGCCAAAAGGCATGTCAAGCTGTCCAAAGGAATTTTGTTCCTGTAAAACAACGCCTCTGCTCACACTGCACAAGCGACCATGGCAAAACTGGCAGAGCTGGGCTTTCAGCTGGTTGACCACCCACCTTATTGACCAGATCTTTGAGGCACAACCGAAATCCCTGTTTTTGCTAGGCTTACAAAACTTGGAATACCGATGTAAGAAGTGTGTTGACATCATTGGAGAGTATGTGGAATAAATGTAAAGTTTTATCATCCTATCACGTTCCTTTCTGGGTAAAGCCAAAGACTTATCAGCAGCCCCTCGTATAATGACCTTGTTGTTTCTGAAGCCTTCTAATTGTTATTGTTTAAGTTTTCTTAAATAACAACTGACTAAACAATGTAAAAAATAATTAGGTTCATCCCCGATCAAACATGAAAGGAAAAATAAGGAAAACCATATGTCAGAGAAGAAACTAATTTTCTCAATACACCTGATCTAGAACATGATCTGAATCAGATCAACCCAAAAAATGTCCCAGAAAAACACGTAAGTAATAACAATATAAATTACATCTTTATTGATAGCAACAGAACAAAATTAAAAACAATTACATATCAGACATATTTAAAGCCATAAAAACATATGGCAAGGGAACTCATGAATCATTATCCCAATAAATATCCATATGTATATTAAGGTAATAGAGAAAAAACCTATTATCAAAATAATTGTATATACTTAAATCTCCTCAGTTAAGTAACCAAAATACCACCATCAGCCCAAAAATCACTGCCAATATTACTTAATTATTATGGCAGCAAGGTAAAAGGGCAGCGGCTATAGAAGAAGAATCCCTTATAGTTACCTGTTGTCATACTTAGTGCCAGAGTGTGATGCTGTTCCCCCGTCACGCACTCCAATGTGCGTTTCACTAACACTTCTGTGATGCCCTAAACCAGCCAGGTTGTCCCAGGTAGTCCCATGCACACACACCCCCTCCCTAAAAAGGTGACAGCAGCCAAACCACAAAACCTTGTCACCACCCTCCAGGTTTGATGTCCACACCAGGGGGTTGGCTCCGCCCACCGAGGAGTTCACAGGCCTGGAGGTGGGAAAAACAGAGAGTTCTAGAGAGATTAGCTTTGACAGTGGAGGAGAGAAGTCGAGTTCAAGGGCAGACCTGTGACCAGGCCTGCCATAGTCTACCAGGTGTCTGGGTTGGATCCCAGCCACCTCTGGCAAGGAGGCAGATGGTGGTGGCTGCCTGCAGGAGCTGGGATTACAGTCGGTGGAACCGTAGGGACCAGTGTCGGGCGGTGGCCCGCCGGGACCAAACCGGGGAGCCGATTGGAAACCGGAGCACCAGGAGGGGTACTCAGACCCAGCACGAAGCCCAAAAACCACAGGGCTGAGTCAAATCAACTGATTGAGGACTGAACTTAAGGACCTTTCCCACACAAGACTCGACAGAAGACAACAGCACAACCATTAGGGTAAAGCCACCGCCAAGGCATAGAGACCCAAAGGGTCAGCGTCTGCGGGCAAACAGAGCTCTCCCGATACCTAGCAAGCCAAGGAGCGGACTACCGTTGCTTAGGCATAGGAGTCATAGCATTCACATTAAGGAGGTGCAGGAGAAAGGCGGAAACCACCAACCTGTTAAGGGAGAAGCTGCAGCCGGCTGCGGGCACCGTTCATCACCCCATTTGGTTTACCAGAGACTCCAGTGTGTTGTGTCATAGTGAGTACACCAGTGCCTTCGGGCCGCGCACCGCGCCGCACCGCACCAGCACCCAGAACGCACCCATCCCCTTGCCTCAGCACCTCCCTCGGGCCCCCGGGACCATCACCCCCTACCCACAGAAGGGTCAACACCAAGCTGCGCAACACCGTCCCCGGGAGGTCTAGTCAACGGCAGCGGTGGTGTCCATCCATTCACCACAACCCGTGGGTGGCGTCACGAACTTAAATCCCCTACAAACCACCGCAGCCCCGGCCGTGGAACTCCCCACCAAAGTCCCTGCGTGTAGCGCCAACCTACTTGCAGAGTGACGTGACCCCCGGGTCCGTGAGGAGCTCAAGCCACCCACCGTACGAGCACGGATCCGAGCGGCTCGGCAGCTGGCCGAGCCCGCGGGGCGGTACACTTCCTCAGGGAGTCCTGCCTTATGTCCTTGCCATATGTTTTTATGGTTTTAAATATGTCTGATGTGTAATTGTTTTTAATTTGGTTCTGTTGCTATCAATAAAGATGTAATTATATTGTTATTGCTTGAGTTTTTTTCTGGGACATGAAAGGAAAAATAACCTGCAAAGCATTTCATAAGATAATGTGCTTAGTTTTGCAGAACATTTGCAGAAAAATTACTTCCACAATGTGTTTTCTCCCTACTGCCAACTTCCAAAAGAGATTTGATGATTGTCAAATGTCTTTACTTCTTTTGGGCTAATTGGCATTGCCAAAAGCGCCTATTACAAAAATCAGTTTGAGTTTATTCTTCCTGTGTTGGATTATCATTGTAAGACGAACAATCCTCCATAGTAAGTAAATTGAGTGAGAAGGAAACAGTTTTAGCAGGGGACAGGCAATGTGATTCTCCTTGACATCATGCCAAGTACTAAAAGAGAAATAGAGAAACCACAGGACACTCCAAAGTGCAGAACTGTAACTTAAAATGGGTCATACATACAACAGGGAGCTAGAAGTACGATTCTCACGAATACATGATGTGCTACTGTAAGCCACAACTCTACAATGCCTTAGGATACGAAACCTCTCCAGCTCTTTCTATATATCCAATCAACTGGAGGATTTTGCTTGTAAATCCGATAATGAGTAGAAATGAAAAATAAAAATGAGAGTAGCACACAGCTGCTGGGGAATAAGAATAATTCAGGGAGAAAGACGATGTTTTAGTGCCAAAACGCGTTGCCCTTCTTTTTATCTTTCATGTATTGATTAATGCTTTAAAAAGATACCCCCATATTCATAAAATTCTTTCAGCGTTCACATATTCTCCTCAACCCAAACCTTATCACACCCCTTTCTTTTTTATTTTTTTGTTATTATAATGTACAGCTCATTCACTTTCATGGAATGTCAAAAAATATTGAACTTAAAAAACTTTGAAACTCAGTAATGTGTCTTCAGTAGCTTTTAGTAAAAATAAGTTTTTGATGAATAAGTATTGAGACTCCAGTTGAATGCACATCAGGATAAGCAAAGTCCTATAAAAATATACTTTACTAGAAGGTGGCCCGATTCTAACGCATCGGGTATTCTAGAATTTATTGTGTAGTTAATGTATGATTTTTGTTATATATATAGATGTTGTTGTGTGTAGTTGCCAAGTGTTTGTGTAGGGCGCTGTAAATGTTCTGGGTGTTGTCTGGATGTAGGGGTGTGTGAGAGCGGTGTTGTTTGTTTGTTGTGTTGTGTGTGTTGCGTTGTTTGTGGAGCGCTGTGTGTCTGCAGCGTTGTGTGTGTGTGGTGCTGTGTGTGTTGCGCGGTTTGTGTGGGTGTGTGTGTGTGGGGTGCGTGTGTGTGTTTTGGGGGGAGGTATGTTTTGTGCAGTGTGTGTGTTGCACGGTGTGTGCGTATATTTGTGTGTGCCGCGGTGTTTGTGTGGGTGTTGTGTGTGTGCGGCGTTGTCTGTGTGGGTGTCTGTGTAGGGCGGTGTTTTGGGGTTCCCAGTGTGTGTATGGTGTGTTGTGCAGTGCATGTGTGGCGGTGTGTTTGTTTTGAGGGGAGGTGTGCACCCCCATCGTGCTCCCTCCCCCAAGCTGCGCACCCCCATCGTGCTCCATCCCCCATACTGCTCACCCCCATCGTGCTCCATCCCCCATGCTGCGCACGCCCATCGTGCTCCATCCTGCATGCTGAGCACCCCCATCGTGCTCCATCCTCCATGCTGCACACCCCCATCGTGCTCCATCCCCCATGCTGCACACCCCTATCTTGCTTCATCCCCCCATGCTGCGTACCCCCATCGTGCTTCATCCCCTCATGCTGTGCACCCCCCATTGTGGTTCATCTCCCCAGCTGCGCACCCCCCATCTTGCTCCATCCCCCATGCTGCGCACCCCTCAGAGAGGAGTATAATAGGAGGACTATAATAGGAGGAGTTTAATAGGAGGAGTAGTCCTAGAGAGAGAGGAGTATAATAGGAGGAATAGTCCTGGGGAGAGAGGAGTATAATAGGAGGAGTATTCCTGGGGGGAGAGGAGTATAATAGGAGGAGTAGTCCTGGGGGGAGAGGAGGATAATAGGAGGAGTAGTCCTGGTGGGAAAGGATTATAATAGAAGGAGTAGTCCTGGGGGGAGAGGAGGATAATAGGAGGAGTAGTCCTGGAGGTGAGGAGTATAATAGGAGGAGTAATCCTGGAAGTGGGAAGTATAATAGGAGGAGTAGTCCTGGGGAGAGAGGAGTATAATAGGAGGAGTAGTCCTGGGAAGAGAGGAGTATAATAGGAGGAGGAGTACTGGGGGGAGAGGAGTATAGTAGGTGGAGTAGACGTGGGGAGAGAGGAGTATAATAGGAGGAGTAGTCCTGGGGTGGGGGGAGAGGAGTATAATAGGAGGAGTAGTCCTGGGGGAGAGGAGTATAATAGGAGGAGTAGTCCTGGGAGGAGAGGAGTCTAATAGGAGGAGTAGTCCTGGGGGTAGAGGAGTCTAATAGGAGTAGTCCTGGGGGGAAAGGAGTCTAATAGGAGGAGTAGCCCTGGGGGGGAGGTGTCTAATAGGTGGAGAAGTCCTGGGGGGAGGTGTCTAATAGATGGAGTAGTCCTGTGGGGAGGTGTCAAATAGGTGGAGTAGTCCTGGGGGGGAGGTGTATAGGTGCCCAATGTGTGCGGGGGGAGGTGTATAGGTGGCCAATGTGTGCGGGGGCGGGGCCGAGTGGCCAACATGTGCGGGGGGCCAGGCCGAGCAGAGTGGCCAAACAAAATATTTTTATTTTCAATATTTTGTTGCGAATCCTTTGGAGGCAATCACTGCCTTAAGTCTGGAACCCATGGACATCACCAAACGCTGGGTTTCCTCCTTCTTAATGCTTTGCCAGGCCTTTACAGCCGCCGCCTTCAGGTCTTGCTTGTTTGTGGGTCTTTCCGTCTTAAGTCTGGATTTGAGCAAGTGAAATGCATGCTCAATTGGGTTAAGATCTGGTGATTGACTTGGCCATTGCAGAATGTTCCACTTTTTTGCACTCATGAACTCCTGGGTAGCTTTGGCTGTATGCTTGGGGTCATTGTCCATCTGTACTATGAAGCGCCGTCCGATCAACTTTGCGGCATTTGGCTGAATCTGGGCTGAAAGTATATCCCGGTACACTTCAGAATTCCTCCGGCTACTCTTGTCTGCTGTTATGTCATCAATAAACACAAGTGACCCAGTGCCATTGAAAGCCATGCATGCCCATGCCATCACGTTGACTCCACCATGTTTTACAGAGGATGTGGTGTGCCTTGGATCATGTGCCGTTCCCTTTCTTCTCCAAACTTTTTTCTTCCCATCATTCTGGTACAGGTTGATCTTTGCCTCATCTGTCCATAGAATACTTTTCCAGAACTGAGCTGGCTTCATGAGGTGTTTTTCAGCAAATTTAACTCTGGCCTGTCTATTTTTGGAATTGATGAATGGTTTGCATCTAGATGTGAACCCTTTGTATTTACTTTCATGGAGTCTTCTCTTTACTGTTGACTTAGAGACAGATACACCTACTTCACTGAGAGTGTTCTGGACTTCAGTTGATGTTGTGAACGGGTTCTTCTTCATCAAAGAAAGTATGCGGCGATCATCCACCACTGTTGTCATCCGTGGACGCCCAGGCCTTTTTGAGTTCCCAAGCTCACCAGTCAATTCCTTTTTTCTCAGAATGTACCCGACTGTTGATTTTGCTACTCCAAGCATGTCTGCTATCTCTCTGATGGATTTTTTCTTTTTTTTCAGCCTCAGGATGTTCTGCTTCACCTCAATTGAGAGTTCCTTAGACCGCATGTTGTCTGGTCACAGCAACAGCTTCCAAATGCAAAACCACACACCTGTAATCAACTCCAGACCTTTTAACTACTTCACTGATTACAGGTTAACGAGGGAGAAGCCTTCAGAGTTAATTGCAGCCCTTAGAGTCCCTTGTCCAATTACTTTTGGTCCCTTGAAAAAGAGGAGGCTATGCATTACAGGGCTATGATTCCTAAACCCTTTCTCCGATTTGGATGTGAAAACTCTCATATTGCAGCTGGGAGTGTGCACTTTCAGCCCATATTATATATATAATTGTATTTCTGAACATGTTTTTTGTAAACAGCTAAAATAACAAAACTTGTGTCACTGTCCAAATATTTCTGGACCTAACTGTATAGTAATGTTGATATGTGCTGTAAAATAAATTTAGATTGTCATATGCTAACTCCGTCACGACCTAGGACATATAAATACGTCCTAGGTTGTCTTCTGTTACCGCATGCTCACACGGCGAGCCCACATTCATCCCCACACATGTCTACTGAACTGATCAACAGACATGTACAGTTAACAGGCGCGGGTGGATCGAAAATCCACCTGCACCTGTTAAGCTCTTAGATCATAATGTCAAACTCTGACAGCACAATCTAACATGCTCTGGCGAGGATCGCACTACTCCCTGCCACCATTGACGGCCTCGTGACGTGATTACGGGGTGCCAATGGGTTGCCATGACAACGCAGGGTCAACGCTTTGATCAGCACAAGCGATTGGTCACTGCAGGCATAAAGTCCTCCAAGGGGACTGATAAAATCAATAAAAATGATAAAAAAGGAAAAAAAAACAAAGTTCAAATCACACCCTTTTGCCCCATTGAAAATTAAACAATAAAAAATATACATATTTGGTATTGCCGCATTCAGAAATGCCCAATGTATCAAAATATAAAATCAATTAATCTGATTGGTAAAGGGTGTAGTGAAAAAAAAATTCCAAACGCCAAAATTACATTTTTTTTGGTTTGCATAACATTCAATTAAAATGCAATAACAAGCGATAAAAACATTGCATCTACCCAAAATGGTATAATTAAAATGTCAGCTCAAGAAGCAAAAAAAAGCCTTCACAAAGCATGAGATTCTAAAAAATGAGAAGGCTACTTGTCTCGGAAAATGAGGACAAAAGCGCAATTCTTTTTACTCTCACAAATTTCTGATTTTTTTTTACCACTTAGATAAAAGCAAAACTATATATGTTTGGTATCTACGAACTTGTAGTGACCTGGGGAATTGTATTGTAAGGTCAGTTTTACCGTATAGTGAACATGATAAATTAAAAAAACCCAAAACAATCATGCAATTGCACTTTTTTTGCATTTTCACCGAACTTGGAATTTTTTCACATATTTCAGTACACCATATGGCAAAATAAATGCTGACATTCAAAAGTACATCTCGCCCTGCAAAAAAAAAACTCTTCACATGGCTATATTGAAGGAAAAATAAAAATAAGTTATAGCTCTTGGAAGAAGAGGAGGAAAAAACAAAAGCGGAAAATTGCCGGGGATGAAGGGGTAAAGCTCTAGATAAGAAAATTTCCAGCTGCAAATACCCCATTAATTGCTATCTACGCATAGTCTCAAGCCATGCCAGATACAAATGCCACATAAATTGCAATTCGGATGTACCACCAGGTTAAGCCCGTCCTGAATACCCCATGAATTGTCTTCCGCACATACCATGAAGACATGCCAAATGCTCCGTTTGTTCCCTCATATTTCCTGGATATGCCATCTAGGCCATGATTCATTGCTAAGACTAAAGCGGACTTTACACACTACAATATATCTTACGATGTGTCGGTGGGGTCACGTCGTAAGTGACGCACATCCGGCATCGTAAGTTATATTGTAGCGTGTGACAGCTACGTGAGATTGCGATTGAACGGTAAAACGTTCATCGCATGCACGTCGTTCAATTGCTAAAACTTGAACGTGAGGTTTTTCAATGTTCCTGAGGTAGGACACATCGAAGTGTGACACCCCGGGAACGATCAACAGATCGTACCTGCGTCCCGCGGCTCCCGCCGGCAATGCGGAAGGAAGGAGGTGGGCGGGATGTTTACGTCCTGTTCATCTCCACCCATCCGCTTCTATTGGCCGGCTGCCGCGTGACGTCGATGTGACGCCGAACGTCCCTCCCACTCCAGGAAGTGGACGTTCGCCTCCCACATCAAGGTCGTATGGAAGGGTAAGTACGTGTGACAGCAAATAATCGTTTGTGCAACACGTTCAACAAATTGAACGTGCCGCACATACGATGGGGGCGGTTAAAATCACTTAAAGAGAACCAATCAGCATGACTTAGCAATGTAAATGTATGACCATAATACATAATGTTGAAATTGATACCTTTGCTAAAGAAATCCACTTCTTTAATCAGCATTTTAAGTTTTCTTCTAATGAAATTTGGGTGCACAAGTGCTGGACTGTGCATAGAGTCTGCTATTCTGAATGTAGAACCCAACACTGAACATGAGTACAGAGGTAACTGAATTCCCACGCTAAATGAAAAGTATATGTGACGACTCCTCTATTAACCTTCTATGTCACTTCCTAGCGCCATTATGACACTACCTTTACTTTACAGGCCAAATATCTGGTGGTTGGTTCCCTTTAACAGTTCTAAGGATATACTGGTAGTTCTTACCAGCCATCATCAGATTGCGGACGATACAGGAATCACAGTACTGATGAGATGCAGTCAGTATCATAAATAATCACTTACATCCAGGTACTTTAAAGGTAACATCTCTGATTGTAGTCGTTCGCTTTCCTTTCTTTTCCATCTGGTCTTGACTCGATGATGACTTTTCATATCCACAGAACATCTCGACAGACTTCCGTCTGTTTTTTGCAGAACAGCAAATCCCTACACAGTGCCCTTAAAAATAGTGGTGGCATTATTATACCAGCTGCATAAACATTTCTGCATTATGCCCTAAATGTCTCCTATGGTATATGTCCTTCAAACTATTCGCCATTATGACATACACTCGCCACACAGTCAACCTTCTGAGCCCCAGTATCAGGAATAACCACCACACCATTTGTCCTTATGAACCACGCCATATACTATGGCTGCCCTATCTCCACTGTTTTCCCTTATACGCTATATATCTCTACAGTGTTTCCCCACCATGCTACCTCTCTGCATACTGTGCCTCCATATCATGCTGCCTCCTCTTCATACCCATTATGCCCCCTCTTCATACTATACGATCACACTGCTTACCACGCTGACCCTCTCTAAACTGTACCCCCTCCTTATACTATGCTCCTAGACAATAGGATGGTTACCACAGCCGCCCATACAGAATATCCACAACAGCCCCGAATATACAGTATGATGTTAACCACTGCCCCTCATACAGTATGGTCACCACAGCCACCAGTATAATGTCCCCCACAGTAACTCATCTAATATGTCCTCACAGCCCCATTCAGTTGGCCAAATAATATAAGAAAAATAATAATAAAGCAGATTACACTCATCAACTACAGGCTCACCATACACTGTGGCCAACGTCTTTTCTTTTATCTGGTATAGCAGTATTTGAGATACAGTGATGTCATTGCACCCCCTGATGTCCTCTGTGTGGTGCCAACATGGGGCAGAACGGACTTAACCAGCATCTTGCTGGAGTTACAAGGGGACCAGAGAGCTGACTAGAGGTCCTCTGTAGAGATGGATGAATAGTCATATATTCAGGTTCGAATTCTTTGTGCCACATAATTTCTATTATTTGAGTATTTGTACCAAATAATAAACCTAATGCAAAATAATGGGAAACTCGAATAATTTTCTGGAGGGCCTTGCAAATAGGTCTGTGAGAGCTGTAAAAATGATGCAATGGATTGAAAAGTAGTGAAATTGAATGGGAACAGCATGGGGAAGATGCCTGGTTGCATTTCTGACTCAGAATAATGTTGACAGAGTATTACAGGGGTTAAAGAAGGAAAATTATACTTACAGTTCCCTGTGGCTGTCACACTAGGTCCGATCATTAAAGCTTAGGAATATGCACTGATTCCTTCACCCACCCTCTGTAACAATATCTGTGATTGGTTGAAGTCCTGCTTCCCCCGCCCACCCTCTGTGCTGGCGTCTGTGATTAGTTGCCCTCACACTAGCTGTCTAGATCAGGAAGCAGAATGTAAAAACACATAAATAATTTGAAAAAATGGTGCAGGATCCAATGTATTTTGATATACGTCGGTGACTTTACCTGATCTCACAGCTGATGTTCCCACGGTACCCCAGCTGTGGTCTCAGGTGAACTGACCTGAAGTGACCTCACTGAACTCAGTGACCTCACCTCAATTGAAAAAAAATAAAGAGTAGACAGCATCCCATTAGGTGAAAAAACAAACTTGTTTTTTTCTGCCATTACAGCAAAGCAGCAATGTTTCGACCTGCAATAGGTCTTTTTCAAGCATGTAATACATATCAAATGCACAGGTTTAAATAGCATATAAAATCAATACACCTCCAATCACAAGCCACTACCTCCCCCTAAAAGCCTACAGCCAATCATGTCAATATAACATGTAAACAAAACCATATGTCAGATCACAATAAATTGCTTGCATTGCAGATCCATGATTGTAACCATGTATTGCACACCAATCGCTATATAGGAACAGGATAGAATGAATATTCCCCTCCACAAAGACATCCCATCATGCTGCACATAGTTAATTTGTCATAATGTAGTACTCCATGACAGTCCTCCAATCCAAAGGATGCTTCCCAGTTGTGCTGGCGACACTCCTCCTTCCAACTTACTGCTCTAGATGTCACCCTCCAATCAGTGTTGAGCTTGTCCATCGTCATGGAAATGTTTATCCAATATAAGAGAGCTGTTCCACCTTGCAGTCAAAAGGCACGCAATGAACACGCCTGTGCTGGTGTTCACTGACGGGCCATGTGACAGATCATGTTGCAGGCTTCCCACGTCCTCGTGCCTGCGTATATCCACCCTACAAAAGAACTTGGTCTTACCTTAGTGGTGCTCCACAACATACCACGCATACATCCATCGCCCCCCCCAACTCCGTCATTAGATGGTGCATATATCACAGTCATACCCTCCAGGACAAGCCATCATCTATTACATAAGACATTAATTTAGAGGCATATTGGACACATGAGTTCAAAAAGCACTTCTATGGCATATCCCCACATCCCCAAAGCAACAGCATCATATCACAATTCATACCATATTATGTTAATCATAAATTTCCCGGGCAATCAATACAAATATCGATACATTCTCGCAGCATATATATAGAGAAAAAAGTATAACAGAAAGTACACACTATAAAACTATGTCCCTATCCTAATGCAACCACAACAACTAACAATGTCACAATAATTGTACAACCATCGTGATGTTTCATCCCCGAAAAAGACCATACAGAGATAGTCCATATCATATGATATAATAATGTGACGCCCTGGCAAAACCAGGTAGTCACAGCTAGGCTCCCCCATTACACCTTCCCTCATTAGGAAACACACAGCCAACCAGAAAACCTAGTCATCCCCCCCTTAGGGAGAGATAGACACACCAGTGGGTGTGACCAGGCGGTTGGGAAACGTCCACCCAGTGGTCCAGACAGCCCGGGGCGGGAAATACAGCAGAGCAGTTTAGAGAAGCTTAGAGTTCAGTTTGGAGAGGAGTGTGGGCTGGAGCTAGGGGTAGCAGTGAAGTCCAAGTTGAACGGTACCAGGGTAGGAGCTCTGGTGCCACTGGCTAGGAGGCAGACGGTGGTCTCCATCAGCAGCAGATGGGAAGATGGCTCGGTGGAACCGAGGTGGACCGGGACAAGGTTGTAGCCCGCTGGTACCGACACGGGGAATCGACCCAGAAGCCGTAGCACAAAGGGGGGTACTCCAGAACAAACTGGAGCTGGTTAATTAACCGATTGAGGCCAGGACTAGATGTCCTGTACTACCCAAAGTCCCTCATAGAAGACAACAGCCCACCGATTAGGGATAAGAGGTCACCGCCAGGGCCCATAGATCCCATGGGCCAGCGTCTGCGGGCACGGCTCCTTAGGCCACATCCAGCAGGGAGTGGACTCCTGAGTTTCACAGTAGGAAAGTCCACCTTACACACAGCAGTGCAGTACAAGGATGGAGACCACCAGGCGGGTGGGGGACCAGAACGCAACCGGCCGTGGCACCGGCCACCATCACCTTGGTTTACCAGAGACTTGTGTGTTTTACTAACAGTGAGTACACCAGCACCCCCTGCAACCGCCTTCCCCTGCACACACCAACTGGGTCCCGGGGCCACCATACCTGCCCATGGAGGGGTTAACAACTTGCTGCACAACATCTCTCCCGGGTGCCCCGTAACAGCAGCGGTGGTTTCCCACCTCACCACACACCGTGGGTGGCGGCACGAACTTATTACGGCCTAGCCCGTACATCTACGTCCCCCCATTTATTCGATTTATTCGGCGTGTACGCGAGGCGCCCGGGTCCAGAGACCCTGTAGCCACCACCCCTGAAGGCCCGGATCCGAGCAGCAACTGGCTGCTGGCATGGGGGCGGCACAATAATGTCATCTGTGGTAAAGGGAGAGAGTAGGGAGACAAAAATCATCTATAAATTATCATCCTTAATGTCTCCATCTTCTGTCACTGTCCTTACATGGAGTGTCATCTGTGAAAAAACAAACAATAAAGTATAAATATACCTAAAAACAAATACACCTTACAGAGCTGTCAAAAACACGCTGCAAAAAACGCAGCAAAAACATCTAGTGCGATCAGGGCCTAATAGCTTAGGGAACATAGGTAGATACTGTGCCAAGCAGACATCATTCCTAGCCAAGTTGAGTGATGCAAAAAGTGTGATTTTCTGTATCATATAACAATCAAAAACAAAGTAAATTTCTGTATCTTTTTTAAACTACACATTTGTACATAATGAAATAATATAATTAGACACATTATATTTGTGTTAGTAGAACAGTTTTTGAAAGTTTTTTCATTCTGACATTTTTAATAAGCTTTTTTTGTATTTTTACAGTTTTATAGAAAAGCCTATGACTTTGAAAAAACACTACACGCATAGCATTCAAAAAAATCTGTACTAACTAAGGAGAAAGGACCTTGAAAAACACCAGAAAACTCATTGCTTTCATATTGGCTTTAGTAGTTTTTTTAGGGGGGCGGGGGATACGGTATTGTTAAAAACAACAAAAAACAGAGTAAAAAAACCCAGGTAATATAAGAAAGATAAGCTTTTACCTAAAAACACCACATATGACCATAACAAAGGCACCAAAACCTGCCACTAAGAGTAAAGGCTGCTTTACACGGTACGACCGATTGTGCAATTGCACAATCGATCGTACCCGCCCCCGTTCTTTTTGCGTCACGGGCAAATCGCTGCGCGTGTCGCACAAAGTCGGTAACCGCCGTCACACGTACTTACCTCTCGTGCGACCACGCTGTAGTGGGAGTGACGTTCCTGGAGTGGGAGGGACGTTCGGCGTCACAGTGACGTCACACGGCCACCGGCCAATGGAAGTGGAGGAGCGGAGATGAGCGGGACGTACACATCCCGCCCACCTCCTTCCTTCACATAGCCGGCGGCGGCCACGTGACGCAGGTGAGCTGCTGTTCATCGTTTCCGGGGTGTCACACGGAGCGGCGTGTGCTACCACGGAAACGATGAACAACTAAATTAAACGATATTATGGAACCTAGCGACCAGTACACGACTCACGATTTGTGAGCGATACTGCATCGCTAGGAGGTGTCACACAGGCCGGCATCGCCAGCGATGCCGGATGTGCGTCACAAAAAACGTGACCCCGACGATCTATCGCACGATAGATTGTCTGGTATAAAGCAGCCTTAAGAACGCACTTTGCTTTTTACCTGCTTTTACCTGCTTTTTCAACTGCAGCGTTTAATGCCAAAATGGATGTGTTCTGCTTTTCAAGCAAAGTCTATGGGAATTTGGGTTTCTTGTCCGCACTATGCAGTTCAAAATGCTGCCTTTTTGTTGCGGAACTTTGGTCAAAAACTCAGCTTTGCAGTGCAAAACCCAAATGGCAAAAACAACTGACATGTCAATTGTTTTTGCTATTTGGGTTTTGCACTGCAAAGCTGAGTTTTTGATCAAAGTTCCGTAACAAAAAGGCAGCATTTTGAACAGCATAGTGCGGACAAGAAACCCAAATTCCCATAGACTTTGCTTGAAAAGCAGAACACATCCATTTTGGCATTAAACGCTGCAGTTGAAAAAGCAGCAAAAAAGCAGGTAAAAAGCAAAGTGCGTTCTTACCCTAAAACGGTATGTGAGATTAAAGCTAAATGAAGAACTCCATTAAGCCTTGTTTATTACTAAACATCTCGACAAATTAAAAATACACAGCACACGTCTATTTGCTGGATCAATTCTAAGAATGCAATGTCATTTCTTTACAAAGCTGCAACTGACATGTTGCCTGAAGCAAAATTCCGCAAGACGAATCGTAATACCTTGCCATAATGAGTTTAACCTGACAGTACATTCTTTATACTTCAAACATAAATTAAGGTAATGTAATAATAAATCATTTACTTTAGTAAAATAACTAATTAAAAAGCCGACGTGTTAATGTGACACCTTTGTCTAGTAACTGCATAAAGAGAATATTGTACAGTAGAGTATAGTGATAACATCCAAGTTACAAGTCCACTTGTAATGGGGCTGGTTCCCTTAGTGTGGTGAAAGTTGGGCAGCGCTTCCATAAAAGATTATGTGGTGGTTCATAGTGGTTCCACAATCAGGGATAATTGAAGACATGCATGCAAACACAGATAGAAATTTCAATCATTTGATTCCCTGGGAGGCAGTAAGATCGATTTAACAGTTTCACAAGAGGCATGAGTTTCATGTGTCTTACAAGAGGCTACAGTTGTCTTCAACAAAGGTGACCAGTGATGAGTGGGCGTGACCAGCATTGCTCGATACTCGATCAAAAATCGGGATGCTCAAGCACCATGCTCGAGTCCCCGCCCCACATGTTTCGGGGCTGTTACACAGCCATTGAACATGCACAGATTGTCTGTCATACACGGTAATGCCGTAGCCATGTTGGCTACTGGCATTACTGTGATTGGCCAGCCGCATCACATCATCGGGTCTTTTATAAAACCCGGGGGCGTGATATTCGGCCTACTGTCCTCTCAAAGCAATTCAGAGAAAGATGATGTAGGAGGGAGAGCTTAGATTAGAGCAGAGTTTGTATACTTGCACCCTTTAGTACCTTTCATGTGGCACTAAAGGGTGTGTTTAACATAATAAATAAATAATGAAAAAAATGGCATGGGTCCCCCTTATTTTTGATAACCAGATAAGGTAAAGCAGACATCTGCAAGCTAGTATTATCAGGCTGGGAAGATCCATGGTTATTTGGTCCTTCCCAGCCTAAAAATATCAGCCAGCAGCTGCCAAGCAATTAGCGCATCACATTAGATGAGCCAATTATGGCATTTTGCCATACCTCTTCCTTATTGCACTGGTGCCGTGGCAATCGGGGTAATATTTTTGGGGGTTGATGTCAGCTGTGTAATGTCCGCTGGCATCAAGCCCAGCAGTTAGTAATGGAGAGGCGTATATAACACACCCCCATTACTAATCCAGTAAGTTTAAAGATAATAAGACCCACATGAAAAATATTTTATTTAAAAAAACACTCTCAGACTTTTGCCCTGATTCACCAATTTATTAAAACAAAAAGAGCCATGAAGATACAAAGTAGTCCACCGAATCCAATGCAGTCCACAAGTGGGAAACGGAAAGATATAAAAAAAGAGAAGTAAAGACCTAAACATTAAAAAAATCCCCTCAGGTCTATGACAACGTCCACCAATTCTGTAGCACAACCTAGTTGAGCCTCGTTCTGAAAACATTTTGGGCTCTGCAATACCCAGCGACTGTGCAGAACGCAACCTGACCCAGGACTGACCTATGAAGCGATGATCTTAGAAAGATGCTCTGTAGTTGTGCAGAATTGGTGGACATTGTGGAAATGCTATGGACTACATCAGAGCTGCAGGGATATTTTAAAATAATAAATTAGAGAACAAGATTTGGCAGGTTTGTATTTTTATGCTGGGAAAAATACAAGCCCGCAGCTGTCTGCTTTACCTTGGCTGGTTATCAAAAATAGGGTGGGGATTCCATGCTATTTTGTTTAATTTTATATTTATTTGTTTAATTTTATTATTTTATATTTATTCATTAGGTTCGACAAGGCTAAAAAAGCACTCTTTAGTGCCTTTCAGGTGGCACTGAAGGGTGTTTTTACCCTTGTTTAACCTAATAAATAAATAAATAATTTAAAAAAAAGATGTGGGGTCCTCCCTATTTTTTTATAACCTGCCAAGGTAAAACAAACAGTTGTGGGCTGGTATTATCAAGCTGGGAAGCCCCATGGTTATTTGGCTCTTCCCAGCCTAAAAATATCAGCCCTCAGCTGCCCCAGAATTGATGTATTCGCTTTGCCCCAGCTTTTCCCGATTGCCCTGGTAAAGTGGTAATCGGTGTACTATTTCAGGGGGTTGATGTCAGCTGTGTAATCTTAGCTGCCATCAATCCCAGGGATTAAAAAAGGAGAGGTTTCTATCAGACACCCCATTACTAACTCAGTAAGTGCAAAGAAAAAAGACACAGGAAAAAAATAGTTTACTTGAAAAAAAAAAACTTCCCCATGATATCCTTTGTTTACCAATTTATTATCAAAAATCTTCCCACAAAGCTCCATCGAAGTCCACAATCCACAAATGCAGCCCTGGCGCCTATTAATAGCAATAAAATAAAGCTATTCAGAGGCACCAGGTAATGACTACAATGCTCATTAGAGTCGCTGGCTCAACGCTGTGCTCAGCGAGACCGAGCGGTACTGATGTGAGTTGTCTCCCTATCACCTGTGAATAGTGTACTTCACCACAGAGCAGATTAGAGAGATTTGCTACTATACTTTAAGTGAACGCTTTCTTTCTAGTGATGCTACTCTTATCCAGGTAGGCTGTCTCCTCTATATTTAACTGACTTCATCAACAGTAGGATAAGATTTTTCTACTCTGTGACCCTCTTTACAGACCTGCTACTCACCCTACCTTTTTGCAGTCACTCTATGTGCTAGCCTGCCTGTCTGCGTGGGTCTAATCCTTAGGGTACGCTCACACGAGCGTATAACTCGCATGAGTATCGGACCGCATCACCCGGCGCGGCTAGCTTCTCTGCTGACAGGAGCAGCTCAGCTGCATGTATTTCTATGCGGCTGACATGCTCCTGTCCGGAGAGTGTGCGGCCGCACCGAGTGATGCGGTCCGATACTCATGCGAGTTATACGCTCGTGTGAGCGTACCCTTACACTGTGTACATAGATTGTGCTTTTATCCCATTTTTTTTAATGGGTTTTTGAATGCAGATTTGTCATAAAACCCAAAGGTAATCCTGATGCCAGCAAAGTCAGTGAAAATCCTGAAGTCTAAAGTACACATTGAGTATTTTCTTTTTGCAGAGTTTGTGCAAATGTAAACCTGCAGCACATCAATTCTTGCAGTGTTTTGGCTGCAGATTTCACTCATTCTAATTAATGGAAAAATTTGGTAGCAAAAACTCACCAAAAATGCACTTTTTTTTCCCACTGCATTGTTCCTGTCAAGAGATGCAGAAATGGTGCAGAAATTTCTGCACCAAATACTAAATTTGTGCACATGCCCTTACTGGTAAGAAACAGGAACCTTTTTTGTCCTCGGGATGTGGACATCTATACAAGTGCTGATCCCACACTGTTGTTTAGCCACTTAACTCATTGCTTTATAAGTTAACTCAACAAGAGGTCACAGAGCAACATCTGCTCTTAATAAGGGGCATCACAGACCTTATTAAGCTTGGCATGTTAGACTTGGGGTGTTACTACTATTTATTTACTAGCTCTGACATCACCATTCACGGTTGACCACCAAGGATTTTCAGTGTCCCCTTACTTTGCGACACTAGACCTAATGTACGGGACCCCAATACAACATCGTATTCCAAACCTTTCAACATTTGTCCTACAACGGGACTTTAACGGGGCCTTATTCCTCAGCACCGTTTTTTAATCCTGTCAATGACAACTGTACATGACAGCTGACACCCGCGGACATCGAACCTGACTATTTTTGGAACCGATCTGGGCCAAGTAAACCCTTAAATACTACTGACAATTGCAACAGTGGTATTTAAGTTAATCAAGGGTCCCCTGCGATTATAATCGTGGGTGCTGATCATTGCCATGGTACCCTGGAGTCATCTGATGGTTAAGGTGGCCTGTAAGATCCTGCTATTATCAGGGTCTTACAGGCACAGTCAGTGAATCACTGACAGGTTTCATGTGCTGCTGTACATGAGTACTGCAGTGCATGAGACCAGTGATCAAAATGACAAATATTCATGTCCCACAGTGGGACTAAGTGAAAAAGTCAAAGAGAATCTGTCACCAGGTTTTTGCTCCACCATCTCAGAGCCGCATAATGTAGAGACAGAGACCCTGATTCCAGTGATGTGTCACGTACTGGGTTGTTTGCTGTCACAATGTTTTCTCTGCTGCAGATCTGAAAGTTATACAGAGCACATAAATATGCTGGACTATCTAGCAGCATGCCAAGTATTCCTGTAATGATAATCTGCTGCTGATTAAACAGTGATTTTATCAAAACTACACTAAGCGGCCCAGTAAGTGACACACCGCTGGAATCAGGATCTCTGCCCCTATGCTTTACTGCTCTTAGATTAGGTGTAAAAAACCTGGTGACAGATTCCCTTTAAATAAAATGTGTAAAAAAAAACCAAACCACACAAAAGAGCATACAAATCAGGGAAACCCCGTGTCACCTCTAAAAATGCAACTTTTTGTGTTAAAACTAAAATAAAACCCTTTGGTTTTTCTGGTGTTTCTGATCTACACAGGCAGACTCAAGCATCAACCAACAGTGTGACCAGTCATAGATGGGCTATGACTGGTCACACTGTTGGTTGATGCTTGAGTCTGCCTGTGTAGACTCATACTGACTCCTCCCATTTATCCCAGGTGATTAGGGGTTTACTAACATTGAACATTTTTTGCCTGTCAGTTCATACCCGGCTAATGTTGATCTGTCTTGTACCCAAGTTCCTCACCCCCTCTTTTCATTTTACATTAATGCCTCATGTATTGCACTGTGCACTTTGAATACAAAAATAAAAAACTTTTGTAATATTTGATTCAGCTTCTTGCTCTGGTTCTTCCTCTTCTCTCATGTATTTTGAGCTGCTGAAAACCTGATGTGGCTTGTCCACCAGGTTTATCTTGTTCTGCGTTTTTCCAATGGAATGTATATTTCTCATAATATAAACCTCTACATAAGGGCTCTTCACAAGGAGCTCCTTTCCTGTTATATCTTGGAGGGTCTCCCTACCCCTATTGTATTGGGCATTTCCTGGTTAAGGCCCCGTCACACTAAGCAACATCGCTAGCAACATCGCTGCTAACGAACAACTTTTGTGACGTTGCTAGCGATGTTGCTGTGTGTGACATCCAGCAACAACCTGGCCCCTGCTGTGAGGTCGTTGGTTGTTGCTGAATGTCCTGGGCCATTTTTTAGTTGTTGCTGTCCCGCTGTGAAGCACAGATCGCTGTGTGTGACAGCGAGACAGCAACAACTAAATGTGCAGGCAGCAGGAGCCGGTTCTGCGGAGGCTGGTAACCAATGTAAACATCGGGTAACCAAGAAGCCCTGTCCTTGGTTACCCGATATTTACCTTTGATACCAGCCTCCGCCGCTCTCACTGTCAGTGCCGGCTCCTGCTCTGTGCACATGTAGCTCCAGGACACATCGGGTTAATTAACCCCATGTGTGCTGTAACTAGGAGAGCAAGGAGCCAGCGCTAAGCATTGTGCGCTGCTCCCTGCTCTGTGCACATGTAGCTGCAGCACACATCGGGAAATTAACCCCATGTGTGCTGTAACTAGGAGAGCAGGGAGCCAGCGCTCAGTGTGCGCTGCTCCCTGCTCTCTGCACATGTAGCTACAGCACACATCGGGAAATTAACCCCATGTGTGCTGTAACTAGGAGAGCAGGGAGCCAGCGCTCAGTGTGCGCTGCTCCCTGCTCCCTGCACGTGTAGCTCCGTGCGGTGGTAACCAAGGTAAATATCGGGTTGGTTACCCGATATTTACCTTAGTTACCAAGCGCAGCATCTTCCAAGCGGCGCTGGGGGCTTGTCACTGGTTGCTGGTGAGCTCACCAGCAACTTGTGTAGCCACGCTCCAGCGATCCCTGCCAGGTCAGGTTGCTGGTGGGATCGCTGGAGCGTCGCAGTGTGACATCTCACCAGCAACCTCCTAGCAACTTACCAGCGATCCCTATCGTTGTTGGGATCGCTGGTAAGTTGCTTAGTGTGACTGGACCTTTAGTCATGCATAATCCAGTGGAGGACTGGCAGTCTAAAGAGATAGTCAGCTGGAGTCAGTTCTGCATGAATAATTAACTGAATACTGCCTTCTCTTCCATCTCCCCTAAGGCAGTACCCTCTTTTTGTTAGATTTTATGGCTGTCTTCTCAAAAAAGGGGTGCTAGTGTGACGCCCTGGACAAGTCAGGGGTCACAGGTAATGACATCACCACACCCTACACTCCGGTTAGGCACATCAAAGCTAGACCCCAACAATCCTTGTTGCCTTCTCCAGGGGCTGATGTTCACACCAGGGGGTGGGCCAGGTGGTTGGTCCCGCCCACCGAGGAGTTCACAGCCCTGGAGGCAGGAAAAGAGTAGAGTTAAGCTAGGGAAGTGAAGTGGAAGGAGTAAAAGTGAAGTGGAGTAGAGCAACTGACGGAGAGCGTCCGGGTGTGTGCCCCGGACAGAGACAGCAAGGTTAGCAGACGGCGGTGACCGTCTGCAGGAGTGGCCTATCGGAGTTGCCGTAAGGACCGTGGACGGGCGGTGGCCCGGCGGTACCGGACCGGTACACAAGGAAAAGCCAGCACCATTGGCAGGGGCCTTTCGGACCCCAGAAAGGCTTGGAGTCGCCATGAATTTGCCAAATCCGTCAGTGAAGGGGACCTCCGGGTTTCCAAACAACTAAGTCCCGATTGAAGGCAACAATCCAACCAGCAGAGAGAGACACCGCCACCGCCAAGGCACCAGTTTCTCAGGGCCAGCGCCTGCGGGCAAAGAGGGGCTCCTCCGGCCCATATCCAAGCCGGTGAGCGGGTTACCGGTGGGAAGCCATTGGAACCAACAGAAGTACTAGGTGCAGGGAAAGAGACAGTCAGCGTTAACTACCGGGGAAAAGCAACAGCAGCCGTCCGTGGGAACCGTCTTTCCAGCCGTGTGTTTTACCGAGAACTGTGTCATCGTCTCAGGCTGAGTGAGTACCACCGTGCCGTGCGGCACAGCGCTGCCCCCGCGACCCTGCACCTCACCAGGCCCCGCAACTGGCCTGCCATCACCCATCCTCCACCCCATCACTGGGCCCCGGGACAACCAACCCCTACCCACGGAGGGGAGAACTAACAACTCAGCTGCTCCCTGTCACCGCTCCCGAGATCCCCATACAGAGCAGCGGTGGTGTTACCAAAAATCACCACAACCGTGGGTGGCGTCACGGACAATAACCAAATCCCCACCACCAATACACCCCTTTCACTCACGGGCGAGGAGCGCCGCTCGAGTCCCCGGGATCCGGCACACCGCTCGAGCCACCACCGAGCAGCGGCAGCCGCAGCAGCAGCAGCGGCCGGACCCGAGCAGTGGGAGAGCGCGGCGTCCCCTCCTCCGCCCGCAACAATTTGGCAACACGAACAGGATCTTACCGCTCTGCCGTTTGGTAGGGGTGCGCCTTGTTACCGCCGGAGGTGTCCGGCCGAAAAATTTGACTGATAAGCAATGTGCAGCGGTAGTGCTGGGGCAGCTAACCGGCGCGGCTGAGCAGGAGGCGGAGACCTGGGCCGAGGGGGATCGGTCCTCTGTAGCCACCATCTTTGAGAAACTACAGACTGCCTTTGAGACCCGTACCGAAGCCGAGCTGAGGATGCAGTTTTACCAATGTCGGCAACGACCTGTGGACAGTATTCGGGACTATGCTTTACGTCTGCAAACCGCCCTCCGCACACTGAAGCGGGTAGACACCATCAATGAGGCGGACAGCAACAAAATGTTAGTAGAGCAATTTGTGCAGGGGATGAGGTCCTTCGAGGATCGCAAACAACTCCGGCTGTGGGCCCTAGAACACCCTGATGTGGACTTTGCTGTGTTAAAGGAACGGGCCATTAAAGCTCTGCAAACCCCAGCTTCGGAAGTCTTGGAACCAGCCCCATGGCCAGTTGAGACGGCCCCCGTCATGGTGGCCCCTGCCCTACCAGCGTCTCCAGTACCTACAGCTCCAAGCATTACGATGGAAGAACTGGCTGCCTAGGTCCGCCGCATGGATGGAGACCTCGCCAAGATTTTCGCCGCACTCCAGCCTCTGACCAGATCCCAGCCTCCAGCAAAGATACAGCTCGCCGACAGCCCTGAGGATGTTCCCTGGATGCAGCGGAGAAGGGCTAATGATTCGCGGAACAGACCCCCAATCTGTTACAGGTGCAGCAAGCCTGGCCATTACTTCCGACAGTGCCCGTTAAACGAGCAACCCCTGGGGCCACGGGCCAATCCTCAGGAGTAGAACCCCATGGCCCCCCAGACTGGCGGGACAGGTATATCGGGGCCCGGCCTATCATCCCCGTGGCTGTGGACGGCATACCGGTGATGGCTCTCTTGGACACTGGATCACAGGTAACCACCATACCATACACATTGTACCAACGGTATTGGGGGACAGACGAGCTGGCTCCCCCAGATACTAGTATAACACTAATCACTGCTAATGGACTCCCATTGACCCAAGTGGGATACAAACAAGTGGCCATGACCGTGGGGCGAGCTGAACTGCACCACCAGGGTATGATTGTGATAATGAATGAACCCAGTGATCATAACCCTAAGATAGTGCTAGGAACCAATGTGATGGAGCACTGTATGAGTGATGTGTTGACCCTACTGCAGCAGCTGGCCGCCACGGCGGCGAGGAGCCGACAGAGAGCTGTGCAGCGTGAGATCCGAGCCTTGATGTACCGCCAACATGTTAACTCGACAGGGGGAGAGATTGGTGGGGCGAGAGTGATGGATGTTGCCCCGTTGATTGTGCCTCCCAGGAGTGAGATGATGATTTGGTGTAGGGCAGCAGTAGGGCCCCAGGGGCGTGACTACCCCGCCATGATAGAGCCCATGCCCTCCGAGCACTGGCCCACAGTAATGGCCGCCCGAGGGGTGGTAGATGTAAAGAAGGGGAGAGTGCCTGTGAGGGTGCTGAACTGTGGGGAGGAAGAAGTTAGGCTCCCCCGGTATGCTACACTTGCTAAGTTGCTCACTCTGGATCCCCACGCCATCCGCGAGACAGTTTCCCCAACCTCCCCACCGACTGTCAGCACTCACCCGCCCAAAGGGGAGTCAGAGGAGTGGCACCGACAGTTACATGTAGGCACTGACGATACCCCTGCACATCACAAAGAAGGGGTATACCAGGTGGTACGGGAGTATGAACGAGTTTTTAGCAAACACCCCCTAGACTTTGGGCAGATTAAAGGGGTCCAACACCATATCCCCACCGGTGAGCATCCCCCTATCAAGGAGAGGTACAGGCCTATTCCCCCTGCACACTACCAATGTGCCAAAGACATGTTGAGGAATATGAAGGAGGCAGGGGTTATCAGGGACAGCTGTAGTCCCTGGGCCGCCCCGTTGGTACTGGTTAAGAAGAAGGACGGCACCATGCGGATGTGTGTGGATTACCGGAAGATTAACCAGATAACGCATAAGGATGCTTACCCACTGCTCCGTATTGAAGAGTCCTTGGCCGCACTGAGAACCGCGAACTACTTCTCTACCCTTGACCTCACCAGCGGGTACTGGCAAGAGGCCGTGGCACCCGAGGACCGGGAGAAAACTGCCTTCACCACCCCGATGGGGCTCTGTGAATTTAATAGCATGCCGTTTGGGCTGTACAACGCCCCTGGAACCTTCCAACGGCTGATGGAATGCTGTCTGGGACATCTAAATTTCGAGACCGTCCTGTTATACCTGGATGATGTGATTGTGTACTCCCAGACATATGAAGCCCACCTGGAGCACCTGGCCGGGGTGTTCACGTCCCTTGCCAAATATGGGATGAAGTTGAAGCCCTCCAAGTGTCATCTGCTGAAACCCAGAGTGCAGTACCTGGGGCATGTGGTGGGTGCAGAAGGTGTCGCCCCTGACCCCGAGAAGATCACTGCCATCCAAGACTGGCCGAGACCAACCACAGTGAGGGAAGTAAGGCAGTTTCTGGGTCTGGTGGGGTACTACCGTCGCGTCATCAAAGGGTACACGAAGATGGCTGCCCCCATGCAAGACCTCCTTGTGGGACAGACCAAAGGTGGTAGACCCCTCGGGGTTCCACTGGTGTGGGAAGAGAGGCATGAGGAATCCTTCCACCAGCTGAAAGCGGCCTTGAAGATCTTGGAGATCCTAGCGTATCCTGATTACAGCCACCCGTTCATCCTCTACACCGATGCCAGCAATGTGGGCTTGGGGGCAGTCTTGTCCCAGGTCCAAGACGGGAAGGAAAAAGTGATTGCCTATGCTAGCCGGAGGCTCCGACCGACTGAAAGGAACCCTGAAAATTACAGCTCTTTCAAGCTTGAGCTCCTGGCGCTGGTGTGGGCTATCACCGAGCGGTTCCGCCATTACTTGGCCGCAGCAAAATTCACCGCTTTCACGGATAACAATCCGCTGACTCACCTGGACATGGCCAAGTTGGGTGTGTTGGAACAGCGGTGGGTGGCCAGGCTAGCCAACTACAACTTCACCATCAAATACAGGGCCGGTCGTGTCAACGTTAATGCTGATGCACTCTCTCGGATGCCCCACTTGTCAGAAGAAGGGTGCAAGGATGACGACCTCGAAGAAATCGAGTTGCCTGCATTTCACCAGCCACCAACTGAGAAGGTACATGTCCACCAACAACGGGTGAACCTGGACCCACTGCCCAGTCAGGAGTTGCAGGAAGCTCAAAACCAGGCGCCCGCTGTCCGCCTAGTCAAGACACTGGTGGAGCAAGGCGCTGCTGGAATAGACCCTGCCGCCCCAGCTGAAGCCCAACGCCTGTGGAAAGAATGGACCCGGCTGTATCTACACCAAGGGAAGTTGTACCGTGAGCTGATTAACCCAAAGACTCATGAGAAAATCCGCCAGTTGGTGATTCCCCAAGCTAATGTGCCCACTGTTCTACAAGCGTACCATGATGGTGCCGGACACTTCGGGTGGAAGAAATTGGAAATGCTGTTGAGGGAGCGGTTCTATTGGAGCGGGATGCGGGAGTCTGTGGAGGCCTGGTGCCGAAAGTGCGGCCCGTGCACGCTGAGAAGGAAGGACGAGGCCAGCCAGAAGGCGCCCCTACACCCGATCGTTACACATCAACCGTTGGAGCTGGTCGCCCTGGACCATGTAAAGCTCACCCCCAGCCGAAGTGGGTACACCTACACTCTCACCATAGTAGATCACTATTCAAGGTTCATGGTGGTTGTCCCGGTCAAAGACCTAACCGGCCGTACCGCCGCTAGAGCGTTCCAAGCTTACTTCTGTCGACCACATGGATACCCTGAGAAGGTGCTTACTGACCAAGGCCCAGCCTTTGAAGCGGAGGTGTTCCATGAGTTTTGTCAGCTGTACGGCTGCACGAAGATCCGGACCACGCCTTACCATGCCCAAACCAACGGTATGTGTGAGAAGATGAACCATTTGGTCCTTGGCTTCCTCAAGACGTTGCTGCTAGAAGAGCGGAACCTGTGGCCGGAGAAGCTACCTCACTTGGTCGATATGTACAACAATATCCCATCCAGCTCAACGAAGTGCACCCCAGCATATCTGATGAGGGCTCGCCCCGGCCGACTGCCGGTGGACCTGGAAATGGGATTGGAAGCCCCAGAAGCACTCCCTTCGACAGCTGAATGGGACACCCGGCGGAGGGTTCAGTACCGACAGATTCAGGAATATGTGGAGAAGAACTTGAGTCGGAGTCGGGAACAACTTGAGCGGCGCTTCAACCAGAAGGCGTCTGCTGGCCCTTTCCAGCCCGGAGAGGTAGTGTTGAAGCGGAAGAGGAGGACCCACAAGCTGGATGATCAATGGGAGCAAACCCCATATGTCATACAGCCCACAGGATGGGAAGATGGGAAGGCCTACCAGATCAGCGGAGACCAAGGGGGCACGTTGGCCACGGTTTCCCGGGACCATCTAAAGAGGTGCCCACCAGCATTGAGGGCAGCGGCTGAAGTCCCGATCCCTAAACCAGCAGAGAAGGCAAAAGAGGTAATCCACACTGTGATGGGTGACTTCCCAGCGGACTGGCCTACACAGAACGGCGCTGTGATTCTTCCAGTGATACTGTTCCCACAACCCGTGGATGAAGAAGTGATGGAGGCGGTCAACCGTGAGCCAGTGCCAGTACCCAGGGATGAACCTGTACCCAGCTCCCCTATGCCTCTGCCTGCCCCACACGATGACAGGGAAGAGGAACTGATTGTTCCCTCTCCTCCGCGGCCTGTCACCACTGACACCGGACCCCGGAGGTCCACTCGTCCCAACCTAGGCAGACCCCCACTTAGGTACAGGGAAACTGTTCTTTAAAAAAAAAAAGGGGGGGAAGAGCGCATCTGTGTGTTGAAAAGTTGTGAAAGTTTTGAAAGTTTATGTAAAAATGAAAGTGAATGAAACCGAAAAAAAGTCACCTCATTACCGCTGATTAAAACCGGTCGTTGCCGGCACCGTTGTCCCCGTGGGGACCGTTACAAAGCTGCATAAGGAACTTCTTATGGACAAGCCTGAGAACTTGCAGGGCAACCACAAACATTAGTGGCATGTAAATAATGTGTTGTTGCAGCTTCCAACCGTTGCTGCCTCCGGAGAGTCAGATTGGAGGAAGGGCCCGCATTGGAGCAGGCTGGGGCCCAGCCACCACCGGAACCGGTTGCATTCCTCTGGGGGTTTCAGGGGTTCCCCATGGACGTGGGTCCCCTGAAAAAGGACAGAACCCGCTTGGGCAATTTGTGCAGGACTGGGGTCAAGGGGTGCTGCCTGTTTGCTAAGGGCAGCATCAGGGCCAGGTTGCTTGGGTGGGAGAGAGCGGAAGCCGTAACCGTTTGAAACCGTTGAAACCATTTAAGTAAGAGTACCTCCCGATGTGGGAAGATGTTATTTTAATTGCATGTCTGTCACCGTTTTACATTTTTATATTTTTACAGTTAAAAAAAAAATAAAAGGAAAAAAAATAAAACCGGTGTTGGACGGGCAGCCCGCGGACGGTCTGCATTTTGCTAAGGGGAATGTGACGCCCTGGACAAGCCAGGGGTCACAGTTAATGACATCACCACACCCTACACCCCGGTTAGGCACATCAAAGCTAGACCCCAAAAATCCTTGTTGCCTTCCTCCAGGGGCTGATGTTCACACCAGGGGGTGGGCCAGGTGGTTGGTCCCGCCCACCGAGGAGTTCACAGTCCTGGAGGCGGGAAAAGAGTAGAGTTAAGCTAGGGAAGTGAAAGTGGAAGGAGTAAAAGTGAAGTGGAGTAGAGCAACTGACGGAGAGCGTCCGGGTGTGTGCCCTGGACAGACACAGCAAGGTTAGCAGACGGCGGTGACCGTCTGCAGGAGTGGCCTATCGGAGTTGCCGTAAGGACCGTGGACGGGTGGTGGCCCGGCGGTACCGGACCGGTACACAAGGAGAAGCCAGCACCATTGGCAGGGGCCTTTCGGACCCCGGCAAGGCTTGGAGTCGCCAAATCCGTCAGTGAAGGGGACCTCCGGGTTTCCAAACAACTAAGTCCCGATTGAAGGCAACAGTCCAACCAGCAGAGAGAGACACCGCCACCGCCAAGGCACCAGTTTCTCAGGGCCAGTGCCTGCGGGCAAAGAGGGGCTCCTCCGGCCCAAATCCAAGCCGGGGAGCGGGTTACCGGTGGGAACCCATTGGAACCAACAGACGTACTAGGTGCAGGGAAAGAGACAGTCACCGTTAACTACCGGGGAAAAGCAACAGCAGCCGTCCGTGGGAACCGTCTTTCCAGCCGTGTGTTTTACCGAGAACTGTGTCATCGTCTCAGGCTGAGTGAGTACCACCGTGCTGTGCGGCACAGCACTGCCCCCGCGACCCTGCACCTCACCAGGCCCCGCAACCGGCCTGCCATCACCCATCCTCCACCCCATCACTGGGCCCCGGGACAACCAACCCCTACCCACGGAGGGGAGAACTAACAACTCAGCTGCTCCCTGTCACCGCTCCCGGGATCCCCATACAGAGCAGCGGTGGTGTTACCAAAAATCACCACAACTGTGGGTGGCGTCACGGACAATAACCAAATCCCCACCACCAATACACCCCTTTCACTCACGGGAGAGGAGCGCCGCTCAGTCCCCGGGATCCGGCACACCGCTCGAGCCACCACCGAGCAGTGGCAGCCGCAGCAGCAGGGGCCAGACCCGAGCAGTGGGAGAGCGCGGCGTCCCCTCCTCTGCCCGCGACACTAGGATATGCCTCCCCACTGTGCATATGATTGTCCTGTGAACTTGCTTCCTGGAGCAAAACTTCCTCCTCTTCCCCTGTGCATCAGGGTTCTTTTTTTAAAAAAAAAGATGGAGGTGTACATCTCTTTTTTGACTTTTGTGATCAAATTACCATCAGTGATACTCATCCTCTCCCCTGATCCCTGATTTATTTAATCAGATTGTTAGTGCCAAGTGCTTCTCCAAGTTGGATCTCAGGAGGGATTACAATCTGACTAGAAGGATGAGTGGAAAACTGTCTTTAACATGCCTAAAGGGCATTATGAAAACTTGGTCATGCTTTTCGGTTTGACAAATGCCCCTGCCATTTTCCAACATTTTGTCAATGACATTTTCTGTCACCTGGTGGGAAGATTTGTGGTAGTATATTTAGATGATATATTGATTTATTTGTCTGACCTAAAACACAAGGTACACGTCAGAAAAAAAACTGTATGTCAAGCTGCAAACGTGTGTTTTTGCCGTACAGGATGTAAAATTTTTGGGCTTCTTGATGTTATCTTCTGGTTCTACGATGGATCCAGATAAGGTATATGCTGTTCTGGAGTTTGATCCAACTGAAAATCTGAAAGCCCAATGCTTTCTGGGGTTTGCTAATTATTACAGAAAGTTCATCCGGAACTTCTAGTCGATTGTCAAACTCCTCGCGGATATGATCAAGAAAATTATGGACTTTTTAAGATGGACCGATCTCGCCAGCCAGACATTCTTTTCATTCTTGTCCAACCCGATGTCTTGCAACCATTTACTGTTGAGGTTGTTGCGTCTGAGGTGGGGGTTGGAGCAGTGTTGTCTCAAGGGCCATTTCCTAGCAAGTGGTATCCATGCACCTTTTTTTTAAACAAGTTATCGCTGGCTCAAAAAAACTGCAATATTTGAGGAATGGCGTAATTTCTTGGAGGTTGCAGTTAGCCCTCTTCTCTGTGATTACAGATCATAAAAATCTTGTGTATCTTGAGTCTGCCTAACATCTTAATCCTTGAGAAGCTAGGTGGTCCTTATTTTTTACCAGGTTTAATTTTGTTGTAACCGTTCATCGAGCATAGAAAAATGTCAAAGCTAATGCTTAGTCCAGGAGTTTTTCTGGGGGAGGTAGCTTAGATGACTCTGTCTCTATTTTATAGGAGGGGTGGTCATCTCTGCTGTATGCTCTGACCTCAAGCGTGAGCTTATGAAGACACAGTGGGACACCTCTGCTTCTTGCCCCCTCAGGGAAATTATTTGTACCCTTACAGTTGCGCATTAAAATTTTAAAGGAGCAACATAAGTCGGTCTTAGCTGGACACTCAGGTAGGAAAGCAACCTTTGACCTCCTTTCTCATTGGTTTTGGTCACCTAGGTTGCATAAGGATGTAGTGGATTTTGTGTCTACCTGTCATATTTGGACATGTTCCAAGACACCACATTTTTGTCTGTCCGGATCTTGCTTACTTTTGACTATACCTAACAGACCATGGACTCATGCATATGGGCTTAATTACTGACCTTACTTCGTCCACTGTTAAAATGGTGATCTTATTAGTGATGGATAGGCTCAGTAAAATGGTGCAATTCATTGCTCTACATGTTCTTCGTAATGCAAAAACGTTAGCCCATGTGTTTGTTTCCAAGATCGTGAAGTTTCACGGGGTTATCTCAGATGTGGTGTCAGATCAGGAGGCCCAGATTGTCTTTACATTTTGGAGGGCATTTTGTTCTCGTCTGTTGTACATGTTTCTTTTTTCTTCAGTGTTCCATCCACAATCCAGTGGTCAAAGTGAATGCTTAAATAAAAGTTTGGAGACTTACCTAAGGTGTTTTGTGACTGATATTTAGGAAAATTGTTGGTCTTACATACCCTAATCTGAGTTTGTGTTAAATAACCATCACAATGAATCCACTGTCAAGATACCCTTTATTAGTTGCTATGGTTACACCATCAATTCTGTGCATTCAGTTGGGAAGGGCCTTCGAGAAAGGAACTATTTTCCTTGTTGCTCTATTCTATTTGGCACAGAGTACTGAACAAGCTTAGGATTATGTGGGATAGGTACAAATGCATGGTTGACAAACTACGTTTGTCAGGTCCGGACCTGTGTGTGAATGCACAGGTATGGTTGTCCACTAGGAGTAGCAACTTGAAGGCTCCATCTTAGAAACTGGGTCCTAGGTTCATTGGAACATAAAAGGTGATCGCCATCATTAACCCTGTGGCCTTTTGGTTTGACCTCTGCCAGAACTTAAAATACACAAAGTTTTTCACAGGTCATTACTCAAGAAGTATATAGTGTCTGTAGAGTTGTCACCTTTTACCATCACCTCCAGTTATTGTTGATGGGGACTTTCAGGTTTCAGGTGGCAAGAATCGTGGATTCTCGACTTGTTCGCAGTTCTCTCCTACACTTGTATACTGGAGGGGTTATGGCCCAGAAGAAAGAAAGGACATGGGTAACAGCATTTGAAGTGAATGCCAGTAGATTAGTGTATTAATTCCATGCATCTAATTCAGACACAGTACTGAGGATTCAGAGGTCCCACATAGAAGGAGGGGTACTTTCATTGGTGTGCCATGCTCTGATTTCTGGTGAGTCTTTGACCAGAAGGTCACAGCACTTTATTGTGCGCAGGTCTGCATCTGATGTTTAAATGTATTTGCTCTCCTTTGGTGCTGTGTGGGTTAAGGACTCTTTCCTATCTGGCTATCCTTTGTAGCCTTAATCCCAAGTGCAGCTCTTTGTGACCTACTCTCCTAGTCATGTGTCTTAGCATCTGATGTCTGTTATAGTTTCTTATATTTAAGCTGTCCACTTTTTGAAAGAGCCAGTTCTCTGGGAGAAGCTAAAGTTTTCTGACAATTGCAGTTGTGGTGTTAGCTGCATTGAAGTTGCTTGAAGTGTTTTCCTTTTCTGTCTATTTTTCCCTGTCTGTCTTTCTACCCGTATGTTGGATTATTTCAGTGATGAGACTAGTGCTCTCACCGGCCTGCTCACTAGCTAGGGTGAATTCAGGGTAATCAAGAGCCTAGGCACGTGATTGGTGATGCGGTGAAAGAACCCATTTAGGGACGTTAGGGAGTGCAGCGATAAGCTTCAGGTGAGTGCAGGGTGTGACACCGCTCCCCTCTCCCTAGCGACATGACCCACCATTGTATCGTCTTCCCGTTGTACTCTGTTGCAGCACTCACTGGAGTTTCCTTTATCCTTGGCGGAACCTCGGTAGTCCCTGCGTGACAGGGAGCTGCCAATAGCAAATTTGCATGATCAATTACATTCAAGTTAGCAGAACATATCTCTGATAACCTGTAACTGAGATAATTTTTGCATATGGTGCTCATACTCGACACTAAATAAATCAAGATGTTTTGAAAATTATGTTTCCATTTTTTCATTATTTGCATATTATTAACATTTAAATTGATCCTAGGATTTCCATAATTCCCCAACTTTTCCTACTTCTTGGGGTCAGTTCAGCACTGAGGAGTATAATGTGTAAATTTATATAACGGCATACGTACTCTATAAATTATAAATATGCAGTGATAAAGTTGTTAATCAAGGTGTTTTACCAATATTGATTTCTCCATCAAATACTTTTACATTGGGCAATCAATTCCTGCACAAGAAATAGTCATTCCCTTGGCATATTATTAAATCTTACTGTATGCATATTTAGGTGATAAGTGTTGGCACAAAAACAACATAATTGAATGATTTTTATATACTGTATATAATCGGCAAATGTCATGTAGTTTTTCCTCAGCTGTGAAATTGACTAAACTACAGTAAATCAACAATTTCTGAGCTATCTTCAATCAATAATACAACAGCAAATTATAGATTTCTGATTCAAAAGATTTTCCCCTGGTTTTAAAGTTATTCCCTCTGAGCTCAGTGTGGGGTAATAATAAAAATAAATAATACTATATTCATCTCTTAGATCTGCACCAATTCTCTGCACTCATACTGTGTCCCCCGCCGAACTGACTTCTCATTGACTTCAGTCTTCTTTAGCGGATGCAACATTGATTTTAAAAAGACATTCAAAATTGGATAAAAGTCCAATCTAGGACACGGATAAAAAATGATTTGGGGTTTTTCTTTGTATCCAAAAAAACTGACATAGGAAAATGTCTTCAGGAGAGCAGTCCTTTTAATTCTGCAAAAAAAAATAGTCAAATCTGGCGATTTCGAACTTCAAAAGGTTAGATAATCTGTAGTTATAATTAGAGGCTAGAAGGTTTGGAATTGAGAAATGATGATAATTGTGGACCATTATGTCACTAGTCTTGTCCACACTGCCAGTATCAAGACAAAGTTGCTGTATCTATACAATGAAAAGTAATATACAGTGCCTTGCGAAAGTGTTCGGCCCCCTTCAATTTTTCAACCTTTTCCCACATTTCAGGCTTCAAAGATAAAGATAAAAATTTTAACAAGTAGGACACAATTGTGAAGTTGAACGATATTTATTGCTTATTTTTAATTTTTGTAAAAAATAAAAAACTGAAAAGTGGGGCATGCAATATTATTCGGCCCCTTTAAGTTAGTACATTGTAGCGCCACCTTTTGCTGCGATTACAGCTGCAAGTCGCTTGGAGCATGTCTCTATCAGTTTTGAACATCGAGAGACTGAAATTCTTGCCCATTCTTCCTTTTCAAATAGCTGCAGCTGAGTGAGGTTGGATGGAGAGCATTTGTGAACAGCAGTTTTCAGCTCTTTCCACAGATTCTCGAGTGGATTCAGGTCTGGACTTTGACTTGGCCATTCTAACACCTGGATACATTTATTTGTGAACCATTGCATTGTAGATTTTGCTTTATGTTTGGGATCATTGTCTTTTTGAAAGACAAATCTCCATCCCAGTCTCAGGTCTTTTGCAGACTCAAACAGGTTTTCTTCAAGAATGGTCCTGTATTTGGCTCCATCCATCTTCCCATCAATTTTAACCATCTTCCCTGTCCCTGCTGAAGCAAAGCAGGCCCAAACCATGATGCTGCCACCACCATGTTTGACAGTGGGGATGGTGTGTTCAGGGTGATGAGCTGTGTTGCTTTTACGCCAAACATATCGTTTGGCATTGTGCTCAAAAGGTTTGATTTTGGTTTCATCTGACCAATGCATCTTCTTCCCCATCTTTGGTGTGTCTCCCAGGTGGCTTGTTGCAAACTTTAGAACGACACTTTTTATGGATATCTTTGAGAAATGGCTTTCTTCTTGCCACTCTTCCATAAAGGCCAGATTTGTGCAGTGTACGACTGATTGTTGTCCTATGGACAGACTCTCCCACCTCAGCTGTAGATCTCTTCAGTTCATCCAGAGTGATCATGGGCCTCTTGGCTGTATCTCTGATTAGTCTTCTCCTTGTTTGACATGAAATTTTTGACGGATGGCCGGGTCATAGTAGATTTGCAGTGGTATGATACTCCTTCCATTTCAATATGATTGCTTGCACAGTGCTTCTTGGGATGTTTAAAGTTTTGGAAATATTTTTGCAACCAAATGCAGCTTTAAACTTCTCCACAACAGTATCACGGACCTGCCTGTCGTGTTCCTTGGTCTTCATGATGCTCTCTGTGCTTTAAACAGAACATTGAGACTATCACAGAGCAGGTGCATTTATACGGAGACTTCAGTACACACAGGTGGATTATATTTATCATCATCAGTCATTTAGGACAACATTGGATTATTCAGAGATCCTCAATGAACTTCAGGAGAATTTGCTGCCCTGAAAGTAAAGGGGACGAATAATATTGCACACCTCAATCTTCAGTTATTTATTTTTTACAAAAAGTTAAAATAAGCAATAAATATCTTTCACCTTCACAATTGTGTCCCACTTCTTGTTGATTCTTCACCATAATTTTTTTTTTTTTATCTTTATGTTTAAAGCCTGAAATGTGGGAAAAGGTTGAAAAATTCAAGGGGGCCGAATACTTTCGCAAGGCACTGTATATTCACTTTTCATTGTATTGATACAGTAACTTTGTCTTGATACTGGCAGAGCTTTCTGTGGACAAGACTAGTGACGTAATGGTCCACAATTATCATCATTTCTCAATTCCAAACCTTCTAGCCTCTAATTATAACTACAGATTATCTAACCTTTTGAAGTTTGAAATCGCTAGATTTGACTATTTTTTCACCAAAATTTGATAAGTCGTGAATTAACAGGACTCCTAAGCTTTTAATTGCCCAAAAAATATATGTAACACTTCAGATCTCATAAAACTGTATTGAATCCTTTTTAGGTTTTTTTATCAGAAACCCAGAACTGGAAATGTCGAAGTGACCTCACCTTATAAATGGATAGTAACCAACAGCCTATTTTACAAGATACAGCATAAACAGACTTTTTAAATGTAAAAATGATCCAAAATTATCCCTTTTTAAGGTCATGCAAGTATTTATACAAAGGCTGTGCACACAAAGAAGCTGTGACTTTTTCACAAGGTGGAATGCAAATACTTTCCCTTTTTAAAGGGGACCTTTTACCAAATTTCTCATGTTGAACAGTACACAAAATCTAACAGTGGCTTCAGAGTGAAACATAAGATTTATTTTTTTTTCAACTTTCTATTGCAGAGATTTGGCTCCTAATGAGATAAGTCCAAATGGGTGTTATCAGAAAATTTTCACTGGGGGAGGTGTACTTCTCAATGTATGATGCTGACTAATCTTAAAACAGGTAGCAGCACAGCAGAAAAAGAACACGCCCCACCATAGCATAGAGCAGGTTTCTCAGTGTGAGACTCAAGGTTCTCTTAGGCTGCTTTCACACATCCGGTTTGAGCCGTGCAGCTCAATCCGGCTGTGAAACCTATGAAACGGATGTGGTGAAAACACCGCATCCTTTGCATAAGTTTTTTACATGCGGTCCGGTTTTTGCCGCTTGCTACTGAGCATGCGCAGTGGCAATAACCGCATGCGGTGGCCGGATGCGGTTTTTGCCGCATCGCGCCGCATCCGGCATCCATAGGGATGCATTGGGAAAAGCGCCGCATTGGCCGGATGCGGCGCGGTGCATTTTTTTTTTGCCGCACAAAAAAACGTGCCAGGCAACGTTCCATCTGGCCGCCGCATCGGCTAAATCTGCCGCATGCGGCAAAAACCGGACGGAACGCAAGGCCATGCGGCACAATGCGGCACTAATTAAAGTCTATGCAAAAAAAACGCAACCGGCGGCAAAAAAAACGGTTGCGTTTTTCCTGCAAAGTGCCGGATTGTGCCGCATAGCAAAAACCGGAGGTGTGAAAGCAGCCTTACACTGGCATATAAAAAATCGGTTCATGCTCATCTGGAAAAGCAGGACGAGTGAAATCCGTTTGCTATTCCGTATGTCATGTGAGTGTGCAATTTTTTTCTCACCTCCGGTTGTCATCCTATGACATGTGTTTGTTTTATCAGCAGCTATTATTCTATAATCATTTACAGGATCATTTACAGTGTTCTATGTTACAGAATGGCACTGAATCCATAAACAAATGGATGACACACAGATGTCACATGGACACCACACGGATTTTTTCTTTTTTCCATTGACTTGCATTGATAAGTTGTGTCTGATAAACAAATGCCATCGCAGCATGCTGCAATTTTTTCATCAGTCCCATTTGAGCTGAGGAAAAACTCACAGATCTGCTCTGCCGCATTGACTAAAGGGTACTTTACATGCTGTGATATCGGTACCGATATCGCTAGCAAGCGTACCCACCCCCGTCGGTTGTTCGTCACGTTCAAATCGCTGCCCGTGGCGCACAACATCGCTAACATCCGTCACACGGACTTATCTTCCCTGTGACGTCGCTGTGGCTGGCGATCTGCCTCCTTTCTAAGATGGCGGTTCATGCGGCATCACAGCGTCGTCACACGGCAGCTGTCCAATAGCAGAGGAGGGGCGGAGATGAGTGGCCGGAACATGCCGCCCACCTCCTTCCTTCCTCATTGCCGGTGGACGCAGGTAAGGAGATGTTCGTCGTTCCTGCGGTGTCACACATAGCGATGCATGCTGCCGCAGGAACGACGAACAACATCGTACCTGCAGCAGCAATGATATTTGGAAAAGGAGCGACGTGTCAACGAGCAATGATTTTTCACGTTTTTGCACTCGTTGATCGTCGCTCCTTGGTGTCACACGCTGCGATGTCGCTAACGGCGCCGGATGTGCGTCACTAATGACGTGACCCCGGCGATATATCATTAGCAATGTCGCAGCGTGTAAAGCACCCTTAACATTGGTCCCAGTTTAATGCGATTTTTTTCCCACATTGCACTCATTCATTTTATACACCGGTGTGCAGTGTGATAGAACCCTTATAATATTAGACAGCCCTGATCTCCTAGTCTAACCTCATGCATATGTCAGTGTAGGGGGAGGGGCAATGCAGCTGAATTAAGCTGTGTTATATTATAAACCAGTCACGATTAATTTGTGTGGAGCATCTTGAACACAGGTGATGCTCTGCTGCACTATAGAGCCGGCAGTGACATTATTCCTCTGTGCAGAGCATTGTGCATTTGGAGATCCTCTGCTGCGTTTCTTTGAGCACTAGCTGACAGGTTGTTTGACAGCACAGAATTTCATGCAGGTTCTGGCAGGTTTCGCTACCCAGATGTTCCACCTTCCTGGTAATTGCTCTACTTCATTACTGAGCATGCTCTCCCAGAACCTCGCCAGTTTTACTTCCTGGTTCTGCAGTTGTGCTCTTGGCTTGTGTTCTGATCTACAGTATGTTTCTTGACCCTGTTATTTGACTCCTCTCTGCCAGCTGCCTGTTTTTGTCATTACCTCCTGACTTTGGACCTTGGACCATTCCCTGATCAAGTCTGTCTGCTCACTGTATCTATATATATTCTCCTGGAATTCTGACCCTCGGCCTGTGACTTGACTGCGCTTCTCTTTACTCCCTGTGTAATGACGCGTCCTCCTATTACCTGACCCTGGCTTGTCTGACTACTCTTCCATCTATACTACCCGTAATGACTAACATCACAAAACCCTTTTATCAACTTTTCTCTTCTCATAGCAAAGTCAGCTCTGCTGTACTGCCCCTCCCCCCACACTGCCTGTCAGGAGTTGTGGATGTATAACACTTACTGTGATAAATTTTGTATGTGACATGGTAAGGAAAGTAGAGGGAGTGCATGGGGAGTGGGGAGGCTGCCATGAGGTGTCACATAATGGAGCTGTGAGGAAGCGTGTGACATTACATACTTGTTCTGCACTCCTTCACAGTAACATATACGCCATAGCAGTACAGGACAGCAGAGAGAGTGAAGGAAAACATGAAACACGCACACAGTTAGTGATAAACTTGGTCAGGGGGATTGATTACATAATGAGCAAGAAACAAGCCAAACCCCTTATCTGTGACATGGCACGCCAAGAGGTGAGGGGGGACTCAGGAGCACCATAAGTGCTGTGATTTGAGGTCACAGAGACTAGTTAGAAATTCACATGAAGTGGCATCACATTACTAAGGGTATGATGCTTCAGTATTCAAAAAACCTTGTCCAGCGCTGCCTAAACTGTTTTAAACATTAAATGAAAGTGTAAAACACAAGGTGACATATTTCAAACTCTTACAGAAAAGAAATATTTGGGTTATTTGTCATCTTCATGACTAAGCAGTTTTCTGCATTTTCCCACTGTTAGCATAGAAGAATTTATATTTTTGATTGCAAATTCCCGATGACACTTTATATAACATTTTACCTGATTTGGCCTGAACTAAAATGTTTATGTCTTGAAAAATTACAAAATGAGCTACAATGCAAACGATAATTAATGTACAGCAATTAAAGGGAATCTGTCAGCAGGTTTTTGCTATACAATCTGATACCCCCATAATATAGGTTAAGAAAGCTTTATACCAGGGATGCATCACTTACTGGGCTGCTTGGTGTAATTTTCATAGAATACTTGGGGTTTTGATGTAGATGTAGCAGAGCTAAGAATTAAGCTAAGAATTAAACTATGTATAACTGTAACGCCTACACTGACGTCCCCGTGCTGCCCTGCCCCCCTCCTATAGCAGGAACACTAGTACTCTCACCTTACTAGCCGCACTACGGTGGCTGTCCTGCTCCCGGTCCATGCCGCTGTCTCCCAGGGCCTGCGCACACTGCACAGGCCTCCTGGGAATGCCCGCAGGGTGCGCACATTGACACGTCCCTTTTCTTAAAGGGCCAGTACTCCATGACTCAGAAGTGACCTCTCAGCTCAACTTAGGGGCTGCAAGTTTTAATGCACCTTTCCCTTATTGAAGGGCCTGGGTAATGAGTTCTATATGTTACTAGTTCACAGGTCCTCAGTGCTGCTGCTCTCTGTATGCTGTTACTAATTCTTATCTGTGTTTCAGTGCATCACAAGGCCGCTGCTGCAACCACCCATGCCGGCTGCTTTTGCGATATCCGCTGCTGCTAGCATCCACACCAGCCGCCTACCATAATATTGCTGCTGCAAGTATCCACATTGGCCGCTGTTACTGCATTCATCCATCCTGGCCGTATCCACATCACCGGCTGCCGCTGCCATTCCTACCATCTGTGACTGTCAAAGTGTGTACCCCTGGAGCCAGCTGTCACAGCATCAGTCTTCTCGAGTGGCACCCGGTCTTACACCTGCAGCGCAACACTTTCACTATTAAAGGTTCTGGGGAAAACCAGGTGTTGTTCCGCAGTCAAGCCCTTATGGGTTTTCTGTGTTCTGTGGCCCAGTGGCTCCACTAATCCCATGCTTGCCCTACAAGCATAACAATAACCTCCCCACACTACTGACTGGTAACTACGTGTGTACACTTTTCAATCAAGATGCTAATTAGTGGTTGGGGTAGGGTAACAGATTTCCTGGACTGGGCTGCACATAGTATGTAGTCAGACAGTGATAATCTCCTGCTGATAAAATGTTGATAGCATTGAAACAACAGCACACAACCTAAGAAGTAATACACAGCCTAAGAAGTAGTAAATAATTAGATTCTAGCTCTCCTGATCTATATTATTCTGGTTTCAGATTAAGTAGAAAAAACTCTTAACAGATTTCCTTTAATTATTATTGGTCATCTTTACATGTTCAGTTTAGCAAAGATAAAACTAAAAGACAGATGTAAGGCTATGTGCGCACGTTGCGTATTTGCATGCAGTTACGCCGCGATCTGCACCGCAGCGTAACTGCATGCGTCCTGCATCCTCAGCATAATCTATGAAGATTATGCAGGAGCCGTGCGCACGTGGCATATTAGAGCACAGCGTTTCGGCTGCTGCCCGAAGCGCGCGTTCTAAGAAGTGACATGTCACTTATTCGGTGCGCTCTGCATGCAGCGCCCGCTCTGTCTATGGGAGGGGCTGCAGTCAGAGAGCATGGAATCGGCTTTTTTTTTTCATTACGGACTCTTTCTGCAGCGATTTGAAGCGCACGTGTGCTGTTCAAATCGCTGCAGAAATTTCTGAGGCCACCCCCTATTTTAGAACTGGGCCGGATGTCATACTGTTTTAGGCCTCTTTCACACGTCCGTGTCTCCGGTACGTGTTTGGTCCGTTTCCTCACGTACCGGAGACACAGGCACACGTAGACCCATTAAAATCAATGAGTCTGCGCTCACGTGCATGTTCTGCCATGGACTGTGTGTCCGTGTGGGGCATATGTAAGGGACCTGATGTCCCCTGCTATCCACCCCCACACAGTATCCACAGCTGATGGACAGTCCACAGACACGGTCTTGGGGATAACAGTTGCTTTAATACATCAGGAACAAAGGAAAACAATACGGAACATACTGTATGTTTCACAGTCTTTTGTGGACAGGCCATGGCAAATACAGCTTGGAGTTGAACGCTGAAGTGCAGTTAGGGTTCTGGAGCTTTAAGAGCATGATTTGTTTCAGATGGAATACTGGTATGCTTTTAGAAGCAGGTTCAGAGTCTCTTGGAGCTTAGATGGTAGATATAATAATAAGATTGTACAGACCTGGAGTCCTGGCGTTAATTTCACTGCTGGTTCAGACATGTGCAGTACTTATAAGCAAATGTAGACAGTTGCCGTAGCGCGCTACGGTGACCGGACGGCTGGAGCGTGGACAATGGCATGCAAGCCACTAATATTGCAGTGGGGCGGGAGACCCTCAAACTTCCCCAATCTGCGTGCAGTAGGGTCTGGTATATACTCAGCATGCCCTACTGTCTGAAGAGATGCACAATGTATATCTGGCCAGTGAGGATTCAGGATAGGAAGCCTTCAGTATATTGGCTGTAAAAGTCAGGAAATGATGAAATTCTAGGCCTCGGGCCTAGCAGGAGTCTTGTGGTGAAGAGAAACTCCACATAATGTCCCTCAGAGGAGACTCAGTCAGAACCAGAACATTCCAGTTCTTTCTAGACAGAGGCTGGAGAATAGCTCCACCTATTGAGCCATGTGACCAAGAACTGGCCAATAGGATAACACCCAATGCACACTTCAGATTCTTACAGTTATCACCAGTAGATGGTGCTAGAACACAACAAATGAAAAATGCTTTACTTATAACATATAACATAATATTACCTATAAGTAAATGTATTTAAAGAAACAGACACAATCTGGACCGGGCCACTACACATACATGTGTCCGTGTGCTCCACACGTAGACATGTTGGTTTTTCTCCGGCATCACGGGTGTTACACGGAACGCAAACGGACACGCGGATGTGTTCCATGTGACACAGACACGTGTTTTCTCCGGTGTGAGAAAAAAATAAAAAAACTTTACTCACCTTCTCCAGCGCTGCTGTCTCTGCCGTTGCTGTCACTTGCTTCCAACCGCCGCTCATTATGTTCCTTGCATATTCACTTAACTGCGAGACGGAAGCAGCAGCAGTGGGGAGTCGGCAGGATCGGAGACTGAAGATCAGCACCACAGACAGGGACAGGTGAGCAGAAAGTTACCTTTCTCCTTGTGTTATCACGGATAACACACGGAGAACACACGTTGTGCCATAAATACGGCTCACGGAAGGCAATACGCACCTTTGACACGTCCGTGAAAAACGTGCATGATTTTCACGGACATGTGAAAGAGGCCTTAACTGTATGTTCACATGTAGTGGACGAACAAAGGTGAGTTATTATTTTACATTTGCATTTTATGTTTTACAGCTTGTGGATTTTGCTAAAAATATATACACAATCTGCAAACAAAGGAACAAGAATTGAGGTTTGAAGTCCATAACAAATTCATAACTAATATGCAATGCACATTGACGTGCAGTGTGGGGGTGAGATTTAGTAAAATCTCATCCACTTTGCTGCTATTATTATACATTGTTTCTTCTTAACGCAAACAAAGTAAGGATTTATAGGGGAGTTATCATTAAAAATTACATACTGATTAAATCGGGTTTACATTTTTCCAATTTTTTTTTCTTTTTACACTTCACAATCTGTATTAAAAAAATAAAGACAAAATCATGCGATTTTTAGACTGGCCACTGGGACATTTTTAGATTCTAATTTACTGTTGTTTCAGGAAACAAAACATATACATAGTCACAATAATGAGATCTCATGCCTAGCTTTTGTTTTGGAGTATGTAAAGAGTCAATGCAAAGGTAACTGTGAATGGAGGGAGAGCACAGTCTGGTGTAAAATCGCCTGTTATGATTAGTGGATCCTATGTAACCTGCTGAGAATGGAGGTGTTAAGTTTCTTTGTAATCCTGACTCTGAAAATATGGAGCCTTGCTAAACCTTTACTGAAAGAACGGAAAGTATAAGGCCCCAGAGGCCAGTGTGAAAATTAGAAGATTACTGGTTTTATTTTTCTAATAAAGATTATAATATGAAAAAACACATTTCTTATTAATAGGTCACTTTCTGACTAAAGGAGGGCACTGAAAGGACAATATTCTGTGTGAGAGAACATACTCCATTTTGCCTCAGTGTAGCCATCTGGTCTCATGACCCTTGCTTCATGGTGATTAATAATTAACACTGCTAAGTGAAGAAGTTTCACATTTCTGTTTACTCCTCTAAATTTTTATTGGCCACATATTTCGGCCAGAAGTTTTCTTTGTTTGTGACTTTATATAAACTTCGGCTGTGCAAAAAACTCCTTCTTAGTACACCATACTAAGGTTGTGATGTCTGATTTTCTGAGCGCTTGTATTCAGAACTATTTGGAGTTCAAAATGCATAGAAGAGAGTTGATTTCATACACAGAAATTTGGCACCCAAACAAGGATCATACAGCCATTGTGCCATCCGGATCTTGATCAAGGAAAGACTCTTCAATGACAGTGAATCTAAAACGGCAACATCAGAATATGGATGTAAGACCTCAAGGAATAAAGTGCAGTTCTGTCAGCAGAAAATAGGACACTGCCTGTCACAAGGCACCAAACATCTCACAAAGGAAAGCAAGGTCGCAATACAGAGGTACCAATTTCCCCCAAACACAATCAGAACTTTTCTGTACATACTGTAGGCTATGTGGATCTGCATCCACCAGCTCATGCAGCCCTTGTATGATTGTCTATCAACACACCCCTTCCATCTGACCTCAGAAGCTGAACAAAACTTTTACTCCCTAAAACTCTTAATGAACTCTGCTTCGGCCCTTGGTTTAGATAACTATGCTAAATTATTTACTTTTTCTTTTACCAAGATGAACGCATTGCAACTTCAGTACTTACCCCAAAACACAGCCAACAGCAAAGACCAGTGGATTATTATTGAGCCATACTAGACGCTATCACTGGGGTGCACCCTTTTGTATCAGAACTATTTCTGCAGTTCAAGCCATACTTGAAAAGGCCACATAAATCATTCTTGATTACAAGGGTACAGTTTACCCTCAACACGATATTTATGGTAATTTCAGTCAAGCAAATTTGAATGGCCAGCAAATTTGCCTTCAATTTTCCATTCTCGTAGCCCCATGTGTAGAAATCAAACAAGGTACAATCTTAAATAAAGGTGAACAAACACAAGGTTCTAATGTTAATTATGGCCAGTACCCAGCAAATATGAGTGGCATGTCCTTTACTGTTCCTGTTCATTGCAGCACTGTTTCCTACCATTTCAGTGATTTACCAGTCCTCTCCAGCCCCTAATTTATTTATTTTTTTAAATGATGAAGAGTCCCTCCTATTTTGCTAACCAGCAAAAGGTAAAGCAAACAGCAGGGGCCTGATATCAGGCTTGTAAGGTGCCTATCTCCATGGCTCTTCCTTGCCTGATAATACCAGCCCCCAGCTGTCTACTTTATCTTGTTTGGTTAGCAAAAATAAAAAGGGACCCTAAGTTTTAAATAAATAAATTGAAAAAAATGGCATGGGCTCCAGCCTATTTTTTTTATAACCATCCCAGAAAATACCAGCCCATAGATTTCTGCTTTATCAGGCAGGGAAGAGCCATAGTTATTTGGCAATTCCCAACCTAAATATAACAGCCCATAGCCACCACAGAAATGGCACATCCATTTGATGCCACAATTCTCGCGATTCGCCCCAGCTCATCCCGGTTTCCATGGTTTAATAGGTTCTATGTGGTTTTGCCTATACTACCAATTGATGTTTTATATCTTACAATAAATGTACACCTGATGATTGCATTGCTCTGATGCAGCAGGAAACGGCAAGAATTGACAGTGTCTCAATGAGTCAATTGCTGGAGTAGATTTTGAGTTTATTGTAGATGGATCCAGATATTAAGATGCTGGCTGTTTCTACACTGGATGTGCTGTGGTTACACAACATGAGGTAATAAATGCCGAACCACTCCCTCCTCCCCTGTTGGCACAGGATGCAGAGTTGAAGGCACTAACTGAGGAATGTAGACTGGCAAAGGGTAAGACAGAAAATGTGCATGTAGTAGATCTGTCCTAATGTCAAAATGAAAACCCATAAAAAATTCAAAGAGTGTACAAGCCATAATGGAGATTCTCTTGTTATGGACTAAGCTTGACATACCTTCTCATACCTGAGCTGACACTGATGAAGCCAGAAAAAACGTTCATAGTGACACAACTGCTAACAAAGCAGCAAAGAGTATGGTAGAAATACAAACTAAGACCTCAGTGATACCTGTCAGCCCTGATATTCTGAAATCCCAACAGAAGCAGGTGGCTCAACAGGAAAAGGATTGTGAAAGTCTGTGGAAAAAGGTCAGTAAGCTTTGTCTGCAATGAGCTTTCTACACCATGATGGTCCAGGTAAATCATGGATTAACGCATTTGTTAAAAACTGCTGTGCTTTGGTAGGTCACATTTTACAGGAGAGGTCATGAGGGAGATTTTGCAGTCTCTGTTTGATCAGAGGCTCTTGTTCCATTGTTATATTTACCCTGCAATATGAAAAAGGAAGTGATATTTTAATAGAAAATCCTTGATTGCAGGATCTTCTATTTTTTAATTTTCCTATTGGTATTGTCACATTTGGACTAGGGAATGGCATGACAAATGTGCACGGACCAACGAATATCCGGCGTACAAAGAAAACCACAGGGTACAGCAGAGACACAATAACAATGGTGGGCCTTTATGCTAGTAAAAGGGGAGAGGGGACACCTCATGCACTCACCTGAGGTTGTTCTCTAAGCTCCCTAATGTCCCTATAGGGGTTCTTTCACCCCGTAACCAATCACGTTCCTTGGCCATTGCTTGCCCTAACCTCTCCTTGGCTAGTGAGATAGCCAGAAAGAATGCTAGTCTCACCACTGCACATATAAAGCACAAGGAAAGGTAGACAGAAAGGGGAATAGACAAAAAGGATAAACACCAACTTCACGGCTGCAGTCAGACACCAGGACTGCAGCCAGCACTGCATCACCAACAGGACTACACCAACAGCAAGGTCTCCAACAGCAACAAGGCAACGGTAAATACCACACCTTCCTCTTTCCTCTGTGGCTAGTTTTAGAATAGGAATTCTATTACCAACGTCATGTGATGGTACATGTGACCATTTAAAGAGAATGGGTGTGGTCATAAACTGGCTGCATATTAGGATAATTTTGCCAGGAGCTGCTAGCATAGAAACTGACATTAACCCTTGCTGCACCACAGGAAAGGAAAACACATTTAAAATGCAGATTCTCACAAGGCAAAGTGAGACTCCGGCCCCAAACCTGTCACGACTCCCAATAATTGGAGATCTTCGTGATAGGTACCAATTAGAATAATTTTCAGTTGGCTAATGCATATTTAATTGTCAGTAGATCCCCAAAAAATTAATTGGTTGAGTGAAGAAACTACAAGAATGCATGAGTTAAAGCAGCTATGTTAGTTGCAAGAGTACAAGAGGACCATACAGTACATGACAAACATTTGGACACACCTGCTCATGCAACGGTTTTCCTTGTTCTTTTTGGAATATGCACAATATAGATTCAAACTAAATATGGCAAAAACAGAAAGGAACAAATCTAGAAACAAGGAGTAAAGAAGTGTTAAACAAGCCACAAAATGTGTTAGATTCCACTCCCCATTTACTCTGATGATAGCTTTATATCTATTTGGCATTCTCTCAAGCAGCTTCATCATGTACGTAGTCACTTGAAATGGCTTTTCAACAGTCTTGACGGAGTTCCCAAGAATGCTGAGCACTTCATCATTGCTTTGTCTTCAGTCTGAGGTCCAGTTAATACTAAACCATCTCAATTAGGCCCGTTTCACACGTCAGTGAAAAACACAGACGGCACACGTGGGTTGTCTAAGTGCAATCCGGGCTCCGTTCTCCGTGGCCCGTGATTGCACTTAGCAATCAACTCACCTGTGCCCGCTCCCGCTCTCCGTGGTGCTGAATCCTCCCGCGGTGCAGCATCCGGCCGGCGGTGACCCCTGCAGCAGCTGCTTCCGGGTCGGCTGTGTCGTGCATCATTAAGATGCGCGACAGTAATCAGCCGGCTTAGAAGCAGCCGGCAGAACGGGCTGCAGAGGACATCGCTGGACGCCAGGTGAGTTAAAATGTTTATTATTTTAAATGCACGTTTTTTTCTGGCACGTGTTTCACGGACGACACCACTGCGTGGTCCGTGGGACATCAGTGATGCCAGAAAAAAATGGACATGTCTCCGTGCGGCAATCACGCACACGCGGATACGCCGCACGGAGACACGTGCAGTGAAAAATCACTGACGTGTGAGCAGACCCATTCGTTATAATGGGTCTGCGTATGTCAGTGATTCTGGTACGTTTAAAAAAAAGCACAAACGTACCAGAATCACTGACGTGTGAAAGGGGCCTTAGGTTGAGGTTGCAAAGGTCAAGTCACCTGACACAGCACTGCATACCTCTCCTTCTTGGTCACATAGCCAGAAAGTGTGTTTTATGTGCTACACCCCAAATATTGGTTCCACTAAGTGCAACCCAGATGGGATGGGATGTTGTTGCAGAATGCTATGCTAGCAATACTTGATAAGTGTGCCGTGACTTCAGAATAAATCACCAAGAACGTCAACAACAAAATCATATCTCCCCCTACCATGCTTCACAGTGGGCACCACACATGCAGAAACCATCTTCTCACTTTTTCTACATCTCAGCAAAACTCTAAAATTTTCAATAGAGTCAAATGGGGATTTATGGAGGAGGTTTTGACAGATACTGTAACTCAACATACAGACTTTAATGTCAAACTCACTTGCAACAAACGTGAGTACACATCTAAGTGAAAATTGCCAAAATGTGGCCAAAGTATCAAGATTTTGTGTGGCTATGATTTTTTTCAAACACTGTCTTAATTGTCTTGGTTCACTACAGCTTCACAGGAGCCAATGGAATCATCTTCCACTCCTCCATGATGACATCACGGAGCTGGTGAATGTTAGACACCTTGCAGTCCTCGATTATTTATATATATATATATATATATATATATATATATATGCAGTGGCGTAACTAGAATTTGATGGGCCCTGGTGCAAAATTTGTACCGGGGCCCCCCCTGTACGTGCACCGACACTTAGGGTACGGGATAATGACACTGACACTCGGGGTACAGGATTATGATGCTGACACTTGGCTCTTACCCTCAGCACACAGCTTTCCCATGTTCTGATATCCATCTTGTCCTCGGCACCCAGCTTTCCCATGCTCTGCTATACATCATTCCCTCAGCACCCAGCTTTCCCATATCAGAGCATGGGAAATCTGGGTGCTGAGGGAAAGAGCCTTTTTTCCTCAGCATAAAACGTTCCCATCCCATGTTTGTATCTTTGTCCCCCCTTGTATATAGTTCTTCAAAAACTATAATGGCCCCCACATATATACTTCCATATAGTATAAAGGGTCCCACATAACCCTTCATATATTAGAATACCCTTCCATAGTCGTCCATGTATTATAATGCATTTCCCATAGTCCTCCATGTATTATAATTCACCCCATAGTTCTCCATGTATTATACTGCACCACAGTCCTCCATGTTTTATAATGCACCCCCATAGTCCTCCATATATAAAGTAGCCTCCATATATTATAATGTAGCCCCCATAGTTCTATATGTATTACAATGCAGCCCCATAAACCTTCATATTGTATTATGCAGCCCCATACTCCTCCATGTACAATGCACTTATATAGTCCATGTATAAGGTGTCCTTCATGTTTATTATGCAGCCCCATAGACCTCCATGTATCATGCAGCCCCAGAGACCTCCATGTGTCATGCCGCCAGCCCCCCCAGGGTCTCCATGTGTCATGCAGCAAGCCCCTTACCAGGCCTCCATGAGTCATGCAGCCAGCCTCACGCCCCCCCCCCCCCGGACTCCATGTGTCCTGCAACCAATTTCCCCCGCAAGGACTCCATGTGTCCTGCAACCAGCACCTCCCAGGGCCTCCATGTGTCCTGCAGCCAGGGCCCCCCCAAGGACTCCATGTGTCCTGCAGCCAGTGCCTCCCCAAGGACTCCATGTGTCCTGCAGCCAGCCTCCCCGTGTACTCACTGATTTATAAAAAAAAAAATTAAAAAAACAAGTACTCACCTCTCCTCCTTCCACTGCAGTTCTGTCCTCACCTCTACTTGTTTCACCGCTGTCCGTCCTCACTTCTGTCATCGTTCCCCCGTGGCTCCGGTCGGCGTCCTCCTGTGCTCTGTGCTCTCACCACACACAGCAGTCGCACAGGAGGGATGTCACCGCGCAGACACAGGGGAAGACTGATGATGCATAGAGCGGCGTCGGCCACTCTATGCAATATCAAAGCAGAGCGCGGTGAGAGACGGGAGCGCGGTGAGAGACGGGAGCGCGGTGAGAGACGGGAGCGCGGTGAGAGACGGGAGCGCGGTGAGAGACAGGAGCGCGGTGAGAGACGGGAGCGCGGTGAGAGACGGGAGCGCGGTGAGAGACGGGAGCGCGGTGACGCCACTGCTGACACCAGACAGGGGGTGCCCGGTGTCAGCAGCGGCGACTGGGTCATATAGCAGCCGCCGCGTGGTCTGGTGCAGAACAGCGCAGCTCCTCTCACAGAAAGGAGCTGGCTGCTGATCTGCCGGGCGGCCGCGGGCCGCTGACCTCCGAGGCCTGGTCGCAATCGCGACCGCTGCAACCGCGGTAGTTACACCCCTGAGGACAGGTATATATATATATATATATATATATATATACAGTTCACAGTTTAGCATAAATTCTGCAGCTTGTCAGTGTACAGTTCAGTAAATGCTGCTGCAGGAAATCCTTATAAAATGAAAAATAAAATACTTTTCTGGCATAAGATGCACCCCAGATTTAGAGGAGGAAAATAGGAAAAAATAAGTTTTAATATTGAAGAGGGTCCATTTTATAATCCCAGTGCGTCTTAATCCTAATGCTCACCAGGGGGGAGCGGCAGTGGTGTAGTGGCTTGGGAAGGTCACAGGAGGGTCGCGATTCTGCAGGCTTGGAGGAGGGGGTGTTGCGGCTCAGGAGGGTCAGCGATGCTGTGGCTCGGGGTGTAGCCATGGGCGCATTTGAATCCCTCGGCTATAGCTTACCAGGGCGGTGGTGGTGGAGCAGGGTCACAGGATGCGCTCAAGGTTGTTGCAGCGGCCGCCATTGATCTGCGGGCGGGCGGTCTGTGGAGGTGTCACAACACAGGGTGTCATGGCGGCGGGTGGTCTGTGGAGGCAACGCGGCGGCAGGTGCATTGAGCTGACTGCCGGCTCCATTGAATCATCCGCGTTTGACGAGATGGACTTCAAGAAAATGGCCGCGGAGGTGGCGCGTGCGTAGATAGGACTCCATGGCCATTTTCTTAAAGTCCATTGTGTCAATCTGCGCAAGCGCTGCTTCTGTGGCCATTTTCTTGAAGTTCATCGCGTGAACTGTGAGCGATTCAATTGAGCCTGCAGTCAGCTCAATGCACCCGCCGCCGAGACACCCTCACAGCCCGCCGATCAATGCTGTCCACGCGACACCTCTGAGCGCATCTTATGAGCCCGCTCGATCACCGCCGCCTTCATAAAGCCATATCTGTTTTGTAAGATGCATCCTCATTTTACCGCCAGTTTTCAGGGGAAAAAAGTGCGTCTAACAAAGCAAAAAATATGGTAAATGAGAATTCTGAAGTATTGTGAACACGTTCAGGATCTTTTCCTTGCAGATTTGGTTGTAGAAAAAAAAACTGCAGCATGTCAATTCTTTCTGTGTTTATGCTGCGTTTTCCCCATTAAAAGTAATGAAAAAAAAAACGAAACCAAAAATACATATAATGCACCAAATTGTGGCAAAACCCTTTGTTTTTGCTGCAGCATTTCTCCTGCCAGTAGATGCAGACTTGGTGCAGAAATTTCTGCAAACAAATCTCCATCTTGTGCACATAGCGTTACAGTGTAATAGCACTCAGCAGTGCACAGTCATTTAGCCATATATAGTGCAAAGGACCTGGCTGCCTTCAACAAACTGCTCCAAATGCGTCCCCCACTGCTTACACTCATTGTATGGTACTGATTCTGTGGGTTGTGACCCCCACCAACTCATAGATCAGCCTCAGTCCCTTATCCCCCATCCCCCCAGATTCTAGTGTTCCAAGCACTGGCAGCTTGGTGAATCTTTACATGTTATAATAAAGATATAATGCAAAAAGGGCCAGATCCACTTTTCTGCATTATAGTTACTGTTGACCCTGTCCAGCACATGGCTGCCCATTACTACAGAGCTAATGGGAGAGGGAGGCAGCAGAAGCTGAGCGTCACAAACAAGTCACAAACTGTGTCGGCCACTGTCTGCAGCCTCCAGTCCTGACCTGAATCTTCATTTCCTGCACTGCCGGCCTGACATGCATCCACAGTCACAAACAGCAGCCAGTCACTGTCTCCATACCCTGGCTGTAAAAGAGTAGATGACGCGGCAGGCAGTCAGCCCGAGGTCACAGGTAAAGAGGCTAGAGGGGGCGGAGCCGGCCACTTGTAAAAGAGATCGTATAGTATAGTTACAAGTTAAGTAATGCAGCTCTCGCTCGCTGACACGATCAGCTGTTTATCTTCAGGGCGGGCCCCTAACCTCCCGGGCCCGGTCGCAGTGGCGACCGCTGCGACCGTGGTAGTTACGCCCCTGTATATATATATATATATATATATATACAGTCAGGTCCAGAAATATTTGGACAGTGACACAAGTTTTGTTATTTTAGCTGTTTACAAAAACATGTTCAGAAATACAATTATATATATATAATATGGGCTGAAAGTGCACACTCCCAGCTGCAATATGAGAGTTTTCACATCCAAATCGGAGAAAGGGTTTAGGAATCATAGCTCTGTAATGCATAGCCTCCTCTTTTTAAAGGGACCAAAAGTAATTGGACAAGGGACTCTAAGGGCTGCAATTAACTCTGAAGACATCTCCCTCGTTAACCTGTAATCAATGAAGTAGTTAAAAGGTCTGGGGTTGATTACAGGTGTGTGGTTTTGCATTTGGAAGCTGTTGCTGTGACCAGACAACATGCGGTCTAAGGAACTCTCAATTGAGGTGAAGCAGAACATCCTGAGGCTGAAAAAAAAGAAAAAATCCATCAGAGAGATAGCAGACATGCTTGGAGTAGCAAAATCAACAGTCGGGTACATTCTGAGAAAAAAGGAATTGACTGGTGAGCTTGGGAACTCAAAAAGGCCTGGGCGTCCACAGATGACAACAGTGGTGGATGATCGCCGCATACTTTCTTTGGTGAAGAAGAACCCATTCACAACATCAACTGAAGTCCAGAACACTCTCAGTGAAGTAGGTGTATCTGTCTCTAAGTCAACAGTAAAGAGAAGACTCCATGAAAGTAAATACAAAGGGTTCATATCTAGATGCAAACCATTCATCAATTCCAAAAATAGACAGGCCAGAGTTAAATTTGCTGAAAAACACCTCATGAAGCCAGCTCAGTTCTGGAAAAGTATTCTATGGACAGATGAGACAAAGATCAACCTGTACCAGAATGATGGGAAGAAAAAAGTTTGGAGAAGAAAGGGAACGGCACATGATCCAAGGCACACCACATCCTCTGTAAAACATGGTGGAGGCAACGTGATGGCATGGGCATGCATGGCTTTCAATGGCACTGGGTCACTTGTGTTTATTGATGACATAACAGCAGACAAGAGTAGCCGGATGAATTCTGAAGTGTACCGGGATATACTTTCAGCCCAGATTCAGCCAAATGCCGCAAAGTTGATCGGACGGCGCTTCATAGTACAGATGGACAATGACCCCAAGCATACAGCCAAAGCTACTCAGGAGTTCATGAGTGCAAAAACGTGGAACATTCTGCAATGGCCAAGTCAATCACCAGATCTTAACCCAATTGAGCATGCATTTCACTTGCTCCAATCCAGACTTAAGACGGAAAGACCCACAAACAAGCAAGACCTGAAGGCTGCGGCTGTAAAGGCCTGGCAAAGCATTAAGAAGGAGGAAACACAGTGTTTGGTGATGTCCATGGGTTCCAGACTTAAGGCAGTGATTGCCTCCAAAGGATTCGCAACAAAATATTGAAAATAAAAATATTTTGTTTGGGTTTGGTTTATTTGTCCAATTACTTTTGACCTCCTAAAATGTGGAGTGTTTGTAAAGAAATGTGTACAATTCCTACAATTTCTATCAGATATTTTTGTTCAAACCTTCAAATTAAACGTTACAATCTGCACTTGAATTCTGTTGTAGAGGTTTCATTTCAAATCCAATGTGGTGGCATGCAGAGCCCAACTCGCGAAAATTGTGTCACTGTCCAAATATTTCTGGACCTTACTGTATATACTGTAGATATAGATATGTATATAAAAATCCCCAGCACACAAAATGAAGATAAAGGACAAATTATGAATGCAAGTGACTTTTATTTTTACGGACTGCAAAAAGGTGAACCTCGACTAATGCAACACCCCACTGTTTCGGCTTTTATGCCTTTTTCAAGGTAGTTGCGTCATGTGCAAAATTAAGGCAGCGCGGGTCACTTAGGATGACCGTATCATAGAAGTGGAAGCAAGGATCATCACATTTTGCAGTAGGCAGTCACAGTGGTGAATGAACAATGAGACAGGTATGGGAGGTGAGAAAGCGCCTGCAAGGTGAGCCCAGGGAATGCTGGATGAGCAGTGTATTGGCAGCAGCGGTTTAAAGATACGACAAGGGAAATACCAAGGCGAGGTATCTATCCACAGACAGCTGTTTCGGGGTATTGCCCCTCATCAGTGTGGAGTAGGATTCTGGCCAGGTGGAAGCAATGCCTAGTAGACTAACAAGACAAAACAATCACTGATCTCGGGGGGACCAGCCAGAGAAAAAGAGCCACTCCTTGGCTAGGTCCTTCCTGGAGGGATATCTGGCTAGTTTCTGTGTCGAGACTCCTAACAGAGGCTCCACGGACTTTTTTAATCACTTGAGTGAGCATAGCTGTGCTTGGGTACACTCGTTGCTCTGCATAGTGCATTGTTTCAATGGCTCGCACTGGGGGTAAGATCGGCATTATCGGAGTGTGTAGAGATGAGCGATCTTGATAGGAAAATTACAAAACTGTACAATCCTTGGCGGGATCGGGTAGGGATCGGAAAACTGAACCTTTGACTGAAAAGTCAGATATGTTTGGTTTGGATTGGTAAATGTTCAGTTTGCAGAAATCATTCTCTCCCAGACTCATCACAGCCTTCAAGTATCGGCATAAGTGTGATTGGCCAGGGTAATCACTGTAAAAAAAAAAAAAGCAAGCAAAATGGTTAAAGCAGGACATGCTTACTGAGTCTCCCTGCAGCTGCCATGCTAGTTTTGGCTCCACTAATTATCCCTCATACATATTCACTGCTTTCCCTGCCCACCAGCATCTCTGATTGGCTGCAGTCACACCATGCTCCCACCCTCTGTGACAGCTATAGCAGTATACTGCTGATGTAAAATAAATAAATACCTTTAAAATATGCCGTGTGGTCCCCTCATATGTTGATACCAACAGAGTCCCCCCCCCAATTGTGATACCCAGCCATGATAAAGCCCAACAGCTGGTACTCTCAGGCTGGGGAGGACCCATGGTTATTGGCTCTCCCAGCCTAAAAATAGCAGCCCCCAGTCACCCAGGATTGCTGCATCCATTAGATGCGATAATCCCAGAATTAGTAATGGGAGGCATTTAGGAAACCCCCACCCATTACTAATCTGTAAGTGAAAAAAAATAAACACAAACAATGAAAAAGTACTTTATTTGACATAAAATACAAAGAAAACCCACCCTCTTTCACCAGTTTATTAAGAAAAAGACCAAGGTCCAACTTAATCCACATGAGGTCCCATGACGATTGTAGCTCTGCTACATCTGAACTGACAGCATGAGGCCATAGAATATAAAACTTCAGGCAGAGACTGCACCCCAGCGATCAGTGATGCCATCACTCATGTTATTTGCAGCCACAGCTGGAAATTCCCACCGCCCTCCATCTGTGACAGGTAAACTGACCTCAGGTAACTCAATGAACTCAGTGACCACCCCCTCACTGTTCACAGACCTGCATCTCCTGGCAGAAAACCACTTTTTTTGCCAAGACGTGTAGAGTGGGTGCTGAAATATGGTGTACAAATTTCAAACACCCAATCTACACCTCCTGGCACTCCTGGCAAAAAAATGGCATGAATACCACATCATAACGCATGCGGTTTTGATGTAATTTTTTGCCAGGAGATGTAGATTGGGTGCAGGAATATGGTGTAAAAATTTCAGCAGCAAATCTGCATCATTGGTAAAATAAACACAATTTTCTGCCAGGAGATGCAGGTCTGTAAACTCAGTGACATCACCTCAGTTTAATCTGCCCAATTCCAGCCTTGCTGAAGCATGCCCAGATTATCACCGATCCTCCACCAAATTTCACAGTGGATGCAAGACACTGTGGCTTGTACGCCTCTCCAGGTCTCTGTCTAACCATTAGACGACCAGGTGTTGGGCAAAGCTGAAAATTAGACTCATCAGAGAAGATTACCTTACTCTAGAAATTGGGCAGATTAAATTTTGTGAAGGACGTAGGAATCAAGCCGCATAGAAGGTTATCCTGGAAAAACAGTTGCTTCCTTCTGCTCAGGCAATGTTCCCCAACTCTGAGGACTTTTTTCCAGCAGAACAATGTGCCATGCCACACAGCTAGGTCAATCAATGTGTGGATAAAGGACCACCACATCAAAACCCTGTAATGGCCAAACCAATCTCCAGACCTGAACCCTATTGAAAACCTCTGGAATGTAATCACTCGGAAGATGGATAGTCACAAGCCATCAAACAAAGAAGAACTACTTAATTTTTTTTGCACCAGGAGTGGCATAAGGTCACCCAAAAACAGTGTGAAAAGCATGCCAAGACGCATAAAAGCGGTGATTGAAAATCATGGTTATTCCACAAAATATTGATTTCTGAACTCTTCCTGAGTTAAAACATTAGTATTGTTGTTTCTAAATGATTATGAACTTGTTTTCTTTTCATTATTTGAAATCTGAAAGCAATGCATTTTTTTGTTATTTTGACCATTTCTCATTTTCAGAAAATAAATACAAAATTATTGTTTGGAAATTTGGAGACTTGTTGTCAGTGTTTTTTTAGAATAAAAGAACAATTTAAATTTTACTAAAAAATATACTTAAGAGAAAAATCAGAAAACGTAAAATTTTGCAGTGGTCTCTTAATTTTTGCCAGAGCTGTATATTATGCAATCTTTACTCCTTTGCTCTCTGGTTTTTATATGAATTATGGAATTTTTGCCAAACCGTACAGTATATAATGTGCACTTTACACTTATAGGGTTTATTTGGGTTTTTTGTATACATTTAACCATGCATTTATGGAATTTTGTTTGTTTGCTTTTAGTAGAAATAAAGCATACGACTACAGGGTGCAGCCCCCAGCTGTGCGCTTATGTCGCGGGCGGGGAGGACGCCGCCGCTGCTGGTCGCTCGCCAACGCTCGGGTCCGGCGCTGCTGCGGCTGCTCAGTGGCTCGAGCGGTGGGCCGGATCCGGGGACTCGAGCGGCGCTCCTCGCCCGTGAGTGAAAGGGGTGGTTGGTTTGGGGGATTTAGTCCGTGACGCCACCCACGGGTTGTGGTGAAGGTGGGCACCACCGCTGCTGGTGACGGGGATCCCGGGAGCGATGGTAGGGAGCAGCTGGGATGTTGTTTTCCCCCTCCGTGGGTAGGGGTCGGTGGTCCCGGGGCCCGGTGGTATGACGGGGAGGCAGGGTTGGTGAGGTGCAGGGTTGCAGGGACAGCGCGGCATGGTGCCGGATGGCACGGGTGTACTCACTCAGTATGAGATGTGCAAAGTCCTTGGTAAACCAAACGGCTGGATGGAGGGGTCCCGCAGCCGGCTGCAGTGTCTCTCCCCGGACAGGTGATGACGGCTGTCTTTCCCTGCACCTTGATGTACTTGTTTGACTACTATGGATTCCCAACGGTAGTCCGCTCCCCGGTGTATGGATGCCGGAGGAGCCCATTTGCCCGCAGGCGCTGGCCCTTGGGTCTCTAGCCTTAGGCGGTAGCTGTATACCCTCAAGGTGTGGGTGGTTGCCTTCTATCGGGTCTTTGGCTGTTAGGAAACCCCTTGGGTTCCGGTCACACTTGGATTTGACTATTGTCAACGGCTCCAAGCCTGGTCAGGGTCCGATGGCCCTGCCTGTGTGTGCTGGCTTCACTTCGCTCCCCGGTCAGTACTGGCGGGCCAACGCCCGACCCCGGTCCTACGGTTCTGCGTTGCTTCACCACTCCTGCAGACGGCCACCACCGTCTGCCAACCTTGCTGTCAGTGCCTGGGTCACAAACCCAGACACTCAAGTGCTTACTCCTCACTCTTCAAACTCCAAAACTACTCTGACACTTTTCCCGCCTCCAGGCCTGTGAACTCCTCGGTGGGTGGGGCCAACTGCTTGCCTCCGCCCCACCTGGTGTGGACATCAGACACTGGAGGGCGGCAACAAGGGTTTTTGTTTGGCTGGTGTCACTGTCTAATGGGGTGTGGGGGTGTTTGTGTATTATCTGTGACGACCTGGCTAGTCCAGGGCGCCACATTCCCCCTTGGTGAAATGCAGACCGTCCACGGGCTTCCCGTCCATCACCGGTTTTATTTTTTTCAAAAACTGTAAAAACATAAATTAAAATGTAAACATTTCAAACATATAAGCATTTTTGTTAGGACACTTCAAACGTTGCACATATAAAAACATTTTTAATAATAACGGACGGACAGACGGATGTCTTCCGCTCTCCCACCCAGGCAACCTAGCCCTGATGCTGCCCCTAAGAAGTGGGCAGCACCTCTTGACCCCAGTCCAGGTTCAGGCTGCCCGAGCGGGAACGGGTACGGTTACTCGCACCCGGCTGTCACTTCAGGGGACCCCACGTCTAGGGGGACCCCTGACCCCCGGAGGATGGCCACCGGTCCCGGGCCCCAGCCTGCTCTGCTGTGGGCCCTTCCTCCAATATGCCTCTCCGGAGGCGGCAACGGTTTCCATCCCATAAAACTATTTACATGCCCACCAGTTTGTGGGTGGCCTGCCAGTTCTCGGCCATGTCCATGAGTAGTTCCTCATGCAGGTGGTAAACACATAAAGTCCCTCCGGGGACAACTTGCCGGCAATGGCCGGAATAATCACGTAGACAATCAGATGAAGATAACGGTTGATTAATGTCATTCACTTAAACTGCTGAGGGTCCCAACGGGGGACAACTTGCTTGCAATGGCGGACCGCTGCCACTACTTGAGGTCGTACTCCTCCAAGACCTCTTCCAGCTCCACATCCGGACGGCTTGTTGGAGGAGGAGGGGGCTGGGGCCGCATCTGCTCACCGCGGCTCTTCCTCTGCTTAACGTCCAGGGCGAACCAGACTCTCTCCCCGCAGTGGTGGGTGTAAGTCACCACGTCGCCCGGCAACAGATCACGACCTGGATGATCCGTGGAGAGGTGCAAATTTACATCGCAACGGGCCACAAATACTTCGGCCTCCAAGCCTGGCTCGTAGATGAAGCCGAACCCTCTCCGCTGGTCAAACTGCCGGACTTGGCCCTCATACACCTGGCCCCGTACCCGAAAGGTGGCATGGCGGAGTCCATCTTTCTCTTTAATCACCCTCGCCATCACATCAGCCCTCTGCTGCTCCCTGGCGGCAATCTCCCGGCCCAACGGGTTTGGTTCCCTGTCCCAATAAGGGGCATTGGCAAACCCCTGCGCCCGTGTCGGGCCCCGCTGGACCGCGCCCACAGTGGCCACTACCAGTACTCTTTCGTGGGGGTCCTGCGGTGACGTGGCGTGTACTGCTTCTTTGCAGTGGCGGCCCGGCGCAGCCTCAGCCGAGGCAGGGGATTCAGGGTCAGTTGGCCTCACCAGTTGGGCCTTCGGGCCGGTAGCGGCCGGTTCTTCCACGGCCGGGCGGACTGCCGGAGCTGGGACGGTCTCGGGTGCAGCCACTTCCGGGGCCGACGGCTTCTCGTCGCGGACGGCTACTTCCCGCGGGGCCTTCCATGGTAGCGGGAGGGACACAGGCTGTTGCCGAACAACGCCCCCAGGCCGGTCCTCTAGGGTGGACGGGTTGGATTCCGCTACCGGTGTTGGGGGTAGGGGACCGAGCGGAGGGGCAACTGCAACCGGTACGGATGGCGGGGGAGGCAGGAGGGTGAGCGGGCGCAGGCCGGGCCCCTCAGCCGCAGCGGCTGGTCTTTCTCGGACACAGGGGCGTGGGTCGCTTACCCGCTCCTCCAACTCTGCCTCTACCTCGCGTCTCCGCATGGCCACCGCCACTTCCTCCATCTCGGCCACCCAGCGCTCCATCAAGAACCGGACCTGGGCTCGAAGGCGGCAGCACATCTGTGCGGTCCGCGCCTCCACCCACGCCACTGTTCCTGACGTGGGCTCGGGGATTTCCGCGGTGCCGGACGGATGGGACATCGTACATGGCCGTGTTCCAGGAACCAATTGTTTGCAGAGTCCTGGCGTCCCCGCTTTTATAGCCTCGGCTACATTAGGCAGACACACACCCACCCCCCCTTGGTTCTCTTCAGCACTTCCGTTTGTTGGGGGCGGGGCTTCGCTTTCGCGCCTTCCCTGCTCGGAGAAGACGCTCGAGCGGGAGATTTTCACGCCAAGATGGCAGCGCTTCAAAATTTTCGGCCATACACCACCGGCGGAGATCACAAGGTGCACTTCTACTGGTAAGTAGAGGAGTTCAATCCTGTTCGTGACGCCAAGTTGTCGCGGGCGGGGAGGACGCTGCCGCTGCTGGTCGCTCGCCAACGCTCGAGTCCGGCGCTGCTGCGGCTGCTGCTGCTCGGTGGCTTGAGCGGTGGGCCGGATCCGGGGACTTGAGCGGCACTCCTCGCCCGTGAGTGAAAGGGGTGGTTGGTTTGGGGGATTTAGTCCGTGACGCCACCCACGGGTTGTGGTGAAGGTGGGCACCACCGCTGCTGGTGACAGGGATCCCAGGAGCGATGGTAGGGAGCAGCTGGGATGTTGTTTTCCCCATCTGTGGGTAGGGGTCGGTGGTCCCGGGACCCGGTGGTGTGACGGGGAGGCAGGGTTGGTGAGGTGCAGGGTTGCAGGGACAGCGCGGCACGGTGCTGCAGTGTCTCTCCCCGGACAGGTGATGACGGCTGTCTTTCCCTGCACCTTGATGTACTTGTTTGACTACTATGGATCCCCAAAGGTAGTCCGCTCCCCGGTGTATGGATGCCGGAGGAGCCCGTTTGCCCGCAGGCGCTGGCCCTTGGGTCTCTAGCCTTAGGCGGTAGCTGTATACCCTCACGGTGTGGGCTGTTGCCTTCTATCGGGTCTTTGGCTGTTAGGAAACCCCTGGGGTTCCGCCCCACCTGGTGTGGACATCAGACACTGGAGGGAGGCAACAAGGGTTTTTGTTTGGCTGGTGTCACTGTCTAATGGGGGGTGGGGGTGTTTGTGTGTTATCTGTGATGACCTGGCTAGTCCAGGGCGGCACACTTATCTTGGCTATGTAACAAAATAAGAGGGACCACATGCAGGTTTTTTTTATGTAAATTATTTATTTAAATTAGCGTGCGGTCCTCCCCATAATTTTGATACCCAGCCATGATAAAGCTGACACCTGGGGGCTGGTATTCTCAGACTGGGGAGGACCCATGGTTATTGGACCCCCAGCCTAATAATAGCAGCCTGCAGCCTCCCAAGATTGTCACATCCATTAGATGTAACAATCCCGTACTTTACCAGTCTCATCCCGATTGCCCTAGTGCGGTGGCAGTCAGGGTAATAAGGGGTTAATGAGAGGTCACAGCTGCCACTAAGCCCTAGATTAGTAATGGGAGGCATTTATGAGACCACCCCATTAGTAATCTGTATATGAAAAGAAATAAAACACAAAACATAGAAAAAATACTTTATTTCAAATAAAACATAAAAAACCACACCCTCTTTCTCCCCTTTATTAACCCCCAAAACACCCATTTCCGATGTAATCCACATGAGGTATCAGGTGAGGTCACAGACCTGCATCTCCTGGCAGAAAACCGTGGTTCCCCGCTCTGACTCTGACACTCTGATTAAAACCTTTTTTTCCAGGAAGGAGAGAACTTCCCGTTCTAGTGCCCCCTGTTTTTTTGGGGCTATCTGGGAACTTATTACCTGCTGTGGCAGGAGTGAAGAAAAGGACCTCCTTAGACCCAGGGCGACAGTATTTAAAACCTAGGCCGAGGCCGGAAGAACCGCCTTCCTCCCACCCAGGACTTGGCGTCATTGTCTCTTAGGGGTTCTGTTATAGGAGGGCTTGTTGAATAGGAAACCCTTAATCAGGGCCTTATCTCATGTCCAATGGCACTCCCTGTTATCCTTTTGGCTTTTTTTACCACCTCTCCCTCCTGAAGTATGAAAGGAACCCCTGATCCTGGACCCAGAGGAGACAGGAAATGTTTTCTTTTAGTCCGCTGCCTTCTCCAGGATATCATCTAAAGCAGTTCCAAATAGATAATTTCCTTGGCATGGCACTCTGCATAATTTCATTTTTGATTGGAAATCTGCGTTCCAATTTTTGCGCCATAACGCCCGCCTACTGGAATTAGAGAGTGCACAGGCATTGGTGGCTAATCTTACCCCATCCACCAAAGCATCGACGAGGAAGTTTGCTGCCTTCTGAATAGTGGGCAGGGCCTCTAATAATCGTTGCCTAGAGCATTTGTCCCTAATCTGGACCTCCAACTCCTGGAGCCATTTCACTAGGGACCTTGCTGTACAAGTGGCAGCGATGTTAGGTTTGAAAGATCCCACTGCCGCTTACCAGGTTCCTTTAAGGAAAGTGTCCACTTTCTTGTCCAGAGGATCTGTAAAGGAACCTAAATTCGCAAATGGCAGAGCTATATTTTTTGAGATTTTGGCAATCGCAGTGTCTATTTTGGGTGCTTTTTCCCAGGACTGACAAAACACCTCGGGGAAGGGGTATTTCATTTTAAGGATTTGGGGAACCGATACCATCCTGACCGTTATTTTTTCCATTCCTTGTTAATCAAGTTAAATAGATTTTTATGGACCAGGAAGACTCTATGCTTATGCTCCTCTAAATTGCTAAACATGGAGTCCTGGACTGATCACTGCTTTTCCGGAGATTCCACCCCTTTGGTAGCTCTTATGATTTTCAGAAGTTTGCCTGTGTGCTCTGCTGGAAAGCATGGCTGATCATACTCCTCATCAGACTATGACGGCTCTGATGTGAATCCCAATTCTCTCGGCTCCTCCCTGTCTTCCTGAGAGCTATCTTCAGATGAAGAGTGATGTTTACTGGTGGATGTGGAGGGGGCTCCTACAAGACGCATCTCCCTCTTCACTGTATTTTTAACCTAAAAATGTCTTTTTTTAAAAAAATAAATAAGAGCGGGTGACTTTATTTAATTTCTTATTCACGTGAGAATATCCCTCCCCCTTACACCCGGCCAGACCCTACCTCGTCCTTGATTAAGAACCTAATTTCCTGGAAAATGGCTGGAGATTCCTTCTCCACTGTCTTCTCAATACATGGTTGGCAAAGCTTCTTTTCATATGGTCTTGGTAGGGACATCCTGAACAACACATATTCCCTATTTTTGGTCTTTGTTACCGCTTTCTTGGCCTGATTTTTAAGGACAAAGAGAAAGAGAAAGAGAGTGGAGGTGAGGGTCAGTACATGTTGTGGGAGATCACACTTACCCGTCCTGAGCCCGGCAGCTACCGTGGTAGGAGCAGGTTTGTTGTCTTCTGCAGCAATGCTGGGTGATGTGGGAGCATCCTTCTTGGAGACCACTTCACCAATAGTGCCACATGAACATAGGTATCTTCATTTCCTGAAGAAAAACAAAAAAGCCAGCTCAACTCAAAAATGACATGTATTATAAGATGTGCACTGCACTAAAAATTCCAAACTGTACTATTTTAAAATTTGAGATTTTTGGCAAAAAATTGCAATTTCTTGAGCTACCCCGCCACATCAAGGCAAATCTCTTTGGGGCAGTCCTACTCTAACATATTTTAAATTAAAATGCGCCATACGGCCTCACATATGAAAAAGTAGAACTGTTTATAGCAGCACTTACCTGGTGCTTTTCAATCCCGTACCCATGACTGAATCATGGCTGTGGGCGGGACAGGCCCAAGCAAAGGTTGCTTGAAGTAAATAGGTTTCAACTTGGATATTAATTTGAGGTCCAATTTAATTTAAGAAGAGAATATACCCCAAAAATTTGTAAAAATATAATTTATTATTTAACTGCTAAAATTTCCCACAAAAACACAATATTTGTATCACAATTAGGCAAAACAATACATATCACCCTAATGTGTTGTACAGGGGTGCTAAATGAAGCCTCTCTAAATAGACAGGTTCACCATTGTAATCCCCCCCATCAACATATATTAATTTCTCTATTAATGGATAATCCTCTCCCTAAATATTTCAGCCTCCATAAATATAGAATATAAATATTCACATATAACCTAGAAACCTAGGAAGCAAAAACTAGAGGACACAGAAAGAAGGAAGAGAAGCCAGAATATATGAAATTATGGGAGACAGCCCTGTATAAAAATATATCTCACATATATGTGAACATGTATATACAGATATCACAGCCCAAAAGGGAGGAGATTACTCACCTGGGCTGAACATATCTGTACTAGCAATGCCCAATTAATAACACACAGATACATAAGTATATAGTTGAAAGGCCCCTCTCAAATCCCAAACTATGTAGCAGGGTCCATTGATAGCAATTGGCTACTGATATTATTAATTCAATAGAGCTCGCTGCAGTTAAATTATTGAAAACAGCCCCCCAACTTCCAATAATAACTCCTTGATGCGAAAAAAAAACTTTTTTCGCCAGACCAGTAGTATAATAATACAGACTACATACTTTCTGGCTAACTAATACATAGTGGCCAAACAGAATAACAGCTAAATAAAGACATTTGTTAACATCCACATGTAATGTCCAAATTGTTGATAGATGGATCAAACACACGTTACATGTCCTTTTTAAGGCACCCTCTCTGATAATAGAAGGAAATCTTCCGGTCCTCAGGGGGTTACAGGATTATGATGATGTGCATCCAGCTCCAATCTCCCTTAGATTCTCCATCAGTATGCTGTATTCAGTTGGCAATGCTTTTTAAATCAAGATAAGCTTCACCTCAGATAGATTTCACCTTGACGCGTTTCCTCCCTCGTACAAGAAAAACAAGGGGTTCATCAGGAGGATTTAAGCAGTTAGAATCCAAGGGCATGCCAATTTTCATTCATTGATTACGAATCCAAAACAAAAATGGAGCTTCTCAGTATAATTCATTTATAGCTCAGCAATCAAATATGAGGTCCCCATCCTTTATATGCAGAACCTCAATCCAACAAAACACCCACGTGGATATATATTAGCATTCACAATCCCAGGTGGAAAGATTCATATCCCCAAAATATACATACTAACAACAGGGTCATAGTGGCCCAAATCCCTCATATGATATAATGCAACTAGAATGAACACATCTAGATAAATAGATAGCTGCAACTATTGCCACATATATAAAAAGCAGAGAAAAAGCAGAAAAAACTCCCTAATTGAACATGCTTCTCAGCAGGGAGCAATTACCTGAATATTTTCCCCTGTGTTAAATGCATAGTGTTCCCCAGATATTGAATACACAACGTTCCCCATATGTATGGACATTGCCCGAAGCACTCACCCTAAGCGTTCCAAATTCACAGATGGCTAACAGAACCAGATATTTTGATAGCCTGAGAGGCTTAACAATCATCCCAAACAGTGGAGCAGCAAATAGCCATGTTGCCACAAGCTGGAGGATTCAAAAAAGACGGCATGTGCAGTTCCACCACGTGGGTGGCCCTTATAAACCTGAAATTCACTAAGCCAGTTACGCACAGGTGAGAGTAAAGAGATTAACCCTTCACTGCATCGTCAAACATGGGAAAAAGTGCACTCAATATCTAAAAGGTAATGCTGGGGACAACTGCCAAAATGACAATCGCTCTAATCTCTAGATTATCCACTGCATCATCAAAATATGGGTAACAATACACTCCAAATCAAAAAGGTAACACTAAAGGGGGCTTTACACGCAACGACATCGCTAACGAGATGTCGTTGGGGTCAAGGAATTTGTGACGCACATCCGGCATCATTAGCGACGTCATTGCGTGTGAAACGCACGAACGACCGCTAATGATCAAAATTACTCACCTAATTGTTGATCGTTGACACGTTGTTCTAATCCCAAATATCGTTGCTGTAGCAGGACGCAGGTTGTTTGTCGTTCCTGCGGCAGCACACATCGCTATGTGTGACACTGCAGGAACGAGGAACAACATCGTACCTGCGGCCGCCGACAATGAGGAAGGAAGGAGGTGGGCGGAATGTTCCGGCCGCTCATCTCTGCCCCTCCACTTCTATTGGACAGCTGCCATGTGACGTCTCTGTGACGCCGCACAAACCGCCCCCTTAGAAAGGAGGCAGTGCGCCGGCCACAGCGACGTCGCTAGGCAGGTAAGTATAGTGTGACGGGTCCTAGTGATGTTGTGCGCCACGGGCAGCGATTTGCCCGTAATGCACAACCGACGGGGGCGGGTGCTTTCACCAGCGACATCGCTAGCGATGTCGCTGTGTGTAAAGTGGCCTTAAGAACAATTGCCAAATTGATAATTGCTCCAAACCCTAGATTATGAACATTATATATGCAATATCCTATACAGGGAAAATATATCCTTTTAATTGGGCAACCTTTTAAATATTCACAGCTACTTACTGTCCATAGAGTTTACATGGCTATTTGAAAACTACCCCTCCACATCAACATCCAGCCATAAAACCATAGCCCTCAGCCCAGTAGACCACTGCGCACCCAGCTCTGTCCTCACCTATTGTACCATCACCCATTCCCTGTAGACTGAGCCCTCGCGGGCAGGGTCCTCTCTCCTCCTATACCAGTCTGTTTTGTACTGTTAATGATTGTTGTACGTATACCCTCTTTCACTTGTAAAGCGCCATGGAATAAATGGCGCTATAATAATAAATCATAATAATAATAAACAATATATTTAGCCTTTGGACATAAATAACAATATATAATATGATCATGTCCATTAAGGGGCAGAATTATTCTTCAGATGTATTCATACTATAAGTACCCATCATGACGGATTTATTTCATATAAATATTATTGCCACCCATTACCCCCCTATTTACACGAAAAATGGCAACCATTAGCAAGTGCAGTAGATTCCCCTAGATATAAAAAGTCCACCATGATACAAATAGACTGAAAAAATAAGGCTCAAATCATCTTATAGACTTGGCCCAAACCAGCCTTGTATATAATGACTGGATCCAGTAACCTCAACGGACAGAAGGAAACGAAGCCCCCTACCCAAACACTGGGAGAAGCACTCAACCTTCAAAGTCAACCACCTAACAGTCAATCCAAAAAGCAACCAAACGAAAGAGTTTCGTTAAGGCCCTTCGGATTTACAGAATCCATACGAAAAATCCATTCTACCTCTTTTCTGAGGATCATATTGTCCCAATTTCCACCCCTCTCATGTTGTTTAATCACTTACAGGTAGAGTATAGCCACTCCTCTAGAGTTCGAGTTTGGTTCGGTTCGTCGAACGGAGGACAAATTCGTCGAACGTTCGACGAACGTTAGATGAACCAATTCGAACCCCATTGAAAACAATGGCAGGCAAACACAAACACATACAAACACATAGAAAACACCTTCAAAGGTGTCCAAAAGGTGACAAACAACTCCCAGGACACCACAAACACATGAGAAATTGACAAGGACATATACTTATGCGAAAACAAAAGAGATGGACGAGTTAAAAGAGGAGGAGATACAGATATAGGCATGTCATGCCCTTCTAAAATCATGTAAAACACAGCAAGGGGACTCCAACAAGAGTCTCCCTTTTTTCCTAAAATTGGGCCACAGACACACTTAAGTGGCATCACTTGTCCCCCAGTTGCAAACTTGACAGGTTGATTTGCATGAAGCACATTCAAAAATCCACAATCCTACCCCTTAGGATGACACCGGGGTAGCAAAGTCCTTGCTGATCCATGACTTGTTCATCTTGGATCATTTTTAAAAACACAGCAAGGGGACTCCAAGCAGAGTCTCCCTTTCTTCCAAAAATTGGGCCACACACACCACTTCAGTGGCATCACTTGTACCCCAGTTGCAAACTGGACATGTTGATTTGCATCAAGCACATTCAAAAATGAGCCAGCCTTTACTCTCCCCAGGATGACACCGGGGTAGCAAAGTCTTTGCTGATCCATGACTTGTTCATCTTGATGAACGTTAGTCTGTCACTGGACAGATGCGTGCGTTTCTCTGTCAGCACACACCCGGCAGCACTGAAGACACGTTCAGAGACAACGCTGGCTGCGGGACACGACAAGATCTCCAAGGCGTAAGTAGCAAGCTCAGGCCATTTTTCAAGATTGGAAGCCCAAAATGAGCAAGGCTCCAGTTGCACAGTCATAGCATCGATGTTCATTTGGAGATACTCCTGTATCATCCTCTCCAGCCGTTGACTATGTGTCAGACTTCTTGTCTCTTGTGGCCTTACAAAGGATGGTCTAAAAAAATTATGAAACGATTCCATAAAATTGCTGTTACCAGCAGATACAGTGTTGCTGGTACGGTTTGACTGATGATGACATGACGTTGCCTTCATCCAAAGTTGGTGTTCTCGATGTCTGAGAGAGCTCTACACCAGCACCTGTTTCCCCTTCCAAAACAACTGACGACCTGCCAATCAAACTGCCTGTTACGGTTAAAGAGGTGGAAGGTCTGCGTCGAAAAACATGTGTGACAGCTGTTCCCACAGTCATAGAGGATGAAGAGTGCACGGATGTACTTGAAGGGGCAAACGGTGGTTGGCCCGCTCCACTAGGCCGCATTGTAGCACAGTGAGCTTCCCACTGGGACTTATGCTTGTTATTCATGTGACGGTTCATGGACGAAGTAGTCAAACTAGTGAGTTTTTGGCCTCTACTTACAGATTGGCGACAAATCTTACAGATCACATGAGTTGGGTGATCCTTTGCGATATTAAAAAGGAACAGACTAGGCAACTATTAGAGCCCATGCGACCTGCAGAGCCACCCCGACTTGTGCTCAGAGGCAGAGTTGTGGCTGAGGATGCAGTTGTTGACGTGCTTCCAGTTCTCCGTCTTTGTCCAGGAAGGCGCAAGCTGACCTCGTCGTCAGTCGCATCCTCCTCCACTGCCTCTGGTGACCTCCTCGAGTGCCTGACTGTGGATTGACAGTAAGTGGGATCTACAACCTCATCAACAACCTGTGTGTTTGCACTCCCCTCGCCCTCAGACCTAACCTCTTCCTGCCCTGACTGAATAGTTAAGTTAAAAAATAAGGAATAACGTTTGGAACACCATTCTAAGTCTGAACTGGGTGCAAAAACCTAAAAAAACATCACTATATGGAGATAAGGTATGCACACCAGTGACTATGCAAGGGGAATACATGTAATAGCAGAAACTGCTGTATGAATACTGACATGAAAAATCCAATAGCTACAGTATATGTAAGAATGAAAATGTGAAAAATGGAACCTGCATTACTGCCATGAACATATGAATAAAGAGAAATTTAGCTTTTGAATTGATCAATGCAATAGAGCCCCAACACTACGCCAAAGTATTTCTCTACGTTGGGGTCCCTAGCTAGTGTGTGTCCTCTCATGCAGTTAAAAAACTTACCGTGTATGAGAAGCTGAGACCCAGGCTATATATGCGTGTAATTTGGATTGGCAATAGGTGTGAGTGGGGTGGGTTCACAAACGAAAAACTACTAACAAATAAGGAATAACGTTTGGAACACCATTCTAAGTCTGAACTGGGTGCAAAAACCTAAAAAAAAAACATCACTATATGGAGATAAGGTATGCACACCAGTGAATATGCAAGGGGAATACATGTAATAGCAGAAACTGCTGTGTGACTACTGACTAACAAAAGGATGGGAAGGGCACCACCCAGTGGGATCTCCTGGTATACAGACAATTGATGAGAAACAAAGAAAAAGAAGTATACCAACGCGGGATCACCACAGTATTAAATGATGAAAATTAAATTTTATTAGGTCATTAGATAACCAAAACACGAGACACATGTCTCCACACTGAAAAAATTACTAGAAAACACACAGTGACACAGGATAAAAACACTTAAAAAGCCATAGGCGTAAAAAACATGTCCGCCAGGAACCAATTATATAATAAATAAATATAACAGGGACACTCCAATCAATATTGCACAAGGCCCGTATCTGGCATGAAAGAATAAATGCGATAGAATACGCTGGTGGGTATAGATGATAACATGTAATACGTTATTATATAGAGACACCTGAAACTACACAAATACAAAGGATCCCCAATAATGTATAGTTAGTAACATATAATAGGTTATTATGTAGAAACACTATACAGATACAAGGAATCTCCAATTATGTATGGACGGCATAGGCTATTATAGAGAGGCACTTAAACCTATACAAATACAAAAGATCTCCAATAATGTGTGGATGGTAACATGTAATAGGTTATAGTATAGAGACACTTAAATTGCACAGATATAAGGGATCTTCACTAATGTACATAAAGTAATATAAATCAATAAATAGATCTAACAACAAGGTACATGCAGGTCCCTATCTACGCACAGTAACTCTATAACCACAATATCCTCACATAGGTGTATCCCGAAAAAGAGCCTATACAGTACATAACAACATTAGGTCAATATTTCTATCTGCATAGCATATATACCCGTATTTTACCACCACACATAGCCAGTGTCCCAGATGCTTGAAGCCACCAGAGAAAATATATGGGGCAGGTAAGTGCAGCAACCAGGCTAAAAGCAGCACAGAAGCGGACCTACATCCATCACCCCACTAAATACATAGCAACCAAGCTGGTGGGGTAGATGAGAGGAGCGACCAAAGGGGTTCCTGGCATGGACACCCCACGCGTATCGCCACGTATACAGTGGCTTCCTCAGGGGAAAAGAAGGCGATGTGACATGGCCATGTGTGTCCTATTTAAGGAAGTATAATCAGCGCTCACCAGTATTCGCAGCTGCAAGATTTTTCATGCTGGAGGTGAAGCTCCGATGGCGGACGCCATCTTGCTTGATTACATGACATGGAGAGCGTCCTCCCCTAACTTTTATTGCGCATGCGCGAGTCCAATATCGCTTCAATACACACAAAATATGCTCAAAGAGCGGCGCTTACCCTTGCTGTTTATTAGCGAAATTCATACCTGAGAGATTACTATTATAATTATAAGCGCATCGCATCGCAATATGCTGATACCCTCAGTAACCCAATCGGTGCTGTGCGCATGCGCTAAACAAACATAGGGGAGGAGACAAAGAGGAAAAAAGATGGTGTATTAACCCCTTTGCAGACGGAGCACTTTCAAGTGCCTACAGACTCATACTAGTTTCTTTGAGAGGAGATTTTTCAAGAAAACACAAGGTAGAGTGACCATATTGACTTAAAAATCCAATAGCTATATGTAAGAATGAAAATGTGAAAAATGGAACCTGCATTACTGCTATGAACATATGAATAAAGAGAAATTTAGCTATTGAATTGATTAATGCAACAGAGCCCCAACACTACGCCAAAGTATTTCTCTACGTTGGGGTCCCTAGCTAGTGTGTGTCCTCTCATGCAGTTAAAAAACTTACCGTGTATGGGAAGCTGAGACCCAGGCTATATATGCGTATAATGTGGATTGGCAATAGGTGTGAGTGGGGTGGGTTCACAAACGAAAAACTACTAACAAATAAGGAATAACGTTTGGAACACCATTCTAAGTCTGAACTGGGTGCAAAAATCTAAAAAAAAAATCACTATATGGAGATAAGGTATGCACACCAGTGACTATGTAAGGGGAATACATATAATAGCAGAAACTGCTGTGTGAATACTGACATGAAAAATCCAATAGCTATATGTAAGAATGAAAATGTGAAAAATGGAACCTGCATTACTGCCATGAACATATGAATAAAGAGAAAAATAGTTAAGTTGTCATTCCATTCAGGTATCTGAGTCTCATCGTCATCAGTATGTTCCTTATTGTCTCCACCAAGAGGTGTTACAGTTTGGAAATGAGGGTCTACGTGATGCTCAGAAACGTGGTCATCAGGGCCTGAATCTGACTCACAAAGCTTCTGGGCATCACTGCAGATCATTTCCTAGTCTGTACTCACTGTAGCTTGGGAGCAGACCTCTGATTCCCAGGCTATAGTGTGACTGACCAACTCTGCAGACTCACCCATCTCTGTTACAACATACTCTGCATGGTGGGTGGAGACTTGAGAGCTGGTAGAAAGCAAGTGCGATTGGGGTGACAACTCAGAGGACTGTTGTTTTTTGGATATTGAAGTTGAGGTGGAGAAGACGCCACTTGTTGATCCATTCAAACATATTCTTTTTTGTGCATCATCTACCTTTGGTAGAATTGTTCGGCTCCGTCAAAAAAGGGAGCACATCAGATTGTCCACGGAAAGTAGTAGACATCTCACATTTGCTGGAAGATGGCCTTTCTTCTGCAGATGTTACTGTAGCTTTACCACCTACCCCACGGACACAAACTTTTTTTTCCCTTTCCAACACGCCTGTTCCCCTTTCCACCAGCATCTGTCCTTTTGCCACTCATTTTGTTTGTGACCAGATTGGACACTTAAAATGTCATAGCAAAAATGGAGTGGTGTACAATGCAGAGGTGGTCTAGATTTATTGACAGCTGAAGAACCAACACTGGCTATCCCTGACAATGAAACTATGGCCCTAAAAATGGCAGCACTTTTGGCAATTAAAATTGCGTAGCACAATTGGACAGGTGCTGTTCAATGCAGAGGTGGTATAGCTAAATTGTCAGCAGAGGAACCCTAACGTAGTATCCCAGACAATGAAAGTATGCCCCTAAAAATGGCAGCACTTTTGGCAATTAAAATTGCGTTGCACAAATGGACAGGTGCTGTACAATGCAGAGGTTGTATTGCTAAATTGTCAGCAGAGGGATCCTAACGTAGTATCCCAGTTAATTTTAGTATGCCACTAAAAGTGTCAGCACTGTTTGCAATTAAAATTGCGTAGCAAAAATGGGCAGGTGTGTAGAATGCACAGGTGCTGTAGGTAGCTGGACTGCAAAGGAACACTAAGGGGTACTTTGCAGACTACGACATCACAGGTGTGATGTCGGTGGGGTCATGTCAAAAGTGACGCACTTCCGGCGTCGCTGTCGACATCGTAGTGTGTAAAGCCTAGATGATATGATTAACGAGCGCAAAAGCGTCGTAATCGTATCACCAGTGTAGCGTCGGCGAAAACCATAATTACCTTGCTGCGACGGTCCAATGTTGTTCCTCATTCCTGCGGCAGCACACATCGCTGTGTGTGAAGTCGCAGGAGCGAGGAACATCTCCTACCTCCTTCACCGTGGCTCCTGTCAGCTATGCGGAAGGAAGGAGCTGGGCGGGATGTTTACGTCCCGCTTAGCTCCGCCCCTCCGCTTTTATTGGCCGCCTGCCGTGTGACGTTGCTATGACGCCGCACGGCCCGCCCCCTTAATAAGGAGGCGGGTCGCCGGCCAGAACGACGTCACAGGGCAAGGGGAGTGCATGTGAAGCTGGTGTAGCGATAATTTTCACTACGCCAGCTATCACCACATATTGCAGCTGCGACTGGGGCGGGGACTATCGCACTCTGCATCGCAGCATCAGCTTGCGATGTCGTAGTGTGCAAAGTACCCCTAAGTTAGTTACCAGACAATTTTAGTATGCCACTAAAAGTGTCAGCACTGTTTGCAATTAAAATTGCGTAGCAAAAATGGGCAGGTATGTAGAATGCACAGGTGCTGTAGCTAGCTGGACAGCAAAGGAACACTAAGTTAGTATCCCAGACAATTTTAGTATGCCACTAAAAGTGTCAGCACTGTTTGCAATTAAAATTGTGTTGCAAAAATGGGCAGGTGTGTAAAATGCACAGGTGCTGTAGGTAGCTGGACAGCAAAGGAAGCCTCACTTTCTATCCCTGCCAGTGAAAAAAATGCACCAAGGAATTGCCTGAGCTGATGTAGCCAGACGCCGTTATATAAACCCCTGCACAGCGTTGGCACGGACCTGCCTAAAAATAATGGCTATGAATGGCTGGAATGCAGCCCTGAAAAGGGCTGAAATTACAAGTAGTCCCTAATCCCTAAAGTGCTGTGTAGATTGCACTGTATGTCTATAGCGCACACAGCAGCAGCAGCGGGAGCGGGAGCGGTGACTGTCATCGACCAGCAGCAGAGAAATAATGGCGGCGACGGGGAAAATGGCCGTGTCTTATAAGGCAAGTACATGTGACATGAACAGCCTATGACACATGCCCTTGCTTGTCTGGCAAAAATCCACTTTGCTGTGTGTGTGTGTGTGTCTGTGATTTGCTGACAGCCTAGCCGGCCCCACTGTACGTGCGGTTAGGAAAAAAAAAATGGCGATGGCCATTCTTTCAGCACTCAGCAGCAGCACTGATCTAAACCCCGCCCCCCCGCACACAATACGCTGAATTTTCATAATATCATGATTCACAGTGATTCACACTATTACAGTGAAAAGCCAGCTAGTAACTAGCTACGCTTTTTGGTGATCGAACCGTTCTCGAAACGTAACTCAAACTACCGAACTTTTAGCAAATCGTTCAAGTTCGTCGAATGACTCGAACACCCCCCAAAATCACTTGAACATGTAATTGGCGAACCGTTTGACTCGAACATCGCTCATCTCTACTTACAGAAAGTTTAGAACCCCACTATCTCCTCCATGGGACTCCCAAACATGGCGAGATATTGGGGTATCTTGATTATGGCGAATATCCCCCAGATGGTTTCCTATGCGTCTCCGCATCTCCTGACGCGTCTTTCCAACATAATTTTTAGGGCATGTGCATGTGGCCATGTACACAACCCCATATGTTAGACAGTTAGTAAATAGCTTGCGGATAGGGATTGATGGCTTAATGTGAACAGCCACCAATTGCCAAAATCAAGACAGGTGGAAAAACAAACCAAATTGAGGTGCACGGCAAGGTGGAGGTGAGCCACCAACCAATTCAATGAAGAAAAAACAAAAAAAACAGCTCAACTCAAAAATGACATGTATTATAAGATATACACATCTGTCCCGCCCACAGCCATGATTCAGTTATAGGTATGGGATTAAAAAGCACCGGGTAAGTGCTGCTATAAACAGTTCTACTTTTTCATATGTGAGGCCGTATGGCTCATTTTAAATAAAAATATTTTAGAGTAGGACTGCCCCAAAGAGATTTCCCGTGACGTGGCGGGGTAGCTCAAGAAATTGCAATTTTTTGCCAAAAATCTCAAAATTTTAAAATAGTACAGTTTGGAATTTTTAGTGCAGTGCACATTTTATAATACATGCGAGTTGAGCTGGCATTTTTTGCTTTTTTTTCATCTTCGTTTCCCGTCTCTGTTTTTGAATTTGACAGGCCCCGCCTCTGATCTGGGATGCCATCCCTGATGTGCACCGTCACATCCGCTCCCATGAGCCCTCATTTCTCTGGAAGTGGTAGCTGGGCTCGTGTGCTTCCTCTGGTGTGTGACGGTACCTGCGGCTCTTCCCTCACAATCTCCGAAAGTGTGGAAGGGGCCGTGGTGTCACTGCTCCAGCCGCCCACATGGAGGACAAAACCCCGGCCGGGACTCCAGCTCCACAGGCAACTCACGGCCCCACTGCCCGATGGTTGCCCAGGAAACCCCCGGTATGTGAGACACTGAGCATAGAGGAAGGGGCCGCGCATGCGACCAGCGCGGCCCGTGACATCAGGATCCTAGAGACCTCCCAACTCTCAAGACCCGAGCATCCGGAGAACTTTCTCAGGTAACAGATATCCTCTTCCAGGAACAGGAAACCCCACTGGAATTTTGGAGAGGTGCCGCCTTTTATTTTCAGAAAGTGTACCTGTTCCTGGGGGCGGATACACCCTCTCACGTATGGTGCTGTCATGGGATAGGAAAAATAAAAATATTTTCTCCACTATTATGTGCTGGTTAATTTTATTTATAGTACTGTATATTGGGGACAGAACTTTGAGGGTGATTTGCATGTATTTTTTTTCCTATTATGTTTTTTAATATACTTTTTTTTCCTTACTAACTATACAGTGTGTCCACCCATATCCTGTCCACCGCCATTAACTTGAGAATGGCGGCAGCTATAGGAATAGAAGTGGTGTCTAGGTATAGTAAAGTAGCCATGCGCTACACAATGAAACCACCTATAGCGCCACCTGGTGGAAAACAACAGAGTTAGCATTTTTATCGTGAAAACGGAACGAAATAGAGAAAAAAAGTGAATTAAAAAATTGTAGGGCATCATCAATTCAATATTAATCGACACCTTGCATACAGAAATATGATATGAAACCAATGGCGCTCATTGAACTTTGATGCACAAAGTGGCCACCGTCAGCTGCAATGCACATCTGGACTCTGGACAGCATACTGTATCTTGTTGTGCAATATGGTAGGTGACACGTTTGCACAAGCATCTGTGATACGTCGTCGTAGGTCCTGCAATGTTGGTGGAGGGGTCGCATACACCTGCTGTTTGATGTGACCTCACAGAAAGAAGTCCAATGGGGTCAGGTCAGGTGAGCGTTGAGGCTATTCCACACAGCCACCTTACCCAATGACTTGTAGGAAGGTCTCCATGAGGTATCACTTCACGTCCTCAGCCTTGTAAATTTTACACGTTCTACTCATAGCATTTCTGTATGCAAGGTGTCGATTTCTATTGAATTGATGATGCCCTACAACTTTGTAATTCACTTTTTTTCTCTATCTTGTTCTGTTTTCGAGATAAAAATGCTAACTCCGTTGTTTTCCACCAGGTGGCGCTATAGGTGGTTTCATTGTGTAGCGCATGGCTACTTTACTATACCTAGACACCACCTCTATTCCTATAGCTGCCGCTGTTCTCAAGTTAATGGCGGTGGACAGGATATGGTTGGACACACTGAATATATATACTGTGTATATATAGTATGTGTATATATATATATATATACATATATACACACAGTATATATATATGCAGTATATATATATGTGTATATATATATATATATACAGTTAGGTCCAGAAATATTTGGACAGTGACACAATTTTCGCGAGTTGGGCTCTGCATGCCACCACATTGGATTTGAAATGAATTTGGACAGTGACACAATTTTCGCGAGTTGGGCTCTGCATGCCACCACATTGGATTTGAAATGAAACCTCTACAACAGAATTCAAGTGCAGATTGTAACGTTTAATTTTAAGGTTTGAACAAAAATATCTGATAGAAATTGTAGGAATTGTACACATTTCTTTACAAACACTCCACATTTTAGGAGGTCAAAAGTAATTGGACAAATAAACCAAACCCAAACAAAATATTTTTATTTTCAATATTTTGTTGCGAATCCTTTGGAGGCAATCACTGCCTTAAGTCTGGAACCCATGGACATCACCAAACGCTGGGTTTCCTCCTTCTTAATGCTTTGCCAGGCCTTTACAGCCGCAGCCTTCAGGTCTTGCTTGTTTGTGGGTCTTTCCGTCTTAAGTCTGGATTTGAGCAAGTGAAATGCATGCTCAATTGGGTTAAGATCTGGTGATTGACTTGGCCATTGCAGAATGATCCACTTTTTTGCACTCATGAACTCCTGGGTAGCTTTGGCTGTATGCTTGGGGTCATTGTCCATCTGTACTATGAAGCGCCGTCCGATCAACTTTGCGGCATTTGGCTGAATCTGGGCTGAAAGTATATCCCGGTACACTTCAGAATTCATCCGGCTACTCTTGTCTGCTGTTATGTCATCAATAAACACAAGTGACCCAGTGCCATTGAAAGCCATGCATGCCCATGCCATCACGTTGCCTCCACCATGTTTTACAGAGGATGTGGTGTGCCTTGGATCATGTGCCGTTCCCTTTCTTCTCCAAACTTTTTTCTTCCCATCATTCTGGTACAGGTTGATCTTTGTCTCATCTGTCCATAGAATACTTTTCCAGAACTGAGCTGGCTTCATGAGGTGTTTTTCAGCAAATTTAACTCTGGCCTGTCTATTTTTGGAATTGATGAATGGTTTGCATCTAGATGTGAACCCTTTGTATTTACTTTCATGGAGTCTTCTCTTTACTGTTGACTTAGAGACAGATACACCTACTTCACTGAGAGTGTTCTGGACTACAGTTGATGTTGTGAACGGGTTCTTCTTCACCAAAGAAAGTATGCGGCGATCATCCACCACTGTTGTCATCCGTGGACGCCCAGGCCTTTTTGAGTTTCCAAGCTCACCAGTCAATTCCTTTTTTCTCAGAATGTACCCGACTCTTGATTTGGCTACTCCAAGCATGTCTGCTATATCTCTGATGGATTTTTTCTTTTTTTTCAGCCTCAGGATGTTCTGCTTCACCTCAATTGAGAGTTCCTTAGACCGCATGTTGTCTGGTCACAGCAACAGCTTCCAAATGCAAAACCACACACCTGTAATCAACCCCAGACCTTTTAACTACTTCATTGATTACAGGTTAACGAGGGAGACACCTTCAGAGTTAATTGCAGCCCTTAGAGTCCCTTGTCCAATTACTTTTGGTCCCTTGAAAAAGAGGAGTGCTGTGCATTACAGAGCTATGATTCCTAAACCCTTTCTCCGATTTGGATGTGAAAACTCTCATATTGCAGCTGGGAGTGTGCACTTCGAGCCCATATTATATATATAATTGTATTTCTGAACATGTTTTTGTAAACAGCTAAAATAACAAAACTTGTGTCACTGTCCAAATATTTCTGGACCTAACTGTATATATATATATATATATATATATATACAGGGTGGTCCAAAAGTAGGTGGACAGAAAATAATATTTATTTTGATTTATATATAAAATTATATTTACTAACACAAGCATAACATTGGCAAAAACATTTTATTTCGAACAATAATACAAAAGCCCTTAAATTTTATCAATGCAGGTGCTCAAACTGTTTTCCATTACAATTTGCACAGCTTTGAAGTCTGCCTCTTACGTTTCAACAAACATTTTTGCACAAGTCTCTTTGGGTATTAATTTCTTGAAATGCATCTCTTATGTAATTTTTCAAATCACTGACACTTTTTTGTTTTCGACTATAAACTTTGTCCTTGAGTAGTTCCCAAAATAAAAAATCCATTGGGGTCAAGTCTGGTGAACGTGCCGGCCAATCAAGGGGGCCTCTTCAACCAATCCATTTATTAGGAAATGTTTCATCAAGATAAATAATGTGGAGGGGCCCCATCTTGTTGGAAATAAAGGTCATTTGAATTAGGCTGTTGCTGTAACTGAGAAACCAAGGGAAAAAATGTGAAAACATACCCTGTTGTAACTAAATAAAAGCATAGTGCATATAAATATAGGGTACTTAGTAAACACTGTTTTTGATCAAAAAAAGCATAAAGCTACCCCACCAACAACAAGGTGTACGCCTATTTTAGACTCATGGTAAGGTTTTAATATTAGAGAGTGTAGGTACTATCCCAACTGGGTACACGTTGTCATTGGTGGGATAGCTTTATGCTTTTTTTGATCAAAAACAGTGTTTACTAAGTACCCTGTGTTTATATGCACTATGCTTTTATTTAGTTACAGCAGGGTATGTTTTCACAAATTTTCCCTTGGTTTCTCTTTGTCTTATGGCCAGTGTGAACATGAGCTCACAAGCTCTATGTATACCATCTCATACTCCAGCTCACTTTTTTGTTTTTATATGTTTTTTTGTATTCAGTACAAATAGGGTGTGGCCCTCCCTCTTAGGCCCCCTTCACATGTCCGTGAAAATCACGCACGTGTTTCACGGACGTGTCAGAGGTGCGTTTTCCCCTCCATGGGCCCTGTATATGGCACTACGTGTCTTCTCCGTGTGTTATCCGTGATAACACACGGAGAACGAGAACTTTCAACTCATCTGTCCCTGGCGTCACTGTCTGTGGTGCTGATCTTCGGTCTCAAGCCCTGCCAACTCCCCGCTGCTGCTGCTTACGGCCGCAGTGAAGTGAATATTAAATGAGCATAATGAGCGGCGGTCGGCAGCAAGTGACAGCAGCGGCAGAGACAGGAGGGCTGGAGAAGGTGAGTATAGATTTGTTATTTTTTTCTCTGACATGTGAGTTTTCTTCGTCGCATGTCACACGGGGCCACATCCACACTACATCCGTGTGGTACGGGTGCGGGCCATGTGACACCCGTGCTGCCGGAGAAAAATGGACATGCATCGGTGTGGAGCACACGGGCACACGTCTGCTCCACACGGACGCACGAGCCAATGGCTGCACACGTGCGTGCACATAAACCAATTGATTTTAATGGGTTTACGTGTTCCCGTGTCTCCGATACATGAGGGCACGGACCTAGCACGTACCGGAGACACGTGCGTGTAAAGGGGGCCTTAGGCTGGTTTCACATCAGCGTTTTTCTGGCGGTCGGCAAAAAAACGCAAGACGCATGTTACCGGATCCTGTTGAATTGGACTTGAACGCATGCAAATGCAAAGAGAGAGAGAGATATCCCATGTTTCAGGCCATGTTTTGTACAGCAAACCGGATCCTTCAAGCCGCATAGAACCGCAACTGTGAAAACCGGATCCGGTGCCAATTGAAATACATTGCAGCTACTGCCGCAATGTACAGAATCCGGTGACATGCAGTTTTTGAACGGAGGTGAAAAACGCAACATGTTGCGTTTTTGAGAAAAGGTAACTAAGCGGATCCTGACACTGCCACACGCAAATGCATGTTGCCGCAAGTCAATTGACATTGCATTCTCTCTCTCTCTCTCTCTCTCTCTCTCTCTCTCGTCACAGGATCCAGTGCACTTGCGTTTGCATGCGTTCAAGACCAATTCAACAGGATCCGGTAACATGCGTTTTGCGTTTTTTCCCGACCGGCAGAAAAACGCTGATGTGAAACCAGCCTTAGTGAGCTGGGCATTTCATTCTATAAATCCCCTGACTGTGTGTCCTGTTGGGACCCGGTCACTCTCAGCCCTTAGTCACATTGAGGCCTATTTTAGACCCATGGTAAGGTTTTAATATTAGAGAGTGTAGGTACTATCCCAACTGGGTACACCTTGTTGGTGGGATAGCTTTATGCTTTTTTTGATCAAAAACAGTGTTTAATAAGTACCCTATGTTTATATGAACTATGCTTTTATTTAGTTACAGCAGGGTATGTTTTCGCAATTTTTCCCTTGGTTTCTCTTTGTTTTATGGCCAGTGTGAACATGAGCTCACAAGCTCCATGTATACCATCTCATACTCCGGCTCACTTTTTTGTTTTTATGTTGCTGTAACTGGGAAACAACTTGATTCATTAGAATTTCAAGATACTTATCTCCTGTGACTGTTCCTCCAAAATATATTGGTCTTAAAATACCAAAACTTGAAATACCACCCCAAACATTGACACCAGGCTCATTTAGTTGTTGCTCTAATGTTAAATGCATGTTCCCATTTTACCAGTAAATGAAATTATGTCTGTTAATATGGCCAGGTAATTTGAAAGAAGCTTCATCACTCCACAAATGTTATCTAAAATTACTGGATTTTCTTCAATTTTGTTAAGCATAATCTAACTAATTGAAACCGCCTGTGTGGATCATCCTCCAATAAACCATGATTTAGACGTGGACGATAAGCTTTCCACCCAATAGATTTCAGGATTCGCATGAAAGAAGCTTGTGAAATTCCCAATTCTAAAGAGACTCTTCTGGGGGACTTTTTTGGACTCTGAACAAATGTTTCAGCAACAAGTTGTTTTTTATTTTCTGTACAGACTGTTTTGGGTCAACCAGTTTTTGGAGCATTAAGGATTGAGCCAGTGGCATCGAATTTGTCATGAATGTGGTAAATGGTTTGTCTCTCTGGGGCTTGAGTACCAAATGTTTCAACCTGATTTGCTCTAACGGTTTCAGCATTTTGAGATTTCCAATACTCTTTTAAAATCCATTTTCTTTGATCTGTATTTAAATTATTTGCCATTATGGGTCATCTGAATTATCTGAAAAGAAAACAGAGGAGAGGGAGATTTATCTGTGAAAACTGGATCTATGAAACTAACTCAGTTGCCCTTAGCAACCAATCAGATTCCACCTTTCATTTTCCAAAGTCTGTGAAGAATGAAAAGTGGAATCTGATTGGTTGCTAAGCGCAACTGTGTCAGGTTCACTTTACACCATGTTTGATAAATCTCCCCCTTCATAACCCGATTACACATACTGTCCACCTACTTTTGGACCACCCTGTATATATAGATAGATAGATAGATAGATAGATAGATAGATATAGTGTGTGTGTGTTTTGTGCTTTTTATTTCAACTCAACAATCACGAATGAGTGAAAATAATGTTGATATTGGCTAAGAGACAGTGCTGTGTTTCAATAGAGGAGAAGAAAAGGCAAATTGTTGAACATGAAGTTGATAGATGGAGAAGTAACTTTATTTATGTTCTTAATCTTATACTGCCACCATCTGGTCAAAACCAAAATTGATTAATATATAGTTTGTGAAATGTATTTTGAATTTCTTTGTATAATCTTTAAAAAAAAAATTCCCATTATGAAGTTAGCTGTAATTAAAGAACTTAGCTTATAACAGTAATAGTACTTGACATGTGTATAGCTCCAACAACCATGAAGGCAGTACTCCAGCTTTTTTACTGTACCACTTCTCCTTGCACGAGTGCCAGGAGCACTCTGGATGGCAAATTAAAGACTGGCGCTCAGTTTAGTACTCTCATTAGCAGTACTGTGCAAAAGAAACATCACTCGAGTATTCAAGATGTTACCCACCCATGGGATTGTTATGATAACAGGAATTCCACTGATTTCTAGATTATTAGAGAAAGGTAAAACTTTGAGTGGCATAGGCTCCATGAATGGAATGAATTTGAGTAAAAGCTGGATTTACAGCTTTTGTACAGTCACTTTAACAATTTTCTTAAAAAAAAGTGAACTTTTAAGCCATTTGCTAAATCTTGAAGAATTTTAAATCAAGAACATACATTATATCAACAAACATATTGGGACATCTTCACATTACACCACCTACAGTAGCTTTTATGATATTTCATTCTTAATCCATAGGCATTAATAAAAGGTTTGTCTCCCCTTTGCAGCTATAACAGCTTCCTCTCTCCAGCAAAGACTTTCTACAATATTTATGTCTATGGAAATTTTCACATGTTGCTCCAGAACATTTGTAAGTTCAGACACAACTGTTGGATCATTTTCCATTCATATTCCTAGGGTTGAGATCAGGGCTTTGTGTGGGTCATTTAAGTGCTTTATACACCACTCTCATTCAACCATGCCTAGGTGTGCATGGCAATTTTTATTTTCGGCTGAGCCACTTCCCTATCCTCACCCAATCTTATATATGGGCCTATACATAAGTATTGACCATAGTGAAGCCAATTAGTTTCCCCACACACAAGAATACTGCTTTCATGTCCCCAACATAATATGATGTCTCCATAATCCTCCTTACACACAATAGGATGCCCCACACGTTAAGTATCCTGCCCCTCAGCCTCACTAATTATGATGCCATCATAGTCCTCCCAACATACCATAATATCCCAGTAACATATATTGCCTCAACAGTCCCCCTCACATTATGTTGTCCTCACAACCCACCTCTCAGTATGATGCACTGAGACTCCATTGCTGTTTGCTAGTGCCTGTTATTAAAGGATATCTGTCAGGTCCAATATGCACCCAGAACCACGAGCAGTTCTGGGTACATATTGCTACTCACTGCCTAACCGTCCCTGTATACACTAGCATAGATACAGAGATCTTTAGAAAGAGTATTTCTAAAGATCTTATATCGTATGCTAATGAGCACAGGGACTAGTCACAAGGGCGTTAGTTCCCCTTGCCAGTCGCCCCAATTTGCATGTTAGTACATCCCTGTGGGTGCGCTAACATGCTAATGAATGTGCATCGTCAGAGGTTGATCTCACTCACCTCTCCGCTGCCATCGCCGCCCGACACTAGATTTTGGCTCAGTGCACAGGACCCCGGAGATTGGGTAATGCGCACTATGAAGCCGGGTGTACGCCTCCTGGCTTCAAATTGAAGTAGTGCGCAAGACCGAACCTCTGGGGTGATGCGCACTGAGGAGAAATCCAGCGTCGGTCGGCAGAGAGGTGAGAGAGATCATCCACTGATGCTGCACATTCATTAGCATGTTAGCATGCCGACAGTGGCATACTAACATGCTAATGGGTCCGACTAGCCAGGGGAACTAACACCTAGGGGACTAGTCCCCTTGCTCATTAGCATACGGTAAAAGATCTTTAGAAATACTTTTTCTAAAGATCTCTTTATCTATGCTAGTGTATATATGGTGCCCCAGGGCTATGGGGTACTTAGTCCCGGGCCGTATATGTATGGGCATGCTGTGTCACGGGTGTGCTATGGCCGTTGCCCGGTTCCGTGACCCTGGGGGTAGCTTTTAAAAGGGGGATATATATACAGGGGAGATGAAAGAATTTATGTTGTGACGCCACTTGCGGGTTGCGGCTAAGTAGTTGAAGCCGTCGATGCACAGTTTATGTCCACTGGGGCTGGTGGTGAAAGCAGCTGGGATGTTGGGCCCTCCGCATGTAGGACTGAGACCCAGGGTGTAGATGACGGGCTGCAGCGTGGAAAGAACGGAGACCACACGATGGGAATGCAGTGCAACTCGGATTTTACTCACAGCAGATGGTGACGCTGCACAGCTGGTTCAGACCTCTGGTCCCTGTAGTCCCTGTGTCGGTGTGGTACCCTGATGGCTTCTTTCCCCCGCACCTCTCTGTCATTTTTTGGAATCCCATAGACCATCCATTGGGTCCCCAACTAGTCAGTCATCCCTGTCTGGGTGAGGAAACTGGGGATGTTCTGTGTTTTGATTGGTACCGGCACTGAGCTTCCAGGTCCCAGGGGGGTAGGCCCTGCATCTATGACAGGATGCAGTACCTAGTAGTGCCCTGAAGGGTTCAGGGGTGCTACATTCCCCCTTGTTTAAACACAAACGTCTGCGAGCTGCAAAAAGTAACACAATTTACATTTCAACTTTAAAACTTTAAAACCATCAACATTCTTCTCGCGCAGGGGAAGCATTGCTTAAATGTTGCTAACCCGGAGCACATCCCCCCTTTCACCCACAACCCAAAGATCCTGCTCCCAAAACCCCTAGGAGGAAGGTCACCGGTTTCCATGGTGACCGAGTCTTGGCCACCTCTGCCGCAGACCCTTCCTGCAACCATCCTCTCCTTGGTGGTGGTGTCCATTAGGGTCATTAAATAGGGTGTACTCTGGTTTTGGCAATGGTGCAACTATTTACACTGCGAGAGCTCAGGTCATTCCCAGTCCAATGACCAGTGGTCCATTTTTATCAAAAGCTATGCAATATTGTTATTCAACATTTTTCACATTATATTATTTACACTTTGTAACTGAAAGTAACGAAAACTGGGTAACCTGGTTCAGCTACCACAATGCAGGTGCGCTTACAAAGGGGCAGGAATGGAGGAAGCGGGGGCTGACAACTCTGTAACCTTCTGCACATCCAAGGCATACCAGCCCCATTCCCCATGATGCCGGGTGTAAGTGACCATATTACCCAGGTGCAGGTCACGGTCGGGGTGTCCCTTCTGGAGGTAGTCCAGCACATCCCAGCGGATAACAAACACCCCAGCGTGTAACGCTGGCTCTGAGATGATGCTCCACCCCTGTTTTTGATCAAACCGATCCACAGTACCCTGGTACCGAACTCCACGGGCCTTCCAGCTGACCCGGTGCATGCTTTGCTTCTCTTGGAGGATGCGAGCCTCCACCTGCTTTCTCCGGGTCACCCGCTGCTTCTGCTCCTGAGCCAGATGCCGGATGGTGCCTTGGCAGGCGTCGTGGACCTCCTCATCCCATTGCGCAGCTGACGCCCCATACCGGCTTGAAGATCGGGCCCGCCAGACCTGAATAGTCCGCTTCTGGGTTCCCGTCAGCGGGTGAGCATTCAGCCTGGTCACCAGCAACTCCATTGTCGGTTGCCAATTCTTCCAGGACTGAACCCGGTGGCACGGCCTGGTCTGGTCGAGCTGTTGAAGGCAAAACACCTTGGTCCTTCTCCAGAGAAGGGGATGCAGCCGGGTCTGGTCTGGCCGGGAAATGCGGGACATCTGGATCCTTCTCCTCCAGAGAAGGGGATGTGGCCGGGTCTGGTCTGGCCAGGAAATGCGGGACAGCTGGATCCTTCTCCTCCGGAGAAGGGGATGCGGCCGGGTCTGATCTGGCCGTGGACAAAGGTGGTACGGCCTGGTCCACAGCAAGGGCAGGAACTGGGTGCGTAACCTGGTTAGCGGCTGGAGATGACACGGGTTCCGCCACCGAGGGGACTGGTGTGGCCGAGGAGGTTTCTGTTCCTATCTGCTCCTGGCGCCGCTCCTCATGCAAGACCCATTCCTCCTGGGCTCGCACAATCACTACCATCCCCTGCATCTCTGCACGCCAGTCCATGATTTGCTGAATAAGCTGTGCTCGCATGTGTATACATAGTCGCTTCACCTCTCCCTCTAGCCAGACAGCAGTTCGGCTGCCAGACCAATCCGGTCTCTTGTCCCCTGGGGCAGACATCTTGCCTCTCTCTGGTTTGCTCAGTTGATCATCCGGAGCTGCCGTTCTCCTAGCGCACCAGGGAGCATTCTGTAGCAGGCTCTTACGGCCTCCTGCAACCAGTCACCCATGTTAACAGGTCCAGTCCATATCCTGTTCGTGACGCCAGGTAAAGCTGTGGCACCCCAGGGCTATCGGGTACTCAGTCCCAGGCCGTATATATACGGGGATGCTGTGTCACGGGTGTGCTATGGCCGTTGCCCGGTTCTGTGACCCTAGGGGTAGCTTTTAAAAGGGGGATATATATACAGGGAGATGAAAGAGTTTATGTCGTGACGCCACTTGCGGGTTGCGGCTAAGTAGTTGAAAGCCGCCGCTGCACAGTTTATGTCCACTGGGGCTGGTGGTGATGGCAGTTGGGAAGACCACATGATTAGAATGCAGTTCAACTCGGGTTTTATTCACAGCAGATGGTGACGCTGGACAGCTGGTTCCGACCTCTGGTCCCTGTAGTCCCAGTGCCAGTGTGGTACACTGATGGCTTCTTTCCCCCGCACCTCTCTGTCGTTTTGTGGAACCCCATAGCTTGGAGTGTCTGAGAGTCCCCTACTGTTAGTCGTCAGGCTCTGATTCGTACAGCAGGCAGTGTGCACCCTGTAGAGTCAGTGTTCTGTTCCGGTCCCTGGCTCAATTGTTACTGCTGGTGCCCCCGTATTCTTGGGTCGGTGAGGTCCGTGAAGGTCCCCTCACTGTGCAGGTATTTGTCAGGGAGCTTGGAGCGTTCACCTAACTTAGGGCTCTGTGCCCCGTCGATGCTTTGGTTTCAGCGGCACCTCTTCGTACCCTCCCTGGCAACCACTCTCCTGTGCCAGTTAGGCCACCATTACACGACCCCATCTTGAGACACATCCGTCTCCTCAACTTCTCTCCACCAACTCTCCTACTCACTACTGTCTCTCTCCTCCCCCCTGGGTTGTTGGCTAGTGGACTGGATTGGTTCCACCCCTAAGTGGCCATCCATTGGGTCCCCAACTAGTCAGTCATCCCTGTCTGGGTGAAGGAACTGCGGATGTTATGTGTTTTGATTAGAATTGGCACTGAGCTTCCAAGTCCCTGGGGAGTAGGCCCTGCATCTATGACAGGATGCAGTACCTAGTAGTGCCCTGAATGGTTCAGGGGCGCTACATATACAAGGACAATTAGGCAGGGATTAGCAATATGCACCCAGAACTGCTCGTGGTTCTGGGTGCATATTGGACCTGACAGGTTCCCTTTAACTGTACTTTGTGCACTGAGGCACAGTCATATTGGAAGGGCACTCTGTTAACTCTTGGAAGAACACAAAATCTAAAATATCTAGGTATGCTGAAACATTAAAGGCCCCGTTACACGCAACGACGTATCTAACGATATTTCGCCGGGGTCACGGATTCCGTGACGCATATCTGGCATCATTAGCAACGTCGTTGCGTGTGACACCAGCGAACGCCTGTTAACGATCAAAAATACTCACCTTATTGTTGATCGTTGACATGTTGTTCATTTTCAAAAAATCGTTGATTGTTGCAGGACGGAAGTTGTTGGCCATTCCTGAGGCAGCACACGTCGCTACGTGTGACACCTCGGGAACGACGAACTACAGCTTACTTGCGGCCGCCGGCAATGAGGAAGGAAAGAGGTGGGCGAGGTGTTATGGCCGCTAATCTCCGCCCCTCCGCTTCTATTGGACAGCCGCTTCATGACACCGCTGTGACGCCGCACGAACCGCCCCCTTAGAAAGGAGGCGGTTCGCCGGCAACAGCGACATCGCTAGGCAGGTAAGTCCGTGTGATGGCTCCTAACGATTTTGTGCACCACGGGCAGCGATTTGCCCGTGATGCACAAACGACGGGGGCGGGTATGCTCGCTAGCGATATCGCTGCGTGTGACGGGGCCTTAAGATTTACCCTCTCTGTAACTAAGAAGCCTAGGCCAACTTCTGAAAAACAACTGCATAGCTTTATTCCTCCTCTAAACCTTATAACTTGCATAATGCAGTCAGGAAGATAATGTTTTCATCACATTTGCCAAATGCAGATGTGACGCCCTAGCCTATCAGGTCATCACAGGGTATTGTGCAATCTGCCCTTCTGTACAATATCCACCTCCTCCTTAGTTACGGCTCCTTGACCTTTGGTGTTGCCAAGAACAAGCTAATCGAAATCCTAGAAACACTCTGCACCACACCCACCAGACACACCAGTGGCTAACCTGAAAGGAATAGGGTCGCCAACTTGGGGCGTTGGTTAAGGGGCGGTCAGGAGTGTCAGGAGACAGTAAGTTGAGTGGTGACTCTTGAGAGGAGAGGTCAGGAGCTGGGCTTCTTGAGACTACTAGGTGGCAGACGTTGGTCTGGGCCTGGTAGGAGCTGGACCCCAGTCGTAGGTGATCGTGACAAGAGGCACGGACTGTCGAAGAGGACAGCCGGCGGCCTTGTGCCATCATCGGGCAGGGGCCAGGGCACAACAGGGTACGTGGACCCTAGGTCAGGAAAGAACTTCAGGCGTCCTGACAATTTACCCAACGAGGATGGAGCCTTCAAGATCCGTTCTCCACCTGCTCCAAAATCGGGGTACTAGCGCAACAAGGGGGATAAGACATTCCCACTACACAATCCAGAAAATCCCAAGCGTGAACCCTGAGAGCAAGCTCACCCAGTTAGCCATACTGGTGAACGGTACCCGATTAACTTCAGGTTAGAGGGACCACCTAGAAGACTAGGTGACAAGGCAAAGGTCACAGACTAACAAGCAACACCAACGGGCACGGGATCCAGACGTGCTCCCTCTAAGCAGCAGCGGTGTCCAGAACTTCGGTTTACCACAGTTGTCGGCGTTATTGGACTGAGTGAGTACACAAGTGACCCTTAAGGCCGCTTTACACGCAGCGACATCGCTAAAGCGATGTCGTTGGGGTCACGGAATTCATGACGCACATCCGGCCGCTTTAGCAATGTCGTTGCGTGTGACACTTACGTGCGATTGAAAAAGGTCGCAAAATCGTTCAAAATCGTGAATCGTTGACATGCTCCCCTATTCCCAATTATCGTTGCTGCTGTAGGTACGATGTTGTTCGTCATTCCTGCGGCAGCACACATCGTTATGTGTGACAACGCAGGAATGTGTGCGGCCGCCGGCAATGGCAATGAGGAAGGAAGAAGGTGGGCGGGATATTACGTCCCACTCATCTCCGCCCCTTCGCTTCTATTGGGCGGCCGCTTAGTGAGGTCGCTGTGACGCCGAACGCACCGCTTTCTTAGAAAGGAGGCTGTTCGCCTGTCACAGCGACGTTGCTAGGCAGGTAAGTAGTGTGACGGGTCCGAGCAATTTTGTGCACCACCGGCAGCGATTTGCCTGTGACGCACAAATGATGGGGGTGGGTATGCTCGCTAGCGATATCGGTAACGATATTGCAGCGTGTAAAGCGGCCTTTATTGTCCCAACAGCACTTCCCCGTCACCATCACCGAGTCCCAGGACATTCCACTTACCCGTGGAGGGGTTAAACACCTAGCTGCCCACACCATTGCCACCGGGTACTCCCAATCGCAGTGGTGGTACTCCATCTTACCACGTACCACGGGTGGCATCACAAACTTTCCACACCATCCCCTGTAAATACTCCCCCTTTATTCCGAGTGGCTGCGTGACCCCAACCCCCGGGTCCAGAGACCCCTCGAGCCACTGCGGATCCAGATCCGAGTAGCCTTGCTGCTGACGCAGGGGCGGCACACAGACTCATCCATCAGAAAGCCAGTTAAAGAAGAGTGATTTATCACTCCACAGCACACATTTCCACTTCTTCAGAGTCCAGTGGCAGTATGCTCTAAACCACTTCATTCAATGCTTGGCATTGTGCTTAGTGATGTAAAGCTTGCATGCATGTGTTCAGCCATGGAAACCCAAACCATGAAGTTCCTGGCGCATATTTCTTCTGCTAAAGTTAATTCCATAGTGAGTTTGTAGATGAGATTTATGCATTATGTGCCACAGCACTTGGAAACCCCTTTCGGTACCTTTATGTGGTCTGGCACTTTGTGGCTTAGATGCTGTGGTAGCTAAACATTACTTTTCAATAATAATATAAACATGGAATTTTTAGGAAGCTAGTAATTTCACAAACTGACTTGTTGCAGTGGTGGAATCATATTACAGTACCACACAGAAATTCAGAGCTGTTTACAATGACCCACAATTTTACAAATGCTTGTAAAGGGAAAATCATGACTGGAGGTTTTAATTTTATGCACTTATGGCAATGGGGCCTAAAGAAAAACCTGAATTCAGAGAGTAAGATGTGTGACTCAATACTTTTGTTCTTATAGTGTATATATTAGCTAATAGGTGGCAGCAGAGATGAATGGCTATCAAATGTGTAGTAGGAATGATAGTGTGTCGCCCTGGACAAGCCAGGGGCCACAGAGCACAACACCCACACACCCCACACTCCCGGTCAGGCACACCGAAGTCAGACACAAAACCCTTGTTGCCTTCCTCCAGGGGCTGATGTCCACACCAGGGGGTGGGCCAGGCGGTTGGCCCCGCCCACCGAGGAGTTCACAGTTCTGGAGGTGGGAAGAGTAAACAGTTTAGCTTTGGAGGTGAAAGTGGAAGGAAGGAGAGTGGTAGTGGAGCAGCTAACTGGCAGCGTCCGGGTGTGTGGCCCGGGCGGTACAGCAAGGTTGGCGGACGGTGGTGACCGTCTGCAGGAGTGGCCTATCGGAGTCTACCGTAAGGACCGTGGACGGGTGGTGGCACGGCGGTACCGGACCGGTACACAAAGAGAAGCCAGCACCATCTGGCAGGGGCTTACGGACCCCGGCAAGGGTAGGAGTCACCGTGAATTTGCCGAATTCGTTAGTGAAGGAAACCTCCTGGGTTTCCCAGCAGCCAAGTCCCAACAGAAGGCAACAGTCCAACCAAGAGAGGGAGACACCGCCACCACCAAAGCAACCGTTTCCCAGGGCCAGAGCCTGCGGGCAAAAGGGGCTCCTCCAGCCCATATCCAAGCTGAGGAGCAGGTTACCGGTGGGAACCCATTGGAACCATCTACCGTACATAGGTGCAGGGAAAGGCAGTCACCATCAACCTGCCGGGAGAAACAACACCGCAGCCGTCTGTGGGACCCGTCCATCCAGCCATGTGTTTTACCGAGAACTGTGTCCTCATCATTGGCTGAGTGAGTACCACCGTGCCGTGCAGCACAGCGCTGCCCCCGCGACCCTGCACCTCACCAGGTCCTGTAACCCGCCTGTCATCCATCCCTACCCGGGCCCCGGGACAACCAACCCCCTACCCACGGAGGGGAGAACTAACAACAAGGCTGCTCCCTGTCACCGCTCCCGGGATCCCCGTCTAGAGCAGCGGTGGTATCACCAATATCACCACAACCGTGGGTGGCGTCACGGACAATAATCAAATCCTCACAATCAAAATCCCCTTTTCACTCACGGGCGAGGAGCGCCGCTCGAGTCCCCGGGATCCGGCCCACCGCTCGAGCCACCACCGAGCAGCGGCAGCAGCCGGACCCAAGCAGTGGGAGAGCGCAGCGTCCCCTCCTCCGCCCGCGACAATAGCGCTGGTATGAATAACTGTTTAACAATGATGGATAGTATACGTTCTACTGATGGACATACCTGTCAACTTTGAAAGTCAGGAAACAGGGACATAAACTATGATGCGCATTTTGTGCCACAGCCACTATTATTTGATGCTAAGCCACTTCCCTATCCTCGCCTAATCTTTAATATGTGGCTGTACAAAAATATTGCCCATAGTGAATCCCATTAGTGTTTCCACACACTACAATACCACTTTCATGTCCCCAACATAGTATGATTCCCCACAGTCCTCCCTCCAATCAGTATGATTGTCATAAGTGTGCCACGCTTTAGGGGGGATCTCTGGCGAGTCAGGGACCAGAAGGTCACAGTGCTTTATTGTGCGCAGGTCTGCATCTTACTGTATGTTTAAATGTATTTTCTTTCTTTTGCTGCTGTAAGGGTTAAGGATTCTTTTTTACCTGGCTATCGTTTGGAGCCCTAATCCCAGATGCAGCTCTTTTGTGACCACTTCCCTGAGCTACAAATAGTCATGTGTCTTAAAATCTGATGTTGGTTATAGATTCTCACATCGAAGCTGTTAACTTTGAAAGGAGCTTGACTCTGGAAGAAACTGAACTTCTGTGACAATTGCAGCTGTGGTGTTAACTGCATTGGAGTTGTTTGGAGTGTTTTCCTATTTGTTTCTATTTCCTCTGTCTGTCTTCCTACCCTTGTTTTGAATTATTACCATGATGAGACTAGTGCTCTTGCTGGCCTATTCACTAGCCAGGGTGAGTCCAGGGCAAGAAAGGGCCTAGGCATGTGATCGGCGACAGGGTGAAAGAAACTGCATAGAAGCATTAGGGAGTGTTGGGAACAACCTCAGGTGAGTGCAGGAGGTGACCCAGCTACCCTCTCCCTAGTGCTAGAGCCTTCCATTATATCATGTTCCCTGTGTACCCTGTTTGTAGCGCCACTGTCTGGAGGTTTCTTCATTCCTGGCGGAACCCGGTTAATAACTGCGTGACAATGATGTCCCAGTAGTCCCCTCCCCATATACATTATAATGCCTACAAAGGCTCCTAACTATGATGCCCACATAGTTTCCCCTCATAGCATAATGTCCTAATAAAATATAAAGCCTCAACAGTCCCCCTATAGTGTGATGTCCTCACAGTATGATGCACCGAGTCTCCATAGCTTCTGCCAATGTCTACTGAGTTCAGTAATCCACTGCACCTCTGCAGACAATTGCAGATGATGGGAGCAGCTGCGATGGCTTGCTGGACTTGGGAGGGGGCATAAAGAACAGTTTGCTTTTTAAAAAACACGTAAAATATGACTTAAGGACAAGGGTCTGTTTTCTGAAATGAGAAAACACCTTTAAGGAATATTGCTGAAGCATCCCAATGCTCCTTTTTTAAGTATACCTTACCTATCGAAATGTAAAATATTTTTACTATATTCTATCTCCTTATTGAAATTCTCTAAACTATGAATGGCAACATGCAAAAATCAGAAGGTATTAATTGATCAGATCATATAGCCTGACAATCATATATAGTAAATTCCAGCTCACCATTACTGTTATACACCTTGTTTTCAGAGCTCGGACATAGGTTCCACTATGACAAAGAAAGAAAGCAATCAGACGTCTTATCATGCAAATTTTTATTTTTGTTTTATACTTAATTAAGTGCAGGGTGGAAAAGGAAGACAATATATAATATATATATATATATATATATATATATATATATATATATATATATATATATAATTTGGGTGCACAGACCCTGGTACCCAGTTAGCCCAGAAGGATAATATTATAGATAGTTCACAAAGATTATAATAAATATACAGTAATCACAATAATCACTATGATTATTATAGGTTATAATACCATATCAGTAATTGTGAAACAAAAATGATTAAAGATTGTATTAAACCATAGCTGGCTGAACATAGATATATATCCCTCCTGGCCAGAACCACCAAAAAGTGCATCAGGGTAACCTACAATATTGTATGTGCTTACCAGTCACAATATACACCGCACAAAGACCCGGGGAATGGCACCCACCCGATGGACGTTCGTTTTGGTGGTGTGCCTGCGTGAGGAGTGGAGTTAAACAAGAGAAGGATGGAGTTTAAAAAGGTCCCTAGGTCCCTGTTTCTTTTGTTATGGAACTTTTAGAATTTGCTCTTACTGACAATTATTTTGTGTTTAAGGGGTCCGTCTACCTCTAGCTCCAGGGAACAGCAATGGGGGCATCCTTTGCCCCCTCATATACCAACCTGTTCCTGGGGCTGTGGGAGAGGGACCTCTCCCTGTCAGATATTGAGTCATCGGTGGACCGCGTCCTTTATTGGGCGCAGTACATCGACGATATTTTCTTGATCTGGCAGGGATCAGAAGATCCACTAATCCAATTTATGTCATGACTAAATAATAATAATTTAAATATTAATATCACATACCATTACAATATCAAATTTTTGGACTTTTTGGATGTTGCTGTAAGGAGAGATGATCATAATGTGATACAAACTGACATCTATAGAAAGGCTACTTCTACAAACATGTTATTACATCATGTATCATCAGCCCATCCTTGTTACACGATAAATTCGGTCCCCACGGGGCAATTCCTGCAACTACGCAGGATTTGCTCCGTGGATTCTGAATTTGAACACAGTGCACAGGAATTAACGGAAAGATTCTTGGAACGTGGCTACAGCCGACACTCTAATAAGCTTGCATATAGCAGAGCTAAATATGTGTCTAGAGACAATCTGCCGTATACTCCTAAAAGAACACCAGGCTTGGAACCCCTTAGGTTTATTACTAATCATCATTCGTGTTTTCCACAAATGAGACAGTGTCTCAAGAAAGTGTGGCCTATCCTTATGACAGACCCTATACTTTCAAAAATATTACCAGAAAGACCAATAATTTCGGTCCGTAGATCCAAAACTATATGTGACTATTTGGTATCTAGTCATTACAATGAAAAGGATAGAATACCATCATTTTTGGATACTAGTGCCCCCAGGTTGGGATCTAGACCTTGTGGACAATACATTGCATGTCCGAATATGGAACGCATTGATTATTTTTCCGATTTATATGGGACCAGAACTTTCAAATTTAAAAAATTTATAACGAACACAACTAGTGCAGTTATTTATTATGCACTAAGATCTACATGGGTATAACTACACGTCAATTTAAGACCCGCATTAGAGAGCACGTTAATGAGATTAATGCTGCTATAGATCTAACAGACGTCTCAGTCTTAAAAGCGCTACCTAAGCATTTCAAATTATTCCATCGATCTAATGGGGCATTATTGAAAGTCCGAGGTATTGACACCATAGAACCAAATATCCGTGGCGGCAAGGTTAGTATTAACCTTGCACCTTTAGAATCCAGATGGATTTGGACAGTTAAAACATTGCAACCTGGGAGTTTGAATGATAACATCAGTTTTGCCCCATTCTTTTGATCACTGACTAATACATGTATATTATGTATATATTTTTAATGTTTTTATTATTTTTTAATAGTTACCGTTCCTGTTTGACCCATTCCTTGGAGTATTATGTCGTCTTCTAACAATATTGAAACATCTGGGGATCTGGAATATTTCTACCTTATTATTGTATTTTGTATATGACTGGTCTCTTATGATGTGTTGCATTGCAGTGTATTTACATCTGTATAATGTGACCATATATGAATATATGATATTATGGTTGTTAATCACATGATTAATTTATTGTCAGACTAACTATCACAGAGCAGGTGCATTTATACGGAGACTAGACTACACACAAGTGGCTTATATTTATCATCATCAGTCATTTAGGACAAGATTCAGAGATCCTCAATGAACTTCTGGAGTGAGTTTGCTGCACTGAAAGTAAAAGATGAATAATATCGCACGCCGCAATTTTCAGTTATTTATTTTTTACAAAAGTTTAAAATAAGCAATACATTTCATTCAACTTCACAATTGTGTCCCACTTGTTGTTGATTCTTCACCATAACATTAAAATTTTATTCTTTATGTTTGAAGACTGAAATGTGGGAAAAGGTTGAAAAATTCAAGGGAGCCAAATACTTTCGCAAGGCACTGTATATGCTGTATATAGGTATCGGTTGTTATACCACAAGTAAAGGTATTGTTTACAGTAAGTAGGAAAGAATAGAAATGGGCGAATAGTGAAATATTTCGGTTAAGATTATCCAAGCCGAATAATTTCTATTATTCATGTATTCATCACAAAAAACAAAGACAATGCAAGTCAATGGAAAACTGGAATAAATTTCAAGAGAACCTTGGAAGTCAGTCTAGGAGGTCAGTAAAAATGCTGAAATGGATAGAAAAATGTTGAAACTGAATGGGAACCACATAGGAACGATGCCTAGAGGAATTTCTGACTGACATTTGGTTTCTGGGAATAATATTATCAGAGTAATACATGGATTAAAAGCATGACAGTTATAATAACTGAGATTCCCGTGGCTGTCACACTACGTCTGGGTCTGATCATTGGATCTGATACATATGCTCATAGACCTTCCTCATTATTAATCCAGGGTTTAGTGGCAACTGTGATTTTTTGACAAATCACGGCTGTCATTAATCCATTATATTACCCCGATTGCCATTGCAGCAGGGCAATCGGGATAAGCTGGGTAAAGTACTGGGATTGTCGCATGTAATGGATGCGAAACCTCTAGGAGACTTCGGACTGATATTTATAGCCTGGGGGGCCCAATATCTGAGGGTCTCCCGAGCCTGAGAATATCAGCTTCCAGTTGTTGGATTTATCTTGGCTGGGTATCAAAATTGGGGGGACTGCACGCCATGTTTTAAATTATTTATGGGATCCCTCTTATTTTGATACACAGACAAGATAATGCACAGAGCTGGGAGCTGCAGCATGTAGCCATATGCTTTCTCTGTGCTGGGGGACCCTGCAACATTTTTATTATTTATTTATTTTTTACACTTCATTAGGGGACCCTGACAGTTACTGTGAGCGCAGCAAATCAGATACACCGGCAGTCTAACTGCAGCCAATCACAGACGCTGGAAGAGAGAGAGGGTAGAAGCAGTGCATATGTATGAGATCTAATGAGCAGACCCGGAAGTAGTGTGACAGCCACAGGGAATTTTTTCTTCACTGCACCTCCCAAAATACCAAAATGCTCAACGAGTAGCAGATATCGCGAATACCATAATATTTGTGAGAGTAACGAATAGTGACGAGTATATTCGCTACTCACTAGAAAAGGCCAACACAGTACATTTAATTATTTCTTCATAATGGGTCACTATAAAGAACATACTCTATTCATTATATGCCTACACACTGGAATACATTGCAGGCTTCCATTCGAGGGATGTCAGTTTTCCTGCCATATATGTTTAATGAAGACCAGTGCTGTGAGGTTGACAGGGCATTATGGTAAATTAAAAGGGTTTCCAAACATTAATTTTTTACTGACAATTCTTGCCAAGGTTAAACCCTTCACACTAAGGTCATTTTCCATTTTTGTGCTTTCATTTTTTCCTCCCCTTTTTCCAAGAGCTATAACATTTTCCCTCAGTATAGCCTTATGAGAGCTTGTTTTTTGTGGGACGAATGGTACTTTTCACACCATTCATTTTACCATATAGTATACTGGAAAACAAAATAAACAAAACACACAGAGTGTGGGGAAATTGTAAAAAAAAGTGCAATTTCACAATAGTATTTTGGATTTTTTATATACCATCTTCAATATATGGTAAAAACTGACCTAACAGTATGATTCTCCAGGCCGGAAAGAGTATGTAGATACCAAACAATTCTGATTTTTTTTTTATTATTATTATTATTATTATTTAAGTTGTGAAAAAAAATTCTGAAATTTGTATAAAAGAATGTTGCTTTTGTCACCATTTTCCGAGACCCATAATGTTCTCATTTTAGTGATCTGGAGCTGGGGTTTTTTGGCTTATTTTTTTGCACTCTGAGCTGTCATTTTTACTGATACCATTTTCTGATAGGTATGATGTTTTGACTGATTTATTGCATTTTACTGCAATTTTGCGACAGCCAATAAACAGAATTCTAGTGTTTTGAATTTTTTTTGTTACGCTGTTTACTGATCGGATTAATTTATTTTATATTATGATAGATAACACATTTCTGAAAGCAGTGATACCAAATAAATATTTTTTTTTATTTTAACCTCTTCACCACTCTGCGATTTTCCATATTTGAAGTGCATATCTACGGGGGGGTTTTTATATCCCCTGTTCATTATATGGTAAAACTGATGTGTCAGTATGATCCTACAGATCAGTACAACTTTGTATATACCAAATATGTAATTTTTTTATTTTGGAAAAAAAAAAAAATAATAAAATTCTGTGTCATTTTCCGAGACCATAACGTTCTCATTTTTCGTGATCATTGGCTGTGTGAGGGCTTAATTTTTTCATCTTTTCATCTTGAGCTGACAATTTTATTTTACCATTTTGGGGTAGATGTGATGTTTTGATCGTCTCTTATTGGAAACCCAAAAAATGTAATTCTGGCATTTTGATTTTTTTCTCATTACACCTTTACCGATCAGATTAATATATTTTATGTTTTGAAAGATTGCCAATCTCTGGACTCAGTAACATACCATATGTGTATTTTTATTGTTTTATTTTCCACAGGGCAAGAGGAGCTTTACATGAAGTTTTGTTGTTTTTTATTTTTTCACACTATATATATAGGTCCAGAAATATTTGGACAGTGACACAATTTTCGCGAGTTGGGCTCTGCATGCCATCACATTGGATTTGAAATGAAACCTCTACAACAGAATTCAAGTGCAGATTGTAACGTTTAATTTGAAAGTATGAACAAAAATATCTGATAGAAATTGTAGGAATTGTACACATTTCTTTACAAACACTCCACATTTTAGGAGGTCAAAAGTAATTGGACAAATAAACCAAACCCAAACAAAATATTTTTATTTTCAATATTTTGTTGCGAGTCCTTTGGAGGCAATCACTGCCTTAAGTCTGGAACCCATGGACATCACCAAACGCTGGGTTTCCTCCTTCTTAATGCTTTGCCAGGCCTTTACAGCCGCAGCCTTCAGGTCTTGCTTGTTTGTGGGTCTTTCCGTCTTTAGTCTGGATTTGAGCAAGTGAAATGCATGCTCAATTTGGTTAAGATCTGGTGATTGACTTGGCCATTGCAGAATGTTCCACTTTTTTGCACTCATGAACTCCTGGGTAGCTTTGGCTGTATGCTTGGGGTCATTGTCCATCTGTACTATGAAGCGCCGTCCGATCAACTTTGCGGCATTTGACTGAATCTGGGCTGAAAGTATATCCCGGTACACTTCAGAATTCATCCGGCTACTCTTGTCTGCTGTTATGTCATCAATAAACACAAGTGACCAAGTGCCATTGAAAGCCATGCATGCCCATGCCATCACGTTGCCTCCACCATGTTTTACAGAGGATGTGGTGTGCCTTGGATCATGTGTCGTTCCCTTTCTTCTCCAAACTTTTTTCTTCCCATCATTCTGGTACAGGTTGATCTTTGTCTCATCTGTCCATAGAATACTTTTCCAGAACTGAGCTGGCTTCATGATGTGTTTTTCAGCAAATTTAACTCTGGCCTGTCTATTTTTGGAATTGATGAATGGTTTGCATCTAGATGTGAACCCTTTGTATTTACTTTCATGGAGTCTTCTCTTTACTGTTGACTTAGAGACAGATACACCTACTTCACTGAGAGTGTTCTGGACTTCAGTTGATGTTGTGAACAGGTTCTTCTTCACCAAAGAAAGTATGCGGCGATCATCCACCACTGTTGTCATCCGTGGACGCCCAGGCCTTTTTGAGTTCACAAGCTCACCAGTCAATTCCTTTTTTCTCAGAATGTACCCGACTGTTGATTTTGCTACTCCAAGCATGTCTGCTATCTCTCTGATGGATTTTTTCTTTTTTTTCAGCCTCAGGATGTTCTGCTTCACCTCAATTGAGAGTTCCTTAGACCGCATGTTGTCTGGTCACAGCAACAGCTTCCAAATGCAAAACCACACACCTGTAATCAACCCCAGACCTTTTAACTACTTCATTGATTACAGGTTAACGAGGGAGATGCCTTCAGAGTTAATTGCAGCCCTTAGAGTCCCTTGTCCAATTACTTTTGCTCCCTTGAAAAAGAGGAGGCTATGCATTACAGAGCTATGATTCCTAAACCCTTTCTCCGATTTGGATGTGAAAACCCTCATATTGCAGCTGGGAGTGTGCACTTTCAGCCCATATTATATATATAATTGTATTTCTGAACATGTTTTTGTAAACAGCTAAAATAACAAAACTTGTGTCACTGTCCAAATATTTCTGGACCTAACTGTATATATATATTATATATATATTTTTTTTAATTTAATTTTTTTAATCACTTTTCTAATTGCGTTTACTAGTCCCTTCTAGTCCACTTAGGGGACCTGAAGTTGCAATAATCTGATCACTTCTGCTATACAGAGCAGTGCATTTGCACTGCCCTGTAGAGTATATAGCTGAATTCACGATCCCCTATGAATGCCGGCTCACAGTCAACGTTCACAGGAAGAGCATCATGACAGAAATGGGTCATCAGCTGATTCCCGGCTGCCATGACAACCCATTGGCGCTCCGCAATGTCGTCATGGGCGCATCGGTGTGAGTGGGGAATGACATGCTCCCCATCGATGTGTATTAAATCCTGATTAACAGACTCAGACGGATCTCTGTTCCACCCAAGGCTGTAAGAAGCAAATGACGGCTGATCAAATCAGCTGTGATGTGCAGGGAAAGATGTGGTTTCAGCATTTGAGCTCACATGAAAGCAAAGGACACGAAATATGATGTAAATTTACATATATGTCATGAAGAAATTAAACAACCTTATCTATACTCACCAATTGCTGCCTCTCTGGTCTCCCCCTTGGTCTTTGGTGACAGTTTGAAGTGGCCATAGTGACGTTATTGACTTCAGTGTAATAGTATTAACCAGCTTGTTAGATTAATTTTAAACAAAGAGGCTTTATTTGTACAAGACAAATAATAAAATCCAGGTAACAAACAATGTATGTAAAATAGCGCGCACGGTTCAGTAGTCTTTGACAAAGGACTTGCAGTCTGAAACGAGTTACTGGGCGCACACTATTCCCAGTCCATTGTCCTTTTTTTTTTGCCCCTGGGACTACTGAACCGTGAGCTCTATTTTAGATACAATGTGTTACCTAGATATCTTTCTACGATTTTGGATCACCACGCCAAGCAGGGCGTTTTTCTCCATGCTCCTTTCATGGGACTTAATCACAGGTGAGCTGGATTTTTTTCTTTTCTTCATTGACTTCAGTGACCATGTCTGCTCCGATCAATCACTGGATCAACAATTGCACGCAGAAGTCATGGGTACTGTAGTTGTGATGTCGCTGAGGACAGGGGCTGAGAGGCAGAATTGGGTAAGTAATGCTGAGCTTTTAATCCTTAACCCCTAAGTGACAGAGTCAATTTTAACCGTAATACCCAAGTCTATTTTTCAAATCCAACCAGCCTCACATTATGTGGCAATATCTCTGGAATACTTCTATATGTTCCAGCCATTCTGAGATTGTTTTTTTTTCATGACATGTTGTACTTTATGTTAGCACTAAATTTAGGTTGATACATTTTTCTTGATTCTGAAAATTTTGAAAAACTTGCGTTTTTCAAACGTTCAATGCTTATATTCTTAAATCAGATAGTCATGCCACAGAAAATAGTTCATAAACAACATTTTCTATATGTCTATGTAATGTTAGCATCATCTTTCAAATATCCTTTTATTTTGTTATGATTTTAAAAGGGTTAAGAGGAGTAATTCCGTTTTAAAGGAACTTTGAGGAGCCAAAATATTGGAAAGCCCCCATAATAATACACATTTTAAATACTGCCCCTCTAAAAATATTCTAAAGTGATGTTAGGAAATTTGTTAACCTTTCAAGTGCTACACAGGATTTAATGCAAAGTGGATTGAAAAAATAAACAAATACATTTTACCCCCAAAATATTGCTTTTGCTGGAAATGTTTCATTTCAATACAAAACTGTACTTGGCCGACGAAAAAACTATCAAGCCCAGTTTGTATGGAGGATAGCAACCTGGGTGTACATATTTCCTCCATTGGTAGGTCGCAATTTTTCTGCCCGCTGAAGTCCTATTAGGTGGAAAGAAAGTGTATATTTCCGCCTTTTTAGATAGTGGTGTGGGGTTCAATTTGGTGGATGCCCAGCTCGCCCGGACCCAGTGCCTTATTCCACATAAGTTACCTAAACCTATTTCCATTGTTGCCATCGTTTCTGCCCCCCAAGTCAGGGGCATTTCACTCCAGTCATTCAAGGGTTTACGTCTCCAGGTTGGAGCTATGCACACAGAATCCATTGATTGTTTTGTGCTAGAGGGTCTACCCTCCTCAGTAGTTTTAGGTCTTCCTTGGCTGACGCTAAACAATCCTGTGGTAGACTGGCATGCATGGGAGGTAGCAAGGTGGAGAGAGTACTGTCAAAACAATTGCATGAGCACCTGTATTTCAATGGTCACTGTCAGGTCCTTGCCTGAGTATCTGTCTGACTTTGAGGATATTTTTTTCTGAGCAAGGATGTCAGGAGCTGCCACCTCATTGCTCCTGTGATTGTTCAGTCAATCTTATACAAGGGCCAAGTTGCCAAAGAGCAGGCTATATAATATTTCAGGCCCAGAGAGGCAGGCCATGAAAGAGTACATTACAAAAAGCCTGGATAAAGCACATATTCCAGTAGCTGCAGTTTTTCTTAGTTGAGATAAAAGATGGGGGGCTGCGTCCTTGTTTGGATTTGAATTGGATCATCATTTGGGATCCATACCCCCTCCCTTTTATCCCAGATCTCTTTAATCAGATTGTCGCGGTGAAATGGTTCACCAAACTTGATCTGAGGGGGGCATATAATTTTATCCAGATTAAAAAGGGGGATAAATGGAAAACAGCTTTCAATACCCTGGAAGGACTTTATGAAAAGCTTGTAAAGCTATGTGGGTTAACCAATGCCCCCGCTGTGTTCCAACATTTTGTAAGTGACATTTTACAACATCTATTGGATAGATTTGTGGTGGTATATTTGAATGACATCTTAATTTAATCTCTGGATCTAGAGCAGAGGACTCAAACACGTGGCCCCCGGGCTGCATGCGGCTCCTGAGGCTGCTTCTTGTGGCCCACGGCCCCCTTGATGATCGTGGCCAGTACAGAGGCTGCAGTAAGACAGCGCCTTATTGCAGACAACTTGCCGTTGCTGCACAGAGTCAAGCTCTGTGCATAGGTGAACAAAAAATGAAAAATTGTGGTTTAAGGGATAACAATAAATGCTTTATTAAGTGGCAAATGCCATCCATTTTATAACACACATAAAATGCGTATGAAAGCAGGGGTCAAAGAAGGGTATCCTGTACATGGTTAAAATTCTATCACATTATTACTGCAAAACAGGTACAAATCCACATTAAATTACAGGAATAAAGTGTCATGTGCAATGCAAAAAAACACTACCACAATTGCAGGGGTTAAATTACTATTGCACGTATCCCATATAAAGTGCCATGCATACCAAAGTGGACCGAAAAGAGATTTGCAGCATATAGATAAAGAGTAAATATCACATGTATACCGGTACCCAGAGGTGGAGGGGGATTCACACCGAGCCTAGGGACGTGCGTTTCGTGTGTAGCTTTATCAACCAAGCGAGGTAAGAGTGGCCAGTTGTTGCAGCCGCCAGTCAATCAGAGGCATGTAGCTGAAGCGTATGATGTCACCTGCTGCATCTGATCAAGGAATAGATGTGCACAGAGCTTGACTCTGCGCAGCTTGTCTGAAGTATAGTGTGACTAATTACAGCGCCAGGGGTACGATCACCAAGGGGGCTGCGGGCCGCAAGAAGAGGACACAAAGGAACGGAGGACAGCCAGGTGAAAAGAACAGTGATGTATCCTGCGGCCCCCGGGCCAAGTTCTGGGTACCGCTGTGTTGGGCGGGCTGGCAGCCGCACCTTCCTGGCTGCCGGCAGTTAAATCCACACCTGCACATAGCGTTCCCTGCTGAGCGATGTGTCCAGGACAAGTTTATCTGTAGGCGGAGCTAGCGCGCCGTGTGCTGAGCTCCTATCTCACAGATGAAGAGGGGATCCAAAGCACCAACATCCCGCCGAGCTGTCTGTCCTCCCAACCCCAGTGCTGCCTTTATACCCCTCAGAACTGTCTGTCTCCCACAACCCCAGTGCTTTCTGTATACCCCCCCAGAACTGTCTGTCCCCCCAACCGCAGTGCTGCCTGTATACCCTAGAACTATCTGTACCCCCCAACCCCAGTTCTGCCTGTATACCCCACATAACTGTCTGTCTCCCCCAATTCCAGTACTGCCTGTATACCCCCCAGGACTGTCTGTCAACCCAAACCCTGGCACTGCTGTATACCCCCAGAACTCTCTGTCTTCCCCAACCCCAGCGCTGCCTGTATGACCCCAGAACTGTCTGTAACTCCCAACCCCGGTGCTGCCTGTATACTCCCCACAACTGTCTGTCCCCCCAATCCCAGCGCTGCCTGTATGCCCCAGAACTGTCTATAAGCCCCAACCCTGGTGCTGCCTGTATACCACCCAGAACTGTCTGTCCCCCCCAACCCTAGTGGTGCCTGTATACCCCCCAGAACTGTCTGTTCCCCCAACCCCAGTGCTGCTTGTATACTCCCCAGAACTGTGTGTCCCCCAACCCAGTGTTGTATACACCCCCAGAACTGTCTGTCATCAAACCCCAGTGCTGTATACCGTCAGGGAACTCTGTTCCCTGTCTGTCCCCCAACCGCTGCCTGTATACCCCTAGAACTATTTGTCCCCCCCACCCCAGTGCTGCCTGTATACCCCCCAGAACTGTCTGTCCCACCAACCTCAGTCCTGCCTGTATACCCCTTGAGAACTGTCTGTCCCTCCAACCCCAGTTCTGCCTGTATACCCCCGGAGCTGTATGAATGGTGTGTGTGTGTGTGTGTGTGTGTGTGAGTGTGTGAATATGTGTGTGAGTGTGAGTATGTGTGAAGAATGGCACAATAGGAGAGACTACTACAGGGTATTGCTACAAGAATAGGACCAGAAAAGGGGACATTAATACAAGAAGAGCACCAAAGGGGACAATGATGGGCACATTAGTATAGGATGGGGACAAGGATGGGGCACATTACTACAGGGCAACAGGATGAGCACATTACTACCACGGGACAAGGATTGGCAGTTTACAACAGGATGGGGCACATGACTACAGGATGGGGATCAGGATGGGGCACATTACCACAGGATGGGCACAGTCAGGGCCGTATTTGGCATTCATGCTGCCCTAGGCACTTTAAGTTGTAACGCCCCCTACTGGTAAGGCTGCTTTCACACTTGCGTTGTTTTGCATCCGTCACAATCAGTTGTGTGACTTATGCAACGGATGCGTTGCGGATAGTAGCACAACTGATGTGACTGATGCTGCAAAACAACAATCCGTTGATTTTTGGGTTTTTTTTTACTGTTTTACCAGCGGCTGCCTATTGTGAACAATCAGCTGATCACCCGGCGGCAAGCCGCTGGGCGATCACCTGATTGTTCACAGTAGCCGAGCGATCAGATGATCGTTCTCAAAAGCCAGCTGATCGATCTCAAAATCCAGCCGCCAGGCAATCAGTTGATCGTTCGGCCGCCGAAAAAAAAGAAACATTGATTTCAATTACTAAACACAAGAGCTGAGCATGCGCAGTAGAAAAAAAAAAAAAAAGGATTCCGATGCTCAAAAAATGCTACATGCTGCGCTCCTACGTTCGTACATAACTTCACAAGAACAACCATCAATACATAAATACATCACCAGAACCACAGTCAGTACATGCCTACATCACCAGAACAATCATCAGTACAGAAATACAGCTGCAGAACAACTGTCAGTACATGACTGCATCACCAGAACAATTGTCAGTACAGAAATACAGCCTGAGAACAATCGTCAATACATGACACATCACCGTTATACAGTGATCACTTTCAATGTTAGGTTAGCCCCTATCATATAAACTTGTATACCTTAACAATGGTAAGGAGATGATTGAAATTGTTGTTACCAACCATCATCAAACTAGGTACCACAGTACTGATTAGTTGCTAGTAGCTGCACTAGTAAACATTTAAAGAGTAACTTAAAGGTTTGGTCCGAAGGAAAAGTAATTTTCATTCTAAATCTAAATCTATTTAGTGCCAAAATATAATTTTTTTTTTAATATACTTGCATTAATAATTTCCTATCCTGTCCCTTGATGACGCTTCATTTCAAAAGAAGGGTCATCAAAAAGGTCCATTAATTCTTAGACTGGTGCAGTAATGTGTCCTGAGACCCCCATAGGTGTAGTGCATGGCTCAGGAGACAGAACTCTGACTTTCTACTGAATCCGCGCTGCTCTGTCTGCTCTCCTGCACTTTCCTAATAGGTCTTTGGAGCAATTGTGGGGGACTCGGGACCGGGTTCCCCTCAGATCTGTTCAAAATTAATTACCCTAAGGCTACTTTCCCACATCATGTTTTTTCCATCAGGCACAATCCGGAAAAAAATGGGTAAAACGGATCCGGTACCGCATCCGTTTTATCCCCATAGATTTGCATTGTTACCGGATTGTGCCTGATGGCTTTGCGTTGCATCCGCTTTTTTCCGGATGCGGCAAAATTAATTAAAGCAGCGGCCGGAGGCAACGTATCTTGTAAAGTTTTTTTGTCCGGCAAAAAAAAAACGCATCGCACCGGATCCGGCGCGATACGGCGTGTTTTACAATGGAAGCCTTTGGACGCCGGATCCGTTTTGTAAACTGAGCATGCTCCAATGTTTTGGAAAAACGGATCCAGCAAAAAAACAGACAAAACGGATGCAAAAACGGATGCAAAACGGATCCGTTTTTTTACGCATCCGGCATAACGGATCCGTTAAAAAACGGATCCGGTGGATACGGTTTTTACATTTTTTGCCGGATCCGTTGGATCAGGAAAAAAAAGGATTGTGCCTAAATGCAGAAAACTGATGTGTGAAAGTAGCCTAAAACATATAAAATAATTTCTGAAACATTAAGTCGCTCTTTAAGGTGTGTTTACACTGCTGCGGATTATCGGTCTACCTCAACAAACTGTCAATCACCTGACGCAGGAGCAAAATATCTGTCACCCACAAAATGCCGATCACCCGGCACAAATATTCATATTAGGGAACGTCGCCCATAGAAAAATCATACCAGATGTATACAGCCCATACAGAAATCATACCAGGTGTATACAGCCCATACAGTAATCATACCAGGTGTACACAGCCCATACAGAAATCATACCAGGTGTATACAGCCCATACAGAAATCACACTAAGTGTATACAGAAATCATACCAGGTGTATACAGCCCATACAGAAATCACACCAGGTGTATACAGCCCATACAGAAATCACACCAGGTGTATACAGCCCATACAGAAATCACACCAGGTGTATCAGCCCATACAGAAATCATACCAGGTGTATACAGCCCATACAGAAATCACACCAGGTGTGTACAGACATCATACCAGGTGTATACAGCCCATACAGAAATCACACCAGGTGTATACAGCCCATACAGAAATCACACCAGGTGTATACAGCCCATACAGAAATCACACCAGGTGTATCAGCCCATACAGAAATCATACCAGGTGTATACAGCCAATACAGAAATCACACCAGGTGTATACAGAAATCATACCAGGTGTATACAGCCCATACAGAAATCACACCAGATGTATACAGCCTATACAGAAATCCCACCAGGTGTATACAGCCCATACAGAAATCATACCAGGTGTATACAGCCCATACAGAAATCACACCAGGTGTATACAGAAATCATACCAGGTGTATACAGCCCATACAGAAATCACACCAGGTGTATACAGCCCATACAGAAATCACACCAGGTGTATACAGCCCATACAGAAATCACACCAGGTGTATACAGCCCATACAGAAATCATACCGGGTGTATACAGCCCATACAGAAATCACACCAGGTGTATACAGAAATCATACCAGGTGTATACAGCCCATACAGAAATCACACCAGATGTTTACAGCCTATACAGAAATCACACCAGGTGTATACAGCCCATACAGAAATCACACCAGGTGTATACAGAAATCATACCAGGTGTATACAGCCCATACAGAAATCATACCAGGTGTATACAACCCATACAGAAATCATACCAGGTGTATACAGCTCACACAGAAATCATACCAGGTGTATACAGCCCATACAGAAATCATACCAGGTGTATACAGCCCATACAGAAATCATACCAGGTGTATACAGCCCATACAGAAATCATACCAGGTGTATACAGCCCATACAGAAATCATACCAGGTGTATACAGCCCATACAGAAATCATACCAGGTGTATACAGCCCATACAGAAATCATACCAGGTGTATACAGCTCACACAGAAATCATACCAGGTCTATACAGCCCATACAGAAATCATACCAGGTGTATACAGCCCATACAGAAATCATACCAGGTGTATACAGCTCACACAGAAATCATACCAGGTGTATACAGCCCATACAGAAATCATACCAGGTGTATACAGCCCATACAGAAATCATACCAGGTGTATACAGCCCATACAGAAATCATACCAGGTGTATACAGCTCACACAGAAATCATACCAGGTGTATACAGCCCATACAGAAATCATACCAGGTGTATACAGCCCATACAGAAATCATACCAGGTGTATACAGCCCATACAGAAATCATACCAGGTGTATACAACCCATACAGAAATCACACCAGGTGTATAGAGTCCATACAGAAATCTCACCAGGTGTATACAACCCATACAGAAATCACACCAGGTGTATACAGCCCATACAGAAATCACACCAGGTGTATACAGCCCATACAGAAATCACACCAGGTGTATACAGCCCATACAGAAATCACACCAGGTGTATACAGCCCATACAGAAATCACACCAGGTGTATACAACCCATAAAGAAATCACACCAGGTGTATACAACCCATAAAGAAATCACACCAGGTGTATACAGCCCATACAGAAATCACACCAGGTGTATACAGCTAAACTTAACATTTGATGAAAGATTCACTTTTGTTTATGGCATAGGCCACACCAAAAATGCACAATGCCCCCTCACTGCAAAATAAATAAATAAATTAGAAGATTTTTTTTGTTAGGTTACACTGTTTCTACCTGGCATGATTTTTATATGGGCTGTGTTCCCTAAAAAATGTTTATACAGTTTAATTGGCATTTGGGGGGGTGACAGACGCCTTTAAATATCTTTCTTGGCCGCACATTGTCCTGTGAACACATGCTGCCAAGAACAATGCTATTCTATGTGCACATGACGATCATCGTAAAGATCGTACTGTGCATATGAAAGTGCGGTCACAGGCTCAGCAGCTATACAACCACTGACCATCTGCTGGATATAGATCAGCGATCACTTAAAACCTGCATTTAGCAATGTGTTTAGCCATCACCTGCATTTATCCAGCCTCAAACCTCGGTACCTCACAGGTCCTGGCGCCATGATGACTTCACATCCACAGCTCGTCTCTGCAGACCTCCATCTTCTCTGCTCTTCTGCAGCACATCACGACACAGTGCCCTTAAAAATAACATGTCATTATAAAAATAATCAACCATGCTGTTCCCTAAATAAGCCCCCAAAATAAATAACTGTCCCTCACTTTAATCCCTGCACAAATAAATGACCCCCCACACTGTCTATATTATGGTACATGGCTTCCACACTGCCCCCTTTATAATACCACACCGTCTCCCCTCATGAGTTACACTCACTACACCCTCCTCACTTATGAACTATGATCGCCAAACTGTCTGCACCACATGCTGCCCCCTATTCGATCTCTCTCCCACACATTAGACTTCTACATACTGAGCCATGTTGCCCTTTCTCCATACTGAGTCCACCCCACGCTGCCCCCTTTTCCATACTAAGCCTACCCCACGCTGCCCCCTTTTCCATACTGAGCCCACCCCATGCTGCCCCCTTTTCCACAGTGATTCCACCCCGCAGGCTACCCACTGCCCCATACAGATCACACCCCGTGCTGTGAGCCCACACAGAGCCAACTACATGCACCCCCTTTATCATACAGAGCGCTCCCTCTGCTACTGCCCCCTGCCCTATAGAGATCCCCCTCCATGCACCCCCTTTCCTATACAGTGTGCCCCCTATGGCTGCTGCCCCTGCCCCATAGAGATCCCCCTCCATGCACCCCCTTTCCAATACAGCGCGCCCCCTATGGCTGCTGCCCCTGCCCCATAGAGATCTCCCTCCATGCACCCCCTTTCCAATACAGCGCGCCCCCTATGGCTGCTGCCCCTGCCTCATAGAGATCCCCCTCCATGCACCCCCTTTCCTATACAGCGTGCCCCCTATGGCTGCTGCCCCTGTCCCATAGAGATCCCCCTCCATGCACCCCCTTTCCTATACAGTGCGCCCCCTATGGCTGCTGCCCCTTGCACCATAGAGATCCCCCTCCATGCACCCCCTTTCCTATACAGCGCGCCCCATGGCTGCTGCCCCCTGCCCCATAGAGATCCCCCTCCATGCACCCCCTTTCCAATATAGAGCGCCCCCTATGGCTGCTGCCCCTGTCTCATAGAGATCCCCCTCCATGCACCCCCTTTCCTATACAGCGTGCCCCCTATGGCTGCTGCCCCTGCCCCATAGAGATCCCCCTCCATGCACCCCCTTTCCTATATAGAGCGCCCCCTATGGCTGCTGCCCCTGCCCCATAGAGATCCCCCTCCATGCACCCCCTTTCCTATATAGAGCACCCCCTATGGCTGCTGCCCCTGCCCCATAGAGATCCTTCTCCATGCACCCCCTTTCCTATATAGAGCGCCCCCTATTGCTGCTGCCCCATAGAGATCCCCCTTCATGCACCCCCTTTCCTATATAGAGCGCCCCCTATGGCTGCTGCCCCCTGCCCCATAGAGATCCCCCTCCATGCACCCCCTTTCCTATATAGAGCGCCCCCTATGGCTGCTGCCCCTGCCCCATAGAGATCCCCCTCCATGCACCCCCTTTCCTATATAGAGCACCCCCTATGGCTGCTGCCCCTGCCCCATAGAGATCCCCCTCCATACACCCCCTTTCCTATATAGAGCGCCCCCTATGGCTGCTGCCCTTGCCCCATAGAGATCCCCCTCCATGCACCCCCTTTCCTATATAGAGTGCCCCATATGGCTGCTGCCCCTGCCCCATAGAGATCCCCATCCATGCACCCCCTTTCCTATATAGAGCGCCCCCTATTGATGCTGCCCCTGCCCCATAGAGATCCCCCTTCATGCACCCCCTTTCCTATATAGAGCGCCCCCTATGGCTGCTGCCCCCTGCCCCATAGAGATCCCCCTCCATGCACCTCTTTCCTATACAGTGTGCCCCCTATGGCTGCTGCCCCTGCCCCATAGAGATCCCCCTCCATGCACCCCCTTTCCAATACAGCGCGCCCCCTATGGCTGCTGCCCCTGCCCCATAGAGATCTCCCTCCATGCACCCCCTTTCCAATACAGCGCGCCCCCTATGGCTGCTGCCCCTGCCTCATAGAGATCCCCCTCCATGCACCCCCTTTCCTATACAGCGTGCCCCCTATGGCTGCTGCCCCTGTCCATAGAGATCCCCCTCCATGCACCCCCTTTCCTATACAGTGCGCCCCCTATGGCTGCTGCCCCTTGCACCATAGAGATCCCCCTCCATGCACCCCCTTTCCTATACAGCGCGCCCCATGGCTGCTGCCCCCTGCCCCATAGAGATCCCCCTCCATGCACCCCCTTTCCAATATAGAGCGCCCCCTATGGCTGCTGCCCCTGTCTCATAGAGATCCCCCTCCATGCACCCCCTTTCCTATACAGCGTGCCCCCTATGGCTGCTGCCCCTGCCCCATAGAGATCCCCTTCCATGCACCCCCTTTCCTATATAGAGCGCCCCCTATGGCTGCTGCCCCTGCCCCATAGAGATCCCCCTCCATGCACCCCCTTTCCTATATAGAGCGCCCCCTATGGCTGGTGCCCCTGCCCCATAGAGATCCCCCTCCATGCACCCCCTTTCCTATATAGAGCACCCCCTATGGCTGCTGCCCCTGTCTCATAGAGATCCCCCTCCATGCACCCCCTTTCCTATACAGCGTGCCCCCTATGGCTGCTGCCCCTGCCCCATAGAGATCCCCCTCCATGCACCCCCTTTCCTATATAGAGCGCCCCCTTTGGCTGCTGCCCCTGCCCCATAGAGATCCCCCTCCATGCACCCCCTTTCCTATATAGAGCGCCCCTATGGCTGCTGCCCCTGCCCCATAGAGATCCCCCTCCATGCACCTCTTTCCTATACAGTGTGCCCCCTATGGCTGCTGCCCCTGCCCCATAGAGATACCCCTCCATGCACCCCCTTTCCAATACAGCGCGCCCCCTATGGCTGCTGCCCCTGCCCCATAGAGATCTCCCTCCATGCACCCCCTTTCCAATACAGCGCGCCCCCTATGGCTGCTGCACCTGCCTCATAGAGATCCCCCTCCATGCACCCCCTTTCCTATACAGCGTGCCCCCTATGGCTGCTGCCCCTGTCCCATAGAGATCCCCCTCCATGCACCCCCTTTCCTATACAGTGCGCCCCCTATGGCTGCTGCCCCTTGCACCATAGAGATCCCCCTCCATGCACCCCCTTTCCTATACAGCGCGCCCCATGGCTGCTGCCCCCTGCCCCATAGAGATCCCCCTCCATGCACCCCCTTTCCAATATAAAGCGCCCCCTATGGCTGCTGCCCTTGTCTCATAGAGATCCCCCTCCATGCATCCCCTTTCCTATACAGCGTGCCCCCTATGGCTGCTGCCCCTGCCCCATAGAGATCCCCCTCCATGCACCCCCTTTCCTATACAGCGCGCCCCATGGCTGCTGCCCCCTGCCCCATAGAGATCCCCCTCCATGCACCCCCTTTCCAATATAAAGCGCCCCCTATGGCTGCTGCCCCTGCCCCATAGAGATCCCCCTCCATGCACCCCCTTTCCTATATAGAGCGCCCCCTATGGCTGCTGCCCCTGCCCCATAGAGATCCCCCTCCATGCACCCCCTTTCCTATATAGAGCGCCCCCTATGGCTGCTGCCCCTGCCCCATAGAGATCCCCCTCCATGCACCCCCTTTCCTATATAGAGCGCCCCCTATGGCTGGTGCCCCTGCCCCATAGAGATCCCCCTCTATGCACCCCCTTTCCTATATAGAGCGCCCCCTATTGCTGCTGCCCCATAGAGATCCCCCTTCATGCACCCCCTTTCCTATATAGAGCGCCCCCTATGGCTGCTGCCCCCTGCCCCATAGAGATCCCCCTCCATGCACCCCCTTTCCTATATAGAGTGCCCCCTATGGCTGCTGCCCCTGCCCCATAGAGATCCCCCTCCATGCACCCCCTTTCCTATATAGAGCACCCCCTATGGCTGCTGCCCCTGCCCCATAGAGATCCCCCTCCATGCACCCCCTTTCCTATATAGAGCGCCCCCTATGGCTGCTGCCCTTGCCCCATAGAGATCCCCCTCCATGCACCCCCTTTCCTTTATAGAGCGCCCCATATGGCTGCTGCCCCTGCCCCATAGAGATCCCCCTCCATGCACCCCCTTTCCTATATAGAGCGCCCCCTATTGCTGCTGCCCCTGCCCCATAGAGATCCCCCTTCATGCACCCCCTTTCCTATATAGAGCGCCCCCTATGGCTGCTGCCCCTGACCCATAGAGATCCCCCTCCATGCACCCCCTTTCCTATATAGAGTGCCCCCTATGGCTGCTGCCCTGCCCCCTAGAGATCCCCCTCCATGCACCCCCTTTCCTATATAGAGCGCCCCCTATGGCTGCTGCCCCTGCCCAACACAGATTATACCCCATGCACCTCTTTTTCCCATAGAGCGCCCCCTATGGCTGCTGCCCCTGTCCCATGCACATTACACCCCGCCGGCTGCCGCTGCTATCTTCGGCTCTACAGCGCCTACCTCCCGGCTCCGGTGACTTCTCTCATCAGCTCCTCAGCGGCACACAGTCTGCAGAGACGCCGGCAGTAGTAAGGTGACTCATCGCGCTGCCCATGACGTCATCAGTGAGCGCGCCAGGCCTTGGAGCTGATTGCAGCTTGTGACCCCGGAAGTGCCCTCGCACAGGGAGCAGGTATGGAGGATGATTTGTATTAGCGTTTAAGACACTAATACAAATTAAAAACGGGACCAATTGACACCTAACACCCCCTTTCCTATATAGAGCGCCCCCTATGGCTGCTGCCCCCTGCCCCATAGAGATCCCCCTCCATGCACCCCCTTTCCTATACAGCGTGCCCCCTATGGCTGCTGCCCCTGCCCCATAGAGATCCCCTTCCATGCACCCCCTTTCCTATATAGAGCGCACCCTATGGCTGCTGCCCCTGCCCCATAGAGATCCCCCTCCATGCACCCCCTTTCCTATATAGAGCGCCCCCTATGGCTGGTGCCCCTGCCCCATAGAGATCCCCCTCCATGCACCCCCTTTCCTATATAGAGCACCCCCTATGGCTGCTGCCCCTGTCTCATAGAGATCCCCCTCCATGCACCCCCTTTCCTATACAGCGTGCCCCCTATGGCTGCTGCCCCTGCCCCATAGAGATCCCCCTCCATGCACCCCCTTTCCTATATAGAGCGCCCCCTTTGGCTGCTGCCCCTGCCCCATAGAGATCCCCCTCCATGCACCCCCTTTCCTATATAGAGCGCCCCCTATGGCTGCTGCCCCTGCCCCATAGAGATCCCCCTCCATGCACCCCCTTTCCTATATAGAGCGCCCCCTATGGCTGGTGCCCCTGCCCCATAGAGATCCCCCTCCATGCACCCCCTTTCCTATATAGAGCGCCCCCTATTGCTGCTGCCCCATAGAGATCCCCCTTCATGCACCCCCTTTCCTATATAGAGCGCCCCCTATGGCTGCTGCCCCATGCCCCATAGAGATCCCCCTCCATGCACCCCCTTTCCTATATAGAGTGCCCCCTATGGCTGCTGCCCCTGCCCCATAGAGATCCCCCTCCATGCACCCCCTTTCCTATATAGAGCACCCCCTATGGCTGCTGCCCCTGCCCCATAGAGATCCCCCTCCATGCACCCCTTTTCCTATATAGAGCGCCCCCTATGGCTGCTGCCCTTGCCCCATAGAGATCCCCCTCCATGCACCCCCTTTCCTATATAGAGCGCCCCATATGGCTGCTGCCCCTGCCCCATAGAGATCCCCCTCCATGCACCCCCTTTCCTATATAGAGCGCCCCCTATTGCTGCTGCCCCTGCCCCATAGAGATCCCCCTCCATGTACCCCCTTTCCTATATAGAGCGCCCCCTATGGCTGCTGCCCCCTGCCCCATAGAGATCCCCCTCCATGCACCCCCTTTCCTATATAGAGCGCCCCCTATTGCTGCTGCCCTCTGCCCCATAGAGATCCCCCTTCATGCACCCCCTTTCCTATATAGAGCGCCTGCTATGGCTGCTGCCCCTGACCCATAGAGATCCCCCTCCATGCACCCCCTTTCCTATATAGAGTGCCCCCTATGGCTTCTGCCCTGCCCCCTAGAGATCCCCCTCCATGCACCCCCTTTCCTATATAGAGCGCCCCCTATGGCTGCTGCCCCTGTCCCACACAGATTATACCCCATGCACCTCTTTTTCCCATAGAGCGCCCCCTATGGCTGCTGCCCCTGTCCCATGCACATTACACCCCGCCGGCTGCCGCTGCTATCTTCGGCTCTACAGCGCCTACCTCCCGGCTCCGGTGACTTCTCTCCTCAGCTCCTCAGCGGCAAACAGTCTGCAGAGACGCCGGCAGTAGTAAGGTGACTCATCGCGCTGCCCATGACGTCATCAGTGAGCGCGCCAGGCCCTGGAGCTGATTGCAGCTTGTGACCCCGGAAGTGCCCTCGCACAGGGAGCAGGTATGGAGGATGATTTGTATTAGCGTTTAAGACACTAATACAAATTAAAAACGGGACCAATTGACACCTAACACCCCCTTTCCTATATAGAGCGCCCCCTATGGCTGCTGCCCCCTGCCCCATAGAGATCCCCCTCCATGCACCCCCTTTCCTATATAGAGCGCCCCCTATTGATGCTGCCCCTGCCCCATAGAGATCCCCCTTCATGCACCCCCTTTCCAATACAGCGCGCCCCCTATGGCTGCTGCCCCTGCCTCATAGAGATCCCCCTCCATGCACCCCCTTTCCTATACAGCGTGCCCCCTATGGCTGCTGCCCCTGTCCCATAGAGATCCCCCTCCATGCACCCCCTTTCCTATACAGTGCGCCCCCTATGGCTGCTGCCCCTTGCACCATAGAGATCCCCCTCCATGCACCCCCTTTCCTATACAGCGCGCCCCATGGCTGCTGCCCCCTGCCCCATAGAGATCCCCCTCCATGCACCCCCTTTCCAATATAGAGCGCCCCCTATGGCTGCTGCCCCTGTCTCATAGAGATCCCCCTCCATGCACCCCCTTTCCTATACAGCGTGCCCCCTATGGCTGCTGCCCCTGCCCCATAGAGATCCCCCTCCATGCACCCCCTTTCCTATATAGAGCGCCCCCTATGGCTGCTGCCCCTGCCCCATAGAGATCCCCCTCCATGCACCCCCTTTCCTATATAGAGCACCCCCTATGGCTGCTGCCCCTGCCCCATAGAGATCCCCCTCCATGCACCCCCTTCCCTATATAGAGCGCCCCCTATTGCTGCTGCCCCATAGAGATCCCCCTTCATGCACCCCCTTTCCTATATAGAGCGCCCCCTATGGCTGCTGCCCCCTGCCCCATAGAGATCCCCCTCCATGCACCCCCTTTCCTATATAGAGCGCCCCCTATGGCTGCTGCCCCTGCCCCATAGAGATCCCCCTCCATGCACCCCCTTTCCTATATAGAGCACCCCCTATGGCTGCTGCCCCTGCCCCATAGAGATCCCCCTCCATACACCCCCTTTCCTATATAGAGCGCCCCCTATGGCTGCTGCCCTTGCCCCATAGAGATCCCCCTCCATGCACCCCCTTTCCTATATAGAGCGCCCCATATGGCTGCTGCCCCTGCCCCATAGAGATCCCCCTCCATGCACCCCCTTTCCTATATAGAGCGCCCCCTATTGATGCTGCCCCTGCCCCATAGAGATCCCCCTTCATGCACCCCCTTTCCTATATAGAGCGCCCCCTATGGCTGCTGCCCCCTGCCCCATAGAGATCCCCCTCCATGCACCTCTTTCCTATACAGTGTGCCCCCTATGGCTGCTGCCCCTGCCCCATAGAGATCCCCCTCCATGCACCCCCTTTCCAATACAGCGCGCCCCCTATGGCTGCTGCCCCTGCCCCATAGAGATCTCCCTCCATGCACCCCCTTTCCAATACAGCGCGCCCCCTATGGCTGCTGCCCCTGCCTCATAGAGATCCCCCTCCATGCACCCCCTTTCCTATACAGCGTGCCCCCTATGGCTGCTGCCCCTGTCCATAGAGATCCCCCTCCATGCACCCCCTTTCCTATACAGTGCGCCCCCTATGGCTGCTGCCCCTTGCACCATAGAGATCCCCCTCCATGCACCCCCTTTCCTATACAGCGCGCCCCATGGCTGCTGCCCCCTGCCCCATAGAGATCCCCCTCCATGCACCCCCTTTCCAATATAGAGCGCCCCCTATGGCTGCTGCCCCTGTCTCATAGAGATCCCCCTCCATGCACCCCCTTTCCTATACAGCGTGCCCCCTATGGCTGCTGCCCCTGCCCCATAGAGATCCCCTTCCATGCACCCCCTTTCCTATATAGAGCGCCCCCTATGGCTGCTGCCCCTGCCCCATAGAGATCCCCCTCCATGCACCCCCTTTCCTATATAGAGCGCCCCCTATGGCTGGTGCCCCTGCCCCATAGAGATCCCCCTCCATGCACCCCCTTTCCTATATAGAGCACCCCCTATGGCTGCTGCCCCTGTCTCATAGAGATCCCCCTCCATGCACCCCCTTTCCTATACAGCGTGCCCCCTATGGCTGCTGCCCCTGCCCCATAGAGATCCCCCTCCATGCACCCCCTTTCCTATATAGAGCGCCCCTTTGGCTGCTGCCCCTGCCCCATAGAGATCCCCCTCCATGCACCCCCTTTCCTATATAGAGTGCCCCTATGGCTGCTGCCCCTGCCCCATAGAGATCCCCCTCCATGCACCTCTTTCCTATACAGTGTGCCCCCTATGGCTGCTGCCCCTGCCCCATAGAGATCCCCCTCCATGCACCCCCTTTCCAATACAGCGCGCCCCCTATGGCTGCTGCCCCTGCCCCATAGAGATCTCCCTCCATGCACCCCCTTTCCAATACAGCGCGCCCCCTATGGCTGCTGCACCTGCCTCATAGAGATCCCCCTCCATGCACCCCCTTTCCTATACAGCGTGCCCCCTATGGCTGCTGCCCCTGTCCCATAGAGATCCCCCTCCATGCACCCCCTTTCCTATACAGTGCGCCCCCTATGGCTGCTGCCCCTTGCACCATAGAGATCCCCCTCCATGCACCCCCTTTCCTATACAGCGCGCCCCATGGCTGCTGCCCCCTGCCCCATAGAGATCCCCCTCCATGCACCCCCTTTCCAATATAAAGCGCCCCCTATGGCTGCTGCCCTTGTCTCATAGAGATCCCCCTCCATGCATCCCCTTTCCTATACAGCGTGCCCCCTATGGCTGCTGCCCCTGCCCCATAGAGATCCCCCTCCATGCACCCCCTTTCCTATATAGAGCGCCCCCTATGGCTGGTGCCCCTGCCCCATAGAGATCCCCCTCCATGCACCCCCTTTCCTATACAGCGCGCCCCATGGCTGCTGCCCCCTGCCCCATAGAGATCCCCCTCCATGCACCCCCTTTCCAATATAAAGCGCCCCCTATGGCTGCTGCCCCTGCCCCATAGAGATCCCCCTCCGTGCACCCCCTTTCCTATATAGAGCGCCCCCTATGGCTGCTGCCCCTGCCCCATAGAGATCCCCCTCCATGCACCCCCTTTCCTATATAGAGCGCCCCCTATGGCTGGTGCCCCTGCCCCATAGAGATCCCCCTCCATGCACCCCCTTTCCTATATAGAGCGCCCCCTATTGCTGCTGCCCCATAGAGATCCCCCTTCATGCACCCCCTTTCCTATATAGAGCGCCCCCTATGGCTGCTGCCCCCTGCCCCATAGAGATCCCCCTCCATGAACCCCCTTTCCTATATAGAGTGCCCCCTATGGCTGCTGCCCCTGCCCCATATAGATCCCCCTCCATGCACCCCCTTTCCTATATAGAGCACCCCCTATGGCTGCTGCCCCTGCCCCATAGAGATCCCCCTCCATGCACCCCCTTTCCTATATAGAGCGCCCCCTATGGCTGCTGCCCTTGCCCCATAGAGATCCCCCTCCATGCACCCCCTTTCCTATATAGAGCGCCCCATATGGCTGCTGCCCCTGCCCCATAGAGATCCCCCTCCATGCACCCCCTTTCCTATATAGAGCGCCCCCTATTGCTGCTGCCCCCTGCCCCATAGAGATCCCCCTTCATGCACCCCCTTTCCTATATAGAGCGCCCCCTATGGCTGCTGCCCGACCCATAGAGATCCCCCTCCATGCACCCCCTTTCCTATATAGAGTGCCCCCTATGGCTGCTGCCCTGCCCCCTAGAGATCCCCCTCCATGCACCCCCTTTCCTATATAGAGCGCCCCCTATGGCTGCTGCCCCTGCCCCACACAGATTATACCCCATGCACCTCTTTTTCCCATAGAGCGCCCCCTATGGCTGCTGCCCCTGTCCCATGCACATTACACCCCGCCGGCTGCCGCTGCTATCTTCGGCTCTACAGCGCCTACCTTCCGGCTCCGGTGACTTCTCTCCTCAGCTCCTCAGCGGCACACAGTCTGCAGAGACGCCGGCAGTAGTAAGGTGACTCATCGCGCTGCCCATGACGTCATCAGTGAGCGCGCCAGGCCTTGGAGCTGATTGCAGCTTGTGACCCCGGAAGTGCCCTCGCACAGGGAGCAGGTATGGAGGATGATTTGTATTAGCGTTTAAGACACTAATACAAATTAAAAACGGGACCAATTGACACCTAACACCCCCTTTCCTATATAGAGCGCCCCCTATGGCTGCTGCCCCCTGCCCCATAGAGATCCCCCTCCATGCACCCCCTTTCCTATATAGAGCGCCCCCTATTGATGCTGCCCCTGCCCCATAGAGATCCCCCTTCATGCGCCCCCTTTCCTATATAGAGCGCCCCCTATGGCTGCTGCCCCCTGCCCCATAGAGATCCCCCTCCATGCACCTCTTTCCTATACAGTGTGCCCCCTATGGCTGCTGCCCCTGCCCCATAGAGATCCCCCTCCATGCACCCCCTTTCCAATACAGCGCGCCCCCTATGGCTGCTGCCCCTGTCCCATAGAGATCCCCCTCCATGCACCCCCTTTCCTATACAGTGCGCCCCCTATGGCTGCTGCCCCTTGCACCATAGAGATCCCCCTCCATGCACCGCCTTTCCTATACAGCGCGCCCCATGGCTGCTGCCCCCTGCCCCATAGAGATCCCCCTCCATGCACCCCTTTTCCAATATAAAGCGCCCCCTATGGCTGCTGCCCTTGTCTCATAGAGATCCCCCTCCTTGCATCCCCTTTCCTATACAGCGTGCCCCCTATGGCTGCTGCCCCTGCCCCATAGATATCCCCCTCCATGCACCCCCTTTCCTATATAGAGCGCCCCCTATGGCTGCTGCCCCTGCCCCATAGAGATCCCCCTCCATGCACCCCCTTTCCTATATAGAGCGCCCCCTATGGCTGGTGCCCCTGCCCCATAGAGATCCCCCTCCATGCACCCCCTTTCCTATATAGAGCGCCCCCTATTGCTGCTGCCCCATAGAGATCCCCCTTCATGCACCCCCTTTCCTATATAGAGCGCCCCCTATGGCTGCTGCCCCCTGCCCCATAGAGATCCCCCTCCATGCACCCCCTTTCCTATATAGAGTGCCCCCTATGGCTGCTGCCCCTGCACCATAGAGATCCCCCTCCATGCACCCCCTTTCCTATACAGCGCGCCCCATGGCTGCTGCCCCCTGCCCCATAGAGATCCCCCTCCATGCACCCCTTTTCCAATATAAAGCGCCCCCTATGGCTGCTGCCCTTGTCTCATAGAGATCCCCCTCCTTGCATCCCCTTTCCTATACAGCGTGCCCCCTATGGCTGCTGCCCCTGCCCCATAGAGATCCCCCTCCATGCACCCCCTTTCCTATATAGAGCGCCCCCTATGGCTGCTGCCCCTGCCCCATAGAGATCCCCCTCCATGCACCCCCTTTCCTATATAGAGCGCCCCCTATGGCTGGTGCCCCTGCCCCATAGAGATCCCCCTCCATGCACCCCCTTTCCTATATAGAGCGCCCCCTATTGCTGCTGCCCCATAGAGATCCCCCTTCATGCACCCCCTTTCCTATATAGAGCGCCCCCTATGGCTGCTGCCCCCTGCCCCATAGAGATCCCCCTCCATGCACCCCCTTTCCTATATAGAGTGCCCCCTATGGCTGCTGCCCCTGCCCCATAGAGATCCCCCTCCATGCACCCCCTTTCCTATATAGAGCACCCCCTATGGCTGCTGCCCCTGCCCCATAGAGATCCCCCTCCATGCACCCCCTTTCCTATATAGAGCGCCCCCTATGGCTGCTGCCCTTGCCCCATAGAGATCCCCCTCCATGCACCCCCTTTCCTATATAGAGCGCCCCATATGGCTGCTGCCCCTGCCCCATAGAGATCCCCCTCCATGCACCCCCTTTCCTATATAGAGCGCCCCCTATTGCTGCTGCCCCTGCCCCATAGAGATCCCCCTCCATGCACCCCCTTTCCTATATAGAGCGCCCCCTATGGCTGCTGCCCCCTGCCCCATAGAGATCCCCCTCCATGCACCCCCTTTCCTATATAGAGCACCCCCTATTGCTGCTGCCCCCTGCCCCATAGAGATCCCCCTTCATGCACCCCCTTTCCTATATAGAGCGCCCCCTATGGCTGCTGCCCCTGACCCATAGAGATCCCCCTCCATGCACCCCCTTTCCTATATAGAGTGCCCCCTATGGCTGCTGCTCTGCCCCCTAGAGATCCCCCTCCATGCACCCCCTTTCCTATATAGAGCGCCCCCTATGGCTGCTGCCCCTGCCCCACACAGATTATACCCCATGCACCTCTTTTTCCCATAGAGCGCCCCCTATGGCTGCTGCCCCTGTCCCATGCACATTACACCCCGCCGGCTGCCGCTGCTATCTTCGGCTCTACAGCGCCTACCTCCCAGCTCCGGTGACTTCTCTCCTCAGCTCCTCAGCGGCACACAGTCTGCAGAGACGCCGGCAGTAGTAAGGTGACTCATCGCGCTGCCCATGACGTCATCAGTGAGCGCGCCAGGCCTTGGAGCTGATTGCAGCTTGTGACCCCGGAAGTGCCCTCGCACAGGGAGCAGGTATGGAGGATGATTTGTATTAGCGTTTAAGACACTAATACAAATTAAAAACGGGACCAATTGACACCTAACACCCAACACCCACCCCCCACCCCCGCAAAGACTCCGGTTATGGTAATGAGTCTGGGGAGGGAAATTTAAAAAAAAAATAATAATTTTTTTTTTTTTTTTACTCTCGCCCTTGGCGCCGCCTCCCCGCAACCCGCCGCCCCAGGCACCGGACCACAGGTGCCTAATGGTAAATACGGCCCTGGGCACAGTACTACAGGATGGAGACCAGGATGGGCATATTACTACAGGATGGGGCACTTTTCTAGAAGAAGGGGAACATGGTGGGGGTACATTACTAAAGGATGAGGACCAGGATGGAAAAATTACTACAGGATGTTGGCCAAAATTACTACATGGTGCTAATTGTGATAAAACATTTTTTTAAAAATAACTAAAAATAAAACATGATTTTTTTTCACCATTAAAAATTTGTTATAATAAACAAGCAAAATCTGTTCAAAAACAGTAATCCAAAGTTGTAAAGGGAAATAAATGGTACCACTAAAAACGTCATTTGGTCGGCAAAGAATGTGGCCCCTAAATTATTTTTTTTCTATATGCAGCCCATATATCCAGCTGAGTTTCTGACCCATGATCTACAGTCATACTATGTACATGTGAGGCATGTGTTACAGATACTTATTACCGTTCAGGAGATTCCATTTTTTGGGGTATTTACTATTGTTCACAGGTTTTCATATTGGTCCTGTTAAAGTCCGAGCGGTGCTGGACTGGGATCTTCCTGAAAATTTGAAGGCTTTACAGAGGTTACTTGGTTTCGCCAACTATTACCGTAAGTTCATAAAGAATTTTTTGGTAGTGATCAAACCATTAATTACCATGACAAGAAAAGGGACAGACTTTTCAAAATGGTCCAATCCTGCCCGTGTTGCATTTGCTACTCTTAAGAAATGTTTCCACACCAGTCCTCATAAAACCTGTGTTACCCAATCATTCACTGTAGAGATAGATGTGGGGTAGGGGCTGTACTGTCGCAGGGATCGTCTTCCAGTAAATGGCACCCGTGTGCCTTCTCCTTTAAAAAGATTGTCTTCCATTGAAAGAAATTATAAAATCGACAAAACAGAACTTCTGGCAATAATGTTGTCTTTTGAGAAATGGTGTTATTTTTTTTGGAGGGGGCAGTACACCCAGTCGTGGTCATTATGGATCATAAAAATTCGTTGCATTTGGAAACTTCTAAATGACTTACTCCTAGGCAAGCAACATGAACTCTGTTTTTTACAAGATTTAACTTCTCTGTTACTTATCGTGCAGAAGATAAAAACATGCATGAGTAATGGTGGCAAGCCAGTCACCATTTTGCAGAAGGTAGTAGTAATTTTGTCAATATGTTCACACCTTGAGAAGGAGTTGTTGAAGCTGAGGTAGACGCCCCTGCCGCTTGTCCTCCAGGCAAACTCTTTCTTCTTCTGAATTTATGTCTTAGAATTTTAAGTGAACATCATTATTCAGTTCTGGCAGGACATCCGGGGAGTACAAGTACTACTGAACTGCTCTCTCATAGTTTTTGGAGGTCTAAACTAAACTACACCATTATGTTCAGGATTATGTTGCAGCTTGCAGTGTTCTAATACCCCTCATACTCATCCATCTAGGGTTCTGCAACCATTGGTCATTCCTAGAAGACCATGTACACACCTGTAGGTTGATTTTCTTACTGATCTGCCCTTGTCTGCTGTTAAGAATGAAACACTGGTAGTGGTTGATAGGTTTAGCAAAATGTCTCATTTTATTGCTTTATCTGCACTTCCCAGTGCTAAAACTAGCACAACTGTTTATCAATGAGATTGTTAAACTGCAAGGGCTTCCCTTTGGTATTGTATCAGATTGTGGGACCCAAATTATATAAAAGTTTTGGAAGCCATTTGAGCTTTCATTTACGTCTACCTTTCACTTTCAGTCCAATGGGCAGACTGAACAGGTGAATCAAAATCTTGAGACCAATTTAAGGAGTTTTGTTTCTGAAAGTCAAAAGGATTGGGTTTCTTATTTATGTCTTGCAGAGTTTGCAGTTAATAACTGTCATCATGAATCTACAGGCAAATCCCCGTTTTTCAGGGCATATGGGATTCATTCTCAATTTTACATCTTTAATGGACTCTGTTCCTCAGGAGTCCCAGGGGAGGAGTGGTTCTCTTCATGAGAATGTGGGTACCAGCATCTGATATCCATGCCACCAGGCTAGTGCGGTCATTTCATTATGCACATAGAGACAGAACTTGCTACTGAAGGTCCAAAGTCCTCTTTTAGGAGAGGGGGTACTGTTGTAACGGGGTGCCAGGGGCGCCTCTGGGCTTGTAGTCTTGGCCCCTTCTGTCAGGCTTACCCCTGGCTCCGCCGTCACTATCGGGACGGGAGATGTCTTGGTGGGGCAGAGTGTGGTGGTGCAGATGTCGTCCGACGTATAAACACTCTCCAGGCATGGTTCGATGCAAATAAAAGACATTCTTTATTTCACAACTCTTTCCAAAAACCGGCAGTTACAGATGACTTCACGTTCTTTTCTTAGCTGGGGAAAGCCTGCCCTGACGTCTCCTCCAGTGGGGATGTGCCCGGCTACTCTACTTCACCTGGCTCCCACTTATGGCTACCCACAGCCCGGACCCACACCGGGACTGCTTCGCACTATGAGGTTCCGCCCGCTCCTTTTCTCTCCGGCTTCCCTGTTCTTCCAGCTCCCTTCTTTCTTTCTTTCTTTCTGCCCACTCAGCTCCACACTCTGCCCCTGGCTGTTTCTTCTCTCCCGTCCCGGACACAACTGCCTTCAGCACACACTTCCTTTCCCCCTAAGCTGCCGGCTCCTCCTCCCTCCTGTACAGTTTCTATGGGGACAGCATTAACCACTTCAGAGAAAACCTGTGCTTCCTTGTAAGGGGTCTGCCCACCCCTTACATACCTCCCCTCTTTAAGCCTAAGCCTCCCGGCAAGGCACAAATCTAAAATCACATTTTAAAACTAAACAAAGTCATTTTAATGAAACTGCGAACATGTTCACCTAAGGGCACCCGCAAGGGCACACCAGTCCAGCACCCGGAGTTCCTCCTGGAAGCTCCCGGTCTTAGTCGTGCCCGGAGGCCGTCGGCAGGCACTCCCGGTCTTAGTGGAGTTTCTGCCCGGAGGCTTTTGCAGCACTCCCGGTCTTAGACGTTAGCTGGCAGGAACACAACTCGGCAAAAATCTTCTTAACGACGCGGAGGGAGCCCCTGGCTCAGTCCAGCATCAGGCTCTCTTCCGGGCTCAGCAACTTGAACGGTTACAAACCATACACCTTCTTCTGGCTCAAAACAACGCCGGTGTTGAACAAAAACAGGCCCGCCATCTTCCGGTCTTGAAAAGTCACTCCGGATGATATGCACGTTGCCATTCGGCTCGTTGGGCCTGCACGTACTCCGACAGGGACTGTCCGGGCATCCGGCGCAGCCTCCGGAAGGGCTCGTAGTTGGCGGGTTGCTCCAACGTCTCGGGTGGGAGAGTTCAGCTAGCACCGGTCTTTGCTGCGACCGCCGCTGGTATTGACATTCCTCCCACTCGATTTCCTGTTGTCACTGTGCGGCCTCTTGTGTAGTGGGCCGCTCCGGTCCTCCTGGCACAGCCGGTAGGTTAAGGGTGGGTCCTTCCGCAGCCACAGTCTGCTTCGGGCGTCCTCTGCCCAGGCTAGTTGCTACTAGTGCAGCTACCGCAGCTTGCTGTCTTCCTGGAGTTTCCATCTTGCTCGGAGTGAGCGTTTCTGGTAATGGCGTCGGGGTCAGTGGAGATGCTGGAGGAAGTGGAGGCGGGCTTACTTTTCCCGCTCTTGGGTATACTCCACCCCCAGTCTCACACATCAGGTCGACCCCTACGCGGCGGTTCTTCTTTTTCTCTGGAACACCGCCCACTTCACATGTCTTCCTTCGTGCCCTGGGACCGGCACCTCCCCTCTTTGGGCGGAGTACGCCGAACTTCTTTTTCGGCACCGGCCAGCCCCAGGCTCTTCTTTTGGCTCCAATTCTGTGCGCGCTTTCTGTGTCTTCACAGACAACAGCCATCTTGCCGCCATCTTGTGCCCGGTCCAACGCCTTAGGCACTTCTTCCTCTTCCCACCATGGGATCGGGACTCTTTTCCAATAATCTGGATCCAGTGTCCTCGGCATCACTTGATCTCCTTCTTCTTGGAGCGGGACCCCTTGCATATGATCCGGATCCTGCCGACTACGCCACATGTAACGGGGTGCCAGGGGCGCCTCTGGGCTTGTAGTCGTGGCCCCTTCTGTCAGGCTTACCCCTGGCTCCGCCGTCACTATCGGGACGGGAGATGTCTTGGTGGGGCAGAGTGTGGTGGTGCAGATGTCGTCCGACGTATAAACACTCTCCAGGCATGGTTCGATGCAAATAAAAGACATTCTTTATTTCACAACTCTTTCCAAAAAACGGCAGTTACAGATGACTTCACGTTCTTTTCTTAGCTGGGGAAAGCCTGCCCTGACGTCTCCTCCAGTGGGGATGTGCCCGGCTACTCTACTTCACCTGGCTCCCACTTATGGCTACCCACAGCCCGGACCCACACCGGGACTGCTTCGCACTATGAGGTTCCGCCCGCTCCTTTTCTCTCCGGCTTCCCTGTTCTTCCAGCTCCCTTCTTTCTTTCTTTCTTTCTGCCCACTCAGCTCCACACTCTGCCCCTGGCTGTTTCTTCTCTCCCGTCCCGGACACAACTGCCTTCAGCACACACTTCCTTTCCCCCTAAGCTGCCGGCTCCTCCTCCCTCCTGTACAGTTTCTATGGCGACAGCATTAACCACTTCAGAGAAAACCTGTGCTTCCTTGTAAGGGGTCTGCCCACCCCTTACACTGTCACAATGGTATCACGATGGAGAATGGTCTCTCTAGTTCTGGTGTCAAGAATTCATAGCGCAGGGCTTCATACACACTTGCTCAGGTTAATACTGCTGGCTGTGCAGATTCTCCTTTATCTAGCGCGGCTAGGGTTAAGTAGATGCTCTAGTCTCCTGAAACTTTGAGTGTAAGCAATAGTCAGCTGTTCGGAAGGGAAGGAGCGCCATTTGAATTTTTAAAAGCAAAATTAGCTGGAATCATTAGCGGATGCCATGTCGCGTTTGAAGACCCCCTGAGGTGCCTAAACAATAGAGCCTTCCACAAGTGACTCCCATTTTCCTAGACCCATCAAAGAATTTATCTAGATGTGTGGTGAGCACCTTGAACCCCTGGGGGCTTCACAGGCCTTTATAATGTTGAGCTGTGAAAATAATAAAAAAAAATTTAACACAAAATTTTTACTTTAACCAGATAACTTTTTTTTACAAGGGTATCAGGCAAAAATGCACCATAATTTTTTTGTGCAATTTCTCCTGAGTACGCTGATACCTCATATGTGGTTTAAATCAATTGTTTGAGTGCACGGCACGGCTCGGAAGGGAAGGCGCACCATTTCACTGCAAAATTGTCTGGAATCATTAGCGGACACCATGTCGCGTTTGGAGAACCCCTCATGTGCTTAAACAGTGGAGCTCACCCACAAGTGACCCCATTTTGAAAACTAGACCCCTCAAGGAATTTATTTAGATTGTTGATGAGCACCTGGAACCCGGGGGGCTTTACAGAATTTTAAAACGTTGAGCTGTCAAAATGAAAAAATACATTTTAACCACAAAAATGTTGAGTTAACACAAAATTTTTCAAATTCCCTAGGGTAAGGGGAGATAATGAACCATACAATTTGTTGTTCAATTTATCCAAAGTACGCCAGTACCCCATATGTGGTCGAAAACTACTTTTGAGGCACAGTAAAAAGTGAAGAAAGGAAGACGCGCCATATTGGAGTGCAGATTTACTTGGAATGGACATACGGGTGCCACGTCGCATTGGCAGAGCCCCTGAGGTGCCAGAACAGCAGACACCCCCCCACAAATTTCCCCACTTTACAAACTGCACTCCTCAATGAATTCATCCAGGGGTGCAGTGTCACATAATTTTGTACTATTGGGCAGTGAACAAAAAATAATTACATTTTTACCACGAAAATGTTTTAACCCCAGATTTCCAATTTACACAAAGGCAATAGGTAAAAAGGTCCCATAATGTGTTGCACAATTTCTCTTCAATATGGCAAAACCCCACATGTGACTATACAGTACTGTTTGGCCGCACCGCAGGGCTCAGGAGGGAAGGAGCGCCATTTGATTTCTGGAGCACAGATTTTCCTAGAATTGCTTGCGAACTCAATTTGCAGAACCCCTAAGTGCCAAAACAGAAGAAATCCCCCTGAAAGTGACCACATTTTGAAAATGACATCCCTCTGTGAATTAATCTATGGGTGTAGTGACAAAATAGTCTCTGGAAAACACCCATGGTGTTAAACACTGTGAATGTTTCAGAATTAATAATTGCAGCTAAGTTCTTGTTGTGCCGAGTGCATTGTAGTGTCTGTACATTGTGCTCAGCTCGTGGTTCTGTAAACTTGCACCCTGTATTTAAGCGGACTCTCCTTACTACAACAATGCCAAACGTGGATCCGAACTGTGGTTTAGGCACATTGTGGAGCTCAGAGGGGGGGGGCATTTTAAGTGCAGTCTATTTGTATAAATATTACTCTCTGAGAAATGAATCGCAACATGCTGTGTTTGGCAGTGAGTCTTGGCTCACACACCCCCATACAAGTCTATGGGTGCATGAGAAACATCGCACTGCACTCGCATGTCATCGGAGTGTACGGAATGTACGAACAGACAGACAGCGGAGTAGAGGGAGAAAGTGCTCCCTTCCTCTTCTCCGCAGCTGTGATGCGATCACAAGATCGGATCACAGTCGCATGACCCTCGGCTGACGCATACAGCAGAGGGTCAATAGCATATCGCTTCTGATGCTCACGCATTGGAAGCTTTATGCAAATGGAACTGAGGTCTAACAATGATACCTGTATTCAGCATCTTAGTGCCTGTATGGCACTGACTTTACCTCATATAGCAAAACCCTGCTGGTTGGTCCTCTTTAAATGTAACGTAGGCTGTAGGGTAGATTCACAGTAAAAGTTATACATTACAACACTTGAGTATATATCAAACATTAAAACAGACTCTAAAGCCGACGTTACAAGCTACGATTTATTTGAAGATATGTCGTCGGGGGTCACGATTTCAATGACGCACATCCGGCATCATTAGCATCGTTTAAGAGATCATCAGATAAATCGTAGAGTGTAAAGCGGCCTTAAGAGAGTAATATTTATACAAATAAACTGCACTTAAAATACTCTTATGGCTGCTTGACAGGTTAATACGAATTGCAAAGTGGCGGGGTGAATATCATAATATGTCCGTAGTATACAAAACCTGATTGTTCAATATTAACTCCTTCACTTTACTTTGCTTTTATTTTAATGGTGAAAAAAAATCAGAAATTTGCCAAAAAAAAGAATAGCACTTTTGTTACCATATTCTTAAACCTATTTTATTGGTACAAAAATTTGTGCATACATAGAATTCACACAAGACATTTACCTTACTTAAATCGGTGTCTGTTGTACTCTGATTTCCTTTATATAAGGTCTTTTTTTGTCCTGCTGGTGGTCTATAATTATTACATTGTATTTAACAATGGTGGTGTCAGATAGTATGCTATACCTTTATGTACTACTAGAAGGTGGCCCGATTCTACGCATCGGGTATTCTAGAATTTACGTATTGTGTAGTTCATGTATGATTTTTGTTATATATATAGATGTTGTTGTGTGTAGTTACCAAGTGTTTGTGTAGGGGCTGTACATGTTCTGGGTGTTGTCTGGGTGTGGCGGGGGGTGAGAGCGGTGTTGTATGTGTGTTGCGTGTGTTGCGTTGTTTGTAGAGCGCTGTGTGTCTGTAGCGTTGTGTGTGTGTGTGTGTTGCGCGATTTGTGTGTGTGTGGTGTGTTTTGGGGGGAGGTATGTTTTGTGCAATGTGTGTGTTGTGCGGTATGTGCGTATATTTATGTATGCCGCGGTGTTTGTGTGTTGGGTGTTGTGTGTGTGCGGCGTTGTCTGTGTGTGTCTGTGTATGGCGGTGTTTGTGGTTCCCAGTGTGTGTGTGGTGTGTTGTGTGTGTGTGTTGGGGGGAGGTGTGCACCCCCCATCGTGCCCCATCCCCCATGCTGCGCACCCCCCATCGTGCTCCATCCCCCATGCTGCCCACCCCCCATCGTGCTCCATCCCCTATGCTGCGCATTCCCCATCGTGCTCCATCCCCCATGCTGCCCACCCCCCATCGTGCTCCATCCCCTATGCTGCGCATTCCCCATCGTGCTCCATCCCCGATGCTGCGCACCCCCCATCGTGCTCCATCCCCCATGCTGCGCACTCCCTATCGTGCTCCATCCCCCATGCTGCACACTCCCCATCGTGCTCCATCCCCCATGGTACGCACTCCCCATGCTGCGCACCCCCATCGTGCTACATCCCCCATGCTGCACACCCCATCGTGCTCCATCCCCCATGCTATAATAGTTCTCCTATTATACTCAGAGAGGAGTATAATAGGAGGACTATAATAGGAGTAGTAGTCCTGGGGGGAGAGGAGTATAATGCCGGCTCCCTGCACATGTGTACCGGGAGCCGGTGTACGCTGGTAACTATGATACACATCGGGTAACTAAGGGACCTTAGTTACCCGATGTGTATAATGGTTACCAGCGTTCACCGGCTCCGTCACGATCCCAGCAGCGCAAGGTTATGTCTGGCGATGCGTGCAGAGGGCCGGGGCGAGTGGCCAATCCATGCGGAGGGCGGGGCCAGGCCGAGGCGAGCGACCAATCCATGGGGGGCGGAGCCGAGGCGAGCGGCCAATCCGTGCGGGGGGGCGGGGCCATGGCGAGCCCAGCAGCCAATCAGCTTTGTGTCACCGTAAGGACACAATTTTGGAGCAAGACAGACAGACAGACAGACAGAATAAGGCAATTATATATATAGATTGGGTATATGATTGCAGTAACTGATGACATTTATGATCTGTATCCCACCTGGATTTATTATTGTATGGTACATCTAGTATAGTGGTATTCGGAATTTCGGTGTCAGGTTCCTGACATGGAACCATGTATTGGGGTGTTCGTTAATTATACATATTTTAAATGTTTTTAACCCTTTCACTGTCTTGTGTGGATTCTATGTATGCACAAATTTTTGTACCAATAAAATAATTTTTTGAATTGAACAAAAACGCATTGGTTGAGCCCTATATACAGCAACTCTTTTTCTCCTGTCTTAATTTGCCCCAATTTTGCTGATGGTGATCCCCAATAGGAGAAAGGTGCCCCCTTATTCTATAAATCATATTCTTAAACCTGTAGCATTCTCATTTATCAGGATCTGGGGCTCAGTGATGGCTTAGGGGTACTTTGCACGTTGCAACATCGCAGGTGCGATGTCGGTGGGGTCAAATCGAAAGTGACGCACATCTGACGTCGCTGTCGACATGGCAGTATGTGAATCCTTTTACATACGATTAACGAGTGCAAAAGCGTCGTTATCGTATGATCGGTGTAGGGTCCGACATTTCCATAATTTTGCAGCAGCGACGGTATGATGTTGTTCCTCGTTCCAGCAGGCAGCACACATCGCTGTGTGTGAAGCTGCAGGAGTGAGGAACATCACCTTATCTGCGTCCCGGCTGTAATGAGGAAGGAAGGAGGTAGGCGGGATGTTTACGTCATCTCCGCCCCTCCGCTTCTATTGGCCGCCTGCCGTGTGACGTCGCTGTGACGCCGCATGACCCGCCCCCTTAGGAAGGAGGCGGGTCGCCGGCCACAGCGACGTCGCAGGGCAGGTAAGTGCATGTGAAGCTGCCGTAGCGATAATGCTCACTACGGCAGCAATCACAAGATATCGCTGCTGCTACGGGGGCGGGGACTATCGCGCTCAACATCGCAGCATCGGCTTGCGATGTCACAGCGTGCAAAGTACCCCTTATTCTTTGCATACTGAGCTGAAGTTTTCACTTAAACAATTTTGGGGTAGATGTGATGTTCTCACCTCTTATTGCATGTTATTGCAGTGTTACAGTGACCAAACACAACGTAATTGTGGTGTTTTGATTTTTTTCTCGCTACGCCCATTATCAATCAGAATAATATATTTTATATTTTAATAGATCAGGCATTTCTGAAAGCGGCAATACCAAATATTTCTATTTTTTTTTCCTTTTTTTTTATTTTCTGTGGGGCAAAAGGAGTGTGTTATGGATGGGGACCATTGAGATGAAACTAAGGGCGGCTTTGCACGTTGCGACATTGCACGTGCGATGTCGGTGGGGTCAAATCGAAAGTGACGCACATCCGGCGTCGCAGTCGATATCGCAACGTGCAAATCCTTTTTGATACGATGAACGAGCGCAAAAGCGTCGTTATCGTATCATCGCTGCAGCCTCCGACATTTCCATAATGCCGGTGCAGCGACAGGTGCGATGTTGTTCCTCGCTCCTGCGTCAGCACACATCGCTGTGTATGAAGCTGCAGGAGCGAGGAACTTCACCTTACCTGCCGCCGGCTGCAATGAGAAGGAAGGAGGTGGGCGGGATGTTTACATCCTGCTCAACTCCGCCCCTCCGCTTCAATTGGCCGCCTGCCGTGTGACGTCACTGTGACGCCGCACGACCCGCCCCCTAAGGAAGGAGGCGGGTCGCCGGCCAGAGGGACGTCGCACGGCAGGTATGTGCGTGTAAAGCTGCCGTAGCGATAATAATCGCTACAGCAGCTTTCACTAGATATTGCACGTGCGACGGGGGCGGGACTATCGCTGCAGCATCGGTAACACATTGTTACTGATGTCGCAGCGTGCAAAGCCCGCCTAATGGTAACCCAATCGTCATCCGAGATCCTCCGGGAAGATGTCAGAGCCGTAAGGGGACAGGTGAACGGATGCAACAACTACAGAGGTATATAAATGAGGAGTCGGTGGTGTTAGCTTCACACCACCGTACACGAGATGAGGCCTGTTACAGCACAGCAAGCCCCACCCAGAAACCGTTGGTGTACTAGCAGCGCTATGATACGTCTTCCTAGGCGGTACACTAGTAGCACCAGCCTAATGCTGGCACAATGCCGACCTGTCTGCCGTGCCCCTAGGTCCCAGCCGGTTAACCACTGGTTTCCACACAGACAGACGCAGCGGGACCTCTGCGCCTAAGCCGTGACACTAGCGTTACTTTGCACACTAGTACGTATACTCATCCCTGTTCGCTGCACAGGGGACAAGGACCAGTCACATGCGTAGGGGGCACGATCTGACCAGGAAGACACACACACACTCCTGCTACAGACACTGCAGGATAGAAAGGCGCTAGAACCCAGATACAGCTCAGCCTGCTGACTGAGCTGCCATTACATAGAATGACGCTCGCGCCCTGATGGGCGTGGCCTAGGGTTTTTTTATGGCCTAAGCCCTGCCCCAAGCCAAATGCCATATGGCAATGGCACTGGTGGTGGCCATTCTGTGGCCCCCACGTCACCACTAACGTCATGACGACTAATCAGCGGCCGCCACATCACCGCTGACGTCAACAACTGCCAATCAGCGGCTGCTGCATCATCGGTAACTTCACGCGCAGTAGCGGGAATCCCGCAGTTAGTGCCCGGAGAGACTGCGGGAACCCGTGCATACGCGGTAGCGCTAAATGGGGACTTAGGCTCAGGATGGTGTAAGACCCTAGATACCTGACGCCTCTCAGCCACACGCCTAGAGCAACGGACAGGTGGCGCTGTGGAGTCAGCCGACCTCAACGTAGGAGACAAAGACGGGACAGGATCCGTTCGAGGTTCAGGGGAACTCCGAACCATAACAGGGGATGACTTGAAATTTTTCATTTTTTTATTTTTTCATCTTTTTTAAAACTTTTTCACACTTGTTCTTGTTTTTGCTAGTCCCTTTAGTGGACCTGAAGCTCATACACACTGATCGCTTCTGCTGTTCAGAGCGATCCTTCAACACTACTCTGAACAGCAAAAATGCTGATCTCCTGTGATCTGCTGCGCTCACATGGACTATGTCATGAGAGTCAAAGGTGTAATCAGATGACTCCCAGAAAAATATCAGCACTCCGTGATCACGTCACAGGGCCGCTGATGGTGGAGGGGAATGGCAGTCTCCCTGCCGCTGTATGTTATATTCCGCTGTCAGAGATTGATAGCTAGAATTAACTAGTTAACAGGCGAGGGTGGATCTCCACTTATAGAGCAGATAGAGGAGCTCAATTTGTTGCCAAGTTTTGACTTTTTGATCACGGTTATGGATTAAGCTATTGTGACACCCTGGACTAGTCAGGTTGTCCCAGGTAGTCACACACAACACCGCACCCCCTCCCGATTAGGTGACAGCAGCCAACCAAGAAACCCTAGTCACCACCCTCCAGGTTTGATGTCCACACCAGGGGGGCAGAGCCAGGTGGTTGGCTCTGCCCACAGAGGAGTTCACAGGCCTGGAGGGAGGAAACACAGTAGTTGAGTTCAAGTTCGAGTGCAGAGCAGTCAAGTTCACGGGCAGTCCTGTATCCAGTCCTGCCAAGAGACTACCGGGTGGCTGGGTCAGAGCCCAGTCACCATTGGCAAGGAGGCAGACGGTGGTGGCCGCCTGCAGGAGCTGGGATTACAGCCGGTGGAACCGTAGGGACCGGGGTCAGGCGGTGGCCCGCCGGTACCGAACCGGGGAACCGTTTGGAAACCGGAGCACCAGGAGGGGTACTCAGACCCAGACAAAGCCCCAAACCGACAGGGCCGAGTCAAATCAACTGATTGCGGACTGAGCTTTAGGACCTAATCCCACACAAGACCCGTTTTAAGACAACAGCCCAACCATACAGGGTAAAGCCACCGCCAAGGCATAGAGACCCAAAGGGCCAGCGTCTGCGGGCAAACGGGATCCTACGACATATGCAAGTTGGGGAGCGGACTACCGGTGTCTAGGCATAGGAGTCAAACATTTACACACAGAGGTGCAGGAAAAAGGCGGAAACCACCAACCTATTCTGGGAAAAGCTGCAGCCGGCTGCGGGCCCCGTTCATCACTCCGTTTGGTTTACCAGAGACTCCGGTGTCTTGTGTCATAGTGAGTACACCAGTGCCTTAGGGCCGCGCACCGCGCCACACCGCAACACTTCACCCTGCACCCCGGCCATCTCCAACCGGGCCCCGGGACCAACACCCCCTACCCACGGAGGGGTCAACACCTAGCTGCGCCATTACACCGCTCCCAAGAGCCCCAATAACTTCACCGCAGTGGTGGTGTCTACAATCACCACAACCCGTGGGTGGCGTCATGAACTTACATCCCAAATCAAACCACCGCGGCCCCGGCCGTGGAACTCCTCACCCAAGTCCCCGCGTGTAGTGCCAACTCCCTTGCAGAGCGACGTGACCCCCGGGTCCATGAGAGGCTCGAGCCACCACCCGCAGTACGAGCACGGATCCGAGAGGCTCGGCGGTCGCAGCTGAGCCCGCGGGGCGTTCCACCATCAGCCTAATGGGCAAGCAGAACGTGGAAATCAGAATTTGGATTAGAATTTATATTGTTTTTCATCAGAAAGAGTCTTCCCCTTTACTTTCTCTAGCTAAATTTACCATCAATAATTGCCGTCTTGAATCTTCTGGGGTATCTCTTTTTTTCTGTTAATGGTAGGCATCCCCAGTTCTGTAGGTTTCAGGAGGGGCACTCATCAGGGGCACATGGGGAGGATCTATTTGTGTTGCGGACGGGGGCCGGGTCGTTGCAGGGGCTGCTCGGATCCGGGTTCGTTACTGTAGCTCGAGTGGTAGCCGGACCCAGGCTTGTACAGCCGTCCATCCTCACAACCTTAGGTAGGGAGTATTTACAGGGGATTGGTTTGTAAGTGACACCACCCGTGGGTTGCGGTGAGAGTTGGTAGCATCGCTGCTGCCTAGTGATGGGACGCCCGGGGCCGATGGAGCGGGGCAGCAGGATGGAATCCCCTCCATGGGTAGGGGAGGTGTAGTCCCGGGGCCCAGGTGAGCGGGAGTCGTGGCTGCGGAGAGTGTCATGCAGGGTTGGACCGGGGATGGATAGTGTACTTACAGTTCGAAAGAATTGCACACAGAGTCCAGTGGTAAACCAAATTGCCAGTGACCGGTTGCCTCCGGTGGGTGTTGTGAGGTAGCGTGGTCGGCTGCACAGCAGAAGACACGGGATCCAGGCACCAAGGGTCACAGCACACGGTTTAATATCCAAAACAAAAGTCCACAACAGTACACATGTGCCTCTCCGGCAGAGAACTCAGGGAGTTGTGTTCACTCCCTCACACCCGGCACACCCGCCCTTGTTCCTGTTTCCTTTTAACCCTTCCTTCAGCCTGTAGGGAAACAGCATTAACCCTGGAGTGGAGTTACTTTCTATCATGGAGTGAGCACAACCGGGGCGAGACATACCGGTCGTCATAGATAACCCCGGTCACAGTCTCACATACCCCCCCCTCAGTTCAAGCGTGCGGGGTTGAACTCCCGCCATCAAACACGGGCCACGGGACAAGGCATCGGCATTGCCCTGCAACCCACCGGCCCGGTGTTCAACCGTAAACCGGAAGTTCTGCAGAGAAAGGAACCACCGGGTAACCCGGGCATTCCGTTCCTTGGCGGACCTCATCCAGACCAGTGGAGAGTGATCCGTCACCAAGCGAAACTGCCGTCCCAGCAGGTAATAGCGTAGGGACTCCAAGGCCCACTTGATCGCCAGGCACTCCTTCTCCACTACGCTATAATTCCGCTCGGGAGGGGTAAGCTTCCTACTTAAGAAGGTGACGGGGTGTTGCTCCCCCTGAACCACCTGAGACAGCACTGCCCCCAGGCCGACCTCCGAGGCGTCAGTCTGTACTATGAACTCCTTCCGGAAATCAGGGTTGACCAGAACGGGCTGTCCGCACAGGACCCCCTTCAGGGCCCGGAAGGAGTCCTTGGCCTGCGGAGTCCAGCGCACCATGACGGACTTCTTGCCTTTGAGAAGGTCCGTCAAGGGGGCTGATAGTCCCGCAAAATCTTTTACAAACCTCCTGTAGTACCCCACGATACCCAGGAAGGCCCTAACCTGCTTCGTGGTCAGGGGTCTAGGCCACTTCTGGATCGCCTCAACCTTGTTAATTTGGGGCTTAATCACTCCTTGGCCTATTACGTAGCCCAAGTAGCGGGCTTCCGTGAGCCCCAACGCACATTTCTTGGGATTGGCTGTCAATCCGGCTGTTCGGAGCGCGTTCACCACCGCTTGTACCTGTTCCAAGTGGGTCTGCCACTCAGAGCTGTAAATAATGATGTCATCAAGATACGCTGATGCATACGCCTGGTGGGGTTCCAGCACCAAGTCCATCAACCTCTGGAACGTGGCCGGAGCGCCATGTAACCCAAAAGGCAAGACAACATAGTAGAAGAGACCCTCCGGCGTAACAAAAGCGGTTTTCTCCTTGGCGGACTCCGTCAGTGGCACCTGCCAGTACCCCTTGGTCAGGTCGAGCGTGGTAAAATATCGCGCCTGTCCCAGCCTATCAATCAGTTCATCCACCCGGGGCATGGGGTAGAGATCGAACTTGGATATTTCGTTCAATCTCCTAAAGTCATTGCAGAACCTTAAGGAGCCATCGGGTTTTGGTATTAGGACAATGGGACTAGCCCATTCACTCCGGGATTTTTCGATGACCCCCAGGCGTAGCATTGTCTTCACTTCCTCTGATATGGCTTGTCTTCGAGCCTCCGGCATGCGGTATGACTTCAGGCGTACCTTCAGGTGGGGCTCGGTGACAATATCATGTCGTATCAGACTGGTCCTACCAGACAGCTCGGAGAAGACATCTGGGTTCTGCTGAACCAGCCGTCTGGCCTCTCGCCTCTGTGTCTTGGTGAGGGCTTCTCCAATCCTTACTTCCGGTTCGTCCTCTCCGGAGGTCGCTGGAGCCGGATGTGAACGACCCGAAGAGGAGGGAGATGGGGAAAAAACAACCATCAGGCTTTCCCGTTCCTGCCAAGGTTTTAATAGGTTGACATGGTATATTTGTTCAGGTTTCCGCCTACCGGGCTGCAATACTTTATAGTTGACCACCCCGACTCTTTCCTTTATCTCGTAGGGGCCTTGCCACTGAGCCAGGAATTTACTCTCCGCCGTGGGGATTAATACCAACACCCGATCCCCGGGTTTAAAGGTCCGCACGGTGGCTTGTCTATTGTGGCGGCCGCTTTGCGCGGCCTGAGCCTCCTGTAAATGCTCCTTCACAATTTGCATGACCGCGCTTATGCGGTTCTGCATTCCTAAAATATGTTCAATCACACTTTTATGGGGGGTGGGCTCTTGCTCCCATGTTTCCTTTGCCAGGTCCAACAATCCCCGGGGATGTCGCCCGTATAACAATTCAAAAGGCGAAAACCCCGTGGATGCCTGTGGCACCTCTCGTATGGCAAACATCAAATAGGGAAGCATCATATCCCAGTCTTTCCCGTCTTTGGAGATCACCCTTTTGAGCATGGTTTTCAGGGTTTTATTGAATCGTTCTACTAACCCATCCGTCTGAGGATGATACACAGACGTGCGCAACTGCTTGATCTGGAGTAGCCGGCATAGCTCTTTGGTCACTTTAGACATGAATGGGGTCCCCTGATCCGTAAGGATCTCCTTGGGCAACCCCACCCGGCAGAACACAGCAAACAACTCCCGAGCTATAAGCTTCGCCGCAGTATGTCTGAGAGGTATCGCCTCTGGATACCGGGTGGCATAGTCAACGATCACTAGGATGTGTTGGTGCCCTCGAGCAGACTTTACTAGGGGCCCCACCAGATCCATCCCTATCCGTTCAAAAGGGACTTCTATAATGGGTAACGGTACCAACGGACTGCGAAAGTGGGTCAGGGGTGCGGTAAGCTGACACTCCGGGCAGGTTTTGCAGAACCGTTTTACCTCCCCAAAGACCCCGGGCCAATAGAACCTTTGCAATATTCGCTCCTGCGTTTTCTTGACCCCTAGGTGGCCACTCATCAGGTGTTTATGAGCCAAGTCGAGGACCCGCCGGCGATACGGCTGGGGCACCACCAACTGCTCTACCCCCACGCCCCGTATTTCATCTACCCGGTAGAGTAAATCCTGCTTAAGAGCGAAATGGGGGTACCTTACCTGGGCACCGGGCAGCTGTGCCACCCCGTCAACTACTGTCACCCGACTCCGGGCATGTATTAATGAAGGGTCCTGGAGTTGGGCTGTCCCAAACGTATCCGGGGACGCCTCCAACTCCGGGATGGGCTCGACCGTCTCAGCCTCTCCTGCCAATACTTCTAGGGGTGACCTATCGGGTTCACACTCTGTCCCTATCATGGGGACCCCTACGGCAGGCGTCCCGGATTCAGGATTGTAGGGCTCCGGTCCCGGACTGACCAATATCTGAGGGGACTTAGGAGGTCCCTTCCATAAAGTCCAAAAATAGGGCAGATCCCTTCCTAGGATCACGTCATAGGGAAGAGCGTTAATAAGTGCCACCTCATGTTGCACCTGACCGCAAGGTGCTGTGATGGTGACAATCCCCGTGGGATAGTCTCGGCGGTCCCCATGTATGCAAACCACCCCCACGGTACGTCCTGTGGCCTTTACTTTAGCCCTCAAGGTTGATCGCACAAGAGTCACTAAGCTTCCGGAATCCAACAAGCCTGTAACCGGACATCCATTCACCTGTATTTGGCACAAGTGGGGCTCAGTCTCTGGGGAGACCAGGTCAGCGGTACATACCACCTGAGCATACATTGAACCCCGCCGGGTAACCCCACAATCCATGGGCTCCGTGGTGAGTGGACACTGGGCTTCCATATGTCCCACCTGCTGGCACCGCCAACATCTAATAGGGAAGGAAACCCCCTTGACGAGTTGTCGTTTAGGGTATATAGCCTTCCGGACCTCAGGGACGGAGGGCGCGGCCTCAGACGGGACGGTAGCGGACTCCTGCACCAGTGTCAGCGGTGGGTCCTTGGCCCTAGGCTTGGAGGGGCCGGACCGACGGGTGGTACGCAAAGTCTCAGTGTCCCGTATCAAGTCCTGCGTAGCCACATGCCGCTCTACCAGGGACACTAATTGGTCCAGGGTACTTGGGTCGCCCTGTCCTACCCACCGTTGAATGGTGACGGGTAAAGTGCGCACAAAACGATCAACTACTACCCTTTCCACCATTTGCGCCGGGCTCAGAGTGTCAGGCTGCAACCACTTTTTTACGAGATGCAACAAGTCATAGGCCTGGGAGCGTACGGGTTTGGCTTCCTCATAGAACCACTGATTTACCCGCTGAGCCCGTACATAGGTATTCACCCCCAACCGAGCAAGTATTTCGGCTTTCAGGGTCGCATATTCTATGGCGTCCTCGGTACAGAGGTCCAGGTACGCTTTTTGGGGCTCCCCCATCAGATAGGGCGACAATACCTCAGCCCACTGGGGGGTCGGCAGCTTTTCCCGCTCGGCCACCCTCTCAAACACCGCCAGGAACGCTTCCACATCATCCCCCGGGGTCATCTTTTGCAACGCTTGTCTCACCACTTTCCGGACGCTGCCGTCGTCACCCGGTTCCAGGGTTGTTGCTGCTGGTCCGGCACGGATCGACTTGGCCAGGAGAACCATCTGTTCTTGGTGCCTTTTTTCCTGCAATTGCAAGGATTGCTGCTGACGTTCCAACGACCGGAGCAGGTGTGCATTGGTCTGTTGCTGCTGTTCATTAGCCTGTTGTTGCTGTGTATTAGCCTGAGCCAGCTGCTTTAGTATGTCCTCCATGGCGTCACCGCCGGGTTTGGGCTGTAGTATAGCCGCTCGAATCCAGGACATGTGCTACCGGGTCACCAGGGATGGAAGCTACACCTCACCGGGCTGGCATGCCCGCATTCTCCACCATATGTGAGGTAGCATGGTCGGCTGCGCAGCAGAAGACACGGGATCCAGGCACCAAGGGTCACAGCACACGGTTTAATATCCAAAACAAAAGTCCACAACAGTACACATGTGCCTCTCCGGCAGAGAACTCAGGGAGTTGTGTTCACTCCCTCACACCCGGCACACCCGCCCTTGTTCCTGTTTCCTTTTAACCCTTCCTTCAGCCTGTAGGGAAACAGCATTAACCCTGGAGTGGAGTTACTTTCTATCATGGAGTGAGCACAACCGGGGCGAGACATACCGGTCGTCATAGATAACCCCGGTCACAGTCTCACAGTGTACTCGGGTCCCACACCCTCGTGTAGCAAACAGGGGTCCCTTCCTCCTGCACTCAGTGTTTGTGTCTTCAATGGGACAAGTCCGCTTGGAATGGGGAAGTCCACTCCGGGACTTTGTATGTTGGAAGCTGTGGCCCGCGAAATCTGACCCTTGGGATCTCTGTGGGTTCTGGCGGACACCCTATCCCCCGCGTTGGGCTTCCGTTTCGCTCTCTGGGCTTACTATAGAACAAGACCTGAAACCTTGTCCCCGGCTGGTTAATTGACAAGGGGCTTGAAACCTTCCTCGCCCTAGGGTCCAGGCACCCCGACTGTGCACGGCCTCTCGACCGGATTCCACTGTTGGCACCGGCGAGCTACAACCCTGCCCCAGTCCGGATCTCCGTCGCCTGTGGTCTTGCTTGCCATCTGCCACCTAGTCCGGTAGTCCAGGGGCCCCAACCCCTGACTCCGCTGTCACTTCACACTCCTCCACTTCAACTGTTCTACTGTCTGCTCTGTTCTGTTCTCTTGTGTTCCCGCCCCGGACATCTCAGGACCCCTAAGTGGGCGCTCCCATCCGCCTTGTCCCACCCACTGGTGTGTCCCTATTGTCATGAGGGGATGACTAGGCTTTACTGGCTGGTGTTGTGCACCTGGGTGTGGGTTTTGTGATGGTATGCCAAGGAGGATGGAGTTTTGTACCTGAGAGATATGTTTACAACCTCTGTGACTACCTGGTTTTGCCAGGGCGTCACATTTGCATCATCGTTATCGTCTATATGGGATTACCTGCATCTTTCAAGATTCATAATGTATTCCCCAGATCTCTGTTAAAAAAATATGTGGGTTCAGGAACCTCTCTTCCCTTATCGCTGCCTCCGGTCTTAGTCGATGGGTCTTTAGAATTGCAGGTGTCAAAGATTGATCATTCTCGTTTTGTTTGCCTTTTGTTGCAATATTTGGTTTATTGGCAGCATTATGGTTCTCAGAAGAGGACTTGGATATCCTTGCTGAGCGCCAGTTAGGCCCTTTAATAGCCTTCATCCAGAGAGACCGGGTCCTGAGATTCCAAAGGCTACTCTTAGAGGGAGAAGGACTGTCACATGAAGATTTTCACAAACTTTGCTGACTGTCATGATGACGGCATTGGGTTCTATTCAGACTACAGATTCTGACACTCCACCTGATAATTCCTCTGCTGTCTGTGATCTACACAGGCAGACTCGGACGTCGACCTGTTGAGCGCTAATTCAGAGGCAAGCTAGCAGAAGTTAATTTCTGCTAGTCTGCTTGTTAGTCTCCTTTGATAACCTGCTGTGGGGAAGCCAATCACATCTGCTTCCCTCCTATATATTTTGGCTGGATCCTTTTGCCTATGCCAGGTATTGTTTATCTTAGTTGATCTGGTGAGGTGTGGTGATCCAGACTGCTGTGTGAAGTTGTGGAATTAACCCTTGTTGCCTTTTTGTTGCTACCCTCCTGCTCTTTTTTATTCTTGTTCTTTTGTCTATTCCTGTTTGTGTGCAATGTGTGTCATGCAGTGAACACCGAGGTTCCACCAGGTACACGGGAACCCCTGGTGAATGCAGCAACACACAGGGTACACATTATAAACATAGGCCCTTGAGCTAGGGAAAGGGGAGCAGGGTCACCTCCTAAACTCAACTGAGACTGATCTGTGCACTCCCTAATGTCCCTATATGGGTTGTTTCACCCTGTCACTGATCGTGTGCCTATCCCTGGGCTCAGCCCTGTATAGTGTAAGGCAGCAGAAATGCTCCTCCTGCTCTAGATTAAAGACACAGAGGGGATAAAACAGACAGGGGTAAAGTAAACAGCAATCATACAAACCAGTCAAAACAAAAAGAGGTAATAATGAGGAATGGACCAGAGGTGAAAAAAACAAAGAGGACAAATGAAGGGAAAACCACACAACTTCCACTTTGTAAATGTTCTTTGAATGGCTTCCTGGTCCTCAGCTTACAGGTTCCCTCTAGAGGCAAGAATAGCACAAACTATCACCAGCAGTTTACCTGGACTAGGAGAGAAGCCTTTATAGCAGAGCTAATTAGCAATATAAAACAGCGGACTATTGCTCACACTCAGAGTTTCAGGAGACCAGAGGATCTACTTAACTCTAGCAGCGCTGGATAAAGGAGAATCTGCACAGCCAGCAGTATTAACCTGAGTAAGTGTGTATGGTACCCTTGTGACAGTACCTCCTCTCCTAAAAGGGGACTCTGGACTCTCAGAAGCAGGTCTGTCTTAATGTGTGGAATGAAAAGACTGGTGGCATGGACATCAGATGCAGGTACCCACATTCTCTCCACTGGATCATAGTCCTTCAAATGTACCAAGTAATAAAGTCACATCCACAACAACCAGTGAAGGGAGTAATGAAGCGGGTCCAGAGGAAGCAACAGATTTTTTGAAGGGAGAATGATGAAACACATTATGAATCTTGAATGCAAGTCGAAAAGTTACTGGATTGATAACGGCGACTATCTTATATGGCCCGATGAACCTGGGTCCCAGCTTCCAAGAAGGGACCTTCAACTTAATGTTCTTGGCATACAACCACACTATAGCATCAACACACAGGGCCGGACCATCCATACGCTTACGATCAGCCATACCTTTGTATTTAGCATCCATCCCCTTTAGGTTATTCAGAACTACTCGCCACACAGCAGGGATGGATGTAGAGAACTGCTCCTTCTCAGGGACTCCTGAAGAACGGTTTCCATTAAAGATGTAAAATTGAGGATGAAACCCATATGTTCCAAGAAACTGGGACTTGCCTGTAGATTCTTGATGACAGTTATTTACTGCAAACTCTGCAAGAGATAAATAACAAACCCAATCCTCTTGATTTTCAGAAACAAAACTCCTTAAATTGGTCTCAAGATTTTGATTCACCCTTTCAGTCTGTCCATTGGACTGAGAGTGAAAGGCACACGAAAATGAAAAATGAATCAGTTTCCGAGCACATTGTATAAGGTCCCGCGACCTGATACAATATCAGAGGAAAGCCCATGCAGTTTTATAATCTCATTGATAAACATTTGTGCCAAAGCTTTAGCACTTGGAAGTGCAGCTAAAGCAATAAAATGAGACATTTTGCTAAACCTATCAACCACTACCAGTATTATAGTCTTACCAGTGGACACGGGCAAATCAGTGATAAAATCAACAGACAGGTGTGTCCATAGTCTTCGAGGAATGACTAATCGTTATAGAACTCTAGACGGACGAGTATGAGGGGTTTTAGAATGTGCACAAACATTGCAAGCCGTGGCATAATCCTGAACATCATGGTGTAGTTTAGATCACCAAAAATAACGAGAGAGCAGTTCAGTAGAAGTTTTACTCCCCGGATGTCCTACTAGAACTGAATCATGATGATCACTTAAAATTCTAAGACATGAATTCAGAATGAAAAACAATTTGCCTGGAGGACAAGCGGCAGGGGCATCCCCCTGAGCTTCCATGACCTTGTTCTCAAGGTCCGAACATATCGCCAAAATTACTACTCCATTTTGCAATATGGGGACAGACTCGCCACCATTCCCTCCCCCAGGAAAACAATGAGATAATGCATCAGCCTTGATGTTTTTATCCTCTGGATGATAAGTAACAAAGAAGTTAAATCTTGTAAAAATCAGACACCACTTTGCCTGCCTAGGAGTAAGTCGTTTAGCAGATTCCAAATACAAATTTTTATGATCTGTAATAACCATGACCGGATGTACTGTCTCCTCCAAAAATAACGCCATTCTTCAAAAGCCAACTTTATTGCCAGGAGCTCAACATTGCTGATATCATCATTTTTTTCAGCGGAAGACAATTTTTTAGAGAAGAAGGCACACAGACGCCGTTTACCGGGAGACGATCCTTGCGACAGTACCCCCACCTCTGAAGCATCTCCCTCTATAACGAATGGTTGGGTAACATCAGGCTATATGAGGAACAGTGTGGAAGCAAAACATTTCTTAAAAGTAGCAAATACAACATGGGCAGTATTGGACCATTCCAAAAAGTCTGTCCCTTTTCTGGTCACATTAGTTAGTGGTTTGATCACTACCAAAAAAACATGCATTTTTACAACTTGGCATAGAGTTTGTTTTTCTAAGTACCTGTAACACCTGCCTCACATATACCTAGTGTGACTGTAAATCCGGTGAATAGATTAAGATGTCATCCAAGTATACCACCACAAATCTACCTGCCATGTCGGAAAATGTCATTAATAAAATCTTGGAACACAGCGGTGGCATTGGTTAACCCAAATGGCATGACAAGGTTTTCATAATGCCCCTCCAGAATATTGAACGCCATTTTCCATTCATCCGCCTCCTTAATCTGATTAAGATTGTATGACCCCACCAGATTCAGTTTGGTGAACCATTTTGCCCCGAGAATTTGATTAAAGAGATCTGGGATAAGAGGGAGGGGGTACAGATTCTGAACGGTGATCCGATTATATTCATAGAAATCTAAACAAGGGCGCAGCCCCCATTTGATTTTAACAAAGAAAAACCCTGCAGCCCTGGAGAACAGGATGGTCAGATATGTATTTTAGCAAGGGTTCCTGTAATGTACTCTTTCATGGCCTGCCTCTTTGGCCTGAAATATTATATAGTCTAGTTTTAGGCAACATGGCCCCTGGCATAAGATTGACTGAAAAGTTGTAGGAGCGGTGGGGTGGCTCACAAAAAACATCCTCAAAGTCAGACAGATATTGCATGGACATGGCAGTGACCATTGAAATACAGGGCTTGATAGTTTTTTTGTCGGACGAGTACAGTTTTGAATTGAGGGATAGGTCCAGGGCCGTATTTACCACTAGGCACCCATGGTCCCGTGCCTGGGGCGGCGCGTTGCGGGGGGACAGCACATTCTGGTTGCAAAAAAATTTTTTTTTACATCTTCTCCTCCTCCATTAGACAGTCTATTAAATCCGCTGTGTTTTCGGAGGGGGGGGGGGGGAGACGCACTTCCATTTATCTGTATCCGCGTCTTTAAGACGCGAATGCAGATAAACTGTGGGCGCCGCCGGGCACAGGATGCTGATTGACCCCGGAAGTGCCGTCGCCTGCACTTCCGGGGTCAGAGGCGCGCCAATCAGCTCCGTGCTGTGGCATCCAATTCTGCAGATACCGGGGAGGACAGAACACTCACCGGAGCCAGCTGTAGCAGGAGGATGATGGACACCGTAGGAGGAGCGGCAGCAGCTAGAGGAGGCGGGAGGCACAAGAGCAGGTAACCGCTGGCAGAGTTCCAGTGCTGTGAACTGAGGATAGTGGATGAGGGACAGGCAGGCTACAATGTGATGATAGTGGGGGAGGGGCAGGCAGAGGCTACAATGTGAGGATAGTGGACGAGGGATAGGCAGAGGCTACAATGTGAGGATAGTGGACGAGGGACAGGCAGGCTACAATGTGATGATAGTGGGGAAGGGACAGGCAGAGGCTACAATGTGAGGATAGTGGGGAAGGGGCATGCAGAGGCTACAATCTGAGGATAGTGGGGCAGGGGCAGGCAGAGGCTACAATGTGAGGATAGTGGGGAAGGGGCAGGCAGAGGCTACAATGTGAGGATAGTGGGGCAGGGGCAGGCAGAGGCTACAATGTGAGGATAGTGGGGCAGGGGCAGGCAGAGGCTACAATGTGAGGATAGTGGGGGAGGGGCAGACAGAGGCTACAATATGAGGATAGTGGGGTAGGGGCATACAGAGACTACAATGTGAGGATAGTGGGGCAGGGGCAGGAAGAGGCTACAATATGAGGATAGTGGGGCAGAGGCAGGCAGAGGCTACAATGTGAGGAAAGTGTGGGAGGGGCAGGCAGAGGCTATAATGTAAGGTTTGTGGGGGATAGGCAGGCAGAGGCTACAATGTGAGGATAGTGGGGGAGGGGCAGGCGATGCTACAATGTGAGGATAGTGGGGGAGGGGCAGGCAGAGGCTACAATGTGAGGATTATGGGGGAGGGGCAGGCAGAGGCTCTAATGTAAAGATTGTGGGAGAGGGGCAGGCAGAGGCTATAGACTGGGAATTGTGGGGCAGGTGGAGGCTATAGTCTGTGGATTGCAGGGGAGGGGCAGGCAGAGGCTACAATGTGAGGATTGTGGGGGAGGGGCAGGCAGAGGCTATAGACTGGGAATTGTGGGGCAGGTGGAGGCTATAGTCTGTGGATTGCGGGGGAGGGGCAGGCAGAGGCTATGACCTGAGGATTAGGAGGCCTATTATTGTAGTCTGGGGATTAGGAGGCCTATGACTCGACAGTGGTTAGGGGGGCTGGGGCTATTAGTATAGGCTTAGAGTTGGGGGCCTATTGAAGAAGATGGTGGTCAAAGAGGGCCTATTGCTGTCGGAGGGGGGTTAAGGGGGCCTGTTACTGTAGGAGGGGGGGTTAATGGAACCTGTTGCTGTAGGAGCGGGGTTAATGGAGCTTGTTACTGTAGGAGGGGGGTTAAGGGGGCCTGTTGCTGTAGGTGGGGGGGGTTATTGGAGCCTGTTGCTGTAGGAGGGGGGGTTATTGGAGCTGGTTGCTGTGGAAAGGGGGGTTATTGGAGCCTGTTGCTGTAGGAGGGGGGGTTAATAGAGCCTGTTGCTGTAGGAGGGGGGGTTAATGGAGCCTGTTGCTGTAGGAGGGGGGTTAATGGAGCCTGTTGCTGTAGGAGGGGGGTTAATGGAGCATGTTGCTGTAGAAGGGGGGTTAATGGAGCCTGTTGCTGTAGGAGGGGGGTTAATGGAGCATGTTGCTGTAGAAGGGGGGTTAATGGAGCCTGTTGCTGTAGGAGGGGGGGTTAATGGAGCCTGCTGCTGTAGGAGGGATGGTTAATGGAGCCTGTTGCTGTAGGAGGGGGGGTTAATGGAGCCTGTTGCTGTAGGAGGGGGGTTAATGGAGCCTGTTGCTGTAGGAGGGGGGGTAATGGAGCCTGTTGCTGTAGGAGGAGAGGTTAATGGAGCCTGTTGCTGTAGGAGGCGGGGTTAATGGAGCCTGTTGCTGTAGGAGGCGGGGTTAATGGAGCCTGTTGCTGTATCAGGGGGGTTTAGGGAGCCTGTTGCTGTAGCAGGGGGGTTTAAGGGGCCTATTGCTGTAGGAGGGGGGTTTAGGGAGCCTATTGCTGTAGGAGGGGGTTTAGGGAGCCTATTGCTGTAGGAGGGGGGTTTAGGGGGGCTTACAGAGGGCCGGATAGTGCAAGGGACAAAATCGATGGGGAAAAGTGTAAGGGCTCAGTATGTTGGGGGTCTCAGTATGGAGAGGGGTAGATGTAGAAACTTGGCACCGAAGATCAATGTGGACAGTTGTTTTTATTGTGAAGAACTTGTAGGACCAGCACAAGTGCAGATGTTTCAGTCAAAAGACCTTCATCAGTGCATGCAGAGGGTCCTCAGAAGGTATAGTAGCGTGACGAGCGGTGTAGCCCGGTATGACGCGGTGTCCTCCGCTGTCTATGTGGCAGTGCTGGGCTTGTGCTGGTCCTACAAGTTCTTCACAATAAAAGGCCACTATTCACATTGATCTTGAGGGCGAAGTTTCTACATCTACTTGAGACCGTCTTGGACCCTACTTGTGCACCAGCTGAAAAGTGCCGTGTGTATTAACTCACTAAGTATGGAGAGGGGGAAGCATTCGGAGCTCATTATGGAAAAGGGGTAGCATGGGGGTTCAGTATGAACAATGGCAGTGTGAGGGCTCAGTATAGAAAGGGGGCAGCAGGGGTGGACTCAGTATAGAAAGGGGGCAGCGTGGGTGGGCTCAGTATGGAGGGGAGCAATGTAGGGGACTCAGTATGAAACGTGAGGTAGTGTGAAAGGGTCTCAGCATTAGTCGTGAGGCAGCATGGTAGTCTCTGTATAATGAGTGGGGCAGCATGGTGGTCTCTGTATGATGAGTGGGGCAGAATGGTGGTCTCTGTATGATGAGTGGGGCAGCATGGTGGTCTCTGTATGATGAGTGGGGCAGCATGGTGGTCTCTGTATGATGAGTGGGGCAGCATGGTGGTCTCTGTATGATGAGTGGGGCAGCATGGTGGTCTCTGTATGATTCTGTATGATGAGTGGGGCAGCATGGAGGACTCCTTATGGAAAAGGGGCAGGCAGCATTTGGAGCGCATTAAGAAGGGGCAGCATGGGAGGCTCAGTATGGAGAATAGCAGTGTGAGGGCTCCATATGGAGAGGGGCAGCATGCATGGGGTATTGTGAGGAGGGGGCAGCATGATGTGAGGACAGTGTGCAGATTATAGTTCATAACTGAGGAAGATGTGATGGGTATAATTTAAAAGGGAGGACAGTGTGGCAGTCATAGTATAAAAGTGGGGACAGTGAGGTGGGAATATTTTATAGGAGAAGATAGTATGGAGGCCATGTACATTAAGAGAGATTGTATGGAGTAATATTCTTTTGCGGGGAGCGCAGTGAGGAGCACTTATTTTTTTCAGTCGACAGTATAGGGCTTATTTATGGCACAGCATTTGTGGTTATTGTTATTCAGGAACATTATAATGACATTGTTATTTTTCAGGGCACCATGGTGAGATGCGCTGCAGAAGTCCGGAGAAGAGGGAAGTACGAAAGTGTGCAGAGACGAGCTGTGGATGTGAAGTCATCATGGAGTTGGGGACATGATCGCGCGATCGGTGAGTGAATTATCTCAGACCTTACACTACACTAACATTTACACAGGTTTAGGGGAAAAATTATCGGAGTGCTTCTTTAAAGGGAACCTGTCACCTGATTTGGCGACTATAACCTGCAACCACCACCAGTGGGCTCTTATATACAGCATTCTAACATTATATATATATATATATATATATATATATATATATATATATATATATATAGATATATATATATATATATATATAAATATATATATATATATAAAAGCCCAGGCCACTGTGTAGAACGTAAGAATCTCTTTAGAATACTCACCCTAAAGTTGACGGTCGGATGGGTGTCTCCGATAGTGGAGCCTCCTCTTTCGGCCATTTTTGTCCTCCTTTTTCTGAAGCCTGGGTGCATGACGCATCCTACGTCATCCACACTCACCGGCATTGAGGTCCTGCGCAGGCGTACTACAATACTTTGATCTGCCCTTCTTAGGGCAGATCAAAGTGCACCTGCAAAGTATCTCAATGCCGGTGAGTGTGGATGATGTAGGATGCGTCATGCACCCAGGCTTCAGAAAAAGGAGGACAAAGATGGCCGAAAGAAGTGGCGCCATTACCGGAGAACAGACACCCATCCAATCAGTCTGCACCGCCCCTTAGGTGAGTATTATAAAGGGACTTTTATGTTCTACACAGTGGCCTGGGATTATATATATATATGTCATGTTAGAATGCTGTATATAAGAGCCCCCTGGTGGTTGCTGTAGCTTATAGTCGCCAAAACAGGTTCCCTTTTAATATTTGCAGAAAAATCTACTTTGGTTTAATATGCAAATGAGGGTGCTTTGGTGCACCGTTGGGGTGGTCTTTGCGTTGGTGCACCGTTGGGGTGGTCTTTGCTTTGGTGCACTGTTGGGGTAGTCTTTGTGTCGGTGCACCATTGGTGTGGTCTTTGTGTCGGTCCACCATTGGAGTGGTCTTTGCTTTGGTGCACCATTGGTATGGTCTTTGTTTTGGTGCACCGTTGGGGTGATCTTTGCTTTGGTGCACCATTGGGTGACCACAATCTTGACCATTGTGAGTGCGCTGGAGGATTCACAAGTCTGGTCTGCAGTCATACAGGGACACATAGACGGACTGCAGACTTGTCATTCTAGACTAGACAACCCCTTTTAAGCTAAACTGTGTGATTTTTGTAGAGGAATCGTCCCTTATATAAATGTTTATTTATGTAAATGGAAAAATCACGTCACCCAACAAACAAACCTTTTGCTTGTGCGTCGGGTGATCTGAAAGCCGGTTTAGATAGATCATTCGGTTTCTGATTATTAGCAGCAGTGTAAATGCACCTCCAAAGAGTAACTGAACTTTTTGTTTTTTTATATTTTATGCCCACTAATTCCGAGCAGATTGGTGGGAAATCTAGTCCGGAGACCCCCAACCACAGCTGAAAAGCTCTTTTAGAAGAGCGCACACAGCGCAGAGCGGATGCTGTAGAAAGTCATTGTCCTGTCTCCTGAGCTGTGCACTTCTAAGGTGTATTTTGAGCAATTTACGGGGGTCTCTGGACCCAGAACCACATCAATGTGCTCAGAATAAAGAGGGCTTTACACGCTATGACATCGCTAATGCGAACTTGTTGGGGTCACGGAATTGGTGACGCACATCCGGCCGGATTAGCGATGCCGTTGCGTGTGACACCTATGAGCGATTTTGCATCGTCCATTCTCAAAAATCGTTAGTGCAGCAGTAACGAAGTTGTTCCTCGTTCCTGCGGCAGCACACATCGCTCCGTGTGACGCCGCAGGAACGAGGAAGCTCTCCTTACCTGCGTCCCGGCCGCTATGCGGAAGGAAGGAGGTGGGCGGGATGTTACGTCCCGCTCATCTCTGCCCCTCCGCTTCTATTGGGCGGCGGTTCAGTGACGTAGCTGTGACGCTAAACGAACCGCCCCCTTAGAAAGGAGGCGGTTCGCTGGTCACAGCGACGTCGCCGGGCAGGTAAGTAGTGTGACAGGTCTGGGCGATGTTGTGCGGCACGGGCAGCAATTTGCCCGTGTCGCACAACAGATGGGGGCGGGTACCCACGCTAGCGATATCGATACAGATATCGCAGCGTGTAAAGCGGCCTTTAATGGACCTAAAACATAGAAGATATCTCCCAAAAACTAAGGTATTTTTTAAATGTTTAATAGTGCTACTGCCTGCACCATCAGTACTGTGGTTTCTGTATGGTCCGCAGTCTGATGATAGCTGCTAACAACTCCTGTATCTCCTTAACATTGTGACAACCATACTAGGAGCTGCAGTTTCATGCCAGACAATTATAGGTTGGGTTGGCTTTAGTTCTGGTGATATAGTAGTGATTTGAGCTTGGTTCTGGTGATGCAGTCATGTACCAATGGTGGTTCTAGTAATGTAGCAGTGTGCAGATGGTGGTTCTGACTCCCCCATACACTATAGACAGATGTCCCATCATTCGGCTGGCAGCTATCTTCCTGACTCCCCCATACACTATAGACAGTTGTCCCATCATTCGGCTGGCAGCTATCTTCCTGACTCCCCCATACACTATAGACAGTTGTCCCATCATTCGGCTGGCAGCTATCTTCCTGACTCTCCTATACACTATAGACAGGTGTCCCATCATTTGACTGGCAGCTGTCTCCATGATTCTCCCATACACAGGAGCACTCACTTTGTTGAGTGGTAGTGTTCTCTATGAGACAGACGCTACTACACATCTCTGGCAGCGGCTCACCTCTTAGAGAAAAATGGATCCACAGTCCAAAATTGGACCTGCTGGGTCCTCACTTTGACAATCGGCCGAGCCTGTCTATCTCCGGGTTCTGCCAACTGTAATCTGTGTACAAGCACTGGGCATGTGAACGGTTAGGCTATGTGCACACCATGGCTTTTACACATCTGTGAATCTATTGCGTTTTTCAGGCGGTGGAAACACTGGCATCTTTTTTAGATTGAAATTGTATTAAGTGCTAGTCACAAACTTATTGGTGGCAACAGCATGAAAAATGGTTCAGTTAGCTGTTTTAACCACTTAGGCTATGTGCCCACGGGAGATTAAACCTGCGGAAAATCAGCGGATTTTCTAGATTTTCCAGATAATCCGCAGGTTTCAGCATGTACAGACACTCCCCATGTTATCCTATGGGACATGGGGAGTGCTTTGTCCATGCTGCGGATACATGCGGCTGCGGAACATGCTGTGAATGTCCCGCAGCCGCACGTAATTGCATGTCAATTATTTCTGCAGAATTACCTGCGGAAATCCCGCCTTCGGCAGGTAATCCGCAGGAATGTCCGCAGGTTTACCGCAGCTATTTCGCTGGAATCCCACAGCTAAAAATAGCTGCAGATACCGGCGAGCAGCTGCGGGAAACCTGCCGATGTATTTGCGGATATATCCGCGGGTACAGAGTCCCGTGGGCACATAGCCTTAGTGTCTTTGAAAATCTGAAGCTGTTACAATAAGTTAAATAAAACTGAACGTGTGTGCAGCAAGTGCAGATCTTCATTCTTAGAGCGTTAAGCACTTTTTCAAGTGTGTTACAGAGTAGACCACCGTAAATAGACGTCGTGTGCCCAAAATCATAGTTTTACGTTGTCAGTAAGAGGCGCGACCCACTTAAAGTGCCTAGGGGAGCACGAAGGCCAAATACAGCCCTGGATAGGTCTCTACATAGGTCCCTCCCCCTTCAGAAAGAGGATGTTCGCCACCCACAGCGAGGTCGTTTGGAGGGTGTGAGGTATTCTTTGGGTGTCATACCATTGGCACTCTTAGTATGTGTGTTTTCTATAAGCTGTTTTGCTTTTTTAATTGATTTTAATTGGTCGTTGGTACTTGTGCCTATTCTATAATAAAGATATTTTTGTATATTTATCTATTCTGGTGATCCCACTTATTTTGCACATTCCTTTTTCTTGTTGATGCATTCCAGTTCCCCAATGTGCTAAGTGGCTTTGATCCCTTTGTATTGTTTATTAATTTTTTGGTGCCCTCCCCCCCCCACTGTCTTACGTCGTTTGGAAGGTAAGTACGCGGCGTTACAACATTGTGCGACACGGGCAAGAAATTGCCCGTGCAGCACAAATGATGGGGGATATGCCGTTAATTGATGGTGACAAATTGTCTATATGGAAAAAGATACACCAACATGGGTGAGATCGTTCCATTTGTTTTCTAATCAGACAAAGGCACAGTGGAGATGTGAATGTATTATTAATCCTGAAGCTTTGTCGATTTGTCCTGAATTACTGGGCACCTATTGGCTGATTTAACACCCTCGGGTTATTGATGTACCTATCCCCCTCATGAGGTATTTGACGATGTGGTGTGGTACAACACTATGGGCAGCACTATAATGAAAAGGCCTGAGGTCTGAAGTTTTGCCTATATAATTCAGCCATCTGTGCCTGGGTCAGTGGTAAAACCTAATTAGCCTTTGTGGTCTTATATGTCACGTGATAGGGTGTTCCGGCCCTCTTATACATTGTAAGGGCTAGACAGTACCTTACCCTCCACGAGACATTTTTTTTAATTAAAGGCAAGGTTTTCCTTTCCTTTTTTAGAGAATTCATTATTAAAAGTTATATTTTAGTTTTTTTGCTGTATTTGGTCTTTGATCATCTAGTTCACCAGTGGCTGCATTTTTCTTTTATATTCTCGGTTCTTCAAAGTAGCCACCTTTTGCTTTCATTACTACTTTGCACACTCTTGGCATTCTCTTGATGAGCTTCAAGAGGTAGTCACCGGAAATGGTTTTCCAATAGTCTTGAAGGAGTTCCCAGAGATGCTTAGCACTTGTTGGCCCTTTTTCCTTCACTCTGCGGTCCAGCTCACCCCAAACCATCTCGGTTGGGTTCAGGTCTGGCGACTGTGGAGACCAGGTCATCTGGCGTAGCACCCCATCACTCTCCTTAGGCGGGCTTTGCACACTACGACATCGCAGGTGCGATGTCGGTGGGGTCAAATTGAAAGTGACGCACATCCAGCATCGCATGTGACATCGTAGTGTGTAAAGCCTAGATGATACGATTAACGAGCGCAAAATCGTCGTAATCGTATCATCGGTGCAGTGTCGGCGTAATCCATAATTACGCTGACACAATGGTCCGATATTGTTCCTCGCTCCTGATGCAGCACACATCGCTGTGTGTGAAGTCGCAGGAGCGAGGAACATCTCCTACCAGCGTCACCGCGGCTTCCGTAGGATATGCGGAAGGAAGGAGGTGGGCGGGATGTTTACATCCTGCTCATCTCCGCCCCTCCGCCGCTATTGGCCGCCTGCCGTGTGACGTCGCTATGACGCCGCACGACCCACCCCTTTAGGAAGTAGGCGGGTCGCCGGCCAGAGCGACGGTCGCAGGGCAGGTGAGTGCATGTGAAGCTGGCGTAGCGATAATGTTCGCTACGCCAGCTATCACACGATATCGTACCTGCGACGGGGGCGGGGACTATCGCGTGTGACATCGCAGCATCGGCTTGCGATGTCGCAACGTGCAAAGCCGCCCTTAGTCAATTAGCCCTTACACAGCCTGGAGGTGTGTTAGGGGTCATTGTCCTGTTGAAAAATAAATGATGGTCCAACTAAACGCAAACCGGATGGAATAGCATGCCGCTGCTAGATGCTGTGGTAGGCATGCTGGTTCTGTATGCCTTAAATTTTGAATAAATCCCCAACAGTGTCAGTGTGACGCCCTGGCCTATCAGGTCATCACAGGGTATTGTGCAATCTGCCATTCTGCACAGCATCCACCCTCCTTGGTTACGGATCCTGGACCTTTGGTGTTGCTACCAGCTTGGTCAATCAAAATCTTAGGAACACTTCCACTTTAACCTACAAAACACACCATTAGGGGGCCTGAAGGGAATAGGGCCGTCCACATGGGGGGTTGGTGAGGGGAGAGGAAAGTGAGAGTTGAGCTCGGGGAGTTGAGCTGGAGGGTTGAGCAGTGGAGAGTGAAAGGAGAGGAGGTGGAGTGGTGGCTCTCATGAGGAGAGACCACGGAGGAGAGCTCCTGGGTACTAGGTGGCAGACGTTGGTCTGGGCCTGGTAGGAGCTGGAACCCCGGTCGCAGGGGACAGAGTCAAGGGGCACGGACTGCCGAGGAGGGTGGCTGGTGGCCTTGAGCTATCACCGGGCAGGGGCCAGGGCACGACGGGGTAAGGGGACCCTAGGCCGGAAAGTAGCTTGACGCTTTCCGGTAATTTACCCGACGTGGGTGAAGACTTCAAGTGTCATCCCCAACCCGCTCCAAAATCGGGGTACTAGCGCACCGATGGGATAGGACTTTCCCAATAAACTCCAAAGAAATCCTACGCATGAACCCTGAGAGCAAGCTCATTCCGTTAGCCATAAGAGTTTTATACCAATGGGTCCAACAGACAGAGGTGCCAGGGACAGGGCCGCAGATCAACAGCAACACCAAGGGCACAGATCCCAGCGTGCTCCCTACAAGATGCAGTGGTGCTCAGAATTCTGGTTTACAAGCTGTCGGTGTGATTATTCCTGGACTGAGTGAGTACACTGAAATACCCCTGTTCCTACCCCAGTGGCACCCATTCACCAACCGTCCGACGGGCCCCGGGACACAAACCTCCTACCCACGGAGTGGTTAAAACATCAGGCGGCCACACCATCGTCACTAGGCTCCCCAACCGCAGCAGTGGTCCCTCACATTACCACGCACCGTGGGTGGCGTCACAAACTTTCAACCCCCCCCCTGTATATAGTCCCCTTTCATCGAGTGGCCGCGCGACCCCCGGGTCCGGAGACCCCTCGAGCCACCGCGGATCCGGATCCGAGCAGCAGCAGCCCGGCTGCTGGCACGGGGGCGGCACATCAGCAGCAAAGCACCCCCACACCATCACACCTCCTCCATGCTTTACAGTGGGAACCAGGCATGTAGAGTCCATCCATTCACCTTTTCTACAAAGACATGGTGGTTGGATCCAAAGATCTCAAATTTGGACTCATCAGACCAAAGCACAGATATCCACTGGTCTAAAGGCCGCTTTACACGCTGCAACATCGCTAGCATCGGCTAGCGATGTCGCATGCGATAGCACCCGCCCCCTCGGTGGCACGATATGTGGTGATCGCTCCCATAGCGAACATTATCGCTACGGCAGCGTCACACGCACATACCTGCTCTGCGACGACGCTGTGACCGGCGAACCGCCTCCTTTCTGAGGGGGTGGTTCGTTCAGCGTCACAGCGACGTCACAGCAGCATCACTGAACCGCCACCCAATAGAAAAGGAGGGGCGGAGATGAGCAGCCGGCACATGCCGCACACCTCCTTCCTTCCTCCTTTTCTGGTGGACGCAGGTAAGGAGATGTTTGTCGTTCCAGCGGCATCACACATAGCGATGTGTGCTGCCGCAGGAACGACAAACAACATCGTTACTGCAGCAGCAACGATAATTGGGAAGAGGGGGGCATGTCACCGATGAGCGATTTTGAACGTTTTTGCAACGATTCAAAATCGCTCATAGGTGTCACACATTCCGTGACCCCAACGAGATCGCTTTAGCGATCTCGTAGCGTGTAAAGCCACCTTAATGTCCATTCCTTGTGTTCTTTAGCCCAAACAAGTCTCTTCTGCTTGTTGTCTGTCCTTAGCAGTGGTTTTCTAGCAGCTATTTTATCATGAAGGCCTGCTGCACAAAGTCTCCTCTTAATAGTTGTTCTAGAGATGAGAAGGTGTGTCCAAACGTTTGGTCTGCACTGTATGTATATATATATATATATATATACAGTTAGGTCCAGAAATATTTGGACAGTGACACAAGTTTTGTTATTTTAGCTGTTTACAAAAACATGTTCAGAAATACAATTATATATATAATATGGGCTGAAAGTGCACACTCCCAGCTGCAATATGAGAGTTTTCACATCCAAATCGGAGAAAGGGTTTAGGAATCATAGCTCTGTAATGCATAGCCTCCTCTTTTTCAAGGGACCAAAAGTAATTGGACAAGGGACTCTGAGGGCTGCAATTAACTCTGAAGGCATCTCTCTCATTAACCTGTAATCAATGAAGTAGTTAAAAGGTCTGGGGTTGATTACAGGTGTGTGGTTTTGCATTTGGAAGCTGTTGCTGTGACCAGACAACATGCGGTCTAAGGAACTCTCAATTGAGGTGAAGCAGAACATCCTGAGGCTGAAGAAAAAGAAAAAAATCCATCAGAGAGATAGCAGACATGCTTGGAGTAGCAAAATCAACAGTCGGGTACATTCTGAGAAAAAAGGAATTGACTGGTGAGCTTGGGAACTCAAAAAGGCCTGGGCGTCCACGGATGACAACAGTGGTGGATGATCGCCGCATACTTTTTTTGGTGAAGAAGAACCCGTTCACAACATCAACTGAAGTCCAGAACACTCTCAGTGAAGTAGGTGTATCTGTCTCTAAGTCAACAGTAAAGAGAAGACTCCATGAAAGTAAATACAAAGGGTTCACATCTAGATGCAAACCATTCATCAATTCCAAAAATAGACAGGCCAGAGTTAAATTTGCTGAAAAACACCTCATGAAGCCAGCTCAGATCTGGAAAAGTATTCTATGGACAGATGAGACAAAGATCAATCTGTACCAGAATGATGGGAAAAAAAAGTTTGGAGAAGAAAGGGAACGGCACATGATCCAAGGCACACCACATCCTCTGTAAAATATGGTGGAGGCAACGTGATGGCATGGGCATGCATGGCTTTCAATGGCACTGGGTCACTTGTGTTTATTGATGACATAACAGCAGACAAGAGTAGCTGGATGAATTCTGAAGTGTACCGGGATATACTTTCAGCCCAGATTCAGCCAAATGCCGCAAAGTTGATCGGACGGCGCTTCATAGTACAGATGGACAATGACCCCAAGCATACAGCCAAAGCTACCCAGGAGTTCATGAGTGCAAAAAAGTGGAACATTCTGCAATGGCCAAGTCAATCACCAGATCTTAACCCAATTGAGCATGCAATTCACTTGCTCAAATCCAGACTTAAGACGGAAAGACCCACAAACAAGCAAGATCTGAAGGCTGCGGCTGTAAAGGCCTGGCAAAGCATTAAGAAGGAGGAAACCCAGCGTTTGGTGATGTCCATGGGTTCCAGACTTAAGGCAGTGATTTCCTCCAAAGGATTCGCAACAAAATATTGAAAATAAAAATATTTTTTTTGGGTTTGGTTTATTTGTCCAATTACTTTTGACCTCCTAAAATGTGGAGTGCTTGTAAAGAAATGTGTACAATTCCTACAATTTCTATCAGATATTTTTGTTCAAACCTTCAAATTAAACGTTACAATCTGCACTTGAATTCTGTTGTAGAGGTTTCATTTCAAATCCAATGTGGTGGCATGCAGAGCCCAACTCGCGAAAATTGTGTCACTGTCCAAATATTTCTGGACCTAACTGTACTTGCCAGCTCTATATAAAATGTTTATATATATATATATATATATATATATATATATATATATATAAAAAATTTTTTATATAGAGCTGGCAAGTAAACACCCGGATAAGAAGGTTGCGTGAATGGAAAGTGTGCACGCGCGGGATGGAGACAGAGAGACATACTGACAGAGATAGAGATTGACCGATATCGACAGACCTCACTCATTTCCAGTGTTTTCTGCGACATGCGATAAATGTATTTAGAAAAACGCGTGTCACTAGGATGGTCCATGTATCGTCCGTGTGACATCCGTTTTTTTTCACGCACCCATAGACTTTCATTGGAGTGACTTGCACGTGAAACTCACCAAAACGCAGCATGCTGCGATTTTTTTCTCAGTCCGATTTGGACTGACAAAAATATAGCAGATGGGCGCTGCCTCATTGATTAACATTTGTCCGAGTGCAATGCGGGATTTTCTCGCATAGCACTCATGCGAGTTAATCGCCAGTGTGAAGCCGGCCTAACACAAGAAAAAGAGCTCTGCATGAACACTTGCAGACCGAGAATAAATGTAGGCAATAATTTTACATATTTAATATCAAAAACATTTTATTACAATAAATGCCAACCACAAATGATGATAAAAACATTTAAAATAGAAAACAACCCTGACACCCCAAGTGGATCAAGTCTACAATAGAGTAACTGCCCCAATAAGCAATGCAATTGTAAAGAAGGGAATTTGTAGTCCTCTTGGTCGATTTCTGCTTTTGATTAGTGCACCTATCATGCACATGAGCTTTTTATATGGAATTGTTGTGCTTACTATTATGTGCATACTTTATTGAAAGTGACTTTTTATATCCTGGCCATCTATTTTACTCTGGTCCTCCAGTTTTTTTGTTCAGGCTATTGTGGTTTATTATTCTTGATTACTACAGGTTCCCTGCTATACAATTGCATTGCTTATTGGAGCAGTTACTCTATTGTGGACTTGATCCACTTGGGGTGTGGGGGTTGTTTTCTATTTTAAGTGTTTTAATGATTGTTTGTGGTTGGCATTTATTGTAATAAAATGTTTTTGATAATAATAATGTAAAATTATTGTCTATATTTATTTTCTGTGTGCACGTGTTCATGCAGAGCTCTTTTTCTTGTGTCATTGCCTTATTTCTGCATGTTGTAGCACCCGTAATTATTGTTATATAGCAACGTTGGTGCAACCCACACTATATATATTTTACTGTCCCTCTTTAAATCACTTAGATGCCACTGTCGCAAGTGACAGCGGCATTTAACCCCTTCACTTCCAAGGACGTACTGGTAAATCCTTGGTCATATCTTTCCCATTACCGTGGGTTCCAGCCGCGAGCCCAGAGTAATCCCTGCACGTCTGCTGATCTGATTGATTGGAGATCCACCCGTGCTTTTTAACCCATTAGATTGTGCTGTCAAACTCTGACAGGGCAATATAATGTGCTCCAGCGGGGATCACACCCCACCGCCATCGGCTGTCTTGTAAACGCGATCACAGGGTGCAATGGGTGGTCATGGCAGAGAGGGGTCACTTCCTGTGAATGCTGGCAGAGCGCTGGCACTCACAAGAACACAGCATTTCTGCTGATCAGAGCGATGCTGAAGCATCGCTCTGTTCAGCAGAAGCGATCGGATAATGTAACCATTAAGACCCCTGGGGTCCTAGTAAAATCAATAAAAAAAAAAAGTTTTAAAAAATGAAAAAACCCTAAAAGTTCAAATCATTTCCCTTTTGCCCCATTGAAAATAAAATAAAAATTACATAGTTGTGTTCAGAAATTCCCGATCCATCAAAATATTATTATTATTATTATAGAGCCATTTATTCCATGGCGCTTTACAAGTGAAAAAGGGTATACGTACAACAATCATTAAAAATACAAAACAGACTGGTATAGGAGGAGAGAGGACCCTGCCCGTGAGGGCTTACAGTCTACAGGGAATGGGTGATAGTACAATAGGTGAGGACAATAAAATATAAAATCAAGTTATGTGGTCGGTACACGGCGTAGTGAGAAAAAAATCCAAATGCCAAAATTATGTTTTTTGGTCACTGAAACATTGTATTAAAATGCAATTACAGGCGATAACAACTTCAAAACTAAAGGGGCAGGACCTCAGCCAACAGAAAAATGTTGCTTCCTGGTATCAGCCCCGCCCCTTCTGGTTACATGGGTATGACCTCATACATATCCTTCCAGTGAAAAAGTAGATTGATTGTATAATATTATGCTAATTCTAACAGGGAGAGGGAATAACTATGAATACCCCCAGCAATTATCTGAACCTCCACTGCTATCATTCAAGAATCTGCTTTTAGAAAATTTACTTTCTTGGATTTCAAAACCTAAACATCTGAGCTGACCACTAAAGGTATGTATAGACTCAGCCTGATAGTGCCAATATAGCACTGGCTCTAGGTTATATACGAAAATACTTGTGACTGGTTCCCTTTAAGCTCATTGTGTAGTGACTATATGTGACTATATCCTAACATGAGTAAACTAGCTGGATTTTAAGCTTATTTCATAAATTGCTTTTATTCTAAAGCACATAAAAATGTAAATTAGATAAATGTAAAAGAACACTGATCAAAATTAGATACCTGCAAGTTATTAGTGTTAATATGGCACCTGGTGCTAATTTCCTTAATTATCTGACAAACTGTCACGATTCCTATGAGCAGTACATTCTGTATCGTTCTGCTATGCTCTCCTGCAGAGCTGGTATATGTTACCAATGGTGCAGGGAGTTTTGCAGGATGAATGCTCTGCTGGTTGTTTCACAGCACTGGGTTCCACGCTGATCTTGGGAGGTGCTCACGCAAATGCTTCTCGTTCCCGATAATTGCTCTGCTTTTTTAGGGAGCGTGTTAGCTCAGGATGCTGCCTGTTGTACTTCCTGGTTACAGTTGTGCTGTTGGCTCCAGTGATGCTCAGTGTTCAGAGCTTGGCCTCTTGACTCCGAACTGTTGTTGACCCGTCTTTGCCTGTCCCCGCGTTTCTGTTGTTACTTCCCGGCTTCTGACCTCGGGCTTCTTCCTGACCACGTCCTTGAACATGAGCAATTATTTTCTCAGCCCTGATTGGACCTAGAAAGCAATCGCAGCATGCTGCGACTGTAATGCGTTCCTGGTTTCTCTTGCACCCATTGAAGTCTATGGGGTGAGAAAAAAATTGCAGTACATCGGTGTACCGCGAGTACAGGGCCAGAATGGCAATAGGCGGCTACAGAGGAGAGAGATAAATCCCTCCTTCCCCTCCGCAGTGCCGGCCCTCCCTCCTCAGTGCCGGCCCTCCCCTCAGAGACAGTCCACCTCCCGCAGCTGAGGTCCGATCGCATGATCGGACCTCAGTCACAATGAAACTCGCATGACAGTCGGCTCCTGCTGTGCTGCCAGCGTGAGCCGAGTATCATGCGAGGATTGCATTAGTCACCCGTGTGGCCCCGGCCTTACTGTACTTGTAAGTGTCCATGGCTGAGCAGAAGGGTTCCTGGGTGAACATAAATTCCAGGGATCCAAAGCAGAGGATGGCAGAAAGGTAGTTCCTCCAAATACTTCAGGAGACCAGGTTACAGGCAGACTGCAAACAGGATTCAGAAGCACTGGTCCATCAGCTGAGGCAGCTTAAGCAGGCAACTGGCAAGGAACAGGGCAGGAACATAGAAGCTGAGGAATCCATATTGACTGAGGGCAAGGTGACGGCAGCAGAACAGGAAGCAAGATGGCCAATGTAAAAAAAACAGATCAAAGCAAAATGACAGAAAACTATGCAAAAAGGCGTTCCTGGTTTCTCTTGCACCCATTCAAGTCTATGGGGCGAGAAAAAAATTGCAGTACATCGGTGTACCGCGAGTACAGGGCCAGAATGGCAATAGGCGGCTACAGAGGAGAGAGATAAATCCCTCCTTCCCCTCCGCAGCGCCGGCCCTCCCTCCTCAGTGCCGGCCCTCCCCTCAGAGACAGTCCACCTCCCGCAGCTGAGGTCCGATCGCATGATCGGACCTCAGTCACAATGAAACTCGCATGACAGTCGGCTCCTGCTGTGCTGCCAGCGTGAGCCGAGTATCATGCGAGGATTGCATTAGTCACCCGTGTGGTCCCGGCCTTACTGTACTTGTAAGTGTCCATGGCTGAGCAGAAGCGTTCCTGGGTGAACATAAATTCCAGGGATCCAAAGCAGAGGATGGCAGAAAGGTAGTTCCTCCAAAGACTTCAGGAGACCAGGTTACAGGCAGACTGCAAACAGGATTCAGAAGCACTGGTCCATCAGCTGAGGCAGCTTAAGCAGGTAACTGGCAAGGAACAGGGCAGGAACATAGAAGCTGAGGAATCCATATTGACTGAGGGCAAGGTGACGGCAGCAGAACAGGAAGCAAGATGGCCAATGTAAAAAAAACAGATCAAAGCAAAATGACAGAAAACTATGCAAAAAGTCTGAAACCCTCACAGCAGGTTGTCCATATTTAGGCCAAATGGGTGACCCTATCAGCCAAAACAAGACAAGTTGGTTGCTCCAAGTCTCTGATTTCTAGAATATTGCTTCTTTACAACATCACAAGCACTTTCAAATGCTTCAGGAAGGCTGGTCACCCTCGAAAGACAAATGCAAAAGATGACAGGATGATACAGAGAATCTCCATAGGTAATCATTTCAATACTGCAGCTGGAATTGCTCACAAGTTCAGCACTGAACAGGGTAAGGATCTATCTCATTATACAGTGTCACAAAGTTTAAGAGCATTTGAACAGAAAGCCCACTCTGCAGTGACCACACCTCTCATTAACACTAAGAATCAAAAGGCTAGACTCACCTATGGTGAGGAGCATGTTGTGCAGACAGAGAAGTGGTCCACAGTTCATTTTAGTGATGAAAGCAAGTTTAATTTATTTGGGTCTGATGGGAAACATTTGTAGACAATGTACGGAAAGACTGAATCCAAAGTGTATTAAGAAGTCAGTGAAAGGTGGTGGAGAAAGTGTGATGGTTTGGGGAATGTTTTCTGCAGCAGGAGTTGGACCTCTCATGGAGAACCTTCTTCAAGAACATGTGGTTCCTTCCTTGTGTTTATCACTCAATCAGCCAGCAATTTTAATGCAGCACAATGTCCCCTGTTACATAGCAAAACGGATAAAGTAGTTCATTGAAACAATGAAATGGCCAGCCCAGAGTCCTGATTTAAAGCCAATAGAAAACCTCTAGAAAATCCTTGGTGACAAAGTTATGGCCAAGAAACCCACAATAGTCAAAGAACTGTGGAAGAAGAGTGGACCAAAATCACACCAAAGCAGTGTGAGAGACTAGTGATGTCCTGTGGCCGCAGATGTGCTGAAGTTATTCAAAGCAATGGCCTGTGCACTTCCTACTGATTGGTGACTGTTGTTACCGTCAGAACATTTAGTTATAATCTTTCTCTATGCTATAGTCATTGTTGTTCTTTAATTATAATCATCATGTTTTGGGCAAAATAAAGGTTTTATGTTGATAAACTTTGGATTTTTTGTAAAACACTGTTCTAGTGGCATGGTGTACCGCTTACAAAAAACCTTCAAATGTTCATCAATGGAGATTTCACAATTTCTGAAAGAAGCAAGTGATCATACATTGCTCTCTAATTTTGATTGTGTGTGTGTGTGTGTGTGTGTGTATATATATCGTATTTTTCGGACAATAAGACGCACTTTTTTCCCCTCAAATGTTGGGGAAAAGTGGGGGGTGCGTCTTATAGTCTGAATGTAGGGCTGCGGGGAATGAGGGTTTTGCGGTGGAGTGGGTCATCGGCGGCCCGAGCAGGCTGTAGCAGCCTGCCGTGACCACGTGGAGCCGCTCATTTAATATGCGCACCCATCATCCCGCCCATCATCTCTCAGCGCTGAAGCTGGCGCTGCCAGGTGGGCAGGGTGATGGGCGGGGAATGTGCGCATATTAAATAACCGGCCCGCATGATCACCCCTGGCAACTACAGCCTGGAGTGATCATGTGCGGCTGTATTCACTGCCCCCCGTGCATCATCATCAGCGCTGGGTGCAGTGAATCAGTATAACTCACCGGCCACGATCCCTGCAGCACCGTGATCTCCTCCTGTCTGTGGAGGCGGCGGCTGTGTGGAGACAAGCGGTGCTTACAGCGATGACATCATCGCTGTGCGCACGTGTTCACGTGTTCAGCCGCCGCCAGCACAGACAGTAGAACATCGCGATGCTGCAGGGATCGTGGCCAGCTCCACACTCCAGTGCTGCTGCTGACACAGACGGGAGGAGGAGCGATGCTGCAGGGAGTGAGGTGAGTATGAACGTTTATTTTTTTTATGTGCCACAGGATGCGAGCCATATACCAGGATGGATGTATATGAGCAGGATGGGGGTATAAGAGCAGGATGGGGGTATATGAGCAGGATGGGAGTATATGTGCAGGATGGGAGTATATGAGCAGGATGGGGGTATATGAGCAGGATGGGGGTATATGAGCAGGATGGGGGTATATAGCAGGATGGGGCCATATGCCAGGATGGGTTATATAGCAGGATGGGGCTATATGCCAGGATGGGGTATATAGCAGGATGCGGCTATATGCCAGGATGACGGTATATAGCAGGATGGGGGCTATACCAGGATGAGGGACATATCTAATATATAAAGCTGAATGTGTGTATGTATGTATGTGTGTGTGTATGTCTGGGATTGGCATCTGCACCGTCGCAGCTACAGCCACAAAATTTTGCACACTCACACGTCTGGACCCCGAGAGAATCATAGGCTATGTTGTGAGGCGAAATTTTAACCCCGCGCGTTCCAATTTACCAATCAATTTTGCCCCTATCTACATAATGGGGAAAAAGTGAAACGAAAAGTGTATCCGCACCGTCGCATTTACAATCACAAAATTTTGCACACTCACACGTCTGGACCCCAAGAGCATCATAGGCTATGTTGTGAGGCGAAATTTTAACCCCGCGCGGTCCAATTTACCAATCAATTTTGCCCCTATCTACATAATGGGGAAAAAGTGAAACGAAAAATGTATCCGCATCGTCGCATTTACAATCACAAAATTTTGCACAGATACCTCATGTGACCCAGGGAACGTCGTAGACTATGTTTTGACAGGAAAATTTAACCCCAGGCTTTACAATTACTCTCCAAAAAACATGCCTTCATTAAAGTAAATGGAGCCTGGAACTACAGGTTATCAGTAGGAGCTGTGATTGGTTGCTTTAGGAACAAAAGACATTCATAGTATAAGAAGCTTATATGTGAGGTAATAAGATGTCGGTGATACGGATAGAGAGAGACAGAGAGAGACAAACAGGGAAAGAGACAGAGAGATAGAGACAGACAGGGAAAGAGACAGACAGAGACAAACGGTGAAAGAGACAGACAGAGACAGACGGAGAAAGAGACAGACCTGGAAAGAGACAGACCTGGAAAGAGACAGACCTGGAAAGAGACAGATGGGGAAAGAGACAGACAGACATGCAGACAGGGACAGAGACAGGCAGACAGGGAAGGAGGAGACAGCCAGAGAGACACACAAAGATAGATGGGGAAAGACACAGACCTTGATAGAGACAGACGGGGAAAGAGACAGAGAACTAGAGATAGAAAAAGATAGGCAGACAGGGAAAGAGACAGACAGGAAAAGACACAGACAAAGAGACGGGGAGACAGACGGGGAAAGAGACAGACCTGGGAAAGAGACAGACCTGGAAACAGACAGATGGGGAAAGAAACAGAGAGATAGAGACAGACAAAGAAAGAGACAGACACAGGCAGACGAGGAAAGAGGCAGACCTTGAAAGAGGCAGACCTGGAAAGAGGCAGACCTGGAAAGAGACAGACCTGGAAAGAGACAGACCTGGAAAGAGACAGACAGAGACAGACGGGGAAAGAGACAGACGGAGAAAGAGACAGATCTGGAAAGAGACAGACGGAGCACATTACTTGGACAATTTAGTTAAATCTGTGTGGAATATCTGTGGTGTTGAAATATATGTTGTGAAAAGCTTCTATTAGCTTGTTTTTGCCTTTTAATCATTACATTTATATCTATTTGTTTTGTGGTTTTTGTGTGCAGAATACATTTTTGTTAATACATTCTATTTTGTTAACAGCACTTATTAACCCAGGCGAAGCCGGGTAGTACAGCTAGTACTGTATACACAAGGCAGGAGGATCATTACCAGGATGGGGTACCTTAGTAGAGAATTTGGGGACATTACCCCCATAACAGTGTCAGCAGCAGATCCTCGACAGGGTGCGTCTTATAGTCTGAAAAATACGTTAAATACACACGAGGGGCTGCTGGTAACTCTTTGTGATCTTTTTTGTTTCTATGGTAACGAATGTTACATCACATGAAAATTTTTCAAAAGTTTTCAAAATTTTGTGTTTGTTGCTTATGGCAAGCGTTCTACGCAAGCAAGAAAACAAAGTGGCGGAGTCTAATGCGATATTCACAGCAACTGAGCGCAGAGGAGTGATGAAATTCTTGTTTCTGCAAGGAAAGTCCGTGAAGGATATTCATGGTGATATGTCACAGACATTGGGGGAACAATGCTACGCATTAAGAACTGGGTTGCCAAATTTCAAATAGGCCACTTCAACACCAATGATGATTAACGTCCTGGACAATCGAGAGTGACAGTTGTTCCGAAGATCGTCGATGCTGTGCACAACCTCATACTGGAGAATCGATGAATTTCAGCTAAAGCAATAGCAGACATCATGAGGATTCCCGTGATTGTGTTTGTGTCATTATTCATGAACATTTGGGCATGAGGAAGCTATCTGCAAAGTGGGTTCCCAAATGTTTGACAACTGATCAGAGAAGCAGCGAGTGAAAACCTCCCGCTCCATTTGTCAACGTTTCTGGACTGATAAGAACTTACTGGATCGACTGGTCACTATGGATGAGACCTGGATTTATTTGTATGACCCTGAAAACAAGGAGCAGTCAAAAGAGTGGAGGCACAGTGGTTCTCCTCATCCAAAGAAGTTCAGGGTGCAAAAATTAGCCATTAAAGAAGTTGTCCAGTTACCAAAACTGATTTTTTTTTTTTTCTGATAAATCTTGCTAATATGTGCCCCTCAACACATCTATTATGTTTTTTCAGCAAAATTACCTTTTATTGTGCGCTAGCAGCACACGGTCATTGCTGGCTCCAGCTCTGATGGGGTTAATCTCTCCTCTGACTTCCTGTTTTCAGTTCCTACAAGTCCCAGAATTCTTTGTGGCTCTAGGGCGGTGTCTAGTTTATCTAACACACCCATTGTGTCTAATACACCCACTCTGCTCCCACCCAAACCCTCCTCCCTGCCTCTTCCCAGTGGATGTGCATTGTGCACTGAGAGAAATCACAGAGACAGCAGCAGCTCTGCACAGCCAGGGGAAGAAAGTGTGTGTGCGCGTATATACAGTGTGTGTGTATGTGTGCGCGTATATACAGTGTGTGTGTATGTGTGCGCGTATATACAGTGTGTGTGTATGTGTCCGCTTTACCTTGGCTGGTGATCCAATTTTGGGGGACCCCGTGTTTTTTGTTTTAAATTATTTATTTAATTTAAAATAACAGCGTGGGGTGCCCTCTGTTTTGGATTACCAGCTAAGGTGAAGCTGCCAGCTGTGGTTTGCAGGCGGCAGCCGTTTGCTTTACCCTAGCTGGCTACAAAAGATAGGGGGACCGCATGTCATTTTTTTTTATTTATTTCTTTTTTGGCTAAATACAAGGCTAAGCACCCCTTAGTGCCACATGAAAGTCACAAAAGGGTGCCAGCTTAGAATATGCAGGGGGTAAGACATTATATATGTATTTCTTATCTATCTATCTATCTATCTATCTATCCATTCATTCATTCATTCATCCCTCTATCCCTCTGTCTCTATATCTATCTATTCATCTCTATATCTACTCATCTATTTATCTTTCTTGCTGCTTCCGTTTTTTTGCGGTCCGCAAAAAAAACGGAAGGCACGCAGATGTCACACGGATGCCACTAGGATGCATCCGTGAAAAAAAGGACCATTTTTTGTGGCCCGCAAAAACGGAACGGTCATGTGAATGTAGCCTTAACAGCAGTCACTGCCTGCTGCCGGTCACATGTGACCGTGTGTGGGCTGTGTGTGTGGGCTGTGTGTACAGGAGTTCAGCTGAGTTCAGATCAGCTGACTCAAGTGTCGGCCGATCAGGCTGGGGCCACACGGGGATTACTGCGATCCCCTCGCATTACACTCGGCTCACGCTCAGTACAGCAGAGCCGAGTGTCATGCGAGTGTCCCTGCGACTGAGGTCCGACTGTGCGAGCAGACCTCAGCTGCGGGGGGCGGTCCGGCACTCGAGGGGTGGGCCAGCACTGAGGGGTGGGAGGGATTTCTCTCCCTCTCTCCTCCGTAGTCCACCGATGTACCGCAAGTGCAGTGCGATTTTTCTCTCACCACATACACTTGAATGGGTAAAAGAGAGAGTTTTGCATTACAGTTGTAGCATGCTGCAATTGTTTTCTCGGTCCAATTAGGGCGGAGAAAATAATCGCTCATGTGCACTGACACACAGGCTAATATTGGTCCGAGTAGAATGTGATGTTTGATCGCACTCCACTCGCACTGTTTTTCTCGCCGTGTGGCTTAGACCTTACTTGTTCTATGTCCCCCTGCATCCATCGCAGCGTGTGCAGGCTGGAGTTCAGATGAGTTCAGATCAGCTGACTCCAGTGCTGGAGTGAACTCCGCTGACCTCACAGCCCGTACATGCTGCAATGGATGCAGGGGGACACAAAACAAGTAATCGGCCGACACTGGAGTCATCTGATTACTTGGGATGAATTGAGAAGTAAAATGCTCTGGTGCTCGATGGGCGAAGCCCATGTCGATTTTTTTTTTTAAAAAGATTCATTAAACATAAAAAATAAAAAAAAAATCACATTGTTTGTGGGCTCCCGCTGCATTTTCTATTGTTAAGGGTAACCCAAGCAGCTACTGGCTGCTAACCACCGCTGCTTGGTGTTACTATCACTGGCAATAGAAATCCAGGGAAGCATTTTTTTTTATAAAGGTTTTTGCCTGAAAACTTTTTTAAAAAAAATTACGTGGGCTTCGCCATATTTTTGTATGCTAGCCAGGTACAGCAGGCAGCTACGGGCTGCCCCCAACTGCCTATTTGTACCCGGCTGGAAACCAAAAATATAGAAGCCCTTTTTTTTTTTTTTATTTCATGAATTTCATGAATTAAAAAAAAAAAATTACATGGGCTTCGCCGAATTTTTGAGTCCAGCCAGGTACAACTAACAACTAGGCAGCTGGGGATTGGAATCCGCAGTGAAGGGTGCCCAAACTTTCTGGGCCCCCCGCTGCGAATTGCAGTCCACAGCCACCCCAGAAAATGGCGCTTTCATAGAAGCGCCATCTTCTGGCGCTGTATCCAACTCTTCCAGTGGCCCTGGTGGCACGCTGGGTAATAAGGGGTTAATACCAGCTATGTTTTACCAGCTGGTATAAAGCCCGAGATTCTTAATGTCAGGCCAAGTTTGACCTGGCCATTAAGAATCTCCAATAAAGGGTTTAAAAAAAAAAAAAAGACCACACAGAGAAAAATACTTTATTAGAAGTAAATACACAGACACAGTAGGGACTCCATGTTTATTACTCCCTCTCACCCCTCCACGATGGAGAGATTTCTGTACTGACCATGCCAGGGGAGAGCAAGGGAAAAGAGAGAGAGAGCGAGGGGGGGAGGAAAAGAAAGCGAGGGGGGGAGGAAAAGAGAGCGAGGGGGGGGAGGAAAAGAGAGCGAGGGGGGGAGGAAAAGAGAGCGAGGGGGGAGGAAAAGAGAGCGCGGGGGGGAGGAAAAGAGAGCGCGGGGGGGAGGAAAAGAGAGCGAGTGGGGGAGGAAAAGAGAGCGAGTGGGGGAGGAAAAGAGAGCGAGTGTGGGAGGAAAAGAGAGCGAGTGGGGGAGGAAAAGAGAGCGAGTGAGGGAGGAAAAGCGCGCGGGGGGAGGAAAAGAGAGCGCGGGGGGAGGAAAAGAGAGCGCTGGGGGAGGAAAAGAGCGCGGGGGGAGGAAAAGAGCGCGGGGGGAGGAAAAGAGAGCGCGTGGGGGGAGGAAAAGAGAGCGCGTGGGGGGAGGAAAAGAGAGCGCGTGGGGGGAGGAAAAGAGAGCGCGTGGGGGGAGGAAAAGAGAGCGCGTGGGGGAGGAAAAGAGAGCGCGGGGGGAGGAAAAGAGCGCGGGGGGGAGGAAAAGAGAGCGAGTGGGGGAGGAAAAGAGAGCGAGTGGGGGAGGAAAAGAGAGCGCGGGGGGAGGAAAAGAGAGCGAGTGGGGGAGGAAAAGAGAGCGCGGGGGGAGGAAAAGAGAACGCGGGGGGGAGGAAAAGAGAACGCGGGGGGGAGGAAAAGAGAACGCGGGGGGGAAAGAGAGCGCGGGGGGGAGGAAAAGAGAGCGCGGGGGGGAGGAAAAGAGAGCGCGGGGGGGAGGAAAAGAGAGCGCGGGGGGAGGAAAAGAGAGCGCGGGGGGAGGAAAAGAGAGCGCGGGGGGAGGAAAAGAGCGCGGGGGGAGGAAAAGAGCGAGTGGAGAAGAGAGCGAGTGGGGCAGGAAAAGAGAGCGAGTGGGGGAGGAAAAGAGAGCGAGGGGGGGGGGAAAGAGAGCGAGGGGGGAGGAATTAAAAAAAAAAAATTACATGGGCTTCGCCGAATTTTTGAGTCCAGCCAGGTACAACTAACAACTAGGCAGCTGGGGATTGGAATCCGCAGTGAAGGGTGCCCAAACTTTCTGGGCCCCCCGCTGCGAATTGCAGTCCACAGCCACCCCAGAAAATGGCGCTTTCATAGAAGCGCCATCTTCTGGCGCTGTATCCAACTCTTCCAGTGGCCCTGGTGGCACGCTGGGTAATAAGGGGTTAATACCAGCTATGTTTTACCAGCTGGTATAAAGCCCGAGATTCTTAATGTCAGGCCAAGTTTGACCTGGCCATTAAGAATCTCCAATAAAGGGTTTAAAAAAAAAAAAAAGACCACACAGAGAAAAATACTTTATTAGAAGTAAATACACAGACACAGTAGGGACTCCATGTTTATTACTCCCTCTCACCCCTCCACGATGGAGAGATTTCTGTACTGACCATGCCAGGGGAGAGCAAGGGAAAAGAGAGAGAGAGCGAGGGGGGGAGGAAAAGAAAGCGAGGGGGGGAGGAAAAGAGAGCGAGGGGGGGGAGGAAAAGAGAGCGAGGGGGGGAGGAAAAGAGAGCGAGGGGGGAGGAAAAGAGAGCGCGGGGGGGAGGAAAAGAGAGCGCGGGGGGGAGGAAAAGAGAGCGAGTGGGGGAGGAAAAGAGAGCGAGTGGGGGAGGAAAAGAGAGCGAGTGTGGGAGGAAAAGAGAGCGAGTGGGGGAGGAAAAGAGAGCGAGTGAGGGAGGAAAAGCGCGCGGGGGGAGGAAAAGAGAGCGCGGGGGGAGGAAAAGAGAGCGCTGGGGGAGGAAAAGAGCGCGGGGGGAGGAAAAGAGCGCGGGGGGAGGAAAAGAGAGCGCGTGGGGGGAGGAAAAGAGAGCGCGTGGGGGGAGGAAAAGAGAGCGCGTGGGGGGAGGAAAAGAGAGCGCGTGGGGGGAGGAAAAGAGAGCGCGTGGGGGAGGAAAAGAGAGCGCGGGGGGAGGAAAAGAGCGCGGGGGGGAGGAAAAGAGAGCGAGTGGGGGAGGAAAAGAGAGCGAGTGGGGGAGGAAAAGAGAGCGCGGGGGGAGGAAAAGAGAGCGAGTGGGGGAGGAAAAGAGAGCGCGGGGGGAGGAAAAGAGAACGCGGGGGGGAGGAAAAGAGAACGCGGGGGGGAGGAAAAGAGAACGCGGGGGGGAAAGAGAGCGCGGGGGGGAGGAAAAGAGAGCGCGGGGGGGAGGAAAAGAGAGCGCGGGGGGGAGGAAAAGAGAGCGCGGGGGGAGGAAAAGAGAGCGCGGGGGGAGGAAAAGAGAGCGCGGGGGGAGGAAAAGAGCGCGGGGGGAGGAAAAGAGCGAGTGGAGAAGAGAGCGAGTGGGGCAGGAAAAGAGAGCGAGTGGGGGAGGAAAAGAGAGCGAGGGGGGGGGGAAAGAGAGCGAGGGGGGAGGAAAAGAGAGCGCGGGGGGAGGAAAAGAGAGCGCGGGGGGAGGAAAAGAGAGCGGTGGGGGGGAGGAAAAGAGAGCGCGGGGGGAGGAAGAAAGAGAATTTTGTTTACTTACCGTAAATTCTTTTTCTTGTAGTTCCGACATGGGAGACCCAGACCATGGGTGTATAGCTAGCGCCTCCGGAGGACACACAAAGTACTACACTCAAACGTGTAGCTCCTCCCTCCGGGCTATATACACTCCCTGGATGACAATCTACCCAGTTCAGTGCAAAAGCTGAAGGAGGACATCTACCCATAAGTAGAGATAGAGTAAAACTCGGCAAGACCAGAACTCTGTCTACTAACAACAGCCGGTGAAACACACGGAACAAAAAACTGCCAACAGGCAACAGGGAGGGTGCTGGGTCTCCCATGTCGGAACTACAAGAAAAAGAATTTACGGTAAGTAAACAAAATTCTCTTTTTCTTTATCGTTCCTTCCATGGGAGACCCAGACCATGGGACGTTCCAAAGCAGTCCATGGGTGGGAAATAAACCAAACTGAGAAGTAGGCAAAACCTAACTTCACAAATGGGCGACAGCCGCCTGAAGGATGCGTCTGCCCAAGTTCGCATCTGCCGAAGCATGAGCATGCACTTGGTAGTGCTTCGAAAAAGTGTGCAGACTGGACCAAGTGGCAGCCTGACAAACCTGCTGAGCCGTAGCCTGGTGCCTGAAAGCCCAGGAGGCACCGACAGCTCTGGTCGAGTGCGCCTTAATCCCCGGCGGGGGAGGCACCTGAGAACACTGGTAGGCATCGGCGATAGCCGACCTAATCCAACGAGCTAGGGTCGGTTTAGAAGCAGAGAGACCCTTGCGCTGACCCGTGGTTAGCACAAAAAGTGAGGTGCACCGGTGCGTGATACATAGATTCGGAGCGCTCGCACCAAATCCAAGGTGTGCAACGCCTACTCAAAGCGATGCACAGGGGCCGGACAAAGAGAGGGCAATGAAATGTCCTGGTTAAGGTGGAAAGAAGACACCACCTTAGGGAGAAAGTCCGGAGTCGGACAAAGAACCACCTTGTCTTGGTGAAACACCAAAAAGGGGGATTCCGAAGAGAGCGCAGCCAAATCAGAAACTCTCCTGAGAGAAGTTATGGCTACTAGAAAAACAACTTTCTGTGAAAGTCTAGACAAAGGAACCTCCCTGAGAGGCTCAAAAGGGGGTTTCTGTAAGGCCGTGAGGACCGGATTAAGGTCCCAGGGATCCAAGGGCCGCCGGTAAGGAGGAATGATGTGAGATTCGCCCTGCATGAAGGTGCGCACCTGAGCCAGTCGGGCGATACGCCGCTGGAACAATACCGACAAAGCCGACACCTGTCCCTTGAGGGAATTGAGGGACAGACCTAGCTGTAGACCTGACTGTAGAAAAGACAGGATGGTCGGCAAGGAGAACGGCCAAGGAGCATGGTCGGAAGAGCGACACCAGGACAGGAAAATCCTCCAAGTCCTGTGGTAAATCTTGGCCGAGGAAGACTTCCGAGCCTGAGTCATGGTGGAGATGACCTCAGAGGGAATGCCTGAAGCCGTCAGGATCCAGGACTCAAGAGCCACGCCGTCAATCTGAGAGCCGCAGAATTCTGGCGGAAAAACGGACCTTGAGAGAGAAGGTCTGGGCGGTCCGGGAGATGCCACGGCACCTCTACGGACAGGCGGAGCAGGTCTGGGTACCAAGCTCGCCTGGGCCAGTCCGGAGCAATGAGTATGACTCGACGGCCCTCCGTTCTGATCTTGCGCAGAACCCTGGGCAAGAGCGCTAGAGGGGGAAACACATAGGCCAGACGGAACTGAGACCAATCTTGAACCAGTGCGTCTGCTGCGAAGGCTTGAGGTTCGTGGGAGCGAGCCAGGTAAACCGGAACCTTGTTGTTGTGCCGGGATGCCATTAGATCCACTTCCGGAGTGCCCCACTTGCGGCAGATCGATCTGAACACTGACGGATGCAGGGCCCACTCGCCGCTGTCCACGGTTTGACGGCTGAGATAATCGGCCTCCCAGTTTTCCACGCCTGGGATGTGGACTGCAGATATGGTGGACTTGGAGTCCTCCGTCCACTGGAGGATTCGTTGAACCTCCAACATCGCCAGACGGCTGTGAGTTCCGCCCTGGTGATTGATGTAGGCAACCGCTGTCGCGTTGTCCGACTGAACCCGAATGTGCTTGCCCGCCAAGAGGTGGTGAAAGTCTAGGAGAGCTAGAAACACAGCTCTGATCTCCAGCACATTGATCGAGAGGGCTGATTCGGACGGAGTCCAAGTGCCCTGTGCTCGGTGATGGAGAAATACTGCTCCCCAACCGGAGAGGCTGGCATCCGTGGTGAGGATCACCCAGGACGGAGTCAGGAAGGAGCGTCCCTGTGACAGAGAGAGGGGCTGAAGCCACCACTGAAGGGAGCTCCTGGCCTGTGATGACAGAGCCACCAGCCTGTCCAAGGAAGAGATCCGCTTGTCCCAACAGCGAAGAATGTCCAGCTGCAAGGGACGCAGATGGAACTGGGCAAAGGGAACCGCTTCCATTGACGCCACCATCTGACCCAGCACCTGCATGAGGTGTCTGATGGACTAGGGGCAACTTGACAAGTGCCGGCAGAGTCTCGAATTGCATCCCTAGGTACATAAGTACCTGGGTCGGGGTCAGAGTGGACTTGGGCAGGTTGACAAGCCACCCGAACTGAACTAGCGTGGCGACAGTGAGAGAGACACTCCGCTGGCAGTCTACACTGGATGAGGCCTTGACTAGAAGGTCGTCCAGGTAAGGAATCACTGCCAACCCCTGGAGGTGCAGGACCGCAACCACTGCTGCCATGACCTTGGTGAACACTCGAGGGGCCGTGGCTAAGCCAAAGGGAAGAGCCACGAATTGGAAATGTTCCTCTCCGATTGCAAAGCGTAGCCAACGCTGGTGTGAGACCGCAATAGGCACATGCAGATAGGCATCTCTAATGTCGATGGATGCCAGAAAATCTCCTTGGGTCATTGAGGCAATGACCGATCTCAGAGATTCCATGCGAAAGTGCCGCACCTGAACATGCTTGTTGAGAAGCTTGAGATCCAGGATGGGCCGGAAGGAACCGTCCTAATTGGGGACTAGAAAGAGGTTTGAGTAGAAACCGCTGAACCGTTCCCGGGCGGGAACCGGAACAATTACCCCGTTGGCCTGCAGGGATGCCACGGCCTGAGAGAACTTGTAAAACTGTAAAGGGGAAAAAAGCGCAATAGGGTCTTACCCGGTATGAGGGTGGACAAACAAGACAAAGAAGCACTCACCTGGTGAGGTTGTGCCAGTCACAACCCCTTATGATAGCCTGTGAGTGCCTGGTGGTTTAGCTGCAGCCCCGGGAGAGGAATTTTGTATCACACAGGTAGAAGAAAAGACCGGGTTTATGCTGCGCTGAAAACCACTGATGCGTGTAAATTAAAAGATTTCCTTTTTATTGGATAGTTCCTACGCGTTTCAGAGACATCCGTCTCCTTCCTCAGGAAAAGAAATCATTTTCCTGAGGAAGGAGACGGATGTCTCTGAAACGCGTAGGAACTATCCAATAAAAAGGAAATCTTTTAATTTACACGCATCAGTGGTTTTCAGCGCGGCATAAACCCGGTCTTTTCTTCTACCTGTGTGATACAAAACGGCCTGAGAGAAGGCGGCGGCTTTGGAGCAGGGGGGTGTGGACAGAAAAAATCTGTTTGGCGGGCTGGAAGAAAATTCTATCCTGTAGCCGTGGGAGATGATATCCCGCACCCACTGATCGGCGACGTGTTGGAACCACACGTCTCCAAAGTGGGAGAGCCTGCCACCGACCAAGGACGTTGCTGGCGCAGCCAGATAGTCAAGAGGAGGCTGCCTTAGTGGCAGCGGCTCCTCCGGTCTTTTGAGGACGCGGCTTTGCGCGCCAGTTTGATTTACGATCCTTGGTTGCGGTAGTGGACGCGGTCGAGGGCTTAGAGGATGACCAGTTAGAGGAACGAAAGGACCGAAACCTCGATTGGATCCTGCCCTGGACAGGTTTCCTGGCTTTAGTTTGAGGCAAGGAAGTACTCTTGCCGCCAGTAGCTTCCTTAGTTATGTCATCCAGCTGTTCCCCAAACAGCCGGGACCCAGCAAAAGGGAGACTCGCAAGGTACTTCTTAGAGAAAGCGTCTGCTTTCCACTCTCGAAGCCACAAGATCCTGCGGATCGCGAGGGAGTTAGCGGAGGCCACCGCCGTGCGGTGAGAAGCCTCCAGGATGGCAGACATGGCGTAGGATGCAAAAGCCGAAGCTTGAGAAGTTAAGGCATCCCTCTCAGGAATAGAGTCCCTGGTAAGGGAATGTATCTCCTCCAGCGAGGCAGAGACTGCCTTGAGAGCCCACACTGCCGCAAAAGACGGGGAGAACGAGGCTCCTGCCGCCTCATATACAGACTTGGCCAAAAGGTCAACCTGGCGGTCAGTGGGATCCTTAAGAGAAGTGCCATCAGCCACAGCTACGACTGTGCGGGCTGAGATTCTGGACACCGGAGGGTCTACCTTTGGGGACTGGGCCCATTCCTTAACCACCTCTGGTGGAAAAGGAAAACGGTCATCTGAACTACGCTTAGGAAAACGTTTGTCAGGACAGGCCCTGGGTTTGGTAACAGTGGTCTGAAAGCTGGAGTGGTTAAAAAACATACTCCTAGCTTTCTTAGGTGAGGTAAACTGGTGCATCTCTACCAGAGAGGCTTGTTCCTCTGACTCTGGTGGATTGAGGTTCAGTACGGAGTTAATGGACGCAATCAAGTCACTAACATCCGCATCACCCTCAGACAAGTCAATGGGGTACATAGAGGTAGCGTCTGAGCCCACAGTAAACGAATCCTCCTCGCCCTGTACCTCGGCACGTGAATCAGAGCCGTGGGAAGAGGAAGGAGAAGGGTCCCTGCGTCTCCGTTTAGGGGGACGGGGTCCTAGGACATGCTCTGAGAGCTCTGCAGAGCTAGGAGCAGCAGAAGCACCCTGAGAAGGGGGCTGATGCATGGTCAGCAGTGTCCGGGACAGCTGCCCCATGGAGTCAGCAAAAGACTGGGAAATAGCTTGTGAAAAGGATGCTACCCAAGCCGGGGGTTCAGCCACCGGGGCCGAAGCAGCCGGAGGAACCCCTGAGGAGACTCCAGGCTGAGACACAACCATATTAGCACAGGCATCACAATGTGGGTATGTGCTTGGCTCTGGCAGAATGAGCTTACATGCAGTGCATATAGCGTACATGTTTGCAGCCTTGCTCCGGGTGACAGACATGCTGCTGAGGTGGAAGTTCTGCAGCAAGCAAACACTCCTGTAGAATGTCCTGAGAGTGTAATAAAAAGCCCACAACCAGAGGTTGTGGTTTACCAGACCGCTCTCTGTGTGCCCTCTGAATTCCACAGCTCAAAGCCCAAGTGAAGCGTCAGCCCTCCTAAACAGCAGCAGCTGCAGCATCCAGCGCCGTCCAGTGTAAGAACGCTGAGAAAATGGCGCTGGAAGGAGGAGGGGGGCGGGTATTAGGCCAAGAGCGGGAAAACGGAGGGCCAGGGAGAGATGCAGAGAGAGATACAGGGGAGGGAACATCTCCCCAGAGAGGAGTGCCCTCCCCTCTGCTGGCCGAGCGGTGGGCGGCGCCTGTATGCATGACATGCAGAGAAGCCGAAACCGAAACTAGGCCCAAACTAAAGCCGGGGCCTAGATTTTAAAATGCGACCGACGAGCAGGCACCTTCGGCGCGGTTCTCAGGGGAAACCCCCCGAACTGGCCGGAATTTACAGTAACGATAAAACACATACTGTCCCCCTAATAAAAGTACCCGGGACCCCTGAAAAAACGTCTCAATACTTAGCTTTAGAGACGCAGGGCCATGTCCCTGAGGGGGGGGGGGAACGCTCCTTCCAGCAGGAACCAGACAGGGCTGTGGATGGAGACCGGTCTCCTGCAAGCAGAGAGGACCGTGATGGCTCCCACTTCAAACCAGAGCCTCTCAGAGGATGTGAAGGAGCACGGCATGTGAAGGCTCCAGCCTGGTAAAGTCAACCTTAACAGCACCGCCGACTGAGTGGGGTGTGAAGGGACATGCCGGGAGTCCAGACTGGACCCGCTTTTCTTCTAATCTTGAAAATCAAAAAATAAAAAAATATCAGAGAATGCAAGTGTGTGTATCCTCCTGAAACACAAAGCATTGAACTGGGTAGATTGTCATCCAGGGAGTGTATATAGCCCGGAGGGAGGAGCTACACGTTTGAGTGTAGTACTTTGTGTGTCCTCCGGAGGCGCTAGCTATACACCCATGGTCTGGGTCTCCCATGGAAGGAACGATAAAGAAAGAGAGCGCGGGGGGGAGGAAAAGAGAGCGAGTGGGGGAGGAAAAGAGAGTGAGTGGGGGAGGAAAAGAGAGCGAGGGGCGGAGGAAAAGAGAGCGAGGGGGGAGGAAAAGAGAGCGAGGGGCGGAGGAAAAGAGAGCGAGGGGGGAGGAAAAGAGAGCGAGGGGGGAGGGAAAGAGAGCGCGGGGGGAGGGAAAGAGAGCGCGGGGGGAGGGAAAGAGAGCGCGGGGGGGAGGGAAAGAGAGCGCGGGGGGGAGGGAAAGAGAGCGAGGGGGGGGAGAGAGCAAGGGGGGGAAGAGAGCGAGGGAAAAGAGAGGAGAGAGGGATAAGAGGGGGGCAGAGAAGAGGGGGAAGAGGGGAGGGGGAGAAGAGTGGGGGGAGAGAAGAGAGTGGGGAAAGAACGGGGGGCAGAGGTGCTCTGTCACCAACTGTCTCCACTCTGTGACTTGTGGTGCAGGTGACAGAGTGCAGACAGTTGGTCCCATGCAGCAGGACAGATGGCAGAGCATAGCGGTGACATGCCTGTCAGTCTTGCTGCTGGGAGGAGCACATGATCACACTTCCCAACACCGGCCGCTCTCCTGACATCGCAGCAGAGCGGGCGGGTGGACAGTGTGATCACATACTTACGTGCAGGGGGGGATTCAGCTGAAGAACCCCCCCCCCATGTACTGCACACTGGCGCCCCGTGCCTCACCATCTGCAGGACGCCGGGTCCACACTGACGTCCTCCGGCTCCTCCCCTCGATACTGGGCTGTGCACTGCAGTGCGGTAGTCACCGCCCACAGCCCTGTCACTCAATCTGAGTGGTGCCAGCCTCCTGTGACGTACCCGTCTTCTTTGATAGCCCGGAAATGCCGGGACGTCAGAGGATACTGGCGGCCACAGCTCCAGGGGGTCATGTGACAGGCACTGAGCGTGCAGGATAGCGCCGCTCAGTGCCAGAACTGGAAACAGAAGACAATGGAGAAAACGCCTAGAAAGGTAAGTAGAACTCCTACAGAAAATAAAAAAAATGGGTGAACCACCCCTTTAAGGTGATGGCATCTGTGTTCTGGGATAAGGAGGGCGTGCTGCTAGTGGACTACCTTCAAAAGAGTTTCACCATCAATACAAGGTATTACATTGAATTTTTGGACCAATTGGAGGCAGCTCTGAAGGCCAAAAGGTGTGGCAAGCTGTCCAAAGGAATCTTTTTCCTCTAAGACAATGCCAGTGCTCGCACAGCACAAACGACCACAGCAAAACTGGCAGAGCTGGGCTTCTAGCTGGTTGACCACCCACCTTATTCACCAGATCTAGATCCCTCCGACTATCATCTGTTTCCAAACCTGAAAAAACATCTCAAGGGTATGAAATTTCACACCATTTCTGATGCCATGGCTTCTACGGATGCCTGGTTTGAGGCACAACCGAAATCCTTCTTTTTGCTAGGCTTAGGTTGCTTTCACATCAGCGTTTTTTTAACTGTGGCAAGAATGGATTTTTTACCGCAAAACCGGATCCTTTACAAATGTGTTGTCATTTCAGTGCATTTGCAAAAAAATCGTTTCAAGATGCGGTCACTTGCACTTGCGTGCAGCATACACTGGATCCGGTGTTTTGCGGTATTTTATCTTTTTTCAAAACCGCTACTTGTAGCGTTTTTGACCTTGGACAAAATACTGCATCTCACTGAATCCGTAATATCGCGGCGGTACCTGCAATGCAGTTCAATGAGCGCCGGATCCCGCTCTACCGGAAGTCACCGCATTCTGATAGGCAGGATCCTGTTGTCTGTATTGAGCATGCCCAGAAAGTAGTTATTTCTCCCCCCGTGCTTTCTGATATAGTAGAGCTGCATCGGTTGAAGAAGACAGAAGATCAGGATCGTGGAGGGGTGAGAGGGAGTAAAAAAAGATGGAATCCCTAAAGGCTGCTTTACACGAGTCGATCTATTGTGCGATGCATCGTTGGGGTCACGGATTTTGTGATGCACTTCCGTCATTCGTAACGACATCTCCTCATGTGACAGCTCCTTGCGAGTCCAACCGATGCCTAATCGTTTGAAATTCGGCCATCGTGTACTCATCGTTTAATTCCATAAAATCGGTCAGTTTAGTCTTAATGAACGACACATTGCAAAGTGTGACACCGTGTAATCGGCCATCCTCGTAGTTGTTTGTGACGTCAGTAAACGTTCAGGGCATATTTGTGGTTTTAAATAATCACGCCTAATCTAATCGGATTGGTTGTAGCAGATGCGTTTTGATTGGTTATTACTGTTATAAAATACGGAGCTGTAGTCATGATGTGTGAACATTCATCCTTGGCGTCATGCACAGTGTTTTATAGTGCATTACTCCTAATTTTTCTTACGTTTGTTTGTTCGCTGGATTTTCCGCCCTCACTCCTTGTTATCCCTTTTTTGCGGTAAGTTGTTATATGCCAATCTTTCCTTTTTGGATCAAAATCGACATTAACCAGACCACAAACAACAAACAAGAATGATGCTAAGGACACACGAGGCAACAAAGACAGACGCAGAAGAGAAACTCTATATATGGGATGTAACCAATCAACCACATTAGCAGAACTGGATTGAGCAGGTCAGAAGAATTCAGGGCGTGCAACAATCCAGACAACGTCACGGAGGAGTGTATAGTTTGCCTAATTACGCCCATACAAAAGACAGCTTGACCAAAGGAAAACATGTGTGAAGCCTTTTGGACGTCCGCCATGGCCAATCAATATATCGATGAGCGCTTTGTGGTCGTTTGACAACACTCAACATGTGACACATGGACAACTACCTATCAGCGATACAAACAAAAAAAAAAAAAAAGACTTTGCCAAATAAATCGCACGATGGATTGACTTGTGTAAAGCAGCCTTAAGTGTGTCTGTGTATTAATTTCTAATAAAGTATTTTTTTCTCTGTGTGATGTCTTTTTTTTAACCCTTTATTGGAGATTCTTAATGGCTGGGTCAAACTTGGCTGACATTAAGAATTTTGGGCTTTATACCAGCTGATAAAACAAAGCTGGTATTAACCCCTTATTACTCAGCGTGCCACCTGGCACCAGGGCCGCTGGAACAGTTGGATACAGCGCAAGAAGATGATGCTTCTATGAAAGCGCCATTTTCTGGGTCGGCTGCGAACTGCAATTCGCAGCGAGGGTGGCCCCAGAAAGCTTGGGCCACCCTGCGCTACAGATTCTAATCCCCAGCTGCCTACTTGTACCTGGCTGGACACATAAATTGGGTGAAGCTCAAATCTTATTTTTTTAATTATTTTATGAAATTCATGAAATAATAAAAAAAGGGCTTCCCTACATTTATTATTACATTTATTATTCCAGCCGGATACAAATAAGCAGCTGGGGGTTGGGGGCAGCCCGTACCTGCCTGCTGTACCTGGCTAGGATACAAAAATATGGCGAAGCCCACGTCATTTTTAAAAAAAAAAAAAAAGGGCTTCTCAGGATTTTCCATTGCCAGTGAAGGCAACACCAGGCAGTGGGGGTTAGCAGCCAGTAGCTGCTTGGGTTACCCTTAGCAATAGTAAATGCAGCGGGAGCCCATGCATTTTTTTTTTTACCCCCTAGGGTTATGTGGGGTTTTTTGGTTTTTTTTATGAATTTAAAGAAAAAAAAATCAACATGGGCTTCGCCCATTGAGCACCCGAGAATTGTGCTGCTCACTCATCCCTACTCCTGACCACCACACACCCGGCAGAACAACTAATCAGATCAGCTGACTCCAGTGTCGGCCAATTACTTGTTCTGTGTCCCGCTGCATCCATCGCAGCGTGTGCGGGCTGTGAGTTCAGCTGAGTTTGGCCAGCAGTGGAGCTGATCTGATTACTTGTTCTGCTGGTTAGGAGGTCAGCTGATTTCGGCCGCCACTGGAGTCAGCTGATCTGAACTCAGCTAACCTCACAGCCCGCACACGCTGCGATTGATGCAGCGGGACACAGAACAAGTAATCGGCCAACACTGGAGTCAGCTGTTCTGAACTCAGCTGAACTCCTGACCACACCGCCTGCACACGGTCACACGTGATCGGCATCAGGCAGTGACTGCTGTTAACCTGCATCCATCGCTGTGTGTGCGGGCTGTGAGATCAGGAGTTCAGCTGACTCCAGTGCCGGCCGATAAATTCTGTGTCCCCGCTGCATCCATCCATCCAATAAAAGGATCCGGTAAAATAACGTACCGGTGAATTGTGGTTGCACTTTGAATGCACAGGATCCGGTCAAATGCAGTTTGCGGTATTTTACCTACACACAAAAAAACACTGATGTGAAAGCATCCAGAACTTGGAATACCGATGTAAGAAGTGTATAGACATCAGTGGAGAGTATGTGGAATAAATGTAAACTTTCATCATCCTATATTCTTTCATTCTGAGTAAAGCCAAAGACTTATCAGCAGCCCCTCGTATAACTACACTATACTGTATTCTTTCTACGGATGGATCAATAAATAAATTATAAATAAAAAATGAGCCATTATATTAAAAAAGGTCAATGTGAAAACGAAAGAGATTGCGCATGGTTTAAGCAGAGCAGTCTGACATGGAGCCCGGTCTAGGAGAGAACTCCCAGCAAGCTCTCTAACCCCAGGGAGCTGCCACCCTCTGCACCGCCCGTGAGGTGCCACCCTGTGCTCACCGTAAGCTGCCAGTCTGCACCCACCCTCTGTGCCCGAGAGCTGCCAGTCTGCACCCACCCTCTGTGTCCACCGCGAGCTGCCAGTCTGCACCCACCCTCTGTGCCCACCGTGAGCTGCCAGTCTGCACCCACTCTCTGTGCCCACCGTGAGCTGCCAGTCTGCACCCACCCTCTGTGCCCACCGTGAGCTGCCAGTCTGCCCCCACCCTCTGTGCCCACCGCGAGCTGCCAGTCTGCACCCACCCTCTGTGCCCACCGTGAGCTGCCAGTCTGCACCCACCCTCTGTGCCCACCGTGAGCTGCCAGTCTGCACCCACGCTCTGTACCCACCGTGAGCTGCCAGTCTGCACCCACGCTCAGTGCCCACCACGAGCTGCCAGTCTGCACCCACCCTCTGTGCCCACCACAAGCTGCCAGTCTGCACCCACCCTCTGTGCCCACCGTGGGCTGCCAGTCTGCACCCACCCTCTGTGCCCACCGTGAGCTGCCAGTCTGCATCCACGCTCTGTACCCACCGCGAGCTGCCAGTCTGCACCCACCCTCTGTGTCCACCGCGAGCTGCCAGTCTGCACCCACCCTCTGTGTCCACCGCGAGCTGCCAGTCTGCACCCACCCTCTGTGCCCACCGTGAGCTGCCAGTCTGCACCCACCCTCTGTGCCCACCATAAGCTGCCAATCTGCACCCACCCTCTGTGCCCACCATAAGCTGCCAGTCTGCACCCACCCTGTGCCCACCACGAGCTGCCAGTCTGCCCCCACCCTCTGTGCCCACCGCGAGCTGCCAGTCTGCACCCACCCTCTGTGCCCACCACGAGCTGCCAGTCTGCACCTACCCTCTGTGCCCACCGTAAGCTGCCAGTCTGCACCCACCCTCTGTGCCCGTGAGCTGCCAGTCTGCACCCACCCTCTGTGCCCACCGTGAGCTGCCAGTCTGCACCCACGCTCTGTACCCACCGTGAGCTGCCAGTCTGCACCCACGCTCTGTGCCCACCGTGAGCTGCCAGTCTGCACCCACCCTCTGTGCCCACCACGAGCTGCCAGTCTGCACCCACCCTCTGTGCCCACCACGAGCTGCCAGTCTGCACCCACCCTCTGTGCCCACCGTGAGCTGCCAGTCTGCACCCACCCTCTGTGCCCACCGTGAGCTGCCAGTCTGCACCCACCCTCTGTGCCCACCATAAGCTGCCAGTCTGCACCCACCCTCTGTGCCCACCATAAGCTGCCAGTCTGCACCCACCCTCTGTGCCCACCATAAGCTGCCAGTCTGCACCCACCCTCTGTGCCCACCATAAGCTGCCAGTCTGCACCCACCCTCTGTGCCCACCACGAGCTGCCAGTCTGCACCCACCCTCTGTGCCCACCATAAGCTGCCAGTCTGCACCCACCCTCTGTGCCCACAAGTTGCCAGTCTGCACCCACCCTCTGTGCCCACCACGAGCTGCCAGTCTGCACCCACCCTCTGTGCCCACCATAAGTTGCCAGTCTGCACCCACCCTCTGTGCCCACCGTGAGCTGCCAGTCTGCACCCACACTCTGTGCCCACCATAAGCTGCCAGTCTGCACCCACCCTCTGTGCCCACCATAAGTTGCCAGTCTGCACCCACCCTCTGTGCCCACCGTGAGCTGCCACGCTCCGCGCCAGGTAAACGGCAGCATGGCGTTGCTAGGAGAGTCTACTCTACACAAACCGCCAAGGTCTGACGTTCTATCACGTGATCAGAGACTGCCAGTCAGTGGCGCGCATGCTCACACGTCTTATTTGCATGGCGTTATTTCTTCCTGTATCCAGAGTATATGAAGTGCAGTGGAGTTGTGCGCATGCGTTGTGTCCTGACCGGGCAGGAACTCACTTACACCCCCTGTCCTGGCCTTCATCCCTCCTCCTGGGATTTCATTGAGACGCCGGGTTCATGTCCCCGGCTCCGAGATCGGGTACGGAACGAGGACCGGCTGGTGATGGTGAAGAGCCGAATGCGTCGCTTACTAACTGCAATCAATAGAAGGATGATGAAGCTGCTCATTGCACTCGCCTTGATCGCCTATGTAGCCTGTGAGTGCCTGTTCCCCCATTCATTCTTTGCGAGTCAGCCCGGGCCGTGTGGTGGGGTAATGTGAGGTTTATTATGGGTACGCCTCCTATGTAGACATGTCTCATGCCCATGTTGTATTATGCTGAATGTGCCCAGTGCATGGCACTGCCAAACGGCCCTGGTACTCTCCAGTGTGATGTAGTTGTGCTGTCAGTGGGTAGAATGGAGGTGGTGGGTACTGTGCAGGGACTGGACGGAGGCGGCGGGCACGGGGCAAGGACTGGATGGAGGCGGTGGGCACGGGGCAAGGACTGGACGGAGGCGGTGGACACGGTGCAGGGACTGGACGTAGGCGGTGGACACGGTGCAGGGACTGGACGTAGGCGGTGGACACGGTGCAGGGACTGGACGTAGGCGGTGGACACGGTGCAGGGACTGGACGGAGGCGGTGGACATGGTGCAGGGACTGGACGGAGGCGGCGGACATGGTGCAGGGACTGGACGGAGGTGGCGGGCACGGGGCAAGGACTGGACGGAGGTGGCGGGCACGGGGCAAGGACTGGACGGAGGTGGCGGGCACGGGGCAAGGACTGGACGGAGGTGGCGGGCACGGGGCAAGGACTGGACGGAGGTGGCGGGCATGGGGCAAGGACTGGACGGAGGTGGCGGGCACGGGGCAAGGACTGAACGCAGGCGGCGGACACGGTGCAGGGACTGGACAGAGGCGTCGGGCACGGGGCAAGGACTGGACGGAGGCGGTGGGCACGGGGCAAGGACTGGACGGAGGCGGTGGACACTGTGCAGGGACTGGACGTAGGCGGTGGACACGGTGCAGGGACTGGACGTAGGCGGTGGACATGGCGCAGGGACTGGACGGAGGCGGTGGACATGGCGCAGGGACTGGACGGAGGCGGCGGGCACGGGGCAAGGACTGGACGGAGGTGGCGGGCACGGGGCAAGGACTGGACGGAGGTGGCGGGCACGGGGCAAGGACTGGACGGAGGTGGCGGGCACGGGGCAAGGACTGAACGCAGGCGGCGGACACGGTGCAGGGACTGGACGGAGGCGTCGGGCACGGTGCAGGGACTGGACGGAGGCGGCGGGCAAGGACTGGACGGAGGCGGCGGGCACGGTACAGGGACTGGATGGAGGCGGCGGGCAAGGACTGGACGGAGGCGTCGGGCACGGTACAGGGACTGGACGGAGGCGTCTGGCAGTGACTGGACGGAGGCGTCGGGCAGGGACTGGACGGAGGCGTCGGGCACGGGGCAGGGACTGGACGGAGGCGTCGGGCAGGGACTGGACGGAGGCGGCGGGCACTGTGCAGTGAATAAACTCAGACCGGGGTGGCCAAAGCATATACCTGCTGTGTGGGCATGGATAACCAGTGACGTCCTGTACTATAGAGGACAATGCCCCCTTTTCTTCATTCACGGGCCTGGAGCAGCCATGCTGGAACTCTTTCTGCTGAAATGCAGCGTGGTGTTAACCTCTCGGTGCCAGCTGCTGTATACTGATCACTTCCAATAGTATGCAGGAATCAGCAGCAGCGCTGTGTCTATAGGAAGGTTTGCACTGTCACAAAGTGGGCACTGTCCATGAGTGGATTTCAACCACATCTCCAGGAATGGGACACATTAGCCACAGCTCTGGCCTGTTTATTCCCCCCCCCCCCCTTTTTGTGTCCTTTTTAAATCTTCTCCTTTTCTATGGCTCCTCTAGACCTGTCTTGTCATTGTTCTGTAGCGCAGTTGTGTATTGGTACACATGCTCTTCTGCATTCGTCAGGAGTGGGGTTCTGCCCCTAGGCCTGGGCTCCTGGCACCTCACCAGTCCGCTCATCTTCGGATGGTGCCTGTGAAGTTTTTACTTATCGTTTGGTCTCTAAAAAGATCAATGTGTCTTGGAGTGGAGGCCGGGTCCTCAATGTGCAGGGCAGTAAGCCAATATACCGTAGACTGGGTAGTGAACTACATGGAGACATCAAGGTGTACTTACTACAACTGCCCAGACCTTATGATTTCAAGGGAAGCACTAATTTTTTTCAGCATTAAAAACTGTTTTAGGCCATGTGCACATGTGGAGTATTAGTGGGTTTTTTACCTCCACATCTGTAAAGCTCAAACCAGGCGTGGAACAATCAGGGGAAAAGTACAATAGAAACACTTCACCACTTCTGTATTTATCACCCACTCCTGGATTTGGCTACAAATACTGAGGTAAAAAACTCACCAAATACTCAACGTGTGCACGTGGCCTGAGGGGTTGTCTAAGATCTTACTGTTGTATCACCAGGATATGCAATGAAGATTTTATTGATGGGGTGGTCCATAGATCATAGGGGTTTAGGGTGAGTACCACTTACCTTATCTGCACACCCGGTGCCGATCTCGTCCATGGGTTGTCCTGTATTGCAGCTACCTCTGTTGGGTCTCATTTTGATGTCGGTGACTTTTCACGTACGTAACGGACAGTACGAGTTTCATCAGTGTCAGTTTATACCATAGCGCTTCATCAGTGACTATCACATATTAGAGGTTGGCCACCACTTAAACACTGATGGTCTCTCCTTAAGGCCCCGTTATACGCAACGACGTATGTAACGATATATCGCCGGGGTCACAGATTCAGTGACGCACATCCGGTATCGTTAGCGACGTCGTTGCGTGTAACACCAATGAGCGACCATTAACGATGGAAAATACTCACCTAATCGTCCATCGTTGACACATCGTTCCTTTTCAAAAAAATCATTGATTGTTGAGGACGCAGGTTGTTCGTCGTTCCCAAGGCAGCACACATCGCTATGTGTGACACCTCGGGAACGACGAACTACAGCTTACCTGCGGCCGCCGGCAATGAGGAAGGAAGGAGGTGGGCGGCATGTTCGGCCGGCCAATCTCCGCCCCTCCATTTCTATTGGGCGGCCGCTTAGTGACACCGCACGAACCACCCCCTTAGAAAGGAGACGGTCCGCCGGCCACAGCAACGTCGCTAGGCAGGTAAGTCTGTGTGACGGCTCCTAACGATATTGTGCGCCACGGGCAGCGATTTGCCCGTGACTCACAAACGACGGGGGCAGGTGCTTTCACCAGCGATATCGCTGCGTGTAACACCCCATTTAGGATAGGTCACTAATGTCAGATGTGAGCGGCTCCGTGGATAATAATGGGAATGTTTTGTAGCTGTGAAAACCACAGAACACGTTCCTGATTCCTGGACATCTGAATAAGGCCTTAGGCTATGTCCGCACGATGCGTTCACCACAAAACTGCACCCTGTAATCACAAAAGTGCAGTCTGTGGCCAAAAAAGCACATCTAAAAAAGCACGTGTTTCTCTAGTCCCTTCCACGACAGCATAGGAGGTTGTCTCTCCACGCCCTAATTGGGACAGGAAGTTCAAGAGGTTTAAAAGGACCCTCCCACCTCCCACAGCCAGTGTCTTTCCTGTCCCCATGGGGCATGGAGAGGTTTTGTTTTTTCTCCTATGCTGTGGTGGCCGGCGAACTGCAGTATATTTTTTTTTTTCTCCCCCTATTACCTTCAGCCGGACGGCATCGGTCGGGCCTTCACCGCTCCTCCCTTGCTGTTCCCTCACGCTGTGGGGGACCGCTGCTCCAGCCTTCCGGATCCTCCTGAGGGGTGATGCAGGCTGTTGAGCTCCCCGGCCGGCGTCCTCCCTGAGCCGCCGGCCGCCTCCCGCATGCACGCTGCCGGAGCGATCCGGAAGTGCTCCCGGAGGCGGGACTTCTGGTCTTGCGGACTTCCGGTCGAGCGCTTCCGGTTTGCGGAGGCAGCGTGGAGGCACGCCGACTGCGACTCGACCTGCCCAGGACCGGATGCGGGAGGCGGGGAAACGTGCACCATCACTGGGGAGGCAGGCCCTTGTCCATAAGGGCTGCCACGAAGACATCAGATCATGGTAAGACCGTGCTCCCTGTCATGTCTTCCGCTGCAGCTGCCTCTGCAGAACCCAGTGTGCCCCCTGCTACTGTGAGTATGGAGGGGACTGGTCCCTCGGACATAGGTCTCATCAGTGATTATGGCTCTCTGCTCTGTGTTTTCTAGGAGGACAAGGCCACCAAGAAAACTGACAGAAATGAGAAATCAGAGAAGCCTGAGAAGTCAGAAAAAACTGACAAGTCCGATAAGCCTGATAGACCTGACAGAGTGGACAAAATTAAAAAATGTCCCATCTGTATAAAGAAGCTCCCTGCAGTATGGGATAGAAAGCTTTGCCAGCAATGTACGGACCAGGTTATTAGGGCCGAACAACCATCTCTGATAGATGAGTTGCGGTCCATGATGAAACAGGAGATTAGGGCCTCACTGGCTTCTCTCCCTGTTCCTGGCCCTGTTCCTGGCCCTGTTCCTGGCCCTGTTCCTGGCCCTGTTCCTGGCCCTGTTCCTGGCCCTGTTCCTGGCCCTGCTCCTGGCCCTGCTCCTGGCCCCTCTCCTCCAAAAAAGAGGAGACTCCAGTCGACCCCTTCTGATCAGGAGGACGCTGATTCCACCTCTGAGGGTCCTGATGAAGGATTTCCATCTGGGGGGTCTGACCAGTCCTTTCTTTTTCACTCAGAAGAGTTGGGGGATCTTATTGAGGCAGTTCGGAGCACTATGGGTTTAGAGGAAGTGCAGTCTCTTCCTTCAATCCAGGACGAAATGTTTGCTGGCCTGAAGTCAGTCAAACAGTTGGGATTCCCAGTTCATGCCAATATATTGGATATTGTTTCTCAGGAATGGGAATGTCCTGAGAGGCGGGTACGGAGTGACCTTAGACGCCGGTTTCCTCTGGAACCTTCGGGACTACATTGGGAGATCCCAAGAGTAGACGTTCAGGTGGCTAGGGTAGCTAAGCAAACGGCTCTTCCCTTTGAGGATACTTCCCAACTGAAGGATCAAATGGATAGGAAGGTAGAGGGCCTGATGAAGCGGTCCTGGGAGGCATCGTCTTCCTCTATTCAAGCCAACATTGCCTCCACCTGCGTATCCAGGTCCCTAATTAGGTGGTTGGACCAGTTAGAGGCTCATATTTCCCAAGGGACCCCTAGGGAGGAATTACTGGAATCCCTTCCCTTGCTTAGGAAGGCTACCTGTTTTCTGGCAGATACCTCGGTGGAATCTGTCCGCCTGGCAGCCAGGACCTCGGTGCTTTCTAACTCTGCCCGACGTGCCCTCTGGCTTACGGCCTGGAGTGGAGACTCCACCTCTAAAATGAGGCTTTGTTCCCTTCCTTTTAAAGGGGATTTGGTGTTTGGACCTGCCCTGGATGATATCCTGGACAAGGCGACTGATCGTAAGGCCTTGCCCGATCCTAGACCTACCAGGAAGCGGTCCTTTCGTCCCTCGATGCCTCAGGCCTCCCAGCCCAGAGGGAAAGGGAAGGCAGGCAGGTGGAGCTATCCCAAAGGTAGAGGGAGAAACATCCTCATCCCTCCACATCAGCAACGTCCTCAGCAGGACAAGCAGTGACTCGGCCCGGGTGGGGGGAAGACTCTCAGCGTTTCTTACCCAGTGGCAGTCCATAACCTCTTGCCAATGGGTTCTGAAGATCATCTCGGACGGTCTTCTCATAGAATTCCTTTCCCCCCCCTCTTCCGGGTCTCCGAGTCACTGCGCTGGCATCGCCGGGTTCACAGACTCTGTTGTACACAAAGATTTTAGAGTTAGTGCACTCGGGGGTCGTTTCCCCAGTCCCGAGTCGGGAAGAAGGGATAGGACACTACTCCCGTCTCTTCCTGGTCAAGAAGCCATCCGGCGACGTCCGTATAATTATCAATTTAAAAAGTCTAAACCGTCAGGTCAGGTACCGGCGGTTCAAGATGGAGTCGGTGAGATCAGCTATTCCCCTGATAGGTCTACACCACCAGATGGCCTCTATCGATCTGAAAGATGCCTACTTCCATGTACCCGTCCATCCGGGACACAGACAATACCTCAGGTTTGCGGTGCTTCACGGGGAAGAAGTACTTCATTTCCAATTCAATGTACTTCCCTTCGGGATCTCCTCAGCTCCAAGGATCTTTTCCAAGATCATGGCAGAGGTGGTCGCCTTCATAAGATTGCAGGGTATCTGTCTAGTTCCGTATCTGGACGACTTTCTTCTCATGGCTCCGTCTGCTCCAACCCTCCGGAGCCATGTGGAGAGGTCTTTGGGAATCCTTCGGTCTCTGGGATGGATTCCCAATCTCAAAAAATCACAGTTAAACCCCTCCTCCACACGGCAGTTTCTCGGAGTGCTGCTGGACTCCGACAGACAGGCATCTTTTCTCCCAGAGGGCCACAGGATAGCTCTGTTATCCAAAATCTCGAAGCTCCGCAGGCAGGCTCGCCCAACGCTTCGAGCGGCTATGTCAGCCCTGGGTTCCATGACATCCTGCATCCCCTCGGTCAGGTGGGCTCAGGCCCATTCTCGGTGTCTCCAGGATCATATCCTGGCACACTGGGACAGACTCCCGTCATCCCTAAACAGGAGGTTTCGCCTCTCGGAGTCCGTCTCCTCATCCCTTCTCTGGTGGCTGAGTCCCGCCAACCTGCAGGTGGGGGTTGCCTGGACTCAGAAACCCCTGGTTACACTGACCACAGATGCCAGCCTACGTGGATGGGGGGCAATGGTGGCAAATTCCCCATTTCAAGGGGTCTGGAGTCCTTATGTCAGCTCCCAATCCTCCAACTACCGGGAGCTCAGGGCAGTCAGGGAAGCCCTCCTTGCGGCTCAGGACCTCGTCCGGGACTCTCACGTCCTGGTATATTCAGACAATGTCACAACAGTGGCACATCTCCGCCATCAGGGCAGTACACGCTCAGGCGCCCTGAAGTCGGTATCCTCTCGAATCTTTCAATGGGCAGAACAATCTCTGCTCTCCCTTTCTGCGGTCCATCTGAAGGGCTCCCTCAATCTTCAGGCGGATTTCCTGAGTCGTCGGGATGTTCATCCAGGGGAATGGAGCCTGGATCAGGCAGTGTTCTGCTCCCTAGTGGCAAGGTGGGGTGCACCAGAGGTGGACCTCTTTGCCTCAGCAGAGAATCGCAAGGTCGCAACATATTTCTCCCTGAACCCAAGGGACGAGGCTTTAGGGGTAGACGCTTTCTGCCACAGTTGGTCCTTTCGCCTCGCTTACGCGTTCCCCCCTCTTCCTCTTCTCGCACGGGCCCTGAGGAAGATCAGAGACGAGGGGGTCCCAACTATACTGGTAGCCCCTCTGTGGCCCCGGAGGAGTTGGTACAGCCTGGTCATGACGCTAGGAATCGACGGCCCAGTCCTCTTAGGTTCGGACCCCAGCTTACTGTCACAGGGTCCGATTTTCCATCCGGCTCCTCAGAAACTCAACTTGGCTGCCTGGCTTCTGAGGCCCGGGCACTGAAGGCTCAAGGGCTTTCTGACAAAGTTGTGGCTACGCTGCAGAAGAACCGTAAACCTGTGACTAATAGTATATACAACAAAATCTGGAAGAGATTTTCCTCCTGGTGTGGTTCTCGGCCTCCTGACCCTTTTCGGCCTAATATTGCGCAGATTCTGGACTTTCTCCAAAGTGGTTTAGACTTAGGTCTTAGGCCCAGCTCCCTGAAAGTTCAGGTGTCAGCACTCAGTGCAGTCTTTGACACGGCTCTGGCAGATCATCGTTGGATCCGTCGGTTCTTTGTGTCCGCTAGTAGACTCTGTCCACGTCGGAGGGTCCTGACGCCTCGCTGGGATCTCAATGTGGTCCTTACAGGACTATCTCAATCTCCGTTTGAACCTCTGTGCTCTTGTAACATTCGTTCCCTTTCTCACAAGACTGCTTTTCTTGTGGCTATTACATCTGCTCGCAGAGTCGGCGAACTTCAGGCTTTGTCTGTTAGGGAACCTTATCTGACCATCAGAGATGACAGCATTGTTTTTCAGCTGGACCCTTCCTTCCTTCCCAAGGTGGTTTCGGATTTTCACCGTTCGCAGTCCATCGTCCTGCCTTCATTCTGTCAGAATCCTCGGACTCCGGGTGAAGAAGTGTTTCATTCTTTGGATGTCCGTCGGATAGTGTTGCACTACCTAGAGGTTACTGCTTCTTGGCGCCTTGATTCTAACCTGTTCATCCAGCCCTTTGGCCGCAATAAGGGCAAGAAGGTGGCTAAGAGTACAGTCGCCAACTGGATTGTGCGAGCAATTAGAGATGCATACCTCGCTCAGCATCTCTCTCCGCCTACTGGATTCACGGCGCACTCCACCAGGGCTACCTCTGCCTCCTGGGCCGAACGGGCAGGGGCCTCCCCTGAGCAGATCTGCAAGGCGGCTACGTGGTCTTCGCTCCATACCTTCACGAAGCATTATCGTCTGGATCTGGATTCCAACAGGGATTTGGCCTTTGGCAGGAAAGTCCTGCAGGCTGTGGTCCCCCCCTAGGTATCAATTCTTTGGTATTCCTCCTATGCTGTCGTGGAAGGGACTAGAGAAATAAGAATTATTCTTACCGATAATTCGCTTTCTAGGACCTTCCACGACAGCAGGTAATTCCCTCCCCTATGTATTCATGTATTCCTGAATGTGTAGTACTTCTCATATGCTATGGATTCTTTGTAAGACACTGGCTGTGGGAGGTGGGAGGGTCCTTTTAAACCTCTTGAACTTCCTGTCCCAATTAGGGCGTGGAGAGACAACCTCCTATGCTGTTGTGGAAGGTCCTAGAAAGCGAATTATCGGTAAGAATAATTCTTATTTTTGGATTATTTTTTATTTTTATTTATTTTATTTTTTTTAACACCTAATGGGTGAAAAATGCAGGGAGAACCGCAAAAAGAATTGACGTACTACGTTTTTCTTGTCGCCACAAAACTGCAGCCAAAAAAAAGCAACATGCGCACAGGAAATGTGAAATCTCATAGACTTTGCTGGGGAAGGAAAAGCATGCAGTTTAGTCACCACAAAACTGCATTAAAAAACCTGCAGCGTGTGCATGAGGCCTTAAAGTGTGATCTTAGTACAGCTGTTTAAGGCTGCTTTCACACATCAGTTTTTTGCCATCAGGGACAATCCGGCAAAAACATGAAAAAACGGATCGAGCGTCTGTTGCCGCCGGATCAGTTTTTCCCCCATAGACTTTCATTAGCGCCGGATTGTGCTGGATGGCCTTGCGTTTCATCCGTTTTTTGCCGGATCCGGCAAAATTTACTTGTCCGGTGGCCGGATGAAACGTTGAAGTGAACGTTTTTGTGTCCGGCAAAAAAAACCCGGATTGCGCTGGATCCGGCGCCGCACGGCATGTTTTATAATGGAAGCCTATGGACGCCAGATGCGGCGTAATGCGGCAAAAAAAATACAGATCCGGCCGCTGGATCCGTGTTTTTTTTTTTTTTTTTTTTTTTTTTTTGTAACTGAGCATGCTCCGTATCACACCAGATCTGTCAGAAAACGGAAGGAACTGATGGAAATATTAATGCAACTTATCCGTTTTTTCGCCGGATCGTGCCTGATGCCAAAAAACTGATGTGTGAAAGCAGCTTAAGCGGTGTGCACTCACTGAGTTGTATTTTATTTTTTTTTTTGGTACAGATTGTTGCCCAAACCTGCATGCCTTTCTTTATCCCAGAAAAGTCAATACGAATTCTGAAATGCTGTGCGCACGTTGCTTTTTTTTTTTTCCTTGTAGTTTTGGGTGCAAAAAAAACTGCTGTATATAAATTTTTTTTTTTTTTTGTGCAATTCCTGCACCAAAAACTCATGTGCACATACCTTATCATGTGCACTGAAAATGTGCGCTTCAGAGCGCAGCTGAAAAGCTGCGTTCTGAAGCGCATGGTGCCGGCAGATTCGTGCGCTCTGCATGCTGCCTCTCCCTATAGACAGCATGCAGAACGCACGAAAGAAGTGACATGTCACTTCTTAGAACGCAGCGATTCGGCAAGCAGCTGAATCGCTGCGTTCTAACATGCCACGTGCGCACGGCTCCTGCACAATCTCCATAGACTGTGCAGGGGACGCAGAACGCAGCGTAACTGCATGTAATACGCACAAGTGCGCACATACCCTTAGTCTCACAATGATTACTATCCTCTGTGACTGTACTATTAGGGCTCATGCGCACGTTGCGTAATTACATGCAGTTATGCTGCATATTGCACTGCAGCATAAATACATGTGTGCAGGGAACGCAGGACACATCTATGTAGATTGTGCATGAGACATGCGCACGTTGCTTTTTTGAACGCAACGATTTAGATGCTAAAAGTTTGACCCAAATCCGTGCGTTCCTAAAAGCAGCATGTCAATTATTCCGTGCGCTATGGATGCAGCTCCTGCTCTGTCTATGGGAGAGGCTGCATCCAGAGCGCATGAAATCGGCTTTTTTTTCTACACAAAAACTGCATCCATTATGCAGTGTTTCTGCAGCGATTTGACGCGCACATGTGCTGTCAAATCGCTGCGGAATATTCAGCAGTTGCCTGCGAACATAGCCTCAGGGTTAAGAGTTAACCATGCTTTATTTTCAGCACTGATGGACATATAGACTCATGATCTATAGACAGGGGCCACAGTCTGAACTTAACTTCACTTAAAAATAAAATAAAAAAAAAGTGCCCCCCAAAAAATTGAAGATTATGCACAGCACTGTCAAATCGGCATTGCTGTGCACGTTTCCTCTCATGGCACGTATTTTAACCACTTTATTTTCTAGAAACCTTGGAACAAGAGTGAGCCAGTTCGTTTTTATGGTGGCTTTATTTGGCAGCTGCCCGCTCTATATATACTTGAAAGTACAAAGATGCCATCAGTTTCGATGCTTAAAATGACCGCCGGCATTTTAGATGCTGTGTGCCAGATTCATTGAGGTGTGCTTCTCCATGAAACTGGTGCTTCTTTCAGCTGCAGAGTACCACCACAAGAAATGGGCTCCTGTAGTACTGGCGTACATGGCCATCACATTTCCACCGCCCTTGTAGAATCTATATATATAATTGCCTTATTCTGTCTGTCTGTCTGTCTGTCTGTCATGCTCCGAAATTGTGTCCTTACGGTGACACAAAGCTGATTGGCCGCTGGGCTCGCCATGGCCCCGCCCCCCCACACGGATTGGCCTCTCGCCCCGGCTCTCTGCAGGCCCCGCCCCCCTCACGCAATGCACGCTCGCTGTGGCCCAACTGACACGGGGCTCCGATTCCCAGGTGAGTACACACACACACATCAGATCACACTCACTCTCACACACACCTCACACATCACAACATGCTGGGATATCGCTTGCTTCTACACCGGCTCCGTTAGGATCCCGGCAGCGCCAGACATAACCTTGCGATGCTGGGATCTTAACGGAGGCCGTGAAAGCTGGTAACCATTATACACATCGGGTAACTAAGGTCCCTTAGTTACCCGATGTGTATCATAGTTACCAGTGTACACCGGCTCACACTCACTCTCACACACACCTCACACACACATCACATCGCATCCACACATCAAGGTCCTGCAGCTGCGGAACATACATAACATAACAGCACACACACACACACATACACACACAAATCAGATCACACTCACACACACCTCACACACACATCACATCCAAATACTCACAACATCCTGGGATATCGCTTGCTTCTCGGCGGCGATATTGTGCTGTGAGCTTCCAGGACCTGAGGGAGGATCACATGGCCAGAAGCATGTGATATCCCCGGATGTTGTGAGTATCAGCGCGTATGTGCAATATCGTCAGTGTCTGTGTGTGTGAGTGTATGCGATCGGGTGTGTGTGAGTGGATGCGATCGGTTGTGTGGGTGAGTGGATGCGATCGGGTGTGGGTGAGTGTCGGCAGAGGAGCACGGCGTGCTGGAGGAGGCTGGGAGCAGAGAGGCTGATCTTGGGGAAGGCTGGGAGGGGGAGGCTGATGCTGAGGGAGGCTGGAAGGAGAGAGGCTGAGCAAACGTGCTCCATCCGCCATACTGCGCACTCCCCATCGTGCTGCATCCCCCATGCTGCGCACTCCCAAACGTGGTCCATCCGCCATGCTGCGCACTCCCAAACGTGGTACATCCGCCATGCTGCGCACTCCCAAACGTGCTCCATCCGCCATACTGCGCACTCCTAAACGTGCTCCATCCGCCATACTGCGCACTCCCCATCGTGCACCATCCGGCATCCTGCGCACTCCCAAGCGGATGGAGCATGATGGGGGGTGCGCAGCATGGCGGATGGAGCACGTTTGGGAGTGCGCAGCATGGCGGATGGAGCACGTTTGGGAGTGCGCAGCATGACGGATGGAGCACGTTTGGGAGTGCGCAGCATGACGGATGGAGCACGTTTGGGAGTGCGCAGCATGCCGGATGGTGCACGATGGGGAGTGCGCAGTATGGCGGATGGAGCACGTTTGGGAGTGCGCAGTATGGCGGATGGAGCACGTTTGGGAGTGCGCAGCATGGCGGATGGAGCACGTTTGGGAGTGCGCAGCATGGCGGATGGAGCACGTTTGGGAGTGCGCAGCATGGCGGATGGAGCACGTTTGGGAGTGCGCAGCATGGCGGATGGAGCACGTTTGGGAGTGCGCAGCATGGCGGATGGAGCACGTTTGGGAGTGCGCAGCATGGCGGATGGAGCACGTTTGGGAGTGCGCAGCATGGCGGATGGAGCACGTTTGGGAGTGCGCAGCATGGCGGATGGAGCACGTTTGGGAGTGCGCAGCATGGCGGATGGAGCACGTTTGGGAGTGCGCAGCATGGCGGATGGAGCACGTTTGGGAGTGCGCAGCATGGCGGATGGAGCACGTTTGGGAGTGCGCAGCATGGCGGATGGAGCACGTTTGGGAGTGCGCAGCATGGCGGATGGAGCACGTTTGGGAGTGCGCAGCATGGCGGATGGTGCACGATGGGGAGTGCGCAGCATGCCGGATGGTGCACGATGGGGAGTGCGCAGCATGGCGGATGGAGCACGTTTGGGAGTGCGCAGCATGGCGGATGGAGCACGTTTGGGAGTGCGCAGCATGGCGGATGGAGCACGTTTGGGAGTGCGCAGCATGGCGGATGGAGCACGTTTGGGAGTGCGCAGCATGGCGGATGGAGCACGTTTGGGAGTGCGCAGCATGGCGGATGGAGCACGTTTGGGAGTGCGCAGCATGGCGGATGGAGCACGTTTGGGAGTGCGCAGCATGGCGGATGGAGCACGTTTGGGAGTGCGCAGCATGGCGGATGGAGCACGTTTGGGAGTGCGCAGCATGGCGGATGGAGCACGTTTGGGAGTGCGCAGCATGGCGGATGGAGCACGTTTGGGAGTGCGCAGCATGGCGGATGGAGCACGTTTGGGAGTGCGCAGCATGGCGGATGGAGCACGTTTGGGAGTGCGCAGCATGGCGGATGGAGCACGTTTGGGAGTGCGCAGCATGGCGGATGGAGCATGATAGGGGGTGCGCAGCATGGCGGATGGAGCACGTTTGGGAGTGTGCAGCATGGCGGATAGAGCACGATGGGGAGTGCGCAGCATGGGGGATGGAGCACGTTTGGGAGTGCGCAGTATGGCGGATGGAGCACGTTTGGGAGTGCGCAGCATGGCGGATGGACCACGTTTGGGAGTGCGCAGCATGGCGGATGGAGCACGTTTGGGAGTGCGCAGCATGGGGGATGCAGCACGATGGGGGGTGCGCAGCATGGGGGATGGAGCACGATGGGAGGTGCACACCTCCCCCCAACACACACACACACGCGCACTGCACAACACACACACACACTAGGAATCACAAACAACGCCCTACACAGACACCCACACACACAGACAACGCTGCACACACAAATATATGCACATACTGCACAACACACACATTGCTCAAAACATACCTCCCCCCCAAAACACACCACACCCGCACAACACACACACAACGCTACAGACACAGCGCTCCACAAACAACGCAACACACATACAATACCGCTCTCACCCCCCGCGACACTCAGAACATGTACAGCGCCCTACACAAACACTTGGTAACTACACACAACAACATATATATATATATATATATATAACAAAAATCATACATGAACTACACAATACATAAATTCTAGAAACCCGATGCGTAGAATCGGGCCACCTTCTAGTAATTTTATATTGAGTTTGTCAGCCACACGATGACCCTATTTTGCCAAGCCCACTTTTCTTAAAATTGGTATCTTTTAGGCCAGAATCACACTTGCGAGTGCCTCGCGAGTAACTCGCATTGTAGAACCCGGCTTGGCCGCACACAATGCATACAGGAGTGTCTGAGCTGCATAGAGATACATGCAACCGACCCGCTCCTGTCAGGGGAGTGTGCGGTCAAGCCGGGTTTTGCCATGAGAGACTTGCGCGAGTTACACGCGAGGCACTAGCAAGTGTAATTCTGGCCTTAGGGTTATTTTTCACGCCTTGGCCCAGGCTCCTTACTTCCACTGAGGGGGAAAAATGCTCCAATGTACAAGGCAAGGTCCATAAAAGCATGGCTTCGGTAAGTTTGGTGTGGAAGAACATGGCTGGTCCGTACAGATCCCTTACCTCAACCCATCTTAACGCAATCTCTGTTTTAGTTGATCCTTCTGGATTAGGGTCTCTCATCCAAAATCCGTGTCTGACTATACAGGACTTTTGGATGAATGAGCAAATATTCCGAGACACTCTATAGTTTTGTAGAAATCCCTCCAAGAAGAGTGGAGGTTGTCCTAAATTTAAGTCCAACTCCATATTAAGGACTACAGCTTCAGCCCGGGATGTGATAAGAGCCTGTAGGTGTCCCACTGCTTTTGGCCATATAGTGTGCACGTATAGGCCCTGTTTCCAATCTGCCTCTATAGTAAGGTGATAATGTGCGCTGCCCGGAGCTGTAATCGCTGGCGTCTATTTTTGAACCTGCCAGTTAATTGACCTGATAAACATTTTAAACTACTGCCCACCTGTTCATAGCCACAACGTGACATATGAGATCTCAAGTGATGAGGAGTCATCTCCTTCAGATCATACTTCTCTATTAGATCCCTTATAATATCAGATTTGATAGTAAATGACATTATACATTTTATGGTGATTTATGAGAAAAGGTGACTGAGCCATTATTCCATAATCACTAAAAGTACGATATATAGTAATACTAGCAGCCTATCTTAGGGCAGTGTCCATAATAGAAAATGCAGTCTCCTAAAGAGACTTTTCATTTTAGCCTTTTTTTGTTTACTTTTTTTTTAATGCAATTAAGGCAAAAAAAAAATGGTGCAGAATTTTTAATGAAACCCAATTGCACCATTTGCTTCCTATAGCTGCTGTATTACACGGTCATGCTGACTGCAGAAAGCGTTAATGGAGTCGGCCACGTTATCTTTATCAGATGTGCTGAAGACATGCTTTTGTGAAACTTACCAGTATATAAGAATGAGGTTTTTTTTTTTTGTTTAGTTTTTTTTTGTTTTTTTTTTCATGCTCTTCATAGTACAGCTTTCATCAGACTGCACAGTTCTCCTGTCCATACACAAGCTGCTGGTGACGGAGCGTGTGACCGGACCTGTCCATAAAAACACTGCTGGTGATTGTGTGTGACTGGACCTGTCCATACAATGGCTGCTGGTGGTGGGAGTGTGGGACCGCACCTGTCCATTCAATGGCTGCTGGTGGTGGGAGTGTGGGACCAGACCTGTCCATTCAATCATAGAATATTAGAGTTGGAACGGACCTCCTGGGTCATCTAGTCCAACCCCCTGCTGAAAGCAGGATTCACTAAATCATCCCAGACAGATGTCCGTCCAACCTCTTATTAAAGACTTCCATTGAAGGAGAACTCTCAACCTCTCGTGGCAGCCTGTTCCACTCGTTGATCAGCCTCACTGTCAAAGTTTTTTTCTAATATATAATCTGTGTCTCCTCCCCATAAGGTTCATCCCATTGCTTCTAGTCTTTCCTTGTGAAAATGAGAATAAAACGGCTCCCTCTACAGTGTGACAGCCTTTAAGATATTTGTAGACCGCTATTAAGTCTCCTCTCAGTCTTCTCTTTTGCAAGTTAAACCATCCTAAATCCTGTAACCGTTCCTCATAGGACATGATTTGCAGACCAGTCACCATTCTGGTCACTCTTCTCTGAACTTGCTCTAGTTTGCTGATGTCGTTTTTTTTTTGTTTGTTTTTTTTTAAATGTGGTGCCCAGAACTGGACACAATATTCCAGATGAGGTCTGACCAAAGAGGAGTTAAGGGGTATAATGACTTCACGTGATCTAGACTGTATGCTTCTGTTAATACATCCTAGAATGGTGTTTGCTTTTTTTTGCTGCTGCGTCACACTGTTGACTTATGGCTGCTGCTGGTGGAGGAGCGTGTGACAGGACCTGTCCATACAATGGCTGCTGGTGGAGGAGCGTGTGACCGGACCTGTCCATACAATGGCTACTGGTGGAGGAGCGTGTGACCGGACCTGTCCATGCAATGGCTGCTGGTGGAGGAGCGTGTGACAGGACCTGTCCATGCAATGGCTGCTGGTGGAGGAGTGTGTGACCGGACCTGTCCATGCAATGGCTGCTGCTGGTGGAGGAGTGTGTGACCGGACCTGTCCATGCAATGGCTGCTGGTGGAGGAGCGTGTGACCGGACCTGTCCATACAATGGCTGCTGGTGGAGGAGTGTGTGACCGGACCTGTCCATACAATGGCTGCTGGTGGAGGAGTGTGTGACCGGACCTGTCCATACAATGGCTGCTGGTGGAGGAGCGTGTGACCGGACCTGTCCATACAATGGCTGCTGGTGGAGGAGTGTGTGACCGGACCTGTCCATACAATGGCTGCTGGTGGAGGAGTGTGTGACCGGACCTGTCCATACAATGGCTGCTGGTGGAGGAGCGTGTGACCGGACCTGTCCATACAATGGCTGCTGGTGGAGGAGTGTGTGACCGGACCTGTCCATACAATGGCTGCTGGTGGAGGAGTGTGTGACCGGACCTGTCCATACAATGGCTGCTGGTGGAGGAGCAGGTGACCAGACCTGTCCATCAGTCTCTTCCAATAGAAAAGCTGTTTCTCATGTGAGGCTTTCAGTTGTACAGGTCTGGTAACATACTCCTCCAGAGCAGCCATTCTATGGACTGGAAAGCTGCATTAAGAAGAGCAGAAGAACCTGTCATACTTACTATTATGTAAGCGCCATAACATCATGTATCAACACATCTGATAAAGTAAAGATAACGTGGCCGACTCATTAACTCCTGCAGTCAGCAATAGTGTAATAACAGTGGCAATAGGTGCAGAAGTTTTAATAAAACCCAATTGCAAAAAAATGATTTTTAGCCTCAGCTGCATGTATTTAAGTAAGAAATGGTGTTCGATTTCTGGTGTAAGTAATGCTACAGCCAGCCATGTATTAGCAAAGCATTGGTAGGTTTCTCCTGTGCCACATATTTTGGCATAGCTGGGAGAAACTAGTGGGAAGTCGCTGAGGTTTGTGCAACTCTGAGTCGTGCAAAAATCTTAAGACTTATCAAAGCAATTTACACCAAGATTCTGGTGAAACTGCTTAGATTAATCAGAAATAAAGTGCAGCATAAAAAGAAACCCCAAACACTCCACAATAAAGCATGGTATGATCATAAAACACAAGTATCCAAATTTAGGTAATTGGTGATTTTTGTGGAGCAGGCTCAGCCGCTGAGTGCACTCTCTACATTGTGGGTCCTGGCTTCCAAATAAAGGTGACCTTTTGATGTAGCTACTGTGGTCAAAACTTGCTCCAATGTTGGCAGTTCAATCCCTTAAGGGGGCTTTACACGCAACGGCATCGCTAACGAGATGTCGTTGGGGTCACGGAATTCGTGACGCACATCCAGCCTTGTTAGCGATGTTGTTGCGTGTAACACATACGAGTGACTGCTAACTATGTAAAATACTCACCACATCGTTGAGCGTTGACACATCGTCCATTTCCTAAATATAGTTCCTGGTTCTGGACGCAGGTTGTTCGTCGTTCCTGAGGCAGCGCACATCGCTACGTGTGACACCCTGGGAACGACTAGCAACACTGTACCTGCGTCCTCCGGCCAAGAGGTGGCCGTGACTTTCCTGTGGCTGCTCTCCGCCCCTCCGCTTCAATTGGACGCCTGCTGTGTGATGCCGCACTAACCGCCCCCTTAGAAAAGAGGCTGTTCGCCGGCCACAGCGACGTCGCTAGGTAGGTAAGTCCGTGTGATGGGTATTTTAGGCATCACCATACCAGTCAGTAGTGATAGAAGCATATTGGTTGTTAATAGATGGCAATAAACTGTCACATCAACCAGAGGCCTAATACATGGCAGACACAACGGCTTTTATGTACTCCAGGACTTCATTGGAGATTATGATTTTAACAATGTTTCAACCCCCCCCTCCCCCATAAAATACATATATATTATATATAATGTGTGTGTGTGTGTGTATATATATATATATATATATATATATATATATATATATATATATATATATATATATATATATATATATATATATATATATATATATATATATATATATATATATATATATATATATATATATATATATATATATATATATATATATATATATATTACAGTTACTACAGCTAATATATATTAGCTGTAGTAACCGGGTGTTGCCCGGGATAGTAACTGCCTCTTTCCCCATCTGCCTTTCTGTCTGGCTTTTTTTTTTTTTCCCCGATCCATCTCTCTTTCCCTGTGTGCCTCTTTCTCTCTCTGTCTCCCCACCGACATCTTATTACCTCACACATAAGCTTCTTATACTATGAATGTCCTTTGTTCCTATAGCAACCAATCACAGCTCCTGATAATAGCCAGTAGCTCCCACCTCCATTCAGTTTAATGGAGACATTTTTGGAGAGTAACTGTAAAGCGGGAGGTTAAGTTTTCCTGTCAAAACATAGTCTATGACGTTCCCTGAATCACATTGGGCGTCTGAGCAAAATTTCTTGACTGTAAATGCGACGGTGTGGACTCCTTTAGCATACATACACACACTATGCGCAGAGATATATCTCTATCTCGGTTACTGATGCACCTCTATTAAACCAAACTAGTACAGCTCAATTGCCAAATGTTATGGGGCAATGAATATTGTAGCATATACCAGTTGCCATGCGGGCCAATCTGTGAACTGCACAGGGTGAAAGAGGCTGAGAAAATCAGAGACTGATCAGGTTTGTTGGAGATATTTCTAACTTGTGTTTTATTACTTTAAATATCTGGTGTTTGTATTAGTCCAGTGGGCGGTCCTACTCAGTGATGGGTATTTCTGCATGCAGAGTCCTACAGGGAGGACTGTCAATCATGTGATAGGACCGCCCACTGGACTCGTGTACAGACACCAGGGATTTCTATGAATAAAATGTACGTTTTACGGAAACTTCTCCCACTAAATTGTGTCAGTCTGATCCTCCTGCTCCATAATATCCTGCCTGCAGATCAGGGACCCTACAATAAACAATTACGGTATACCAGTGAATTCTGAAAACCTGTATATAATCAACCCCAACCTTAGCAGAATGTAGCAATGTTTTACGTTCCATCCCAGAAATATTTCCCTGTTCTGATTTTTATTATATTATATGGTGAATTAAATGCTGGCTTTATCAACTAAATCTCGAGCCGCAAAAATCCAAGCCCTCCCACAGGTATGTTAACAGAAAAATAAAATGAAAGAATATTAGTAGGGTAGGGGGGGGAATGGCTGCATCAGGAAGGGGTTAATGTAATCGTGTAATGTCCAGCCATAAGGCAAAGGCATTAATCTGTGTTGGCACTTCACATTGATCATTAACTCCCCAAGGCTTCTATACAGGACACAGTTGTGCTGTAACCATGTAGCCTCTAATCTTAAGATTTGCTGTCATTTAGATGTCAGTTATTTTCTTGTACTAGAAAACGGTCTTTTTAGTTTCATCAGTTTTTCTCGGATGTGGACGGGAAAAGGCTTCTATTATCAAAGTCTGAGGAAAAAACTGACCACACATGGATATTATTCATTTGATGATGATTTATTATTTATTATCAATTTCCATAGACTTGAAATTGCTATATTTGGTCATTTTTCTAAAAGCCTTTATGCTTTTTGGTAGAGCTCTTGCTCCGAGGGGGGGGGGGGGATTGGACATGGGAACTGCCCCATAGACAATCGGTTGAAAGACACTAATGGCACTGATCAAAACAAAAACAACTGATAATCTGGATAAGCTCTAATGGCGACACCAATGATCAGAATTGTTCAAGATAAAAGACACAAAGGGTCAGCTCACCGCCATTCACTTCAGACTTGATGGCTCCTCAGATCACACGGAGACGCCCAGGCTAGGCTGAAAACTTTGATGCAAGAAAAGATGGTTTTCTATCTATCATTGCTGGAAAAATCTGTTTTAAAACTACATATTTATTGATCCATTAAAAAATGAGCACTAGGATGTGAATAGGATACTAAACTGCAAAAACCCAACGCGTTTCAAAGCCTTATTCATGGTTTCAACAAATACAATCATCACGTGCTCATATAGCTTATATGCTGATCACGTGCTGATATAGTGTGTGTGTGTGTGTGTGTGTGTGTGTGTGTGTGTGTGTGTACACTCAGTGGTGGACTGAGCTGCTAAGGGCCCACCAGTAACACTGACGGACTCTGGGGGGCCCACTGTTCAGCTCGCCTCTGTCACACATTTTTCTGTACTTCTATGGAATAATATTTTGCAGGGGGGCTGCTTGAGATGCTTGGATCCAGGGTCGTGGCTGTGGCTCAAGTGGCAACCGGACCCGGGCGCGAGCACCTGTCCGTTGCCCGCAAGTGAAAAGGTTTTTTTTTTACACAGGAGAGTTTTCAGTGATGCCACCCGTGGGTTGCAGTGATTGTTGGTGACACCGCCGCTACCATGGTATGGGATGCCCGGGGCTGATGGGAGCGGGTCAGCAGGATAGTATCCCCTTCACGGGTAGGGGAGGTGTTGTCCCGGGGCCCAGGTGTCAGTGAGGCAGAGTGATCGGGCACAGTCTGCGCGGATGGACCGGATGGTACCGGTGTACTCACTGTTTGGAATAAAGTTACAGAGTCCAGATAATAAACCAACTGCCGGATACCGGTAGCCTCCGGAGAGCTGTGCTCGGGTCCCGCACTCCCTTGAACAGAACAGGGGCCCTTCCTCCTGCACTTTATGTTGCTGTCTTGTGTGTTAACTAGTCCGCATGAAACGGGGAAGTCCACTCCCGGTGTCTTTGCTGGGAGCTGTCGCCCGCGAGATCTGACCCTTGGGATATTAGCAGGCACTTGCAGATGCCCTATTCTCCGCGTTGGGCTTCCGTCTCACTCTATATGTGCTGCTAGTGGGACAAGACTTGGAATCTTGTCACCTGCTGGTTATTTGGAAAGGTGCTTGCAGCTGTCCTCGCCCTAGGGTCCAGGTACCCCTACTGTGCACAGCCTCCGGACCGGATTTCCACTGTCGGCACCGGCGGGCTACAACCCTGCCCCGGTCCACTTAAGGTCTCCCGCAACCGTATCTCCGTCGCCTGTGGCTCTGCTCTGCCGTCTGCCACCTAGTCAACTTAGGTAGTCCAGGAGCTACAACCCCCGACTACCACTTCACTCCTCTCACTTCCACTGTCTCCTCTGAACTTTTTTCCTAGACTGTCGTGTCACCTCCCCTTGACACCTCAGGACCCCTAGGTGAGTGTCACCATCTGCCTGGCCCCGCCCACTGGTGTGTCCCTATTGTCCTGGGGGGGTGACTAGGTTTTTGTGGCTGGTGTTTGTACCTGTATGTGGGGTTGTGTTGGAAGGCCAAGGAGGAGGAATCCCACACCTGGAAGAGGGATGCAGTCATCTGTGACAACCTGATTTTGTCAGGGCGTTACACATGCACTGGGAAGTTTGAGTGAATGATGAGACCCTGCTTTTTCTGTACATAGTGAATAATATAATGAGGCCAAATACTGCTCATATTGGGGGCTAAGTGACCCGCTCCAGCACAGGGGCCCACCCACTGGGGGACTCTCCTGTTCCCCTCTGGGCCAGTCCCAGCCTGTATACACTGATCGTTTGCTCATATAGCATATGACCATTGTATTTGTTCAAACCATGTATAAAGCTTCACCGAAACACGTTGGTTTTTAGTAGTTTAGTATCCTATTCATGTCCTATTGCTCATTTGTAAAGAATCAATAAACATGAAGTTTATATGGTTTTCTCTCATCCGGAAAATCTCCCCACCCTTATTAGGGATCACGCATGTACCTGGAATGCGTGTAGTCACATATTCACCGGGCGGTGTCTTCATCAGTTTTCAACCCCGCTCTTGTAAGCCACCGGATCGTTGTGTGTTTCTGAAGTCACTTTTCTCGATGCAGAAAACTGGTGACGATGGCTACCGTTTAGTATCTTGAGTAAATGCATTATGCTCGCATACCTGATCCCTAACAAAGGTATAAAAGCACAGCACTGAGTTGTGCCTAAAGGCCGCTTTACACGCTGCGATATCGTTACCGATATAGCTAGCGTGCGTACCCACCCCCATCGGTTGTGCGTCACGGGCATATCGCTGCCCGTGGCACACATCGCTCGGACCTGTCACACTACTTACCTGCTCGGCGACGTCGCTGTGACCAGCAAACTGCCTCCTTTCTAAGGGGGCGGTTCGTTCGACGTCACTAAGCGGCCACCCAATCAAAGCGGAGGAGCGGAGATGAGCGGGACGTAACATCCCGCCCACTTCCTTCCTTCCTCATTGCTGGTGGACGCAGGTAAGGAGATGTTCCTCATTCCTGCAGTGTGACAGTGTTGTGTGCTGCAGCAGCAACGATAATTGAGCTTAGGGGGGCATGTCACCGATTAGCGATTTTGCACGTTTTTGCAACGATCAAAAATAGCTAATAGCTGTCACACGCAACGACATCGCTAACGCGGCTGGATGTGTGTCACAAATTCTGTGACCCCAACGAGATTGCTTTAGCGATGTCGTAGCACGTAAAGCGGCCTTTAGAAACATTTTCAGTATAGCTGCTGTGTATGCACAGAATTGGGATCAGGGAACATGACTTCTGATGAAAGACCGGCAAAGGGCAATGTGACTTCTCTGTTCTTGGAAGTGTCCAAGTGAAATAACTGTTTCAGAGTGATGTCAAAGTATCTGACTGATAATATACAATGTACTGTTGACCTTCTGCATACTGCTTTGTTTGGGATACCTCTTCTCCGCCCCCCACCCCCCCCACACACCACCAATTTAAACGTTTGTTAAACATTTGAACAAGTTTATAACCTTTTCCACTGTCAATTGTAATATTTTAATAGGTGATTTTTTTTTTTTTTTTTATTTTATTTTTTTTTTTTTAGCCGTTTGGGGAAACTTTGTCAACATGAGGTAAGTTTTTATTTTATCCATTTTAAAATGTAAGCTGATGTAAAAGCTTCAGCCTTTACCTGCTTAGAATTGATGTTGGTTTTGATAGTCACAGGACTATTCAAGATATTTAAAGAGAACCTGTCAGGTGCAATATGCACCTAGAAATACAAGCAGTTCTGGGTGTATATTGCTAATCCTTGTCTAACCATCCCTGTATACACTAGCATAGATAAAGATATTTAGAAAAAGTATTTCTAAAGATCCTTTATGATATGCTAATGAGGCCAGGGACTATTCTTGAGGGTGTTGGTTCCCTTGGCTAGTCGGCACCATTAGCATGTATTCATGTCCCTGTGGGTGTGCTAACATGCTAATGAATGCGCAGTGTCAGAAGTGTGGTAGATCTCACCACTCTCTATTGCCACTGCCCTCGATGCTGGATTTCGGCTCATTGCGCATGATGGGTTGTCCCAGACTTCCATTCATGCTCACTATAAAGCTGAGTGTACACGTCCCGGCTTCAAACTGATGTAGTGCACATTACTGGAAGTCCAGGGACATTCTCATCTTCTCACCTTGAGCACTAAGCCGAAAACGCTGCGCATTTATTAGCATATTAGTACCCCCTTTTTTTTTTTTTTTTTTTTTGCTGGGAGCCATTTGGAAATTTGTACCAACCTTCGGGGGCTGCAAAATATTTTCAGCTTTAAAATTACGCAAAAATATTTTGTGGAACAATTAACTAACTTACACATACACACTTACTATGGTGGCTGGAGCTGCTTCACTTTAGTGTGATGGTTATATTGATCATGTTGCTTCTCACAACTGCTTTTGCAGGTTTGTCTCAGTCTGGAGCGCAATCAGCAGATTAGTAAATCATATAAATCACATAGGAGACGCTGGAAACGCATACATCACAGGAGGTACTGGGGGCATATACGCACATCACAGGAGGGGCTGGGGCTCGGACAGGACTGTGAGAGCACAGACATCACCATGGTGGCACACAGCACTGAGTGAGCACAGACATCACTAAGGGGACACACACAGCACTGGTGGGCGTACATAGTTCTAGGGGGTTACACAGCACTGGGTGGAGGGCTCACAGCAGCGGGAGGCAGGTAAACCTGCTGCTCTTCTTCTGTGGGACGATAAAACAGTGCATCTCGCACTTGCTCCACCCACAAAGTAATCTCCTCAGCAGGCTGGCACAGACCAACCTGCTGAGTACCTAATGTATGCATACTACACATTGTCATTTAAAAGGCTGGCAGCCAACAACCGCGACTGCCTCCCGAGTACTGTTGTCCCCAGGAATGTGCTTAGGGACCGCATAAAAAGTAATCGCGGGCCGGAGGTTTCCCCACCTTTTGTTATAAAGGATCTTTAGAAATCGCTTTTCCTAAGAATTCCTGATCTATGCTAGTAGATACAGGGACAGTTGGGCAGACATTAGCAATATGCACCTAAAACAGCTCGTGGTTTTCCATGCATATTACACCTGACAGGTTCCCTTTAGGCTATGTGCGCACGTTGCGTACTGTCCCTGCAGAAATGTCTGCAGTGATTTGAACAGCACACGTGCGCTTCAAATCGCTGCCGAAACAGTCCGTAGTGGGGAAAAAAAAAATTTCATGCGCTCTGACTGCAGACCCTCCCATAGACAGAGCCGGGGATGCAGGCAGAGAGCACGAAAAGTGACCTGTCACTTCTTAGAACGCGCGCTTCGGGCAGCAGCCGAAGCGCTGTGCTCTAATACGCCACGTGCGCATGTCTCCTGCACAATCTTCATAGATTATGCAGGGGACGCATGCAGTTAGGTTGTGGTGCAGATCGCAGCGTAACTGCATGCAATTACGCAACGTGCGCACATAGCCTTAATGTTTCTAACTCAGATGAATTTTCAGGGACTACAAACCACCATTCACAATGTGTACATGTTTATAACAAAACAAAAAAAAAAGGAAGGACCTTCGGTACAAAGAAGCACAAACAGAGTATTGCTATCTATCAAATGTATGTGTATAAAGGGGGCTTTACACGCAACGACCACTCTAACGAGATGTCATGGGGTCACGGAATTCGTGACGCACATCCGGCCTCGTTAGTGACGTCGTTGCATGTGACATGTACGATCGACCGCTAACAATCAAAAATACTCACCAAATCGTTGATCGTTGACACGTCGTTCAAATCCCAAATATCGTTGATGGTGCAGGACACAGGTTGTTCGTTGTTCCTGAGGCAGCACACATCGCTACGTGTGACAACCCGGTAACGACGAACACCGTACCTGCATCATCCAGCAACGAGGTGGGCATGACTTTCATGCTGCTGCTCTCCGCCCCTGCGCTTCTGTTGGACGCCTGCCGTGTGACGGCGCACGAACCGCCCCCTTTAAAAAGAGGTTGTTCGCCGGCCACAGCGACGTCACTAGGAAGGTAAGTACGTGTTACGCGTCCTAGCGATATTGTGCACCACAGGCAGCGATTTGCCCGTGACGCACAAACGACAGGGGAGGGTGCTTTCACGAGCGACATCGCTAGCGATGTCGTTGTGTGTAAAGCAGCCTTAATACATATACTAGTATATTCATAGTCTCTCTATCTTAACAGTTGTTAGTTTATTTGCCTCCCCTAAGCAGCTATATCAGGTATTACAAATTTAAATCTAGTTCTTGATCATCTCTTTTAAAGGGAACCTGTCAGGTCCAATATGCACCCAGAACCACGAGCAGTTCTGGGTGCATATTGCTAATCCCTGCCTAACCATCCCTGTATACACTAGCATAGATAAAGGGATCTTTAGAAAAGGTATTTCTAAAGATCTTATATTGTATGGACTAGTCCCCTGGGTGTTTGTTCCCCTGGCTAGTCTGCTCCATTAGCATGTTGGTACACCCCCGCGGGCCTGCTAATGTTTTGGAATGCGTAGTGTCACAGGATGATCTCACTCGCTTCTCCGCTGTCTGACGCTGGATTTCGGCTCAGTGCGCATGACCCTGGAGTTCCAGTCATGCACACTATGAACTTGGGTATACACATCCCGGCTTCAATCTGAAGTGGTGTGCGTGACCCAAACTCCGGGATCATGCGCACTGAGCTGAAATCCAGCATCGGACGCAATGGCGGCGGAGAGGTGAGTGAGATCATCCTCTGACACTGCACAGTCATTAGCATGTTAGCACATTCACAGGGACGTACGAACATGCTAATGGAGCCGACTAGAAGGGGGAACAAATGTCCAGGGGATTCGTCCCCTCGCTCATTAGCATACGGTAAAAGATCTTTAGAAATACATACGGTATATAAATGGTGTTCTTGTCTTGTCTTTGTTTTTTTTGGTTTGTTTTTATTTCCTTTTGCAGTAAATTTAAAACCACTTTATCCAAAGTGACACATAACTGTTGGGTACAGATGACCTCTCCACATGTAATTGTCCTAACCTTCCTACTTATTTATTCTCAGCAAGTCAATCCAGGAGATTGGGGAGCAGAAAATGGAAAAGAAAATCGAAGAGGTCTGTGCAATTATCTCCTGTGTTTTACACAGCGTTTATCGCACCAATGTTCTGTCTTGAATTAGATGCCGCTTCCTTCATGTTATTTCATCTGAAATGTCAGCGCTATGTGGTGATGGAACCCAGTGCTCCTCACCGGGGACGGCCTTCACAAAGGAGATAGGATTTCTTTCTTTATGAAACTGTAGTTGAAGAATAGTAGTCTGAGTTGTACAGTTATGTAGGACGTTTATTCTCTCTGGATTGTACTGCACTCTCGATTCCTCAGTATTTTACGTCACCTTTTGTTTACCATAGTCCATTATCCTCTTTTGTGCAGGTGATTGCTCCACTAAGAGAAAAAATAAGAAATTTAGAAAAAAGGTAAGTCCAGTGTCAAAAATTGCACAAAGTCATGTTTGTGTGTGTGGTTTGTTTTTTTTTGTGTTGGCATTGACTCCAAATGTTTTGGACTGACATCACGTAGCTCCCTTGTGTTGCAGTGTAGATAATCTACAGTGAAAATCCGCATCTTTAATTAAATATCCTGTAGATTGGTACTTTATGCAGCAGATTTTGTAAAATCTCATCCACCATGGTAGTACAGAAAGTCTGTGCAGCTGCTATATTGGCTCATACGTCGCCAGTCTACTTGCTTTACGATGACGGTGGCACTAATACTTTGAGATTGCAGTGCCCTAATTATATCTATTGTGGTAATTACTTTTTCTTAGTGGAAATGATATGAATCGTGGTCCTGGGCAGGGATTATTTCTCCCCCCTTCAGAAAACAGCTGGTCTTTCTATCAGGCTGCTCTCCCATTGTGCTGACAGATGTTAGAACAGCCATTCTCCACTTTTAATTCCCGAAATCAAACTGCTTATTGTCACATGGTCACTACATGGTCCTAGTACTAACCAACATTTATAGGAATAGTAGAGATACCGTATTTTTCCAAGACTTTTGATTTTAAAGAAAAAAAAAATCATATTGCTAAAATTTCTGTGCGTCTTAGTCTGCAGTCAGTAACCTCAGCAGTACTAGACCTCCCTGACTGCTTCCTTTTAAATCATAGGGTAGATATTACTAAGCGCTATGCTTCTATCACTGAGATAACGAAGTGGCTTCATGGTTCTCTGTCTAATGTAATTAATGTGGAGCAGGCGAGACTGAGCTGAGCTTGATAGCAGTTTGGATAAACCTTTTATATCCACTGGAGGGTTAATGGAATGGATCTTTGGTGCACCAACTGAAGAAAAATAAACTGTCACATGTAGATAACAAGGTGATTTACACTTAAGGTCCAGTCACACTTAACAAGATTGTTAACGAGATCGTTACTACGTCAGTTTCCGGATCGTTGTTAAATCGTTGGTGAGATGTCACAGTCATTTTCCCAACGACTTTAGTAACAATGCAGCGACCTGTAGAACGATCTCGTTGGTCTTTGGGACCCTGTCACACGGCAGCTATGTAACGATTCCGACCTCGAATAGGGGCGTAGTGTTTGACGCTGTAAGCCACGTAGGCGTGCATATGTGTCGCCTTTTCCACACCCCTCTGCTCCGATTGGTGGCCAATACTGCGTTCTGATTAGGCGGCCGGCCTAGAAGGCAACTTTGTATTGCTTCATCTTTTGTCCCTTCTTGAGCCTTGCTTTGAGGATAGAACCTGCGAGTCCACCCGGATTCATTCGTACTTTGTTCCCGGTTGCTCACTTGCTTTTCGGATCGAAGCTGCATCTGCACCCGGATTCATCCCTCCTTCGTTCTATCCTCAAAGCAAGGCTCAAAAAGGAACAAAGCATGAAGCGATACCCAATCAGAACACAGTACTGTTCTCAGTGCCAACCAATCGGTGCAGAGGGGGCGTGGAAAAGGTGACGCAACAACACGCCTACGTGTCACACTTGAAGTTCTCATCTAGGTCTTTAACGAGATCGTTGGTAGGTGTCAAACATAAAGATCCATCCTGCCCAGCAGGACTCCAACGAGCCAAAAATGGCCCAGGACATGGCCCGTAGGATAGTCCATCAATGTCTGATCAGTCAGGGTCTGGCTAGCGGGCACTTCCGCTGATTTAGGTGTTGTCAGTACTGGCAGCAGCAAGCAGTTGGAAATACGCAGTTTCATAGCTGCTCCTTCAACTGATAGCAGCTGCTGCCGGGTGCTGCACATCCAGCTCCCATTCAAACCAATGTGCAGTACCAGCCACTATCAGATGGGGCAGCTGTGCAATTGAGCATTTCCAGCTGCCTGCTCTCCACTATTAGAGAACAGCTGATCGGTGGCATGTTGGACCCCAGCCGGTCAGACTTTGATGACCTATCCTAAGGATAGGCCATCCATTTAAAAGTGGTAGATCATCTTCATCTTCATCCAGGTTTCCATTTGTTATTCAGGACCTTCAGAAACCTAGCAGGGAAAGACCACGTTGCGCAGGGGCACAATCTTGTGCTATTTACTAGGATGCCAGGTAGCTGGGTAGGGCATGTCCATAGGGTCAGAATATCGTCAACCTGTGCCCAATTTCTAATGGGAGAGGGATATAGATAGATATATACTGTGTGTGTTTTGAGATAGATATCTATATCTAACTCACACACACTCTATATCTCTCTTTCCCCCCAATTCTCCCCCCCCCCCCTTTTTCCACTCTTGCGGAAACTCCCTATAAATGCCTGTGATCCACACGTGACTGTATCAAAGTTCTGTCCAATACCAGGAACTATTAAAAGACCGACTGAATTTATGGCCTAAATTACCAAAGAGATGGCAAGCCCACTGTCAAAAACAAACAAAAAAAAATGCACTCAAATCGCAAGTAACCTAATTTACCTAATAGGTGTAGAAATGCTGCAAAATCAAAACCTCACAGAAGAACGTAACCTAATGCATTATTGGCACTGTTATAATGGAGTAAAGGGGAGTTCTTATTTTCTTAATCGTTTTATTTCACAGTGCCTATTGTGAAATTGTCTAAATGTTACCAAAGTGATGACAATATAGACATTGTTTAGTCTGGAATATTCCGCGTTATCTACTGCTTTAGTCAGCAGAACAGTGCAAAAAACTCCGAACTAGAACATGGGAGACCTCTGTCACTACAGATGAGTAATGCAATGTATGTGATAGATCCGTCGCTCTCATAATACTTCTGTGATATCTGTAATGTGCTGCTCGAGAATTATATAACATCTACATGAAATATCCACTAATAGCACCTATCCTCACTGTTCTGTCATGCACAACCTCAAGAGGAAAGGTGGCAGAGGTCCTATACAAGGGAATGGAGAGCTACTGGACATGTGAAGGAATGGCCATACATTCAGTTAGTGAGGTACACTGATGCAAAATGAAGACTATATTTAAGTGCGTTGTCTAGGCTTGTGGCACAAGTAATCAGTACCTTTATGTGACTGCAGAATTGTGAATGTGCACAGTGCACCCTGTCCAGATCCTCTGACCTCAGGAGCTGGCAGCTTGATTTTGCATTCTTGCGGTCACTTAGCGACTAGACGGGCGCAGCTTCACTCACTACAAGTGAATGATGCCGGATATCTCTTGTCAGAATGGGCAAATCGCATACTTGCAGTCACATGGCTGAATCCCCACAGTCACAGAGACTTCAGACTTGTACTTTATCCCTGGACAATCCCGTTAAATCTACTGTGAAAGTTTAAGCACAACTCCGTGTGTGTGTGTGTGTGTGTGTGTGTTCGTGTGTTCTGCGCTGGAGAGGCACAATAACAGTCATATACTCCCCTTCCGGCGGCTTGACCTTTTTTACCTGCGCCGCTCCGGTCCCATGGCACTATCTTGTGACTCTAACTTCTAATTCCGGCAGGATACAAATCGCCTTAGACCAACCTTAGCGAAAGCAATAGAAGATCAAGACCCTGGAAGTTGAGTTGAATCGCTTTAAGGCAACAGTAGTGCTTTTAAAGAAAGGGAAAAAAAACGTTTTTTTTTGTTTTTTTTTTCGGGGGGGGGTTGACTCCTAACTTAATGTTACAGATATATATATATATATATATATATATATATGACACGCCGGATTAGGTAATATGAGCTTCTTAAAAGGGGTTTTTCCCTGAATGTGTATTACCTGATCTGTTGATTTAAAATGAACTTCAACTTTTTTTTTTTTTTGTCCAATACAATTTCCTGTTTCGCCCATTGAAAACCTATTATAGGTTGTCATCAGTTTATATTTATTCCTGCGTTCGGTAGTGAAAACGGAATCTGCTCAAACCCATTGGCACAAGATGACATTCGTTGCCACCCATCGGCGTCGACCTCCGTACCCTCGTCATCTTCGGCGCTGACCAGTAGAAAAAACGCTTTCAACAGCACTCAGTTCCGACTCCACAAATTCACTTGCATCGTCCGAATCGCTCTCACTATTACTACTTTCACTAGTATCGATTAGACGCTGCCTTACTTCGTCCAGATTCACGCACCTTCGTTTCGCTATCTCTTAGGCTACTTTCACACATCCGGATTTTTGCTCTGCGGCACAATACGGCGTTCTGCAGAAAAACCGCAACCGACTTTTGTAACGCCGGTTGCGGTTTTTTTTGCATAGACTTACATTAGTGCCGTATTGTGCCGCAGGGGCTTGCGTTCGGTCCGGTTTTGGCCGCATGCGGCAGATTTAGCCGATGCCGCGGCCAGATCGAACGTACCCTACAACGTTTTTTGCTCCGGCAAAAAACACCGCATCCGGCCGCTGCGGCGCATTTTTCAATGCATACCTATGGAGGCCGGATGCGGCGCGATGCGGAAAAAACAGCATCCGGTCACCGCATGCGTTTTTTTCCTCTGCGCATGCTCAGTAGCATGCCGCAACCGGAAAAAAACGGACGGGCCGCATGTAAAAACTTATGCAAAGGATGCGGTGTTTTCGCCGCATCCGTTGCATAGTTTTCACAGCCGGATTGAGCCGCAGGGCTCAAACCGGATGTGTGAAAGTACCCTTAGCCATTTTTCACTTGTAAAACCAGAAGAAAACGAAACTGGGTTGGGTCAAAGGTCGTCAAGAACAGATGCAACCATTGGCTGCCAAAAATATCACTATGCGCAATGTCCTGCCTGCTATGCTTAGAAAAGGACTTTCCACTCAGTGGCCCGCTAGAAGGGACTTAGGACAGTAAAATGCGTATGAAATATTGATGTCCGCTGCCAGGGGACAAAGGAGCTTAACGGATTATTTTGAATGTCCCCCCTGGGGGGACTCAGGGTAGGAAAAGGTTAAAATGAATTTACACTATTGAATGTTGGGTTTTTTATTTACAAAAAAAAAATCTTGTGTCCCTGCTATATACTGCGTAATGGCCATGCCTGACCATACAGGAATATGGTCTGTTCATACCACATTTCCTAGGCAGGGGAGGACAGAGTATATAGACCTTACAGGTCACAATCCTAGCTGATTCTTTGTGAGGCAAAACATTTTCCAGCCTTTTTTTTTTTTTTTTTTTATTTTTTTTTTAATGTTTTACCTCAAGGAATTATTTGATTTCCCCATGCTGTAATGTCTGCATACCCTTAGTTTTTTTTTGTTTTTTTTTTTTTTTTATATATACATATAACAAATATTATGGTGATGGCGTCCCCTTTAAATTTCCTGTATTATTGCCCTTGTAGCTTTGAGGATATTGCGACTTGCTCTGATTTTAGTCCCTATGTTCTTGTACTCTTAGCTCGCAGCATCTGCAAACCTTTCCTGTCATCTCCCATGAATTTCATGCTGATGTTTAGATCACAGAAATGGGATGTCATAAAGTTATAGGTCTACAAGATCTGACAACACTCCCATATGAGATACGTGGGTTGAGAGTTTGATTTTAGTTTGCAGTTTTCTAGCATGGCTCTTAAAGTATATATTTAATTTTTTTTTTTTTTTTTTTTTTTTTTTTTTCCCACAATATTTTTGAAGTGTTGGAAAATCGGGTCACTTCCTGAAATCTGTATCAAACTCCTTTTTTGTGCTATTAAGTTAAAATGTTTTAAGGCCTCCTTCATACATCAGGGTTTGAAGTACGTCCCTCCATTTTTGATAACCAGCAAGGGTTAAGCAGACAGTTGGGGGCTGATATCAGAATGGAAAGTGCATGGCTATTTGGGTCCTTCCCAGCCTAAAAATACCAGCCCACTTTATTTAAAAGGGAAAAAAAAACCAAACATGCAGCCCACCAAATCCATCAAAATTCAAAACCGGATATCTCGGGGGGGAGGAAGGGGCAGCAAAGGACAAATCTACAAACACCGAGAAATATAAAATGACACCTATCCTCGTTCACTACTTTATTCAAAACGAGAAAAAAATAATTCCAGCTGCTCTGGAACTGAGTCTATGGAGCATCGTTTGACACTCCATAGACTATGCTTACAGGTAATTCCGGGTCACACTGCGTGAGACCTGGCACCTCTGAAGAGCAGTGACTTGAAAGTTACCTAGACTTTGCTTACCGGCAATTTAATGGCGTGTCAGAATGATGCTCCATAGACTTTGTTCGTCAGGATCCTGCCTGGACTATGGTAGAGGAGCTGGAATTTTATTTTCCTACTATTGCTATATGCACCTCCTGGCCATGTGCTCTAAATCCTGCTGTTGGAGACTAATCACAGCATTTAAGTGGTTAATAGCAGCAAATGGAGCTTAGCTATGTCCAGTCCTGTTAGGGTGAAATTCATCATTGTTTCTTTGTCATACAAATAGTGAAAGGTGTGGCTTTCCGTACCTTTTTTCATGCAAATTAGAATTCTATATTATATAATATAATCTGCAGTAAATGCGTTCTTTGAGAGCATAGTCTAATACGACCATTTATTTGATGGGAAAGAAGATGCAAGCTCTTGAAAAAAAATCTTCCTTACTTTATGTTGATTTATAGTCTTCTTTATACAGTGCATTTGTCAGTTCTTTTGCTATGTGTTTTGAATCGGTGATTCCACATTAACGTTTGAATTATTATTTATTATTTTATTTATTTTTTTTTTTAACAGCTTTACACAAAAATATCCACCTGTGAAATTCCTATCTGAAAAGGACAGGAAGAGAATTTTGGTAAGTTCCTAGACAACATCTCGCTGTCTACATAACTGCTGTGAGGCTTTTGCGTTTATATTTTTAAATGCAGCTTGGGTAATGTGACTATATCCCGTCCTTGTTTTATAGAGCCTTGTGGTTGTAACGAAAACTGTTACTTTTTAAGGGAACCCCGGTTAGTTGCCATATGCACCCAGAACCACGAGCCGTTCTGTGTGTATTTTGCTAATCTCTGCCCAATTGTCCCAGTCTATAGTAGCATAGATGATAAAGAGATATTTAGAAAAAGGTATTTCTAAAGATCCCATATGATATGCTAATGGGCGAGGGGACTAGTCCCAAAGGCATTACTTCCCCCTGGCTAGTTGGACCCCTTAGCATGTTAGTACACTCCTGTGGACGTGCTAAAATGCTAATGAACGTGCAATCATCAGAGGATGATCTCTCACCTCATCACTGCCCGCCACTGGATTTCAGCTCTGGAGTTTCGGTCAGGCGCACTATGAAGCCGGATGTACGAGTTCTGGCTTCAAACCCATGTAGTGCACATGATCAGAAGTCTGTGATCATACGCACTGAGCCGTAATCCAGGACTCGTACACTATTGCAGCTGAGAGGTGAGCTCGACTATCCTTTGACACTGTGCATTCATTAGCATGTTAGCACGGCCACAGTGACATACTAACATGCTAAGGGGGCCAACTAGCCAAGGAAACTAACGCCCTTGCAACTAGTCACTGGCCTCATTAGCATAGGATAAAAGATCATTAGAAATACTTTCTAAAGATCTTCTTTTTTTTTTTTTTTTCTTTTTTTTTTCTACTAGATTCAGGGACTGTTAGTCACCGATTAGAAATATGCGCCCAGAACTGCTCGTGGTTCTGGGTGCATATTGCAACTGACAGGTTCCCTTTTAAAGGGCTTTTCAGACCAGCATAATAAAATAAATAGTTAAAGGTTTAATATTTATCAAAATAAACTATACCTTTTTGCAAAAGAAAGGGTATCTACTGCACTCAGTCAGGATTTCAAAAATATGACAACTGCCATAAATTTGTGCAGCCAGTCCTAGATTTCAGAAGATACAAAGTAGGGCAACCTGTGTGAAGCGTGAGACCGTCTCGCTAAAACTGTCAGGCTGACTGAGAAGGTCATTTTCACAGCTACAGAAAGGTGCTTCTTCTTTAGTCCACTCCGCTCAGTGTCCTGTTGGGCATCGTGAACAAGCATTCCTCTGTTCAGTCAACCTGACAGGACACTGGCTCTAACCTGGCAGATGTTCTATATACTGCGTGTCCTCTGAAATCTAAGGCTACTTTCACACTTCCGTTGTTTTGTTTTGCATCAGTCACAATCTGTCGCCTTGAGGAAATACTGTATCCTGCAACATATTTTTCTGTATTCATTTTTTTTCCCCTAGACTTGTATTAACGATGGATTGCGACTAATGGCCCTGCGTTGCATCCGCAATGCGACTGATCAGTCATGGAATGACTGACCGTCGGGCGGAAGCAACGCAGAATGTACAGTTTTTGTGTGTTTTTTTTTTTTTATAGCTTCGAAAAACGCAGTATTCCGTCAGCGTCCGTCGTTGGTTATAATGGAAGGCTATGGGCGCCTGAATCTGTCAAATGACAGATTCCGGCGACCGTTCCATCCTTTAGCAACAGAGCATGCTCATATGTGTAAATTCCTTTCTGTCTTCCCTCTGTGTCTGGTGTCTAATACTCACCGATCACCGACACGGTGCTGCACGGCTGTCACACTGCTCCGGCGGCTTCTCCTGCTTTTGAAAATGCCAGCTGCTCATTATTCCATTTTGTGTTTACTGCTTCCCCACCCACCAGCGCCTATGATTAGTTGTAGTCAGATGCGCCCCCACGCTGAGTGACTGCTGTCTCACTGCAACCAATCATAGCCGCCGATGGGTGGGTCTATATCGTGCAGTATAATAAATAATTTAAAAAAACGATGTGCGGTCGCCCTAATTTTGATACCAGCCAAGGTAAAGCCACACGGCTGAGGGCTGGTATTCTCAGGATGGGGAGCCCCACGTTATGGGGAGCCCCCAGCCTAAAAATATCAGCCAGCTGCCGCCCAGAATTGTCTCATCCATTAGATGCGACAGTCCCGGGACTCTACTCAGCTCATCCCGATTGCCCTGATGTGGTGGCAGCTCGTCCCGATTGCCCTGATACGGTTGCAATCTGGGTAATGAGGAGTTAGCCCATAGCTACCACTAAGTCCTAGCTTAGTGATGGCAGGAGTCTGAGAGGCCCCCCCCCCTCCCCTCCTCAAATTACTAAACTGTAGTGAAAGTAAATAAACAGAAGCACCGAACTTTCCTTTATTTTGAAAAAAAGACCTAAAAAAAACCCCACCCTCTTTCACCACTTTATTAAGCCCCAAATACCCCTCCAGGTCTGGCGTAATTCACATAAGGTCCCACAACGCTTTCAGCTCTGCTACATCGGAAGCTGACTGTAGCGGCCGTAGAGAACGACCGCTCTCTGTGACAGAGCAACTGAAGTGAGTATGTATTATTTATATATATATATATATATATATATATATATATATATATATATATATATATATATATATATATATATATATATATATATATATTTGTCATGTGACCCTCAGTGTGAGTTTTGACACCGCTGGAACAGTAAACAGTAAAGGTACTGTCACACTAAGTGATGCTCTAGCGATCCCACCAGCGATCTGACCTGGCAGGGATCGCTGGAGCGTCGTTACATGGTAGCTGGTGAGCTGTCAATCAGGCAGATCTCCACAGCGATCAGAGATCAGCGACCCGTGTAACAACCCTGTGCTTGGTAACCATAGTACACATCGGGTTACTAAGCAAAGCGCTTTGCTTATAGTTACCCGGTGTGTACCTTGGCTACATGTGCAGGGAGCCGGCTTATAGAAGCTGCAGACACTGGTAACCAAGGTAAATATCGGGTAACCAAGCAAAGCGCTTTGCTTGGTTACCCGATGTGTACTTTGGTTACCAGCGTCCGCAGAAGCCGGCTCCCTGCACATTCAGATCGTTGCTCTCTCGCTGTCAAACACAGCGATGTGTGCTTCACAGCGAGAGAGCAACGACCAAAAAATGGTCCCGGACATTCAGCAACCACCAACGACCTCACAGCAGGGGCCAGGTTGTTACTGGATGTCACACACAGCAACATCACTAGCAACATCGCTGCTACATCACAAAAACCATGACTCAGCAGCGATGTCACTTAGTGAGACATGGCCTTCATGTCACGTAATATTGTCACTGAAATGAAATCTTTTCAAGGAATCTTATGTTCCAAATTGCCTTTGTCTTTGCAGATAACAGGAGGTGCTGGTTTTGTGGGATCCCATCTCACAGACAAGCTTATGATGGACGGTCACGAGGTTACAGTTGTAGATAACTTTTTTACTGGTAGGAAAAGAAATGTGGAACACTGGATTGGCCATGAGAACTTTGAGCTCATCAATCATGATGTTGTGGAGCCACTTTATATTGAAGGTAAATACACCATTCTTTTCTGGGGCTTTCCAGCTTCAGACTCTTTATAAAAAATAGTGTGCGGTTTGTGTTTTGGGTTTTGTCTGTTTTAAAAGTCGTCTCAGACCATATAAACAGCTATGTTGTGAAATGGGATATCCAGCAATTCTGTAGGTGAAATGGTGAGATATCGACATACTTTGGTCAGTATCCATCAATTAGAGCAGTGTTAGTGCTAGGCCATAGCTTTGATCTTTAGTAAAATATGAGGGAACATCATCTGCCAGGAAAATGCCTTGAATGTTCTAGTGAAGGACAACCACAAGGTATAACAAACTTGCAGTTATTGGGTGTAATTGTGCCTCACCAAGTCCATTGTTACTGCTCATCCCCCTCCTCCCACCCTACATTTTATTGTTGCTAACCTCTCGCTAGCATTATGAGCTTTAGACATTGCTACATCGCAACTTTGAGACTGTGGTTTGTAGTTGAAATTGCCTCATTGCTCTCCTAGAAGGGGAAGCCAGCCTGGAGGTGGGGGGAGGGCTGGAAGGCTGCTTATAACATCAATCCGCTCTGGTGTAGCCATCTGACAGTCTACATTGTGCCAGTGACTGTCATCACCGCCATCAGTACAGGAGAGACTGAGCAGCAGCAGATCGCGGAGGTTAAACCTCCATTGGTGACTTCTGGTAGATCAACATTGATCATGGAAAATGTAACATCAGAAGTCTTGATACGAGAGCGAGCAGAACCGGATACTTACCAGTGTCTCTGGTTGAAACATATTCACATTTTAAAGAACCTATTGTAATTTTCATGAATCAGAGTTTTGCTGCTGATTCACCCAGACTAATGTTTTGTATGACAGGCTTTATGAAAGATGCCGTTTGCGGCTTCTTTCAGCTGTAATGGCAGATATGTACTGCAATAATAGACGGGCGTATATATTTCTGTCTTAAGTTCTGCCACTTCAGTGGCACAAATAATATATTGAGTGTCAGGCTCCACTCTGCCTCGCCCCTGTCGCGCACGCTGCCTCGTACGAGTTGCCTCAACCCATGTTAAATGCCACATTTGGGTTCCAGTGCAAATATTCTGTTGACTAGATTTCAATCGTTATTTAAGGAAACCTGTCACCAGATTTTTACTGTTTTCTGACAGCAACATAATGTAGGGACCGACGTCCCGATTCCAGAGATATGTCACTTACTGTTCTGCTTGGTAACATTTTAACCACATGGTTTTAATCGTACTTAGTAAAGACTAGACTTTTGTTAATCGAGCCTGGTGCTAGACTTCGCCTTCTATACATTAAAATGATTGGTAAAGATTGTAAATTGGCTAATAAATACTGTATTTTTCGCTTTATAAGACGCACTTTTGTTCCCACAAATTTTGGGGGAAAGTAGGGGGTGTCTTTTTTTTTTTTTTTTATAATCCGAATATACGGATTATATACTGCAGGGCCCAGTGGAGGTGGGGGCGGCTCTGGAGCGGTGCTAGAGGCTGAGGCAGGCTGGTGAAGGCTGCAGGAGGCAGCAGGTGATCTCTGCTCCCGCTCATTTAATATGCACTGCCGCTGTCAATCACCATGGTGCTGAAACCGCACAGCGGTGCTGGGCTGGGGGAGCGGCGCATATTATGTACCTGTGGCCCCCTTTGATGGCACATGTCACCCCCATGCTGCTGCCTATAGTAAAATAAACTCTTTACCTCCTCCAGTGTGTCTCCCCCGGTCTCCCTGCTGCCACTAGGATCAGGCACGCAGAGATGATGTCACTCTGCCGAGCCGATCACATGACCGACACTGAGAAGCAGGAAGTGCAGGAGCTCAGCAGCACGGAGGGAGACACGAGGGAGGACCGCGCTGGAGGAGGTAAGTAAACAGTTTTTTATTTTACTATGGGCAGCAGCATGGGGGCCATATCAAACACAGGGGGATGTGTGCCATCTATAGGGGGCCATGGGCAGCACAGGGGGATGTCTGCCATCCATAGGGGGCCATGGGCAGCACAGGGGAACGTGTGTCATCCATAAGAGACCTGTGCCGGCTGAAGGGGACGTGTGCCTGCAAAAGGGGGCTATATTCAATATAAGGGGGCCATATCCAGATTCAGGGGGCTAATTTTAGGATGGGCTATGAGGGACATATACCCTATATGATTTGTTAGACGGATACTGGCATTATAAGATGGACCCCCATTTAACATTAAAAAAAAATAATTCTCTTTTCCTTCACCAAATTTGGGGGTGCATCTTATAATCAGGTGCGTCTTATAAAGCGAAAAATACGGCAGATTAAAAAAGAGTAATTTTATTTTTTTTTTTTTTTCCCCCCCACAGTGGACCAGATTTACCATTTAGCCTCTCCCGCTTCTCCTCCGAATTACATGTATAATCCAATCAAGACTTTAAAAACCAACACAATAGGAACCCTGAATATGTTGGGTGAGTTGTTGTATAGCATGCACATTTATGGAACTGCTGTCTGTCATCTTTATTCCTTCAAAGAGAGAATTTTGGTGCTTTCCCACACCTAAAAGGAATGCTGAGTTTTAAAAAGTTGATTATAATGAAGGCTAGTTTTACCTTTTTTCCTGTAAAAAAAAAAAAAAAAAAAAAAAAAAAAAATTCATTAGCAACATGCAACAGACAATATTGCATCAAATAGTAGGACAGGAGCAGATTGATAAATGGTTTGTGGTCTGTCAGCAGGTTTTTGCTGCCTCCTCTGAGAGGAGAATGATGTAGGAAACGAGGCTCTGAATCCAACCATGTATCAGTTAGTTAACTGTGTGCAGCAGTTCTGACACAATCAGTTTTTAGATTTTAGCAGAGCTCAGAATGCTGCCCCTACTTACACACTAGAAAGCAGTGTGGAAAGGGGCATTAATCTGGTGGGCCTTGCAGCATGCTATCTTCAGATTGCTTAACAAAACCTGCTGACCAACCATTCCCTTTTAATATATTGTTCTACACCTCTGCTCTTTCAATTCTTTGGAGTCCAGTGGGCGGTCCTACTTACTGAGTGACCACTACCTATCTGCACGGCTAAACGGAACGCTGTCATTGGGCGGCTCACTGGAATTTTTAATTTATTGCCATGAACCCCTGTCCTTTTCTATGCTTACATATTCTACTAAATCTTTCACCACTGATCTATATTATCAATTCCGCTACCCCGGATCTACAAAATTCTGCTGCAGATTTGACTGCATTTTCAGTTTGAAATCCCAGCTCCCCTTTATAAGGGAGACCCTTCAAACAACCTTGCCAAAATTAAAATGTCCTGAAGAGTAGTTCAAATCACTGCAGTTTTAAAATTTTGATGTTTTATTAATAAAACGAAAACTCTGAATAGGGGGTCGCTTTTCTTCTTTGTTGCCCAATGCCTTTTTGTCAGGATCAGCATCACAGCAGTGATTGTACACCTGATGTATTGCTTCACAATCACGTGTGTACTTTGGTTTAATCATCCTCTTAATTTTACAATTGACTCTGAAACGGTATTATTATTAATATATATATATTTTTTTTTTTAATAGAGCACCATTGATTCCATGGTGCTGTACATGAGAAGGGGGTTACATATGAAACGGATTACAGTAGACACTGGCACTGTGGGGAGAGTGGGAGAAGGAGAGTAGCTGGCATGTCTTAATAGGTTTAGGCTGCTTTCACACAAGTTTTTTGGCATCGGGCATGATCGGTGAAAAAACTGACGCGACGGATCCGACAAAACGGATCAGTTGCATCTGTTTTTTTTTCAATCTGTTCCTTCGGTGTGATACTGAGCATGCTCAGTTCAAAAAAACGTATCAGGCGGCCGGATCCATTTTTTGCCGCATTACGCCGAATCCGTCATCTATAGGCTTACATGATGAAACACGCCGTACGGCGCCGGATCCGGCGTGATCGTTTTTTTTGCCGAACACAAAAACGTTCACTTTAGTGTTTCATCTGGCCTCCGGACAAATGAATTTTGCAGATGAAACGCAAGGCCATCCGGCGCTAATGAAAGTCTATGGGGGAAGAAACTGATCCGGCGGCAACAGACGCCGGATCCGTTTTTTTAAAGTTTTTGCCAGATTGTGCCTGATGGCAAAAAACTGATGTGTGAAAGCAGCCTTAGAAGATCAGCAGATGGGATTGTTTGGGGAGAGAAAGTGAGAATCATTGGTTTTGGGATATTGAAGGAGAGTATGTATTTGGAGCAAAGACTTGTAAGGGCAAATGTAAGCATGGTGAAAGGAAGTTTTGAAAAATGCAAAGGGAAATTCAATTATGGGGGTTGTCCACTATTTGGACAACCTCTTCTAATTCCCCATGGTTTGCCCCCATAAAAATAATAGCCTATACTCCCTTCTATTGCAGTTTCAGCGATATCGGAACTCTCGTTCCCGGGGCCCACGTGACATTGTTATGACACACAAGGCCCATGACCAATCGGCGCCATCTTCCTTCTCCCGCCTTCGTACGGAGGGAGTGGCAGCTGCACCGCTCACTTCCTGTTAAGTACTTAACCGTACAAAGGTGGGAGAAAGAAGCTGGCGCTGATTATGACACACAAGGCCCATGACCAATGTCACGTGGGCCCCGGGAACGCGAGTTGCGACATCGTTGGAACCGCATCAGAAGTGAGTATAGGCTTTTATTTTATGGGGACAAACAATGGGGATTAGGAAGTTTGTTGTTCAAGTACTGGACAAACACTTTTATAGCCCCCTTCACACGTTTTTCATTCCGGTACATGTGTTGTCTGTTTTCACACGTACCGGAATGAAACATGGAGACATGGACATACGTAGACCCATTAAAATCAATGGGTCTGCGCATAAATCTGTTCTTTTTCACAGACGTGTGGCGCACATGCATGTCTGTGTGTTCTGCACGGCGACAAGTCCGTTTTTCTCCAGCAGCACTGATGTCACATAGATCACATTAGTGTGCGGTCCATGTGACATCAGTGTGACACATACCAGAGAAAACACGTCTTTGAAATAACATGATTTTACATAATCGCATGTCTCCAGCCCTGCTGTCTTTTGGCACTGCTGGCACTTGCTTCCAGGCCCGCTTGTTATGCTCATTCATATTCGCTGCACCACGGACCCAGAAGCAGCAGCAGCAGCGTTGGAAACAGCAGTGCCAGGGATAGGCGAGTAAAAAGTTCCTGATCACACGTTTGCCAAAATCACGGCACATAGCTGGCCATACGCACCTTCAAACGTCTGTGATAAAACGCAAGTTTTTTTACGGTCCATGTTGAAGGGGGCCTTATCAACAGAGTGCTTACCTTCTAGTCAATTCTGGTATTTTCGGCTGCAGTTGATGGAAACAGACCCTGTCTCGTCAAATTTTATACATCTTCAAATGCACGTGAAATAGACGAAGGAAGGACCACAGGAGACGGGTCAGACAATCCCAGCAGGGGGTGATTTAAGAGACTGGAGAGAGTATGAACATTTAGACTTGCTACACGGGAAGTAGACTTGCTACCAAAATGTACAGATGACAAGTTTTGTTTATTAGCACTAACAATCCCTTTTTTTATGGGATAATAACATTAAAATAGCATTCTGGAGCACATCATAGGCATTGGGTAAAAGACACAGTGCTAGTATAGTGGTATAATATATAGGAGCCTTTTCAGGCTGTGCCCCCTGCTGAGGCACGGAGAAGCTGTGCAGTGTAAAGATGGCTGCAGAAAAAAACTGTAATTTGGACAGACCATAAGGCCAAGCGATTCTGCAGCACTTCTCAGTATGATTTGTGCTCTAGTCGAGCAGGTCAGACGAGCTAACTCTGAAATTGCTCAAGTAACGAGTATAATGATCGTAAATGGTTGGGCAGTGCAGCTTAGGCCCCTTTCACACATCAGTTTTTTTGCCATCAATCACAATCAGTTTTCTTGACGTATCCGTCGCAGATTGTGGATAAACTGATGCAATGGATCAGTTTTTCGATGGATCCAACTAGCTGAGGGCTAAATAATTGGAGCATGCTAAAACGGAATCTGTTCCTGGATTGCATCATTTGACGGATCTTGCGCCCATAGGCTTCCATTTCACCAAATGACGGATGGCGACGGATACGTCGCTGTCTGGTTTTTCAACGTACACAAAAAAACGTTACTTTGGCTGTCGTCTCCGTCCTACGGCCAAACATTTTTCGACGGATGAAACGTGAGGCGATCCGTCGCTAATACGAATTCGCTAATAATAAGTCGATGGGGTAAAAAACATCAGTCGCTGGATCAGTTTTTTTCTTTGTTGTGGTGGTTGTTGTTGTTTGTTGGTGGTTGCGTTTTTTTTTTTTTTTGCTTTAATCAAAATTCGACGGATTGTGACTGGCAAAAAATTGTTTACAGCCAGCCATAAACAGCATGTTTCTGGGGGGGGGGACGGGATTGTGTGTGGTGAGAGGGTTGGGGAGGGAGGCTTTTTTTTTTTTTTTTTTTTTTTTTTTTTTTTGATTATCAAAGGCACAATTACAAAAATAGATAATGCATTGATTGTAAAGCTGAAAGTAGATAATACAGAGTACCTCTGTTTATTATGAGTCCATACTCTGTATTAAAATAAAATGTATAATTGTAGATTTTTATTCTTTTAACCTAAAAACAAATAAAATGTGACTTTTACAATATGGAGCGTCAGCACGATACTTCATTGGCTTCCATTGTAAGAGATGGAGCTATTCACAATTGGGGTGGTCACTTAGAAGCAGAGACTATACAGTATGTGCTGGATATTGGGGAGCAGCTGTAGGTGATCGCACACAGAAGATATTGTAATAGGAGGGCTTCTTTAATAATCATCCTCCATCACACAGTGTAGAGTGCTGCGGAGTTGCACAGGCCAGTTGACTTGTACCTATAGCAGCTCATTTTGAGCATAATTTCCTTCTTGTGAGCGTGCCTTTAGGTAAATGTGACCTGTTATCTTATTTATAAAAAGCAAAAAAAACCCCTACAAATTCATCATGTTTATTCATGTCTTTTAGGACTAGCGAAGCGTGTTGGAGCTCGACTACTGCTGGCATCTACCTCAGAGGTCTATGGAGGTAACTGACATTACAGCCGTGTATTTAGCATATTGCTAAAGAGGTTTACACCCATAATTGCTTTCAACATTGTTCCTGTGTCTCATTATCTTCTATCACAATGATCCCTGGTGTCAAGCTGCAGAGCAAAAGATAAACAGTCAAGACTGATAATGCAATGCTTGGCTTGTGTAATCCTTGGCCCTCTTATGTGTTGCTGTAATGGCTCCCTGTGACTCATGTATCTTATATTGAACTTAATTATCTATATATATAATTGCCTTATTCTGTCTGTCTGTCTGTCATGCTCCAAAATTGTGTCCTTACGGTGACACAAAGCTGATTGGCCGCTGGGCTCGCCATGGCCCCGCCCCCCCACACGGATTGGCCGCTCGCCCAGGCTGCGCCCCCACACGGATTGGCCAGCCGCTCGCCCAGGCTCCGCCCCCCCCACAGATTGGCCTCTCGCCCCGGCACCCTGCAGGCATTGGCAATTCGGCCACGCCACGCCCCGCCCCCCTCACGCAATGCACGTTAGCTCTGGCCCCACCCCCTCCCTCCTCCCGCGCATTTCTCGAACTGACACGGCTGTCACGGAGGTGAGTACGGTACTCCCTGCCCACCCCCCCCCTCCCCCCCTCCCCCCCCGCCCCCGCCCCCGCTCGCACAGGACTGGTGTGGATACGTTGCTAACCATGCTCGCATGGTTACAAGCGCTGTCACGGAGGTGAGTACTGTACTCCCTCCCCCCCCCTCCCCCCCCCCCGGCCCCCGCTCGCACGGCAGTGGTGGGAGTGGTGTGGATACGTTGGTATCAAGCCCATCAAGGTCCTGCTGCGCCAGAAGATCCACACGCACACACACAAACATACACACACATCAGATCACACTCACACTCACTCTTACACACACCTCACACACACCTCACACACACCTCACATCGCATCCACATACTCACAACATCCTGGGATATCGCTTGCTTCTCGGCGGCGAAAATGTGCTGTTGTGATCTTCCAGGACCTGACGGAGGATCACATGGCCAGAAGCATGTGATATCCCCGGATGTTGTCAGTATGAGCGCGTAAGTGCGATATCGTCAGTGTCTGTGTGTGTGAGTGGATGCGATCGGGTGTGTGTGAGTGGATGCGATCGGGTGTGTGTGAGTGGATGCGATCGGGTGTGTGTGAGTGGATGCGATCGGGTGTGTGTGAGTGGATGCGATCGGGTGTGTGTGAGTGGATGCGATCGGGTGTGTGTGAGTGTATGCGATCGGGTGTGTGTGAGTGTATGCGATCGGGTGTGTGTGTGAGTGTATGCGATCGGGTGTGTGTGTGAGTGGATGCGATCGGGTGTGTGTGAGTGGATGCGATCGGGTGTGTGTGAGTGGATGCGATCGGGTGTGTGTGTGAGTTGATGCGATCGGGTGTGTGTGTGAGTGGATGCGATCGGGTGTGTGTGTGAGTGGATGCGATCGGGTGTGTGTGTGAGTGGATGCGATCGGGTGTGTGAGTGCCGGCAGAGGACCAGGCCGTGCTGGAGGAGGCTGGGAGCAGAGAGGCTGATCATGGGGAAGAGGGGAATGCTGATGCTGAAGGAGGCTGGGATGGGAAGGCTGGGAGGAAGGAGGCTGGGACGAGAGAGGCTGATCCTCAGGAAGGCTGAGGAGGGGAGGCTGATGCTGAGGGAGGCTGGAAGGAGAGAGGCTGAGCAAACGTGCTCCATCCGCCATACTGCGCACTCCCCATCGTGCTGCATCCCCCATGCTGCGCACTCCCAAACGTGGTCCATCCCCCATGCTGCGCACTCCCAAACGTGGTCCATCCGCCATGCTGCGCACTCCCAAACGTGGTCCATCCGCCATGCTGCGCACTCCCAAACGTGGTCCATCCGCCATGCTGCGCACTCCCAAACGTGGTCCATCCGCCATGCTGCGCACTCCCAAACGTGCTCCATCCGCCATGCTGCGCACTCCCAAACGTGCTCCATCCGCCATACTGCGCACTGGAGCACGTTTGGGAGTGCGCAGCATGGCGGATGGAGCACGTTTGAGAATGCGCAGCATGGCGGATGGAGCACGTTTGGGAGTGCGCAGCATGGCGGATGGAGCACGTTTAGGAGTGCGCAGCATGCCGGATGGTGCACGATCGGGAGTGCGCAGTATGGCGGATGGAGCACGTTTGGGAGTGCGCAGCATGGCGGATGGAGCACGTTTAGAAGTGCGCAGCATGGCGGATGGACCACGTTTGGGAGTGCGCAGCATGGCGGATGGAGCACGTTTAGGAGTGCGCAGCATGGCGGATGGAGCACGTTTGCAAGTGCGCAGCATGGCGGGTGGAGCACGATGGGAGGTGCACACCTCCCCCCAACACACACACACACGCGCACTGCACAACACACACACACTAGGAATCACAAACAACGCCCTACACAGACACCCACACAGACAACGCTGCACACACAAATATACGCACATACTGCACAACACACACATTGCTCAAAACATACCTCCCCCCAAAACACACCACACCCACACAAACCGCACAACACACACACACACACACAACGCTACAGACACACAGCGCTCCACAAACAACGCAACACACGCAACACACATACAACACCGCTCTCACCCCCCGCGACACTCAGAACATGTACAGCGCCCTACACAAACACTTAGTAACTACACACAACAACATCTATATATATATATAACAAAAATCATACATGAACTACACAATACGTAAATTCTAGAATACCCGATGCGTAGAATCGGGCCACCTTCTAGTTTATTATATTTGCTTTGAAAGAAAAAGATGAAGTAATCTTATCCTTTTATTTTCATCATCAGATCCAGAAGTCCACCCTCAAAATGAAGACTACTGGGGACATGTGAATCCTATTGGCCCCCGAGCTTGCTATGATGAGGGAAAGCGAGTAGCGGAGACAATGTGCTACGCTTATATGAAGCAGGTTGGCCATACTACTAAATATTCTGTAATACTTCCCATCCCTGCTTTAATCTCTATTTACTGTCAATGTAATGGCAATGAGATGTTGAGCCTTCGGTATCGGTCCTCCCTCCTTTCAGGCATCATTATTCCCAGAATTACATTTGGGTTACTCCGATAACATGTAGGGAGCAGTGGGGGTGTGGGGTGTGCTTCGCACTAAGTTTTATAAACTTGCAAGTTTTATCATTTGCCCAATTTAAAGCCCCTCTATTAAAGGGAATATCTGTCAGCAGGTTTTTACTACCTCATCTGAGAGCAGCATAATGTAGCCAAAGAGGCCCTGAGTTGAACGATGTATCAATTAGGTTGGCTGCAGCCACTAATCTAACAGTGAGCTGAGAGAACTGCCCCTGTCCTGACCATGCTTTCAGTATACATTTCCATAGACAGAAACTGCTACTCACAGAGGGGGGCAGAGTCTAACTAGAGCTACTGTGCTGCTGAGACCCACTAATGATAAAGATAAGAGGCTTAAACTAACATTGCAGGTACACAAAAAAGGCTGAGATAACAGACAGGGCTGAATTCTGTTTTAAGTCTTGCAGCAATGCCTTCTTCAGATTACATTGCAGAAACTGGTTGACAGTCTTTTTTTTTAAGTAGCTAATTTTATGATCTACTAAATTTTAGAGAAAATCTCGGATTGCACTCGGACACCTGTTATTCAATGAACCGCTCTCAGATGCGTTTTTTGTTTTTTTTTTCTCCAAATCGGACTGAAAAAAATCGCAGCAAGCTGCTTTTTGGCGAGTTTCACGCACAAGTCTCTCCAATGCAACTCTATGGGAGCATGAAAAAAAAGCATGTCACACGGACCGGCACTCACACCATCCTAGTGACATTCGTTTTTCAAAATACATTAATCGCATGTTTCTCAAAACACTGGAAATGAGTGAGGTCTCACAATGTCTGTCAATTATAGAGATTGACCGACATTGTGAGACCTCACTCATTTCCAGTGTTTTGAGAAACATGCGATTAATGTCAGTCGGTCTCTCCCTCTCAGTCTCTACGCTCTCTCTGTCTGTCTCTGTCCATGTCGGTCTATCCCTCTCCCCTGCCCCCCTCTCTCATACTCACCGATTCCCGATCTCCGGCGCGGCGCTGAACGACGTTTACACTGCTCCGGCAGCTTCTCCTCTTTTGAAAAAGCCGGACTCTCATTATTCAATCTCTTATTCCCTGCTTTCCCCGCCCACAGGCGCCTATGATTGATTACAGTCAGACACGCCCCCACGATGAGTGACAGCTGTCTCAATTCAACCAATCACAGCTGCCGGTGGGCGGGTCTATATCATGCAGTTAAAAAAAATAATTTACAAAAAAAAACTGCGTGCAGTTCCCCCCAATTTTAATACCAGCCAGGGGAAAGCCACACGGCTGGTATTATCAGGATTGGGAGCCCCACCTTATGGGGAGCCCCCCACTTTAACATGAGCAGCCAGCAGTCGCCCGGAATAGCCGCATCCATTAGATGCGACTGTCCCGGGACTGTACCCGGCCATCCCAAATTGCCCTGGTGCGGTGCCAATTGAGGTAATAAGGAGTTAATGGCAGCAGCCCATAGCTGCCACTAAGTCCTAGATTAATCATGGCAGGCGTCTCCCCGAGATACCTTCCATGATTAACCTGTAAGATAAAGGAGTTTTTGGTGTATGTCTTTTATTTTCTTTATTTGAAATAAATGACAAAAAAAACAACCTCTTTCACCATTTTATTAAACCCCCAAATACCCCTCCAGGTCCGACGTAATCCACAGAGGTCCCTCGACGCTGTCAGCTCTGCTACATCGGAAGCTGGCAGAGCAGTCACAGACCACGACTGCTCTCTGCGAGTTCCCCGCAGCAACTGAAGTGAGTCGCGCTATCAGCGATGACGTTACCCGTGGCCACAGATCTCAGCGGGAGGACTGCAGCTGTGGCCGCGGGTAACCTCAGTGACTGCACCGCTGATCGCGCGACTCAGTGCGGTCACTCAGGTGATTTCCGGTCACCGGTGAGACCTTCACTGGTGACCGAAAATCATGCCATGCCATGCCACGCCACACAGACAGAGCCGCGGGATGACAATGAAGTCGGGTGCCGTTCATCCGACTTCATTCTGATCGCGCGGCTCTGTCTGTGTCTGCTGTCAGCGGCCATGTAGCAGAGCTGCATGGCAGATGACAGCTGCTGAGAAAAAAAGGATCACACACGGATCACACACGCATTACACACGCTCTGCTACCCTGGAAACAATTTAAAAAAAGCATTGCACTTTGTCAGGCAACTCTGACCGATTTTACACGCATAGGTGTGTTTCCACCCTTAGGCTGAGTTCACATGTGCTCTAATCATCCATTAGAAGGGATCCTGCAGAGATCCTTTTGGTAAAAAAAAATCTGCAAACACAACTTTTTGTCTATTATTAAATAACTGATGTTCCTTCCCTTCCTTCCTCCTTCATGTAGAAAAACAGATTCAACACAAATCATTTTGCCAACGGATCTTTGCAGGATCTGTTCTCAGAATTACAGGACATGTAAATTTAGCCTAACACTGCTATGCTTTTTGTGAAAACATCAAAATTAAGCCTATAAGAGAGCATATCACAATTTGGAGAAACCAAAAAAAGCTGTGTGTCAGTGTGGTGCGGCACAGTTCAAGCCGCCACTCACTATATATACACTGAGAGTTGACGGAACCCGCAATGACATCACCCCTGTGAGCTGAATGCTGCTGGGAGGAATAAAGTTCACTTCCTCCTGGCAGCGAGGCTCTAAAAGCCACTTCACACATAACGAGATCGCTAACTACATCGTTGCTACGTCAGTTTCTGTGACGAAACCGCAACTTCACCAGTGATCTCGTTATGTTTGACACGTACCAACGATCCGCCCCCTGCTGTGAGGTCGTTGGTCGTTGCTGAATGTCCTGGGCCATTTTTTGCTCGTTGGAGTCCTGCTGGGCAGGATGGATCTATATATTTGACACCTACCAACGATCTCGTTTACGACCTAGATGAGAACTTCAAGTGTGACACGTAGGCGTGTAGTTGTGTCACCTTTTCTGCGCCCCCTCTGCACCGATTTGGTTGGCGCTGAGAACAGTACTGCATTCTGATTGTGTATCTCTTCATGCTTTGTTCCCTTTTGAGCCTTGCTTTTGAGGATAGAATGAAGGATGGATGAATCCAGGTGCAGATGCAGCTTCGATCCGAAAAGCAAGCAAGCAACCGGGAACAAAGTACGAATGAATCCTGGTGGAGTCGCAGGTTCTATCCTCAAAGCAAGGCTCAAAAAGGGACAAAGGATGAAGCGATACAAAGTTGCCTTCTAGGCCGGTCGCCTAATCAGAACGCGGTATTGGCCACCAATCGGGGCGGAAGGGTGTGGAGAAAAGGCAACGCATATGCACGCCTACGTGGCCTACAGCGTCAAACACTACGCCCCTATTCGAGGTCAGAATCGTTACATAGCTGCCGTGTGACAGGGTCACAACGACCAACGAGATCGTTCTACAGGTCGCTGCATCGTTACTAAAGTCGTTGGGAAAATGACTGACATCTCACCAACGATCCAGAAACTGAGACGTAGTAACGATCTTGTTATGTGTGACTGGACCTTTAGACAAATGCTGACACCAGGCGGCTTCAGAACATCATTAACCTGCATACTAACCAGGTTAGTAGCCTGTTAAAGAGAACCTGTTGGCACAATTTCACCGTATAAAATAAAAACTTTGATGTAATGGAACTGTAATACTGATTACATTGATGGCTTTGGTTAAGAAATCTTTGTGGTTTTTTATTAACCATCATTTGATGTTTTTTGCCAATTAAATTTTGGTGCACAGGATTTTTCCACCCTATCTGTGATTCCCCAGCCTTTGTATGACCTACCATGTCTGACATCTCAGCAGTGATCTGTCATTCACAGACCAGAGGCAAGTGGAGGGGCTGGAGAATCAGACAGGGAGGAGAAATCCCATCCACTGTGCACCGAAATCTAACTGGCAAAAAACATCAAATGCTGATTGGTGAAGAAACCTTTCTTCATCGTTCCTTATGGGAGACCCAGACCATGGGTGTATAGCTTCTGCCTCCGGAGGACACACAAAGTACTACACTAAAAAGTGTAGCTCCTCCCTCCGAGCATATACACCCCCTGGATGACCAAATCTAGCCAGTTCAATGCTTTGTGTTCAGGAGGTCACACACACATGCATTCTCATCTGATTTTTGATTTTTGATTTCAAAGAGTTGGAAGAAAAGCGGGTCCAAGCTGGACTCCCGGCATGTCCCTTCTCACCCCACTGTGTCGGCGGTGCTGTTAATGGTTGATTTTACAAGGCTGGAGCCTTACATGCCGCGCTCCTTCACCATCCCTCGGGCTCTGGCTTGAAGTGGGAGCCATCACGGTTCTCACTGCTTTGCAGGAGACCGGTCTCCATCCGCAGCCCTTTCAAGGACCCTGCCGGACGGAGCGCTCATCCCTCAGGGACCTGGCCCTGCGTCTCATAAGCTAAGTATTGAGACGTTATTGAGGGGTCCCTTGTACATTTTTTTGTGGGGAGTGTGTGTTATTTAACTTTGCTATGATTTCCGGCCGGTTCTCTGGTTTTCTCCTGAGAACCGCGCCGAGGGTGCCTGCTCGTCGGCCGCATGGTAAAATTTAGGCTTCGGCTGCGGCCTACTTTCGTTTTCACTGCCCCTGCTTGTCAGTCATGTAGGGGGACAGTGCGGCGCCGCCCACCGGCCGTTCAGCTCAGGGGAGGACACGCCTCTCTGAGGAGATGTTTCCCTCCCCTGTATTTCTCCTTGGCCCTCCGGTTCCTGCTCTTGGACTAAACCCCGCCCCCCCTCCTCACTCCGGCGCCATTTTATCAGCGTTCACACACTGATCGGCGCTGGCTGCTGCAGCTCTGCATCTGTCTGGGGGTCCAAGCTGTGGAATCCGGAGGGCACACAAAACGGTCTGGTAAGCCACAACCTCTGGTTGTGGACTTTCTTGTACACTCTCTGGGGGTCATTCTGAAGGAGTGTGTTCCTTACTGCAGAACCTCCACCTCAGCAGCATGTCTCTCACTAGGAGCAAGGCTGCAAGGCTTTACTCTATATGCACTGCATGTAAGCTCATACTGCCTGAACCGAGCACATATCCACATTGTGATGCCTGCTCTAACATGGTGGTGCCTCAGCCTGGAGTCTCCCCAGGGGTCCCTCCGGCTGCTCCAGCCCCGGTGGCTGAACCCCCGGCTTGGGTAGCATCGTTTTCTAAAGCTATCTCCCAGTCCTTTGCCGACTCCATGGGACAGCTGTCCCGGACTCTGCTGACCATGCATCAGCCCCCTTCTCAGGGCGCCTCTGCTGCTCCGACTCGCTCTGCAGAGCTCAGAGGATTTTTCATCTGTTCCCAGACCCCGTCCTCCTAAACGGAGACGCAGGGACTCTTCTCCTTCCTCGTCCCACGGCTCTGATTCACGAGCTGAATCGCAGGGCGAGGAGGATGCCTTTACTGTGGGCTCGGACGCTACCTCTATGTACCCCATTGATCGAACTGAAGGTGATGCGGATGTTAGTGATTTGAATGCGTCCATTAATTCCGTACTGGACCTCAATCCACCAGTGTCAGAGGAACAAGCCTCTCTGGTAGAAAAACACCAGTTTACCTCACCCTCACAAATCTCTATATGAAGCGGCAGGGGCCTCGTTCTCCCCGTCTTTTGCAGCAGTGTGGGCTCTTAAGGCCGTCTCTGCTTCTCTGGCGGAGATGCATTCCCTCACCAGGGACTCTATGCCCGAAATGGTTGCCTTAACTTCCCAGGCTTCGGCTTTTTCATCCTATGCCATGTCTGCCATTCTGGAGGCTTCTCACCGCACGGCGGTGGCTTCCGCTAATTCCCTCGCGATCCGCAGGATCTTGTGGCTTCGAGAGTGGAAAGCAGACGCTTCTTCCAAGAAGTACCTTGCTGGGCTCCCCTTTGCTGGGTCCCGGCTGTTCGGTGAACAACTGGATGAAATTATTAAGGAAGCTACTGGCGGGAAGAGTACTTCCTTGCCACAAACTAAAACCAGGAAACCTGTCCAGGGCAGGAACCAGTCGAGGTTTCGTTCCTTTCGTTCCTCTAACTGGTCATCCTCTAAGCCCTCAGCCTCGTCCACTAACTCAGCCAAGGATCGAAAACCCAGCTGGCGCACGAAGCCGCGTCCTCAGAAGAACGGAGGAGCCGCTGCCACTAAGGCAGCCTCCTCTTGACTATCTGGCTGCGCCAGCAACGTCCTTGGTCGGTGGCAGGCTCTCCCACTTTGGCGACGTTTGGTTTCAACACGTCTCCGATCAGTGGGTGCGGGATATCATCTCCCACGGCTACAGGATAGAATTTTCTTCCAGCCCGCCAAACAGATTTTTTCTGTCCACTCCCCCCTGCTCCAAAGCCGCCGCCTTCTCTCAGGCCGTGGCATCGTTGCAGGCCAACGGAGTAATTGTACCGGTTCCCGCCCGTTAACGGTTCAGAGGTTTCTACTCAAACCTCTTCCTAGTCCCCAAGAAGGACGGTTCCTTCCGGCCCATCCTGGATCTCACGCTTCTCAACAAGCATGTTCAGGTGCGGCACTTTCGCATGGAATCTCTGCGATCGGTCATTGCCTCAATGACTCAAGGAGATTTTCTAGCATCCATCGACATCAGAGATGCCTATCTGCATGTGCCAATTGCAGTTTCACACCAGCGTTGGCTACGTTTTGCAATCGGAGAGGAACATTTCCAATTCGTGGCTCTCCCCTTTGGGTTAGCCACGGCCCCTCGTGTATTCACCAAGGTCATGGCAGCAGTGGTTGCGGTTCTGCACCTCCAGGGGTTGGCAGTGATTCCTTCCCTGGACGACCTTCTAGTCAAGGCTTCATCCAGTGCAGACTGTCAGCGGAGTGTCTCGCTCACTCTCGCCACGCTTGTTCAATTCGGGTGGCTTGTCAATCTGCCCAAGTCCACTCTGACCCCGACCCAGAAACTTGCGTACCTAGGGGTGCAATTCGAGACTCTGACTAAGGGCAGCTTCACAAGTGCCGGCAAACAGCAGTCCCTTCATCTGGCGGTGTGCTCTCTGTTGAAGCCCCGCCGTCATTCCATCAGGCACCTCATGCAGGTGCTGGGTCAGATGGTGGAGTCAATGGAAGCGTTTCCCTTTGCCCAGTTCCATCTGCGTCCTCTGCAGCTGGACATTCTCCGCTGTTGGGACAAGCGGACCTCTTCCTTGCACAGGCTAGTGGCTCTGTCGCCACAGACCAGGAGCTCTCTTCAGTGGTGGCTTCGGCCCCTCTCTCTGTCCCAGGGACGCTCCTTTCTGATCCCGTCCTGGGTGATTCCCACCACGGATGCCAGTCTATCCGGCTGGGGAGCAGTGTTTCTCCACCACCGAGCACAGGGCACTTGGACTCCGTCCGAATCAGCCCTCTCGATCAATATGCTGGAAATCAGAGCTGTGCTCCTAGCTCTCGTAGCCTTTCACCACCTGTTGGCGGGCAAGCACATTTGAGTCCAGTCAGACAACGCGACAGCAGTTGCCTACATCAATCACCAGGGCGGGACTCGCAGCCGCCTAGCAATGTTGGAAGTTCAACGTATCCTTCAGTGGACGGAGGACTCCAAGTCCACCATATCCGCAGTCCACATCCCAGGCGTAGAAAACTGGGAGGCAGATTATCTCAGCCGTCAAACCGTGGACAGCGGCGAGTGGGCCCTGCATCCGGCAGTGTTCTGGTCAATCTGCCGCAAGTGGGGCACTCCGGAAGTGGATCTAATGGCATCCCGGCACAACAACAAGGTCCCGGTTTACGTGGCTCGCTCCCACGATCCTCAGGCCTTGGCAGCGGACGCGCTGGTTCAGGATTGGTCCCAGTTCCGTCTGGCCTACGTGTTTCCCCCTCTAGCTCTCTTGCCCAGAGTCCTGCGCAAGATCAGAATGGAGGGCCGTCGGGTCATAATCATTGCTCCAGACTGGCCCAGGCGAGCTTGGTACCCAGACCTGCTCCGTCTGTCCGTAGAGGTGCCGTGGCATCTCCCGGACCGCCCAGACCTTCTCTCACAAGGTCCGTTTTTCCGCCAGAATTCTGCGGCTCTCAGATTGACAGCGTGGCTCTTGAGTCCTGGATCCTGACGGCTTCAGACATTCCTTCCGAGGTCATCTCCACTATGACTCAGGCTCGGAAGTCTTCCTCGGCCAGGATTTACCACAAGACTTGGAGAATTTTCCTGTCCTGGTGTCGCTCTTCCGGCCATGCTCCTTGGCCGTTTTCCTTGCCGACCATCCTGTCCTTTCTACAGTCCGGTCTGCAGCTAGGACTATCCCTCAATTCCCTCAAGGGACAGGTCTCGGCTCTGTCAGTGTTGTTCCAGCGGCGTATCGCCCGACTGGCCCAGGTGCGCACCTTCATGCAGGGCGCATCTCACATCATTCCTCCTTACCGGCGGCCTTTGGATCCCTGGGACCTTAATCTGGTCCTCACGGCCTTACAGAAACCCCCCTTTGAGCCTCTTAGGGAGGTTTCTTTGTTTCGACTTTCACAGAAAGTGGTCTTTCTGGTGGCCATAACTTCTCTCAGGAGAGTCTCTGATTTGGCTGCGCTCTCTTCGGAGTCACCCTTTTTGGGTTTTCACCAAGACAAGGTGGTTCTCCGTCCGACTCCGGACTTTCTCCCTAAGGTGGTGTCTCCTTTCCACCTTAACCAGGACATTTCATTGCCTTCCCTTTGTCCGGCCCCTGTGCATCGCTTTGAGAAAGCGTTGCATACTTTAGATTTGGTGCGGGCGCTCCGGATCTATGTGTCACGCACCGCTGCTCTTAGGCGGTGCACCTCTCTTTTTGTGCTGACCACAGGTCAGCGCAAGGGTCTCTCGGCTTCTAAACCGACCCTTGCTCGTTGGATTAGGTCGGCCATATCCGATGCCTACCAATGTTCTCAGGTGCCTCCCCCGCCGGGGATTAAGGCGCACTCGACCAGAGCTGTCTGTGCCTCTTGGGCTTTCAGGCACCAGGCTACGGCTCAGCAGGTCTGTCAGGCTGCCACTTGGTCTAGTCTGCACACCTTTTCGAAGCACTACCAAGTGCATGCTCATGCTTCGGCAGATGCGAGCTTGGGCAGACGCATCCTTCAGGCGGCTGTTGCCCATTTGTGAAGTTAGGTTTTGCCTACTTCTCAGTTTTCTGTTTATTTCCCACCCATGGACTGCTTTGAGACGTCCCATGGTCTGGGTCTCCCATAAGGAACGATGAAGAAAAAGAATTTTGTTTACTTACCGTAAATTCTTTTTCTTATAGTTCCGACATGGGAGGCCCAGCACCCTCCCTGTTGCCTGTTGGCAGTTCTTGTTCCGTGTGTTTTCACCGGCTGTTGTTGTAGACAGAGGTTCCGGTTATTCCGGGTTTTACTCTATCTCTACATGTGGGTGGATGTCCTCCTTCAGCTTTTGCACTAAACTGGCTAGATTTGGTCATCCAGGGGGTGTATATGCTCGGAGGGAGGAGCTACACTTTTTAGTGTAGTACTTTGTGTGTCCTCCGGAGGCAGAAGCTATACACCCATGGTCTGGGTCTCCCATGTCGGAACTATAAGAAAAATAATTTACGGTAAGTAAACAAAATTCTCTTTTTTGTGGTTCTGCTTTATAGACATCAGTGTAATCAGTATTACAGCGCCATTACACCCATGGCTTTACTTTTACATTGCACAATTGTGCTGACAGGTTGGCTTTCAATAGTTTTTGCCTGTGTTCAGGGCCGTATTTACCATTAGGCACCCGTGGTCCGGTGCCTAGGGCGGCAGATTGTGAGGGGCGGCACCTTCTGGCAGCAAAAAAAAAAAAAAAAAAAAAATTTTTTTTTTTTTTTTTTTTACATTTTTTTTTTTGTGGCTGCCGAGCACAGGGAGCTGATTGACCCCGGAACTGCCGGCGCCTGCACTTCCGGGGTCACAGGCGCGCGCCAATCAGCTCCTTCCTCTGTGCTGCGTCCACTGCTGTGTGGACGTCACATGCAGAGCTCACAGCAGGACGCCGCGGATGACGCCGTGATGGAAGCTGGTGTCAGAAGAGGATACTCACGTGAGACAGGAAGATGGTGGCGGGCACTGGAGCAGGTAAGTGGATTCATAAGGAGCGTGGGAGTGTCTCTAATGCAGACCAGAGATCTGCGCATGCGGGGGGGGGAGGCGGCAAAGGCTGATACTGGAGGGAGGCAGAGGCTGAGACTGGGGGTAGGCTGGAGGGAGGCAGAGGCTGAGACTGGGGGGAGGCTGGAGGGAGGCAGAGGCTGAGACTGGGGGGAGGCTGGAGGGAGGCAGAGGCTGAGACTGGGGGGAGGCTGGAGGGAGGCAGAGGCTGAGACTGGGGGGAGGCTGGAGGGAGGCAGAGACTGAGACTGGGGGGAGGCTGGAGGGAGGCAGAGGCTGAGACTGGAGGGAGGCAGAGGCTGAGACTGGAGGGAGGCAGAGGCTGAGACTGGGGGAGGCTGGAGGGAGGCAGAGGCTGAGACTGGAGAGAGGCAGAGGCTGAGACTGGGGGGAGGCTGGAGGGAGGCAGAGGCTGAGACTGGGGGGAGGCTGGAGGGAGGCAGAGGCTGAGACTGGGGGGAGGCTGGAGGGAGGCAGAGGCTGAGACTGGAGGGAGGCAGAGGCTGAGACTGGGGGGAGACTGGAGGGAGGCAGAGGCTGAGACTGGGAGGAGGCTGGAGGGAAGCAGAGGCAGAGACTGGGGGGAGGCTGGAGGGAGGCAGAGGCAGAGACTGGGGGGAGGCTGGAGGGAGGCAGAGGCTGAGACTGGGGGGAGGCTGGAGGGAGGCAGAGGCAGAGACTGGGGGGAGGCTGGAGGGAGGCAGAGGCAGAGACTGGGGGGAGGCTGGAGGGAGGCAGAGGCTGAGACTGGGGGGAGGCTGGAGGGAGGCAGAGGCTGAGACTGGGGGGAGGCTGGAGGGAGGCAGAGGCTGAGACTGGGGGGAGGCTGGAGGGAGGCAGAGGCTGAGACTGGGGGGAGGCTGGAGGGAGGCAGAGGCTGAGACTGGGGGGAGGCTGGAGGGAGGCAGAGGCAGAGACTGGGGGGAGGCTGGAGGGAGGCAGAGGCAGAGACTGGGGGGAGGCTGGAGGGAGGCAGAGGCAGAGACTGGGGGGAGGCTGGAGGGAGGCAGAGACTGGGGGGAGGCTGGAGGGAGGCAGAGACTGGGGGGAGGCTGGAGGGAGGCAGAGGCAGAGACTGGGGGGAGGCTGGAGGGAGGCAGAGGCAGAGACTGGGGGGAGGCTGGAGGGAGGCAGAGGCAGAGACTGGGGGGAGGCTGGAGGGAGGCAGAGGCAGAGACTGGGGGGAGGCTGGAGGGAGGCAGAGGCAGAGACTGGGGGGAGGCTGGAGGGAGGCAGAGACTGGGGGGAGGCTGGAGGGAGGCAGAGGCAGAGACTGGGGGGAGGCTGGAGGGAGGCAGAGGCAGAGACTGGGGGGAGGCTGGAGGGAGGCAGAGGCAGAGACTTGGGGGAGGCTGGAGGGAGGCAGAGGCTGGGACTGAGGGGAGGCTGGAGGGAGGCTGAGACTGGGGGGAGGCTGGAGGGAGGCTGAAGCTGAGACTGGAGGGAGGCTGAGACTGGGGGGAGGCTGGAGGGAGGCTGAAGCTGAGACTGGAGGGAGGCTGAGACTGGGGGGAGGCTGGAGGGAGGCTGAAGCTGAGACTGGAGGGAGGCTGAGACTGGGGGGAGGCTGGAGGGAGGCTGAAGCTGAGACTGGGGGGAGGCTGGAGGGAGGCAGAGGCTGAGACTGGGGGGAGGCTGTAGGGAGGCAGAGGCTGAGACTGGAGAGAGGCTGGAGGGAGGCAGAGGCTGAGACTGTGGGGAGGCTAGAGGGAGGCAGAGACTGGGGGGAGGCTGGAGGGAGGCAGAGGCAGAGACTGGGGGGAGGCTGGAGGGAGGCAGAGGCTAAGACTGGGGGGAGGCTGGAGAGAGGCAGAGGCTGAGACTGGGGGGAGGTTGGAGGGAGGCAGAGGCAGAGACTGGGGGGAGGCTGGAGGGAGGCAGAGACTGGGGGGAGGCTGGAGGGAGGCAGAAGCTGAGACTGGAGGGAGGCTGAGACTGGGGGGAGGCTGGAGGGAGACTGAGGCCGAGACTGGGGGGAGGCTGTAGGGAGGCTGAGGCTGAGACTGGAGGGAGGCTGAGGCTGAGACTGGAGGGAGGCTGAGGCTGAGACTGGAGGGAGGCTGAGGCTGAGACTGGAGGGAGGCTGAGGCTGAGGCTGAGACTTGAGGGAGGCTGAGGCTGAGACTGGAGGGAGGCTGAGGCTGGGGGGAGGCAAAGGCTGAGACGGGGAGAGAGGCTGATGCTGAGGGAAGATAGAGGCTGATGCTGGGGGAGAGAGGCTGATGCTGGGGGAGTGGGAGAGAGGGGCTAATACTAGAGACAGAGGACAAGGGATGAGGGATAGTGCAATGACAAAATCGATTGGGTGGGGGGAGTGTAAGGACACAGAATAAGAGGGGGCAGCATTGTGAGCTCATTGTGAAGAAGGGGCAGCATGTGTGGGATCAGTATGGAGTGGAGCAATGTAGGGGAGTCAATATCAAGAGTGGGGTAGTGTGTGTGGGGGGGTCTCAGCATAAGCGTTAGTGTGGTGGTCTTAGCATGAGTGGGGCAACATGAAGGTCTCATTATGGAAAAGAGGAAGGCAGCATTAGGAGCTCATGGAGAGGGACAGCATGCATGGGACATTGTGAGAAGGGGGCAGCATGCATGGGACACTGAGGAGGGGGCAGCATGCATGGGACACTGTGAGGAGGGGGCAGCATGCATGGGACACTGTGAGGAGGGGGCAGCATGCATGGGACATTGTGAGGAGGGAGCAGCATGCATGGGACATTGTGAAGAGGAGGCAGCATGCATGGGACATTGTAAAGAGGGGGAAGCATGCATGGGACATTGTGAGGAGAGAGAAGCATGCATGGGACATTGTGAGGAGGGGGCAGCATGCAAGGGACATTGTGAGGAGGGGGCAGCATGCATGGGACATTGTGAGGCGGGAGCAGCATGCATGAGACATTGTGAGGAGGGAGCAGCATGCATGGGACATTGTGAGGAGGGGGCAGCATGCATGGGACATTGTGAGGAGGGGGCAGTATGCATGGGACATTGTGAGGAGGGAGCAGCATGCATGGGACATTGTGAAGAGGGGGCAGCATGCATGGGACATTGTGAGGAGGGAGCAGCATGCATGGGACATTGTGAGGAGGGGGCAGCATGCATGGGACATTGTGAGGAGGGGGCAGCATGCATGGGACATTGTGAGGAGGGGGCAGCATGCATGGGACATTGTGAGGAGGGGGCAGCATGCATGGGACATTGTGAGGAGGGGGCAGCATGCATGGGACATTGTGAGGAGGGGGCAGCATGCATGGGGCATTGTCCTCACATCATGCTGCTCCCTCCTCACAATGTACAGATCATATTTCATAATCGAGGAAGGTGTGGTGGATATACAGTAGTTTATAAGGGAGGGCAGAGTGGTGTTTATTAGGGGCAGTGTCACAGTCACAGTATATAAGTGGGGACGGTGTGGTGGGAATATTTTATACTCATGCTATGTTTTGATGTGCCTGTGGTGATTCCCATTGGGGGGAGGGGGGGTTCGTTTCTTATTGATACTTTTTAAAGTGTGCTACAGAGTAGATCTGCCTTAAACAGATGTCGTGTGCGAAAACTCAGTTTTACGTTGTCACTAAGGGGCGCGACCACTTAAAGTGCCTAGGGCAGCATGAAGGCAAAATACAGCCCTGCCTGTGTTAGTAAACCATAAACTTTTTTTTTTATACATTGGGATTCACCCAGAATGAAATTTCACTGGGATGTCAACAGGGATCGGTAGTCTTACGAAATGGAATTAAGCACTTTAACTTCATTAATATATGGATCAAACTGAAATATGGATTATTCTCTATAGAAATCGAGACCATTTCCAAGGAAACATGGCTGTCTGACATCACTTTCAATGCTGTTAATTTTTATTTTTTTTCTTCTTCTGACTCGAATACATTTCCAAGGGTGTTTCATTATGTAAAACATAATGTGTTTCTACAAGCCAGAAATGACCTCTTCTATTAACCATGACGGATACATTCTTTGTAGACGTGGTGGTGGATTATTGCTTCAGATTTGCGGTTATGAGCTGCATTTCTTATATACTTTTTTTGTTGTTTTTACAAAACTTTACATGTTTGAGGAGATTTTTATTTCAGTTTGTTCTTGCTACAGAAAATGCTATCTGTACAGTGGAAACTTGGATTATGAGCATAATTGGTTTTGGGCTCGAGTTATGGAGGAATTGGCCAGGAATTGGTTCTTGTGAAATGGGAGCCCTATCTTGTGCACCCTTATACCACCTATACCAGGACACTGTATTCAGTGGTGGTATCCCCATTGATGTTTGAAATGTTTTACAGGACTTATCGGAAAGGTCCTGAAGTTCGATATTGGTTCTATATGTTTACAGCTGCAATTGCATTAGCTTTATTTCTTTGCAGGGACAGGCTTATTACTGTTGGAGGGTTAACCACACTTACTTGCAGGGCAGAAAGCGTCTTATACCTGGGATCCTGGTTCTATAAAAAGATCTATGTGATATGGGGTCAGAGCTAATATTTATGACCTGGAATGTCAGAGGCCTTAAATCGCCCAAAAAACGTATTAAGGTATTCTCCCAAATTAAGCAAGTCAAGGCCCAACTGGTGGTACTGGTAGAGACTCACCTCACACGGGACACAGCCAGACTAGTAAACAAACCGTGGGTACAATGGTCGGCACATGCGTTCCACACCAGCTACTCCAGGGGTGTCTCTCTATTGGTCCATAGACATATCCGTTGGGAAGTGAAGGTGGTGAGGCGTGACCCGGAGGGGCGATTTGTGTTTATATATGCGTCTATAAAATCTAGAGATTATGTGCTATGTATTTACAACCCCCCGCCAGCTCGCATCTCCATTCTTAAACAAGCAATGAGCTTTGCCCTCAATTATCCAGATGCTTATGTGTTATGTATGGGGGATTTTAATCTTGTGATGAATGAGGAGCAGGACAGGTTTCGGATGGATGGATGGAGGGGGGGACAACATTCGGCCATACACTTGACTGATTTGCAGCAATGCGCGGAGGGAGGTGGGTGGATTGACCTTTGGCGACTCCGGCATCCTAACACCCGAGAATATACATGTCATTCTTCTACTAGACGCACGCTGTCCCGACTAGATTATATTTTTGGGTCGAGCAATATCGCAACCTGGGTGGATGACGTGGTACACGGGGTCAGGGGCATATCAGATCACAGCCCAGTGATTCTTACTATGAAGACTAACCAAGGTGTTGGTAAACCCTTTTGGAGGTTAAACCCCTTTTGGCTAAAACTAATAGATCAAAGTGATAGAACTCTGACCCAAATAGAGGATTTCCTGGAAGCCCACCCTAAACCCTGGAATATTAACTTGGTGTGGGACACCCTTAAAGCCTACCTTAGAGGGTGTTTGTCTTCAACCATAACATATCTTAAAAGAGTGACTAAAACTGAGGATGATATAGTAGAGGGGAGACTTAGGGACTTAGAGGCAATATATATATCGGCCCCAACCGATGGAAATATGGCGGCCTGGATGCAATCATATAGGTTATATATGCAGCACTCTGAGACCAAGTCCAAACGCAAATTGTTCTTTACCCGACAATCATATTTTGAGCTTGGAAATCAATCCAGTAAATTATTGGCATATATGGTTAGGCAACACAACACTTCAAATACAATATTGGGTATACGGAGGATGGATGGCTCAATAGCTACATCCCCTGAGGATATTTTAGAGTGCTTTTGTGAATACTATAAAACCCTATACACATCTAGAAATCCTCATGGAGTTCAAAGTTGCGTGACATATTTGTCGGATTTGGAGTTTCCCACTTTGAGTGAATCACAACGGGAGTCTCTGGAGGCGGACATCACACTGGATGAAGTGATTACTGCCATCTCTGATATGGCTAGGGGGAAATCCCCGGGTCCAGATGGCCTTCCCATAGAATTCTATAGTAAATATTGTGACGTATTGGCCCCGATTCTTTTAGAGGTTTTCTCACATTTTTCAGCCGGCGACTCTCTACCTGCCTCCTTGTACGAACCACATATAGTCGTGCTGAGGAAGGAGGGTAAAGACCCACTAGACTGCGGTTCATACCGTCCTATATCCCTAGTTAACGTGGATTACAAGATCTTTACCAAAATACTGGCGTCCAGGCTTAATTCAGTCATATTGAGTATAGTTCACCCAGATCAAACCGGATTTATGCCTGGGAAAAACACCTCTATAAATATAAGACGGGTCCAGTCCATAGTGCAATATAGCACACTGGTCCAGGAGAACGAGTGGGCCTTGGCCTCGCTGGACGCGGCCAAGGCATTTGACTCTGTAGAATGGCCATTTTTATTTGCCTGCCTCCAGAGATTTGCTTTTGGGCCTAAATTCAGTAACTGGATTCATATGTTGTATAGGTCCCCGACAGCCAGGATACTAGTCAATGGTGCTATGTCTACACCCTTCGCATTGAACCGGGGCACAAGACAGGGATGCCCTCTGTCTCCAGCATTGTTTGCACTAGTTATTGAAGCTTTGGCAATTAGAATCCGCTCTCATCCACAGATCACTGGAATCACTATAGCCGACCGAACAGATCAAATAGGATTGTATGCGGATGACATGGTTGTCTTAGATAGAGTGCAAGAGACTCTACCGGTGGTTATAGACACAATAGATACATTTGGGGAGTTTTCGGGACTACGCATCAACTGGGATAAGTCGGCTTTGATGCCATTAATGCATGGGTCTGGAATTTCAATGGAGGGTAGGTCACCTTTGCAAGTGGTAACTAGCTTTAAATACCTGGGAATACACATACAGAAAGACCATACACTAGACCTGCAGACGAGTATAACACCACTTCTGGAGCACGTTAAACTTAAATATAACTTGTGGAGCAAGCTACCCCTGTCAGTGGTTGGCAGAATAAATTTAATCAAAATGATATTACTTCCAAAGCTTAGTTATACACTACAACATAGTGCAGTATCAGTACCCAAATCCTTCTTCTCAATGTTGAACTCGCTTACTACCTCTTTCATATGGGGGAAATCCAGACCCAAACTTCGGTTATCCATTTTACAGAGATCCAAAAGACTGGGAGGGATGGCGTTACCGGAGTTCTTCCTCTACTACCTCGCGGGACAGCTTAGGGCACTAGAGACTTGGATGCCTGGATGTCAGCTGCCAAACTCTGAGAGTCACTTGGCACACGCGGCTGGGACTGATTGTTTAGTGGGTTTTCTGGAATCAGAAGGACTGAGAACACCATGGCAATTACCCCTCCTCAGGTTGGCAAGATTAGTCTGGCGACAAGCCAAGAGGGTGGTACACTTCGAAGGGGTGGTGGCGGAACTCCCATTATGGGGGAATAGCCACTTCCATACTCTGAGAGATCACCCCTCGGCGCAATTCTGGGCCACTCACAGCGTCAGTGCATTAGGTGATCTTTTTGTCCCGGGAACCACAACCTTCAAGTCCTTTGAACAAGTCCAGATTGAATATAATGTTCCAAGATCACAATTCTTTAGATACCTGCAGATTCGTACAGCGATTCAATCCCACATACAGAAAATTGGAGTGAGGAAATTGATATCATCACTTCCTATGATAGGTTTTCTAAAATCACAAGGACCTCGAGGCCTCATCTCAGCTATATATATTTGCCTGTTGTCAGTGGGGGTGGAGTCTGACCCCTTGCCAGCCCAGGATAGATGGAAATCTCTAATTCCCTCTCTACAGGGAGAGGAATGGGAAAGAGATATTGGAATCTCCGACTGCGGTATCCCTTTCGGTTAATAATTGATTCAATGTTACATTGTCCACCAGGCATACCTTACTCCAACTCGATTATTTAGTATGGGCCGTTCTCGTACATCGGAGTGCCCGAGGTGTCATCTCTCGGGGGCAAATTTCATACATATGATTTGGAGCTGTCCCAATATATCTTCGTACTGGCGGGGAGTGACATCTCTGCTGACATCGATTGGGTCGATTCCTCATTTCTGTGACTCTTTGATATACCTGTTTGGGGTGGTGGAGGAAGAGTCCTGGGATCATTACATGACAATATTCCTCAGAGAGACATTGTTTCTGTCTAGGAAATTAATAGCTCTGAGGTGGATGGGAGATTCGAATCTAACTGTGCGGTCCTGGGTTAAACTAGTCAATGCAACCATAGTCTATGAGCGGGTGGTATATTATAATAGGGGGTGCCCGGGAAAATTTAACAAAATCTGGGGTTTGTGGAATTCTTCTCCAGACACACTTGCAGAGGTTTGAGGGAGATTATGCGGATAATGGTGGTTCCCGTTAGATGTTGGGATATGAAACACTGTCCAATAGTATATTGAGGTATAATAATGCAATGTGGCTGTTCTTTCTTTCTTCCTTTTTCTATTCCTCTTTCTATCTTGTTTTCAAAATATGGTCATGCTGATAGTTACAGCTGTTCTTATGCTCAATATAAAATTAGATATATATGCAAATGATAAGATAGAACAATGTTATTATCCATACTACTTAACTGCTAAAGATATTATGGACTTTATATGACTGTTTATTGTTATATTTAAATATTACTATCTATATACGGAGCTATCTTTATATGGCAAATGTCAGTTGTACCATGTTTTGAAATTGTTAATAAAACGAAGTTAAAAAAATAATTGGTTTTGGGAGTGAGCTCTTAAACAAAGTTACTCTTATATCAAAGCAAATTTTCCCATAGGAAATAATTGACATGCAGACAATTTGTTCCATAACCCAAAAATATTTACTGCATTTATACAAACTTATTAAAGTAATACATAATGTACTGCATTCATATAAAATTATTACAGTGCACTAATACAAAATACTCTGCAGTAAAAAAACATAAAAAGAAAACAAATTTAACTGCGTGTTAGCTTACTATAGAATTGTTGGTGTGCGGGAGGTATGCTATAGACAAAAAAAAAATTTAGTATAAATATGACAACCTTTTTATTCTAGTACAATACACAAAAAAAAATACCCCAAATCTATTCTCCCCAAAATAAGGGCAGAACTAAACTGAATGTGTAGGGATACTGCACAGGAAATTAGACTACAGTACAAGCAATAGCAGAAAGTACAATACTGTATCCACAAATGCATATTGATAAATATGATTATATGTCTGTGTACTGTACAATGGTATACCGTACATATGTGCAGAAAGTTACCTCTACAACAGTGCCGAGTGTTGTGAAAGGACAGAACCAGAAGTGTGCACGGTGAGGATTTGCTCTTATTGTAAATCATTACTCTTAAACCAAGTTAGGGGTACTTCACACACAGCGAGATCGCTACTGAGATCGCTGCTGAGTCACGGCCCCTGCTGTGAGATCGCTGCTCGTTACACACAGCCCTGGTTCGTTTTTTTTATTGTTGCTCTCCCGCTGATAAGCACACATCGCAGTGTGTGACAGCGAGAGAGCAACAATCTGAATGTGCAGGGAGCAGAAGCCGGCGTCTGACAGCCTGCAGTAAGCTGTAACCAAGGTAAACATCGGGTAACCAAGGTGGTTACCCGATATTTACCTTCGTTACCAGCCTCCGCAGCTCTCACGCTGCCAGTGCCGGCTCCTGCTCCCTGCACACTCTAAGCTAAGCGGTGTGCGCTGGTAACTAAGGTAAACATCGGGTAACCATACCCGATGTTTACCTTAGTTACCAGTGTCCGCAGCTTCCAGACGCCGGCTCCGTGCAAGCGCAGCGTCTCTTGCACGTCGCTGCTGGCTGGGGGCTGGCCACTGGTTGCTGGTGAGATCTGCCTGTTTAACAGCTCACTAGCGACCATGTAGCGACGCAGCAGTGATCCTGACCAGGTCAGATTGCTGGTGGGATCGCTGCTGCGTCGCTAAAGTGTGACTGTACCCTTACTCTTAATCCAAGGTTTCACTGTGTAACATGATCATTATAAAACAATCATACCCTCCCAAGAAAAACTCATCATCACAACTTATTGGAAACATTTAAACGGGTTCTCATCATAAATTGGTTAAATTGGTATATAAAACCAAGTAACTTTTGCAACTTCTTAAGAATACAGAGGATTTTTTAATAATGGAAGGCTTTCTAATAGTTTAGTACGCTGCACATTACTTAGCCTGCACAGTTTGCTGGTATCCTTTCCTAGTACCCTAGGCACCTCTGATAGCAGTGAAACCCTGCTATGCTGTTTACTTTTGAGGCTACCCAGATTGCTGGGTCCAGCCAGCTTCAGAGGCAACACTGGAGGTTTGAAAACTGCACACGGTTTGAGCCACCTGTGCAGCCGTGTTTCTGATTTTGTCTTGTGAGCCATTCAAGAGGGTAACTTCCCCTAGCAAACCAAGTCGGGAGGCCGGGTAGTAGTCTGCTCATAAACGCATAATAAAAAAAAACAAAAAAAACTTGTATTGAGTGATATGGAAAAACAGAAAAATAATTGTGTGTGTGTGTGTGTGTGTGTGTGTGTGTGTGTGTGTGTGTGTTTTTGGTTTGTTTTTTGTTTTTGTTTGGGTTTTTTTGAGGGGGGGGGGTTGGGGGTTTACTATGGCTTTAATTTAATTCCCAGCCAAATTTTTACATTTTGTTTACTGTAAGCAAAATATGCTCTCTAAACTGCTTTTCTTGTTGGCAGGAAGGTGTGGAGGTCAGAGTTGCTCGGATATTTAATACATTTGGGCCACGTATGCACATGAACGATGGAAGAGTTGTCAGTAACTTTGTACTACAAGCACTACAGGGAGAGCCGTTAACTGTAAGTACAAAATGGCAAGCCATATTGGTCTGAGGGACCGCTAATGGGCTTCTTCTAATTGAAGATTGGCCTTTCCATCCGGTCTGTTCCACACCTCCGCACATTCTGTTTTCTGCAACAAACCTTTTAGTGGGATTAAAGTATCGATCTCTATAGTCCGTGATGGATGCATGAAGGTGAATCTACTGTGACTTTATGAAGGAATGTAGTGAGCTTGGACGTTTCATCTCTAATAAATAAGATTATCTAAGGTTTTCTTGCCTTGCTTTATGGAAAGGCATCTGAACCTTATTGTATCGAGATTTCGCTCATCACTTTTTGGGTCCAAAAGTCTTAACGTTGCTTTCTCCTGATTTTTTTTTTTTTTTTGCATGACTATATGTTCACAAAATGAGTAGCTTTGTCGTGCCTCGTCCCCAACGTCACACCTCGGCGCAGTGTCTTCTTCTGCCTTGGTGCCCTCCGCTGCATCCTCCTTTACTGCTTTTTTTTTTTTTTTTGTTATACAGAATATTTTACTGTCTTTTTATAAAGTTACTTAAGAAACAAACAAAACCTTTCTATGGAACTGACTGAACCTTGTACACAGTGCAGACCTTGCTAGACCACTTGCACTTGACAGAACTGCTGCGATCAGAGCTAACTATATTAAATGGAATAATAAAAGCGCAGCAAAATGTGACTCTAGACAGGTAAAGGGAATCTGTCACCAGGTTTTTGCTTCCCATCTGAGAGCAGCATAATTTAGAGACAGACCCGGATTCCAGTGATGTGTCACTTACTGAGCCGTTTGCTGTCATTTTGATAACATCAATGTTTTCTCTGCTGCAGATCTAGCAGTTATATATAGCTCATGAATATGCTGGACTACCTGCAGCACGCCAAGTAGTCCTCTAATGGTAATCACATCACATAATCGGCAGTAGATTATCAAAACTACACTAAGCAGCCCAGTAAGTGACACATCACTAAAATCAGGATCTCTGCCCCTACATTATGCTGCTCTCAGATAAGGTGGCAAAAACCTGGTGACAAATTCCCTTTTTGAAGGAGGGAAAAAAATGTCCACGTCTCCAAGAGTTTAAATTGAAATTTTGATGTTGTTTTTGGAATTATTTGCTTTACACGCAAGAGTTATAAGAAATCTGCCTCACATGTTTTGTGTATTGAGCTGTTCTTCCTACAGCATTATGTTAAGCCTAGGTCACACGTAGTGACGCAGCAGCGATCAAGACGATGATCTGACCTTATCAGGATCGCTGCTGCGCCGTTACATGGTCGCTGGTGAGCTGTCAAACAGGCAGATCTCACCAGCGACCAGCCAGCAGCGACGCGTGGAAGCGATGCTGCGCTTGGTAACTAAGGTAAATATCGGGCAACCAAGCAAAGTGCTTCGCTTGGTTACCCGATATTTACCTTGGTTACCAGCGCACACCGCTTAGCGCTGGCTCCTGCACTCGTAGCCAGAGAACACATCGGGTTAATAAGCAAACCGCTTTGCTTATAGTTACCCGATGTGTACCTTGGCTACGTGTGCAGGGAGCAGGTAGCCGGCTTCAAGAAGCTGCGGACGCTGGTAATGAAAGTAAATATCAAGTAACCAAGCCTTTGCTTGGGTACCCGATATTTACCTTGGTAACCTGCGTCCGCAGAAGCCGGCTCCTGCTGCCTGCACATTCAGTTGTTGCTCTGTCGCTGTCACACACAGCAATATGTGCTTCACAGCAGGAGAGTAACGACCAAAAAATGGTCCAGGACATTCAGCAACAAAAGCCGACCTCACAGCAGGGGCCAGGTTGTTGCTGGATGTCACACACAGCAACATCGCTAGCAAGGTCGCTGCTACGTCACAGAAAATGGTGACTAAGCAGCGACGTCGTCACTGTGTGTGACATGACCATTAGAATATCACTGAATTCCTTTTTTATAGCTTTGTTGTATTTAGAGATAAGGGATTTTTAAGTTCTAATTCATTTATTTATTTATTTATTTATTTATTTTTTCCCCCTCCCTCCATAGGTATATGGGTCAGGATCACAGACCAGGGCGTTTCAATACGTCAGGTTAGTACGTGAGTTTCTGGCTTGTGTGTGGTTTGGGTGTTTTGTTTTTTTTTTTTTTTTTTTTTTTTTTTTTTTTTCCTAAAGTTCAATCTTTATCTTGGGTCCTTTCACTTTAATGTAATAAAGGGAGTATCACAAGGCTTTTGCCACCTAATCCTAGAACAGCATGTAATATAAATGGAGACCCTGATTCTTCGATGTCTCTTAATGAGTGTTGAGCGAGTAGGTAGCTATTCGTACTCACTATGCAGTTAGCGAGTACTGTTTGCTACATTGCACCCGCTAATCATAACGAATATATGAGTAAGTCAATGGGAAATAATCGCTAAGTAGCGAGTAACCCTAATGCCGTACTATTCGTGTGAATAGTACGGGTTTCGGGTTACTCACTACTTAGCGAGTATTTCCCATTGACTTACATTGTGTCCGCTACAAGTAACGAATATGCGAGTAGCAGACAGTACCCACTAACAGCATAGTGAGTATGAATAGTCAACTACTCGCTCAACACTACTCTTAATTGATTGATTTTGTTATAGTTTTGATCAAATGGCAGTAAATGATCACTAGAAGACTAGTAAACCTGCTACCATGTAGCCTAACCACATCCCCACCGCTGATTATCTGAACCTGATAAGTGACATAACATTGTGCTGCTCTCAGATGGAAAACCTGGTGACAGATTTCACTTAATGGAAATTTTCAACTAATACATTTTATATTTGAGGGAAGTGATGGAAATAGATTTTAGTAATCTATGAATTAAACCTGGTAATCCTTTAACTCCGTGTAGCATTGCTTGAATGTTGTGACTGAGCATAATGTAGAATTACTGCAATCTTATAAATGACGTCTCTATGGGTCCATTCATACTTCTATGGTGTTAAATTTGGGCATAAATGACGGTTTTATTGCCCTCTAGTGACCAATTTATGCAATTACTAAGACATATGGAATAATAAATCAATATTGTAATTGCATAAAGTCTGAATGAACAGTCTTGTGCTTAATAAGTACACTCTATCCTTTTATTAACTAAAGCTGTAAGATAAAGTGGGAAATAGTTATCAGGTACTTGGTTCCAACTTGGCAAGGTATTAGCGATCTACAGGATAAGTGATCATGCTTTTATATTTGGGGGTTTGACCTATGGGAAATGCTCAATCTCTGTCCATTGTTTTGCGACTGCTGAAGATGGCTAAGTGCTATAGACAGAATAGAGCATTCTGGAGTTTTCTGTATCAGTCAGGGGTGGGGGCTGGATTGATCTTACATTCTTTACAGCTACAGTGCTTTGAAAAAGTACTCATACCCTGTAAACTTCCAGTTGTTCGGGGTTTTTTTTATTTTGGTTTTTTTTTCGCATTATACCCACAATTTGAAATTTTTATTTTTATGTGCTATAACACAAAGTAACAACCATTTGTAAAGTATAAGGCTAGGTTCACATTTCCGTTGTTTTCCATCAGTCACATGCATTGCTTGACGCTTGTGACTGATGCGTTGTACAACTGGTGACAAGAATTGGAATTCATTGTCACGGGAAAGCGGATTCCGTTGTAAAACGAGTGATCGTTCACAATAGCCGGCTTCTGTGAGCGATCAGCTGATTGGCCGGCTTCTGTGAGCGATCAGCTGATCTCCCGGCCGCCGGCTTTTGAGAGCGACTGATCGCTCACAGAAGCCGGCGATTTAGCTGATCATTTGGCCGCTAAGAGCATGCGCAGCGAAATCAAAAGTATTCCGTTGCTCAAAAAACATTACATGCTGCGTTCCTGCCGCCCGACAGCCAGTCGTTCCACGACTGATCAGTCGGGCGGAGGATGCAACGCAAGGGCATTAGTCGCAATCCGCCGCTCATACAAGTCTATGGGAAACAACGGAATGTCAAACGGATTGCGTCGTTTATCAGAGCGGCGGATTGTGACTGATCATAAACAACGGAAATGTGAACCTAGCCTAAAGGAAATAATGCATGGTTTTCTAAATATTTTCGAAATACAAATCTGCAAACTGTGATGTGCATTTGTAGTTTGCCCCCGGAGTCTATACTTATGTAAGACCATCATGCACTGCAATTCTTTTGTAACTCTTTTGGGGTATGTCTGTAATAGTGTTTTTGTATAGCACCAAAATATTCTGCAGCACATACCCTTTCTCTAAAGTCTTATCTTATTTGTACAGGTATTCTCTGAATGGTTATGTGCACACGTTGTGTATTCGGATGCTGAAATTTTTGCACCATTTCTGTATCTTTTTGCTCTGTTTTTGCATACATGTTTCACTGAAGTATTTCTGGCGTTTTTTGGACACCAACGAATACTACAGAGATGGATAATAGAGATACAGACAGATATATAAACACATAGACATAAAAAGCTGTCCACACGGTGAAATTTTATGATTTAAAAAAAAATTAAATGACAAAAAGCGACATGGGGGTCACCTATTTTTATTTATTTTATTTTTTAATTTTTTTTTATAACCAGCAAAGGTAAAGCAGACAGCTGCAGGCTGATTATTAGGCTGGGAAGGTCCACGATTATTGGGCCCTTCCCAGCCTAAAAATTAGCAGCCTGCAGCCGCCCTAGAGATGGAACATTGTGTCGGCTCTTCCTGATACTCTTGTGTGGTAGCAATCTGGGTAATGGTAGTTGGGATTTATGTCGGTGTTATGTGAGGGCTGAAATTAAAATTATAATTAATATGTAAATATTGAACAGAATTTGTGATCGTTATTCTGCCCAATCTTAAAGTGACAATTCAGTATTCAGACTACTTCCCCCACACCCCAACTCCTGCCCCGCTTACAATGAACCTAACATGGCCCCCTATATACAGTATGAACCAAATACAAGCCCCCATATACAGTGATCTCACACATGTCTTACACAGAATATAGGTAGGCCATCACATGGCCTCCTATATACAGTATGGGCCTCCTATATACAGGTACACCTCTCAAACACACAAAAAAACACACACTGTCCTAAATTCAGTTTTCCTAGCGCTTTTGATCCTTTCTTCATTGCACTCCATACAGCAGATGTGATCAAGTGACATCATTGCCTCTGCTATATTACCCACACGCTTTGGTGGAAGGAGGAGCTGCTGACTCTGTCCTCCTCCAGTGGATCCAAGGGCTCTGTAGAGAGAGAGGTGTCAATCCAAGGAGGGGGTGTGCCGGACTGCTGTGCAAGTGACATTGTAGGCCAAGCAATGATTAGTCCTGCTGGTTACACAAACTTGGCAAATATACAGATCGACAAGACTGGCATCTCTGAATTCTGTTTTAACCCTTAAAGCATGCGGTCTTCAGATTACATAGCAAAATCCTGCTGACAGATTCCCTTTTTAAAGCTGAAGTAAAAAATGTCCTTAAATCCTTAATGCATCAAGAGGGATAAGCCAGGAAAAATCTAGGTTCGGGGTAATGTCCTCTTGTTCTAGTGAGTCCAATAAGTCCGAGGGTGAATGTGATTTGTATGTTTCCTCCTCCTCTCCTTCTACTTACTGCTCTGCAGAGGGCAGACCCTTTTTCTCTACTGAAGACACTGATATTCTGGTCAAGGCTGTAAGAGCTACTATAGACATCACTGAAATTAAGTTGTACATTCCCTGTTAATAATAAAATTAAAGCCCTTAAGAGTGGGGTCATTGCCCTCTTCATCAAAAAAAGACTTCCTTAATCTGTCCATCCCAGAATATAAGAGATCCTTCCAGAGAAGATATGATCAAAGACCTTCCACAGATCAGAAGTGGGTGACCAAAAGATTAAGAACAGAGGGTTCCTGTTTGGTGGTCCCTCCTCAAGAGGGAACAAATCATCCCAGTGACTCTGTTCCCCAGTTACCAGTTAGGAGGAAGACTCTCTTCTTCCCTACCTGGGTGAAGATCTCTTCCAGCGCTTGGGTCCTGGATATAATAATACAATAGTAAGACCTAAAGCTTAAAATTCTAATGGTTCCTCCAGTAGTTTGTCTTGACTCTTCAGAAGGATGCTGGAACAGCAAGCAGCCCTGGAAACAGAGGTCCTCTATCTGATATGGAAACAGGCGCTCACAGAAGGTTCAGCAGAATAAGTAGGAGGGGGATTCTATTCCCCCCCCCCCACCCTCTTTTCTTGGCTAGTAAAACAGACGGCTCCTTCAGGCCCATCATCAATTTGAAGAAGCTGGTCAGATTCCTGGTTTATCATGCTTTCAAGATGGAGTCACTAAGATCCGCTATAAAATTCCCTTTTTTTTTTTTTTTTTTCTGCTTTCCCCAGGCTATTTTATGAGCATGCTGGATCTAAAGGACTCCTATTACAATCTCCTGATCCATATAGTAAATCAGAAATATAATCTGATAGTAGCCTATCCCATAAACAACTAGGTCAGACATTTGCAGTTCAGGACACTTCCCTTGTGGTCTGTCCATGACCCCAAGAGGTTTTTTTACCAAGTTGATTGCAGCGGTAACTGCATCTTCAAGAACAAGATACACTAGTTATAGCATACCTGGAAGATTTTCTGGTAGTAGACAGTTCAGCAGAACAGTGTAGGGTCGGTTAGCAAGGGTCAAAGGTACCCTGTAGGGTTTATGTTGGCTGCTAAATGTAAAAAAAAAAAAAAAAAAAAAAAGACTGGATTTTCAAAAGTGGCTCCCCCCCATGTCATTTTTAAGATTCAGGGACACATTTTTCTTACTAGAGGAAAAGAAATAGAAGATTTTATACCTAATTTTGGAAACTATAGGCAATCTTTCTGTGTCGCTCTGATAAGCGATATCTCTCTGTTTAGGGTATCTAACTTTGTGCATCTGTGGCGCCCCTGACCTGGTCAGGCACCACAGAGTATTGCACCCATGCTGGGGCAGTGCTTCCAGGTAATCTCCAAAGGCCAGGATGAGGTGCACACACAAACACATAGTGACCAGGTCTTGCACACCATTAGAAGGGACCCTTGGGTAGCCAGAAGGGGTTAACTTTCAATTCCCTGCAAGGGGTGTGCTCAGAGGCTGGTTGCTAGGAAGCAGGGCAGACAGGAAGAGAAGGAGGAGCAAGCAGTCTGAAGCAGAGTGTGGAGGAGTTTGGAAGGGAGCAGAGGGGTTCTGATGTCAGCCAAGCCCTGAGGAGTGCAGTAGCTGAACACTGGGGAGAAAGGGTACCTGTGGGTCGGCCTGAAAGACACCTAGAGAAAGGGGTGGCTGAGTAAGGAGATCCCTGGTATTCCATCACGCAAGGGGAGACAGGTCCCCAGAGCAGGCAGCAAATCATCCAGAGCTGCTCAACCATCAGATGGGGGTACTTCATGCCCTCACCACCACCACAGAGTCCGAGCCAAGCAGCGATCACCAGGCCCATAAGGGGTCAGGGCCAGAAGCCATCCCACCAAGGTCACGCTGCCGGCAGACGGGCCAGAGAGGGGAGCGGGGTTTAGAAACAGCTTCCCTGGAGGGATCCTACCACACTTCAAGTAAGGGATCCTCCCAAACAAAAGGAGTGCAAGGAGGGCGAGTGGAGAGCTACCCTCAGAACGGCCTTCTGGAATTCCTGGTTCCACCTGGTTATCACCGTGTCGCCCTGGCACCTCACAGAGACCACCAAACAGTGAGTAAAACCCCTGAAAGAAATTCTGCTTGTGCGTGTGAGTCATTCTGCGACTTGTGGTTCCACACTCCTACACAGGGCCCTGGGGCTTGCTTCACTCTCAGGAGGCTATTACAACTGACTGCACCCACCATAAGCCTCAGGCATCCCTTAATCTGCAGTGGCGGTCCCCATTGACCGCAATTCTGAGAGTGGCATCACGACAATCCCAAGAAGGTTCTCTACCTGTGACCAGAACCGTCCCATCACGTGGAGTCCCTAAAGGTAATGCACCGCTACACCGCACCTGTGGGGCTTCACACATTCCAGCAGTTTTGTGGCCTCAATTCCACACTACTTGTAGACTACAGCGGGAGGTGCTTTTTGGCAAAGGACTGCTAAAGGAGTTTAGAAGAAAGATTTAGATCTCTCACAGTTGCAACCGAGGCCCTTGCATGGTGGTTAAGTGTGGAGAAGTTATCAAAAGTGGTTCCATGGGTTATTCGGTTCATAGAAATAGTAATCTCTGATGTAATCCGAGAGGCTGCGGGGCTCATGATGACAAAGCCCAATGTACTTGGTCATCACAAGAGTTCCTCCAGCCTAAAGGAACTTCTGGCAGTGAAATATTCAGTGACGCATTTTCTTTAAATTCTCCAGAATCTGCATGTCCATATCTTTTCAGATAACCATACATCCGTTTCATATGTCAACCATCAGGGGAAACTGGATTGAAATCTCTGCCAGTAGCAGAGGAAATCTTTTGCATTGGCAGAAGAGCACCTGCTATCATTGTCGGCACTGCTCGTAAAGGGGAAGGAAAACCATCAGGGCTGACTTGATAAGCAATAGCTGTCTGAAACTGTGGGAGTGGGCTTTAAATCCGTGTCTTTCAACAGATGGTGGACCTATGGTGCCTTCCAAGTATAGTCTTTGCAAACTGTTGGAACAGGAAAGTAGGGAAGTTCGGTTCCTTAAATCCCAGGGAGAGGCCTAACATGGTAGATGATTTATGCCTTTCCTCCTACAATGATGATCCCAGCATTCCTGCGGAAGATACAGCAGGACTGAGCAAGCCTGATAGCCCCATTCTGGTGGAAGAGGTCATGGTTTTATTGGATGAAGCTAATGTCTATTTCTGATCCCTGGATCCTTCCACATGTCCCAGATCTCCTTAGTCAGGGTCCGTTCCTCCCTGGGATCTAAACTTAGTGCTGGAGGCTTTAATGGGGGCTCCCTTTGAACCCTCTTCTTGAAGACCATGCTCTTGGTGATGCTGAGCTCTCCCCGTAGGATTAATGATATCCAGTTTTCATCAGCGGATCCCCTTTTTTATGGCAGTGTTTGATGGTAGATTGGTTCTAGGACCAGAACCGGTCTACCTTCTGAAGGTAGCATCTAGATTCCATTTGAAGTCAGGAGATTATACTGTCATCCTTTTTAAACCTAAGCCTAGTAACCCAGAGAAGAATAAGTTTCACACCTTAGATGTGAAAATGTCCCTGTTCAAGTACGTTTTAAAGGCCAAAGCCTGAAGGAAGAGTTGGTCACTGTTTATCTCCTTTCAGGGCTCTAAAGACTCGGGACCTGACAGGGTACTGTAGTTAGGTGGATTAGAGAACCTATTAGACCTACTCTGCCATTGGTAATTCAGACCTGGTAGGTGTTTAAAGCCCATTTGACGAAGGCAATTCGGAATTCATGGGCAGAGAAAGCGTAGACCTCGATTTGACCAAATATGTAAGGCAGTGACTTGGTCTTCACCTTTCAACCTTCTATAGAAACTATCGATTGGATCGATCTTCTTCTGACAACCTTTCCATTGGGAGAAGGGTTCTGCTAGCGGGGGTCCATCCCTAGGCGATTTATGCTTCATGTAAATGGAGAAAAGGAAAATACGAAATTGCTTACCCGTAATGTGATTTTCCAGGGCCCATGACAGCATATTATCTTTCTTATAACTGGTTTGGGTATAATTATGTAGGAGGACGACCTCTCATGCTCTGTAAGCAGACTGATGTGAGGGAAAGTTCCACCCTTTTTTCAGGAGGTTTCCTGTCCTTGTGGGGCAAATCCCTCTCGTGTGGTGCTGTCATGGGCCTCAAAGGGTAGGTGGACACGTGCAAGGTCTCTAACCTCTACCAGCTCCATGATATCATAATGGAGGAGTGGAAGAGGATTCCTCCTGTGACGCTCTAGTGAACACCAGGCTCAAGAGTTAAGGAAGTGCTTGAAAAATAATGGTGGTCACACAAAATATTGTCACTTTGGGCTTAATTTGACCATTTTCACTTAGGGGTGTACTCTTTTTTTTTTTTGTTGCCAGTGGTTTAGACCTTAATAGCTGTGTCTTGAGTTAAAAGGCACACCAAATTTACACTCTTATACAAGCTGTTCATGGACTAATTTACAATGTATCAACATGACATATCATCAAAGTTGTTCCATGAAAAGATGGAATAAAATATTTTAAACAAACCGTGAGGGGTGTACTCACTTTTGTGATAGGGAGGGGGAATCTGTGTATGTATATATCTCTAGCTCTATGTGCTCGTTTGCTCTGTGCTCTCATTTGGTGCACTTTTGCTCACTTTGCGCTCACTCTTATCACTCTACAAATATCCCTGTAAGTCCACGGTTTGGGCGGACTTACTGGGGTTTGCACACTGGCCGCTTGTAGTTTAGGAAAAGGCATGAGGAGAAATGTAGTAAGAAGGGAGCAAAGGATTTGGAATAAAAAGGAATGAGACCAGAGCTGGGACCTTTTGAATAAGGAAGTGAAGCAGAAAGGTACAAATCAGAAAAAGAAATACAGTAACTACCAGTTATGAGTAGGGGTAGTGGACAGTCTCTTTAAAGGGAACCTGTCAGCAGAAATGTTGCAATAAACCTAAAAGATTCCCCCTCTGCAGCTCCTGGGCTGCATTCTAGCAAGGTTCCTGTTATTGTGCCCCCTTTTGAGACCAGAATAAATACTTTATATAAAGTCTTACCTTTTTGTATGCTAATCCTTCTTTTTTTTTTTTTTTTTTTTTTTTTTTTTTATGTACACAGGGGCGGGCTCTCTTGCGTCCATTATTCTCCCTCCTGCCGCTTTACGCCGTCCCCCATCGCTCATTTCCATAACTGAGGACGCCGCCCAGTGCTCCAGAGGTCCCCGCGCATGCACTGTGCCACTCTCGCGGGACTGAGCACTGTGCACAGTGTGACCGCTGGTGACGTGATTGCGCAGGCGGAAGATTATGGGCGGCACTGTGATTGTCATCAGCAAGTACCCGCCCATAATCTCGTGCCCGCGCTTTCCCCTCTGCCTCCGGTCAGCCAGTGCCAGCGGTCACACTCCAGTGCTCACTCCCGCGAGAGTGGCACTGGGCATGCGCGGGGACCTCTGGAGCACTGGGCGGCGTCCTCAGTTATGGAAATGAGCGATGAGGGACGGCATAAAGTGGCAGGAGGGAGAATAACGGACGCAAAAGAGCCCGCCCCTGTGTACATAAAAAAAATTTGCATACAAAAATGTAAGACTTTGTAAAGTATTTATTTTGGTATCAAAGGGGGCACAATAACAGGAACCTTTCCAGAATGCAGCCCAGGAGCTGCAGAGGGGGAATCTTTTAGGTTTATAGCAAAATTTCTGCTGACAGGTTCCCTTTAAGACTGCTGTTGAGGCAGACTAACCTCAAGCTGTGACTATATCAATAGATATATCGCACTACTATAATAATGTTTGCGTTCTGTCAAAGTATGAAACTTTAAATAAAAAAAACTACATTTTTGGGGTTGTCCCCACCAATCAATTTACTATGACACACAATTGTCAACAGGGCACTTTTATCCTCATTAGAATGGACCATTAGTATGCATACCCGACCATTAGGCCGGTTTCACACATTCTGCTTTTTTACGGTTCTGGCGCACGCCAGTACAGTGTATACAGTAAAGTGGCAGCGTGACAAGCTCCGGTCACATGCTCCGGAAGTTACAATGTACTGGCGTGCGCCAGAACCAGCAAACTGGTGAAAAGCCGGATGTGTGAAACCGGCCTAACTCCATTAATTTCCTATGGAGCTGACTAGCCCTGTGCTTAACTTTTTTTTCTGATAGCTCCAAGGGCAATGAATAGAGTGGCAGCCGGACGTGCCCGCTAGCACTATGTGACCAGGATAAAAAATTCCCTGATCTGCTGATTGGTGCAGGTGCCAATGTTTGTTCCCCATTGATTTTCTGCACAGCGTGGAGGTTTGATCTACATTATGCTCTCAAATGCAGGCACAAAGCTGGAGAATTGCCCATTTGCGTAAACTATACAGCATATTAATGAGAAGCTGTAAGATGCAGCAAGAACTAAGACTATAAACTGAATAAAGAGAGTTTTCCAACCATTGCATGTATGGTCTGTTTTCATTTTTTTTTACAGTCTTTAACTCTTTAGGACGTGAATTCACACAGGCAGACCCCTTTCCAGGATGTTGAGCACTTAGTACTGTAGATGAGTTCCCTCCACTCGTGGCCGATTCCAGCTAAGTTACATAACTGACATCTGTCTTTTTTAACAGCCGTGGACAAAGCCTCATTCTGGCTGCGTCTGTTAACGATTTAGATGCTGCTGTCAATCTCTGACAGTAGCAGTTAAATGGAACATGGGTTAATTAACTAGCACGCGCGCTGCCATCTGGATAGTTTCATGAAGCTCAGTCTCCATACAAGACCATGACTTTTCGTTGATCGCTTTATACTATACAAGTAAAAAATAAAGTCCACTAAGGAAACTGTGTTTAAATTAAATTAAAAAAAATATATAAAAACCTTTTACAGGGAGCCTGTCCAAAACTACCTTGCTGCACATGTGTAGTCATGTATATACGTGTGTGACTAGTTCACCTGCCACCACCTAGCTTTTCCCAGCGCTGTTCTAGATAATTGACAGGTCTACTAACCCAGGTGTTGTTTTAGCCTTCGATTGACTTCCACTGCAAAGTATTGAGTGTCTCCATGGCGGAAACAGCCAGACTAATGTACATGTTACTATGTGTCATTTGCAAATCTGAGTGTTTTAAGACTCTTCCAAGCCTGAACAAATGAACAGCAAGTTGGTTTTATTTAGAAATATTAAACTAATAGGTCCGTTCTTTTGAGTGTTTGGGAAACTTACTTGCAGATTCTGTTTTGAAAAAGGCAGTGTGAACACCTTCTAGTGATCTCAAGGGAATTTATGCTGCCAAATTTTTCATTTGGAATTATGCAAACTTAAAAGGTTCATTAGGCAGCTTGTGTCTGATCTTCACTCTGTTTGCAGTGGCCAAGGGCCACACAGGTTTGCTTTAAAATTTGTGTGGCCAATAGCAACTTCTGGTGTTAGGCCTAAGCCACACGGCATGAAAATCGGTGCTAGTGGAGTGCGATAACAAACCGCATTCCACTCGGACCAATATTAGCCTGTGTCCCAACACCCATGAGCGATTATTTTCTCAGTCCTAATCGAACCTAGAAAACAATCGCATGCTCTGTGACTGTAATGCGATCCTTTTTTCTCTCGCACCCATTTTAGTCTATGGGGCGAGAGAAAAATCGCACTGCACTCGCGGTACACCGGTGTACCGCGAGTGCAGTGCGAGAATGGCAATAGCCGGCTACGGAGGAGAGAGGGAGATAAATCCCTCCCTCCTCCGTGCCGGCCCACTCCTTCTCAGTGCTGGCCTGCCCCTCCTTAGTGCCGGGCCGCCTTGCAGCTGAGGTCGGCTCGCATGATCGCACCTCAGTCACGGACACTCGCATGACACTCTGCTCTGCTGTACTGCCAGAGTGAGCCAAGTGTCATGAGAAGGGATCGCAGTAATGCCCGTGTGGCCCCAGCCTCAAGAGTTTCATCTGGACTGTCAGATCTCACCCCTACTGCAGAATTGTAATTAAAGGGAAACTGTCACCAGGTCTTACCCATATAAAGTGTAGCCACCACCTGTATACCCTTATATACAGCATTCTAGAATACTTGTGTACTTCTTTCTAGCCTGCTGAGGGCATAGTAAAGTACTGTAATGTACAGGGAAAGGCCAAAGCATGCATGTGCTCTACAAAACTCTGCTCTGTCCTCCACTGGGCAGAAGCACAATGGAAGAGTGTGTGTGTGTGTGTGTGTGTGTGTGTGTGTGTGTGTGTGTGTGTGTGTGTGTGTGTATGAATGATGTAAGACACATTATCCACATCAAGCAAGGAAGGAGGATGGCATCGGATCAAGACTAGCAAAGCCCATCCGGCTGGACTGCTCCATAGGTGAGCATAATATTTCTTATGTTGTGCGGATTGGCCTTTGGACGTCTATACGTCATTCTAGAATGCTGTGTATATAAGGACATACAGCTGTTGGCCGTACTTCTAAAGAGAGCCTGTCATCCCGTTTTCCAAATACAAACTGATGGCTGAAAACAGGCAGACTCCCTCTTGCCTTGTGCTCAGCCTGTAGTGCCTAAATATAACCAGCATAGGCCACTTTATGACTATAATACACATGTATTAGTTGGTAACTACAGACTTTCATCAGGTCGGATAGCCCCTTTGTGACTGCAGATTTCTGAATTCTTAGTGTGCACTTTTGGGTTTCTCCAGTGGTGCCAGGGAGAACAGACAGTCATATGACCGCAAGTATCCTTTTTTTTTTTTTTTTTTTTATTTTACACATGCGATCACATGCCAACTAGATATGCTCTTCCCCGCTTACTACAAATATAAATAAATATATAAAAATACTGACCTGCACATTCAATAGGTGTGAACAGGTGCTAGCTGAAAACACATTGTAACTACGAAAAAAATACAGCTGCACACTGAAATGCTAACAATGAATAAATGAATTCTGGTATTGCATTACTGCTATAGGAATATTTGAAAAAGAGATGTTTAGCATATGTATTGGCCAATGCATGTGAGCCCTGCTTACTATGCGTGAGTTAAGCAAGGCCGAGCACTTCTAATTAGAATGTGACCAGAAGTATGCAAATCGCATAATTGCCGTCATATGACTGCCCACTATCACCAGCAACACAGGAGAATCCTGACAGTGTGTGTGCTTTGTATTTAGAAGTCTGGTCTGCAGCCATAGCGACTGCAGATTTTCATCAGAAGACTCAACAACCTTTTAAATAAAAAGCAATACTTCAGACATTACTTCCAAATTGTAGTGACTAATGGCAGATTTTAAACCTGTACTCTGTATTCTTCTCTTCTAGTGACCTGGTTAATGGGCTTGTTGCTTTAATGAACAGCAATGTCAGCAGTCCAGTGAACCTGGTAAGTTTCCCTTTCTAGTTGTGTATTCTACTGGGATTTTAACATCGAATGTAAGTATATTTTTACCGTTGTTAGACTCATAATGTTGCCATGATCTTGGAAAGTCGCATGTAAGCAAAAAAAAGTTTTTGGGACTATACCTGATTGTTTTTGCCAGCACTCACCCTCCCCCCCCCCCCCACCCCCTACAACGTTTTAAGCTAATCACAAGAGAGCATACAATGGAAAAATGAAAGCCACCCTAGTCTTGATGAAGGGGTGTGTTGAAGTCCAACGCACCTGATTAGACGCCTCTTGATAAATCAGGTGTATCTTTAAAATTGGTGTGCACCTCCTGTGAGCCTCACCACAAATTTTACTGTAGTCGGAGACTAGTATAAGTTTTGTGACCTGAGGCTCGACCTGAATTAGAATAGTGGGATTAGAAAGGGCCGTTTCACACAAGGATCCGGCACACTCCAGTACAGTGCAATACAGTACAATGGCATCGCGGCAAGCTCCAGTCACAAGCTCCGGCTGCCGCAATGCCATTGTACTGGAGTGCGCCAGATCCGGCGACATGTGGATGTGTGAAACTGCCCTAACCAAACCATGTTCCACCTCGGCTCTGCCCATTTTAGCAGAGCTGGATGAAACTGGCTTGAAACTCAAAGTAGAAAAAAATGTGGCAACGGCTCGTTTTTTGACAATTTCTGGCAAAATTTCTTTTAATTGGAGCTTGAAGGGCTTTTCCCACGAACAAAGTTAATTTTATTCTGTAGGTGTTGGAATAATAAGGTCTACAATTAAATTTTTTTATTTTTTTTTTTTTAAAACAAAAAAAAACTTCCTGTGCTGAAATCTTATGCGCCCCTGCTATGTACTGTGTAATGGTCGTGTCTGACTGTACAGGGACATAGTCTAATCATACCACAGCTCTTGGGCCGGGGAGGAAATTTTAAAAAATAAAAATTTTTTACAAATGTTACAGCACGGGATTGCAAAATGTACCGTATTTTTCGCTTTATAAGACACACTTTTACTCCCAAAAATTTGAGAGGAAAATGGGGGGTGCGTCTTATAAAGCGAATATAGCGGTACCTGGGGGTCCTGTCTGCGGTGATCGGGTGGCCGGGTGTCTGTGGCTGCGTGCAAGCGGCCGGGTACCTGTGCTTGCATGCGGTGGCAGCCGGGTACCCGTGGCTGTGTGCGGCCGGGTGCTGTGTGCGGGCAGCCGATGGCAGCAAGTTACCCAGTTTGTCCGCGGTCCCAGTTTCAAATGATGGCAGCGGGCGCGTGCGCAGATGGAGTCCTTGGATGAGAGCTCAATCTGCGCAGGCGCCATTATTTGAACCGGGACCGCGGACAGTGGGACACTTACTGCATCGGCCTGCTACATGACTCGCCCGCCGACGCTGCTGCTGCCGCCACCACCACTAGTCCCCCGGCTCCTGCCACCCCCGGACGCCACCTGCCACCACGGACCCCACTGCCACTGACCCGCCGTGCTTGCCAGCACAAACTCTGCCTCCTGCGACCCACGCTTCACCACCACTGCTGCCCCCCTCCGGTAAGAGAACACCGGATTATAAGACGGACCCCATTTTTCTTCTTTTTTTTATGTCTAAGTTTGGGGTGCGTCTTATAATCCGGTGCGTCTTATAAAGCGAAAAATACGGTATTTCTGTGACGTAAAACATTTTTTTTAAATCCAGGCAGGCATATGTTTTACCTCACAAAAAGAATCCGCTATTCTGTAATGTTCTTATACTTTTGCGTCCTCCGCTGCCTAGGAGATGTGGTATGGTCAGACACAGCCATTACACAATACATAGCAGGGACACATATATAAGATTATCCCAACACCAGGTTTTGGGGGGGTTTTTTGTCAGTTAATTACTAATCTTGATTTTGGGAATTTATATATATATATATATATATATATATTATTTCTTTGTCGCTCCATTGGGAGACCCAGACAATTGGGTGTATAGCTTCTGCCTCCGGAGGCCACACAAAGTATTACACTCAAAAGTGTAACCCCTCCCCTCTGCCTATACACCCTCCCGTGCCTCACGGGCTCCTCAGTTTTATGCTTTGTGTGGAAGGAGGCACACATCCACTCACACATCTCCATTTTAGTCAGCAGCAGCTGCTGATTGTATCGGTTGGAAGAAAAGAGGGCCCCCACGGGGCCCCCGGCATGCTCCCTTCTCACCCCACTAAGTCGGCGGTGCTGTTAAGGTTGAGGTACCCATTGCGGGTACGACGGCCGGAGCCTCATGCCGTGTTTCCTTCTCCATCCCTTAGGGCTCTGGTAGAAGTGGGATCCGAAGCGGTCATCCAGGTTCTGGGACCGTGCTCCCTCCGCAGCCCCTGAGGGAATCTGCTGGACAGGAGCTTATCTATCCTCAGGGACAGGGCCCTGCATCCACGAGGTACTCTGTGTCCCCATGGGGAATGTGTATGGAGCGCCTGGTTCCCGGACGTCGCAACTGGCTGCTGAACTGTGAAGACCGGGGACTACCGCGCCGACCGCGCCTGCTTGTCGGCCGCGGTATTAAATTTAGTCCCCGGCTTCATCGCGGCCTAGTGGCAAAACTCCCGCCCCCGGGCCTGTCTATCAGAGATAGGGGCGGGACAGCCGACCTGACGTCGGATGTGAGGGCCGGGGCATCCTGTATGCTCCCTCCCCCCTCACTGATCACTGTGGGGACCCCAGATTCCCGCACTTTTCCTAACGCCGCCCACGGCTTCACTCCTCCCCTGAGAGCTCCGGCAGCCATTTTTCGGACATTCTGCCGGTGGAGAATCACAGAGAACAGCTCTGCAGCTCTGGGAGACCAAGGCAGGGAATCTGGAGCACACACACCCCGCTTTTTAGCGGTCGGTAAGCCGCACCGGTCACTCGGTGTTGGTCCCCCTGGGTGCCGGTATAGATACGTATATATATACTTATTTCTGTTCGGCCGGGCTGTATACCCTTTTTTCTATATACCCTCAGTGATCACGCTCCTAGGACACTACAGCATGTCGTCCACACGGAGCAAGGGCACTAAAGCACAGGGTTTTTTTGCGACATGTACCTCTTGTAGGGCTATGTTACCTGCGGGTTCCACCTACCCTCATTGTGAGCAATGCTCGGCCCCTGTTACGCTTGCTCAGCCGGAGCCTCGGTCACTAGTGGGCCCCTCGGCTCAGGCAGACCCCCCTGCTTCCACTGTCCAGGTGGCAGCGACAGAGTTTGCAGTTTTTGCTGAAAAGCTCTGAGTCACTCTCACAATCCATGGCTCAGTCTATGGACAAATGGTCTGCCAAGTTGCTGGAAGCCCTGCAGTCCAGACCGGTCCTTACACAGGCCCCGGACCCTGTTAGATCGGCGCCTCCAGGTCCCTCTCGGTCCACCCCTGGCAGGTCTCACGTGGAGGACTCCTCCACGGACCACAGTCCCAGACCAGCTAAGCGGGCTCGCTTGGAATCTTCCCCGACTTCCTCACGCTGCTCGGGTTCCCAGCTGGAGGACTCTCTGGAGGACGAGGCGGAGGTTGCAGCTCGGGGCTCGGACCCTGATGTTGCTCTCAATCTTGATACACCTGAAGGGGACGCCTTAGTAAATGATCTTATCTCGTCCATCAATCAGGTGTTGGATCTATCTCCCCCGCCTCCACCTATAGAGGAGTCGGCCTCTCGGCAGGAGAAACACCAGTTTCGGTTTCCCAAACGTGCACGGAGTGCATTTTTTGATCACTCTAACTTCAGGGATGCCATCCAGAAGCCCAGAACGGTTCCGGACAAGCGCTTTACTAAGCGCCTTACTGACACACGTTACCCCTTCCCCGCTGACGTAGTTAAGGGTTGGGCTCAATGTCCCAAGGTGGATCCCCCAGTCTCCAGATTGGCGGCTAGATCTGTGGTTGCGGTTGCAGATGGCTCATCGCTAAAAGATGCCACTGACAGGCAGAACTCCTGATGAAATCCATCTATGAGGCCACGGGAGCGTCTTTTGCCCCGGCTTTTGCAGCCGTGTGGGCACTCCAAGCTATTTCAGCTTGTCTGGCTGAGATTAATGCGGTCACACGTACGTGTGCCCCGCAGGTTGCATCTTTAACCTCGCAGGCGTCGGCGTTTTCTTCCTACGCCATGAACGCAGTCCTAGACTCTACTAGCCGTACAGCGGTGGCATCCGCTAATTCTGTTGCAGTCCGCAGGGCCATGTGGCTGCGCGAATGGAAGGCAGACTCGGCTTCCAAGAGGTTCTTAACCGGTTTGCCGTTTTCTGGCGAGAGATTGTTTGGCGAACGATTGGATGAGATTATTAAGGAATCAAAGGGAAAGGACTCCTCCTTACCCCAGTCAAAACCCAAGAGACCTCAGCAACGAAAAATACAATCGAGGTTTCGGTCCTTTCGTCCCTCCGCCAAGCCACAGTCCTCTTCGTCCAATAGACAGGACAAAGGCCAGAGGAACTCCTATGCGTGGCGGTCTAAGTCACGCCCCCAAAAGACCGCCGGAGGCACTGCCCCCAAGGCGGCCTCCTCATGACTCACGGCATCCCCGAACCGCATCCTCGGTCGGTGGCAGGCTCTCCCGCTTTCGCGACGCCTGGTGGCCACTTGTTCAAGACCGATGGGTGAGAGACATCCTGTCTCACGGTTACAGGATAGAGTTCAGCTCTCGTCCTCCGACTCGTTTCTTCAGAACCTCCCCGCCCCCCGCGCGGGCAGACGCACTTTTTCAAGCGGTGGACGCTCTGAAAAAAGGAGTTGTGACCCCCGTTCCCACTCAGGAACAGGGTCGCGGTTTTTACTCCAACTTATTCGTGGTGCCAAAGAAAGACGGATCTTCCGTCCCGTTCTGGACCTCAAATTGCTCAACAAACACGTGAACACCAGACTATTCCGGATGGAATCTCTCCGCTCGGTCATCGCCTCGATGTCACAAGGAGACTTCCTCGCATCGATCGACATCAAGGATGCTTATCTCCATGTGCCGATCGCACCAGAACATCAACACGTTTTGCGTTTCGCCATCGGTTACGAACACCTTCAGTTCGTGACATTGCCCTTCGGCCTGGCGACAGCCCCACGGGTTTTCACCAAAGTCATGGCATCCGTTGTGGCGGTCCTGCATTCTCAGGGCCACTCGGTGATTCCCTACTTAGACGATCTCCTAGTCAGGGCCCCGTCTCGGGTGACGTGTCAACAAAGTCTAGCCGTCGCTCTGGCGACTCTCCAGCGGTTCGGGTGGATCATCAACTTCCCGAAATCCAAGTTGACTTACCTCGGGATGGAGTTTCATACCCAGTCAGCGGTAGTCAAGCTACCACTGGACAAACAGCTTTCTCTGCAAGCAGGGGTGCAATCTCTTCTTCAGAGTCAGTCACACCCATTGAGGCGCCTCATGCACTTCCTAGGGAAGATGGTGGCAGCGATGGAGGCAGTGCCCTTCGCGCAATTTCATCTACGCCCACTCCAATGGGACATTCTCCACAAGTGGGACAAGAGATCGACTTCCCTCGACAAGAATGTCTCTCTTTCCCTGGCAACCAAGACGTCTCTTCAGTGGTGGCTTCTTCCCACTTCTCTATCGCAGGGAAAATCCTTCCTGCCCCCAACCTGGGCTGTGGTCACCACGGACGCGAGCCTGTCAGGGTGGGGAGCAGTGTTTCTCCACCACAGGGCTCAAGGGACCTGGACTCCGAGGGAGTCTTCCCTTCAGATCAATGTTCTGGCGATAAGGGCAGTGTATCTAGCCCTATTGGCGTTCCATCACTGGCTGGAGGGCAGGCAGATCCGTATCCAGTCGGACAACGCCACTGCAGTCGCCTACATCAATCACCAGGGCGGCACTCGCAGTCGTCAAGCCTTCCAGGAAGTACGGCGAATTCTGCAGTGGGTGGAAGCCACAGCATCCACCATCTCCGCAGTTCACATACCGGGAGTAGAAAACTGGAAGCAGATTTTCTCAGTCGTCAGGGCATGGACGCGGGGGAATGGTCTCTGCACCCAGAGGTGTTTCGAGAGATCTGTCGCCGCTGGGGAACGCCGGACGTCGATCTCATGGCGTCACGGCACAACAACAAGGTCCCAGCATTCATGGCACGATCTCAGGATCACAGAGCTCTGGCGGCGGATGCATTAGTACAGGATTGGTCGCAGTTTCAACTGCCTTACGTGTTTCCTCCTCTGGCGATGCTGCCCAGAGTGTTACGCAAGATCAGGTCCGACTGCCGCCGCGCCATTCTCGTCGCTCCAGACTGGCCGAGGCAGTCGTGGTACCCGGATCTGTGGCATCTCACGGTGGGTCAACCGTGGGCCCTTCCAGACCGCACAGACTTGCTGTCACAAGGGCCGTTTTTCCATCTGAATTCTGCGGCCCTCAACCTGACTGTGTGGCCATTGAGTCCTGGCTCCTAGCATCGTCAGGGTTATCTCAGGATGTCATTGCCACTATGAGACAAGCCAGGAAACCGACGTCCGCCAAGATCTATTACAGGACTTGGCGGATATTCTTGTCCTGGTGCTCTGTGAATGGGTTTACTCCCTGGCCTTTTGCCTTACCCATTTTTCTTTCCTTCCTTCAATCTGGAATGGACAAAGGTTTGTCACTAAGCTCTCTCAAGGGACAAGTATCGGCGCTCTCAGTATTTTTTCAAAGGCGCCTGGCCAGGCTCCCGCAGGTCCGCACGTTCCTGCAAGGAGTATGCCACATAGTCCCACCTTACAAGCACCCACTAGAGCCCTGGGACCTTAACAGGGTGCTAACGGCTCTTCAGAAACCACCTTTCGAGCCGCTGCGAGATGTCTCCTTATCACGTCTTTCGCAGAAGGTGGCCTTCCTGGTGGCAGTCACATCACTCCGAAGAGTGTCGGATCTTGCAGCGCTGTCATGCAAAGCCCCCTTCCTGGTTTTTCACCAGGATAAGGTGGTTCTGCGTCCTGTTCCGGAATTTCTCCCTAAGGTGGCATCTCCTTTTCATCTCAATCAAGATATCACCTTACCTTCTTTTTGCCCTAATCCAATTCACCGATGTGAAAAGGATTTGCACTCATTAGATCTAGTGAGAGCACTCCGGTACTACGTGTCTCGCACAGCGCCCCTGCGCCGTTCAGATGCACTCTTTGTACTTGTCGCCGGTCAGCGTAAGGGTTCGCAGGCTTCCAAGTCAACCTTGGCTCGGTGGATCAAGGAACCGATTCTTGAAGCTTACCGTTCTTCGGGGCTTCCGCTTCCTTCGGGGCTGAAAGCCCATTCTACCAGAGCCGTGGGTGCGTCCTGGGCATTGCGGCACCGGGCGACGGCTCAGCAGGTGTCTGGCAGCTACGTGGTCTAGTCTGCACACTTTCACGAAACACTATCAGGTGCTTACCTATGCTTCGGCAGATGCCAGTCTAGGTAGGCGAGTCCTTCAGGCGGCGGTTGCCCACCTGTAAGAGGGAGCCGTGTCGGCTCTATTTATCGAGGTATTCTTTTACCCACCCAGGGACTGCTTTTGGACGTCCCAATTGTCTGGGTCTCCCAATGGAGCGACAAAGAAGAAGGGAATTTTGTTTACTTACCGTAAATTCCTTTTCTTCTAGCTCCAATTGGGAGACCCAGCACCCGCCCCTGTTCCCTTCGGGCTTATTGTTCTGTTGTGTACACATGTTGTTCATGTTCAATTGTTTCTTTGGTTCATGGTTTCAGTTCTCCGAACATCCTTCGGATTGAATTTACCTTAGACCAATTTATAAGTTTCCTCCTTCCTGCTCTTGCACCAAAACTGAGGAGACCGTGAGGCACGGGAGGGTGTATAGGCAGAGGGGAGGGGTTACACTTTTGAGTGTAATACTTTGTGTGGCCTCCGGAGGCAGAAGCTATACACCCAATTGTCTGGGTCTCCCAATTGGAGCTAGAAGAAAAGGAATTTACGGTAAGTAAACAAAATTCCCTTCTTTTCAAATACAACAGAAATGTATTCATCCCACTTCAGAGTTTTTGCTTTTCTAATGCAATAATTTAAGAGCAGTCACTAATGACTAACAAGCACATAGTCTGATACTGAAATCAATTTTTTTTTTTTCCTGTGCATTTAAAAAAACTAAACAAACCGCCCTTTCCAATGTAGCAGAACTGTATTTGAGGTTTTAAGAGTGTGTTTCCCAATATGCTGCATGTCAGTTTATGCCGTAAAGTGTCACCTGACTTGATCTGGATGCTTGGCGGTAAAGTTGCGCCAATTCTCCAGTCTAAAGGCCCCGTTACACGCAACGACGTATCTAACGATCTATCGCCGGGGTCACGGATTCCATGACTCGCATCCGGCATCGTTAGCGATTTTGCCCGTGACGCACAAACGACGGGGCAGGTGCTTTCACCAGCGATATCGCTAGCAATATCGCTGCGTGTAAAGCCCCCTTTAGACTCATACAAATCTCGGGCAGTATAGACCTTATCAGCGAATGTCACTTTGTACATCATTGTCTAATTCACCTGAAGAAAAGGTAAAAAGAAAATAATGAAGAAGGTTTTAAACCTAATCATAAATTCATCTCAGCATTGAAATTATTAATTACAATTTGCAATTAAAGTTGTAATCTGCCTTCATCTCCTCCACAGGGAAACCCAGAAGAGCACACCATCCTGGAATTTGCCAGATTAATTAAACACCTTGTTGGTGAGTTCTGCATCCCCCTGAGACATCCTGCCAATTGTTGATGAGATGTGTAATTACACGTAGACCTCGGGGACTTTCTTGTCACCACTGTAGTTTTCAATACTCTTCAGCGATTCTCATACAGTACATATACTGCCTAGTAGAATATATATATATATATATATATATATTATATTATATTATATTATATTATATTATATCTGATATGCTCCGTATTTTGGTGTGGACCACTTGGCTTTCAACATTGCTCAGGCATGTGAACTACACCATAGACCATTGTAAGTAAAAGTTCTGTCCTTGAAAAAAACTGAATTTGTACATGTAAAACTGATGTCTGAATGAAGCTTTAATAGAAAATGATCATAGGCCAGCCATATTGTACTAGTTGTCCATATCCTTCTTCTAGAGATGAGCAAAAAGATTTGCACTACGATTTAGTGCTGCTTGGCTGTCGTCTAAAGAAGAGGGAGTGTCATGAGTCGGCGCTTAAATGCCAACATCCTGGGCACTTTTTGTGATAAATAAACCCCCTGTGATGTCATGAAGTGTGTGGTACCATGACATCTCTAGGGTTCACTAATCTGCTGGCATTCGAGTATCAGCCGAGGAAGATCGCGCTACTTCGGCAGCCTAATGCAATTTGCAACTGAACAAAGTTGATGCTGGGCAGTCTTTTTACTTGTCTCAATAGTTCTAAAAAACACAAACGACTGTTAAGTGTATTTTGCTTTCTTTATAGGAAGTGGTGGAGATATACAGTTTCTTTCAGAAGCTCAAGACGATCCACAAAGGCGAAAACCAGATATCAGGAAAGCAAAGCTTTTACTTGGATGGGAACCTGTGGTATGTATACAGTTTAGCTCTCAGTAGAGATGTATGTATTCTAGTTCTTGTCCCCTTACAAAGTCTGTGTGGTCCGACACAGACTCGAACCAGAACGCTGCAGGGACAAAAGGCTATAGAGTTAATGGAGCAGCAATTGAGCATGTGCTCTACCTCTCCATTAATTTTTCTTATTTATGGGACTGCCAGCAATGGCTAATTATCACAATACATATTTATGCTACTGTCAGAAATAGCCAATCTTAGTACTTGACAATCGCTATGAACAGTAATGGAGTGGTAATGTGTATGTGAACAGTCAGTAGTCTTTTGTCCCCTCCACCACCCGGTTGTAGTCTATATCAGACTCCATTGATCTTGAAAGGTGATCACTATAATAATCCGTAAGAGACTGAACTATACAAAATGTTAGGCTTTTTATATTATTTATTTATTATTATTATTAATAATAATAATAATAATAACTCCTTTGGTATAAGTTCAGAAAGCTACGGTAACGTGGTTTCTCCTGTCTTTCTCTCTTATCAGGTTCCACTAGAGGAAGGCTTGAATAAAACAATCCACTACTTTAGCAAAGAACTTGAATACCAAGCAAATAACCAATATATACCCAAGCCAAAACCGGCAAGAATAAAAAAAGGTAGAATGAGACATAACTGAACACTCCGTGAAGAAGAGGGCTACCTTGATGGTTTACAAGATGTAATTTTTGTTCTCCCTTTCCCCTTGTTTCTTCTACAAGAAAAGAGAGACTTCTGAAAGGGTATCGTGAAGAATAAAACTGGAATTTCCCTATGAAGCTTGCTTTAAAGGAATGGATGTGCCTAATAACATTTGAGAACTGCAAACATTGCCTTGCACTTTTTAAAGATGTCTTTCTATGTACAGTAGAGTAGGAAATACATGGAAATCTCCACATTTTATATATCTTGCTGTGACTGTTTTTGACCACTGTCTCAGGACAGGTCAGCCCTATTGCTGGTGGTGGGGCCAGCTAAGAATCACCGTCTAGTCCTTTTCAGACTCTGCCGAGTACAACGGGTTTAAATTACTAGTTTCTTTTTGAAGCTGAAGCAAACGTGGATCTAAAAATGCCAATTTATTTATATGTTTAAAAAAAATATATGGTAGGTACTTTAATATGGAATGTACTCTATGCATTACACGGGGGCAGTCTTGTAAGGGTCCACTCTTTCATACTGCCAACTTAGATTTACTCCTGAAGAGTGTGAAAACGTTAAAGCTTTGTTTTTTGTTTTGTTTTTTTGGCGCTTTTTTTTTTTGTTACTTAAACCTTCTTTGTTCTCCTCAATGTTCACAAAGCTGTAAATTTTCAATTTGAAAGCAGCTATGATAAATAAGGATATTTTGAATCACTATTGTGTTGTTAAGTGTACTCTTGGATAAAGAAAATAAAGTATTATCAGTTTATGGTGGTTGAATATGCTATTTTAATAAAATAAGAACAATAGTCAACTGGGACTTTTTTCTTGTGCATATAAGATTGCTGCTTTAACCCCATTACGACAGCCTTACGGAGATAAACGGCGGCAGAATAGGGTACTTATTCTGATCTGCCGTTTATAAACTGCAGGCAGAAATAAGTGTATAGAGCGCCCCCAAGCGTCTGAAAATCTCCAGGGTTTCAGCTACTGTGGGGGTAGCTGAGACTCTGGAGATCATGATTAAGGCCGTTTTATTCGGTCCCCTCTCACGTGATCACCGTTATACTCCGTATACCGATGATCACGTTCCAGTAAATGACAGCGCCGGTAAAAAAATATTTATCTCCCATCTGGAATGATCAAACATGTCATGATCAAACATGTCAGGAGATAAATCTCCTCCCCGGTCCCCCGGTGTCACCAAAGTGCCCGCAAATCCAGCGCGCCACCCGCATTCACCCTACTCCTCTGATTTGTCGCATGTGCCATGACACATGGAACAGGAAACTCCTCCCCAGGGCCAGTTAGGCCACCCCCTATAACACCCCCAGCTGTTCCCTGATGTTCCAAGGGACCTGTGCAGCGTTGATTCCCCCCCCCCCCCCCTCCCCCTCGCGATCCCTCCTCCTTCACAATAGACGCTGCCGCATGCGCAAAGAGCGTCTGTCAACTCAGCTTCCTGTGCTCAGTGAGATCTGTGCTGGCTGCACACACACTGCTGCTGTGGACCCGGGGAGAGTGGGTGCAGTGTCATTGCACCCCACCCACACTCCTCACATGGAGGGTTTGCTCTCCTAGAAAATGGGGGGATACATTCTCTGAGTGTGCCCCCCATATTCTAGAAGGTCCAGAGTCATCGTGGGACCCCTTTATTAGATTACTGCCTAGCGGATATATTTTTTTCCTTACAATAAATTGGTGAAAGAAGGAATGTGTTAGGGAATGGTGTGTGGTTTTTTGTTTTTGTTTTTTCTTCGGCGCTCCATTGGGAGACCCAGACGATTGGGTGTATAGCTACTGCCTCCGGAGGCCACACAAAGCACTACACTAAAAAGTGCAAGGCCCCTCCCCTTCTGGCTATACACCCCCCGTGGGATCACGGGCTGCTTCAGTTTTATGCTTTGTGCGAAGGAGGTCAGACATCCACGCATAGCTCCACTGTTTAGTCAGCAGTAGCTGCTGACTATGTCGGATGGAAGAAAAGAGGGCCCATACTAGGGCCCCCAGCATGCTCCCTTCTCACCCCACTTTTGTCGGCGGTGTTTAAGGTTGAGGTACCCATTGCGGGTACGGAGGCTGGAGCCCACATGCTGTTTTCCTTCCCCATCCCCCTGAAGGGCTCTGGTGAAGTGGGATCTTACCGGCCTCCAGACTGAGGCCGGGCTCCATCCACAGACCCGGAGATCCTGCTGGATACGGAGCTGGGTACCATCAGGGACAAGGCCCTGCAACATTCAGGTACTCTGTGTCCCCGTACAGACAGGCACAGACACACTCCAGCGTTGCTGGGTGTTCTAGTGCGCCGGGGACAGTAGCGCTGCGCGCTTGGGTTATACTCACTGCAGCTTAGCTGAGTGAGTTTGTGTGGGGAACTACCGCGCCGGCCGCCATGGTGACTGCGGCGCGGCTGAGACTTGTGGTGCGCCGGGGACTTCGCGCCGACCGTGCTTTTACGACGGCAGCGCTTATAAATTTAGTCCCCGGCTTCTGCGGCCTAGCTACGCTTCGTTCCCGCCCCCAGCCCTGTCAGTCAGGGAAGGGGAGAGACGCTGTACAATAGTCAGCGCCAAGGGCTGGAGTCTTATTTACATACTCCAGCCCTCTCACTGGGCACAGTGGGACGCCAGTTTCCCGCTCTTGTCTGCAGCACGCCCACGGCCCGCCCCTCTTCACAGGACGCCGGCAGCCATTCCTGCACGCAGTCTGAGCTGGAGAACGGACATAGCCCTGGGAGACCCAGACAGGGGATTCTGGCGACCACACACCCGCTGTTTAGCGGGCGGTAAGCAGCACCTAAGTGCTGACCCCACTTGTGCCACAGTGTTGTTTTTGTGTACTTTTATCTGTACCTATATATTGCACTGTACGGTCGCTTCTTGGCTTATACCCCTATATTGCTCTGAGGAGACAACAGCATGTCATCCGCAAAAAGCAAGGGTGCCAAGGCACGGGCTTCATATGCTGCCTGTACCGCATGTGGGGCTGATCTACCGGCAGGTTCCACTGACCCCCATTGTGTGCAATGTTCGGTCCCTGTGCCACTTCGTCAGCCGGAGTCTATGCTAGTAGTGGCCCAGGCAGAGACGCCTGTGAACCCTGCCCCGGTGACGGGGACAGAGTTTGCAGTTTTTGCTGATAAGATGTCTGTGACTATGACAAAAATTCTGGAAACTGTGCAGTCCAGGCCGGTCACTCAGACCATGGGTACTGCTGATTCTAGTCCCCCTCAGTTGGAACTAATCCGTGCTCCAAGGGGGTCCCAGACATCACAGGCTGAAGGCTCTGACTCAGACGACAGTCCCAGGCAGCCTAAGCGAGCTCGCTGGGAGAGACCCTCGGCGTCATCACGCTGGTCAGGGTCTCAGCGAGAGGATTCTCTGTATGATGAGACAGAGCTAGGTGATCAGGAGTCTAATCCTGAGACTGCTCTCAACCTGGATACCCCTGATGGTGACGCCATGGTGAATGATCTTATAGCGGCCATCAATAGACTGCTGGATATTTCTCCTCCAGCGGAGGAGGCAGCAGCACAGCAGGAGAAATTCCATTTCAGGTATCCCAAACGTAAATTGAGTACTTTCCTGGACCACGCTGACTTCAGAGAAGCACCATGCTTATCCTGATAAGCGTTTCTCCAAACGTCTTAAGGATACACGTTATCCCTTTCCCCCTGACGTGGTCAAACGCTGGACCCAGTGTCCAAAGGTGGACCCCCCAATCTCCAGGCTTGCGGCTAGATCCATAGTTGCAGTGGAAGATGGGGCTTCACTTAAAGATGCCAATGACAGACAGATGGACCTTTGGTTGAAATCTGTCTATGAAGCTATCGGCGCGTCGTTTGCTCCAGCATTCGCAGCCGTGTGGGCACTCCAAGCTATTTCAGCTGGTCTGGCGCAGGTGGACTCTGTCATACGTCCATCAGTGCCGCAAGTGGCGTCCTTGACATCACAAATGTCTGCGTTTGCGACTTACGCTATCAATGCAGTCTTGGACTCTACCAGCCGTACGTCAATAGCGTCCGCCAACTCTGTGGTTTTACGCAGAGCCTTATGGTTAAAGGAATGGAAAGCAGATTCTGCTTCCAAAAAATGCTTAACCAGTTTGCCATTATCTCAAGACAGACTGTTTGGTGAGCAATTGGCAGAAATCATTAAACAGTCCAAGGGTAAGGACTCTTCCTTACCACAGCCCAGATCAAGCAAACCTCAACAGTGGAAGGGGCAGTCGAGGTTTCGGTCCTTTCGAGGTTCGGGCAGGGCCCAATTCTCCTCGTCCAAAAGGACTCAGAAGGAGCAGAGGAGCTCAGATTCCTGGCGGACTCACTCACGCCCAAAGAAAGCAGCCGGAGGAACCACTTCCAAGCCGGCTGCCTCATGACTTTCGGCCTCCTCTCTCCGCATCCTCGGTCGGTGGCAGACTCTCCCGCTTTTGCGGCATTTGGCTGCCACAGGTCAAAGACCGGTGGGTAACAGACATTTTGTCTCACGGGTACCGGATAGAGTTCAGTTCTCGTCCTCCGCCTCGGTTCTTCAGAACTTCCCCACATCCCGACCGAGCCGATGCTCTTCTGCAGGCGGTGTGCTCTCTAAGGGCAGAAGGAGTGGTGATCCCTGTTCCTCTTCAGGAACGAGGTCAAGGTTTTTACTCCAATCTGTTTGTGGTGCCAAAAAAGGACGGCTCTTTCCGTCCTGTTCTGGACCTAAAACTGCTCAACAAGCACGTGAAAACCAGGCGGTTCCGGATGGAATCTCTCCGCTCCGTCATTGCCTCAATGTCTCAAGGAGATTTCCTAGCATCAATAGACATCAAAGATGCTTATCTCCACGTGCCGATTGCTCCAGAGCACCAGCGTTTTCTACGCTTCGTTATAGGAGACGAACACCTTCAGTTCGTAGCCCTGCCATTTGGTCTGGCGACAGCTCCACGGGTTTTCACCAAGGTCATGGCAGCAGTGGTAGCAGTCTTGCACTCTCAGGGACACTCGGTGGTCCCTTACTTGGACGATCTACTTGTCAAGGCACCCTCTCAAGAGGCATGCCAACACAGCCTGAACGTTGCGCTGGAGACTCTCCAGACTTTCGGGTGGATAATCAACTTTTCAAAGTCAAATCTGTCACCGACCCAATCACTAACATATCTTGGCATGGAGTTTCATACTCTCTCAGCGATAGTGAAGCTTCCGATGGACAAGCAGCGTTCACTACAGACAGGGGTGCACTCTCTCCTTCAAGGCCAGTCGCACCCCTTAAGACGCCTCATGCACTTCCTGGGGAAGATGGTGGCAGCAATGGAGGCAGTCCCGTTTGCGCAGTTTCATCTGCGCCCACTTCAATGGGACATTCTCCGCCAATGGGACGGGAAGTCGACGTCCTTAGACAGGAAAGTCTCCCTTTCCCAGATGGCCAAGGACTCTCTTCAATGGTGGCTTCTTCCCACTTCATTATCACAGGGAAGGTCATTCCTACCCCCATCCTGGGCAGTGGTCACGACAGACGCGAGTCTGTTAGGGTGGGGAGCAGTTTTTCTCCACCACAGGGCTCAGGGTACGTGGACTCGGCAGGAGTCCACCCTTCAGATCAATGTTCTGGAAATCAGGGCAGTGTATCTTGCCCTACAAGCCTTCCAGCAGTGGCTGGAAGGAAAGCAGATCCGAATTCAGTCGGACAACTCCACAGCGGTGGCTTACATCAACCACCAAGGCGGGACACGCAGTCGGCAAGCCTTCCAGGAAGTCCGGCGGATTCTGATGTGGGTGGAAGCCACGGCCTCCACCATCTCCGCAGTTCACATCCCCGGAGTAGAAAACTGGGAAGCGGACTTCCTCAGTCGCCAGGGTATGGACGCAGGGGAATGGTCCCTTCACCCGGATGTGTTTCAGGAAATCTGTCGCCGCTGGGGAAGGCCGGACGTCGACCTAATGGCGTCCCGGCACAACAACAAGGTCCCAATTTTCATGGCACGGTCTCGCGATCACAGAGCTCTGGCGGCAGACGCCTTAGTGCAAGATTGGTCGCAGTTCCAGCTGCCCTATGTGTTTCCCCCTCTGGCACTCTTGCCCAGAGTGCTACGCAAGATCAGGTCCGAGTGCCACCGCGTCCTGCTCGTCGCTCCAGACTGGCCGAGAAGGTCGTGGTATCCGGATCTGTGGCATCTCACGGTCGGCCAACCGTGGGCGCTACCAGACCGGCCAGACTTACTGTCACAAGGGCCGTTTTTCCATCTGAATTCTACGGCCCTGAACCTGACTGTGTGGCCATTGAGTCCTGGATACTAGCATCTTCAGGATTATCCCAAGGGGTAGTGGCCACCATGAGACAGGCTAGGAAGCCCACGTCTGCTAAGATCTACCACAGAACGTGGAAGATTTTCTTATCCTGGTGCTCGGCACAGGGAGTTTCTCCCTGGCCATTTGCATTGCCTACTTTTCTTTCCTTCCTGCAATCCGGTTTGGAAAAAGGCTTATCACTCGGCTCCCTTAAAGGGCAAGTCTCAGCGCTATCGGTATTTTTTCAAAAGCGTCTAGCGCGACTTCCTCAGGTACGCACGTTCCTGCAGGGGGTTTGTCACATCGTCCCTCCGTACAAACGGCCGTTAGATCCATGGGATCTGAACAGGGTACTAGTTGCTCTCCAGAAGCCGCCCTTCGAGCCACTGAGGGATGTTTCACTTTCTCGACTCTCACAGAAAGTGGCCTTTCTGGTAGCGGTCACGTCTCTTCGGAGGGTATCCGAGCTGGCAGCGCTGTCATCCAAAGCTCCCTTCCTGGTTTTTCACCAGGACAAGGTAGTGCTGCGCCCCGTTCAGGAGTTTCTCCCTAAGGTGGTATCCTCTTTTCATCTCAATCAGGATATCTCCTTACCTTTTTGTCCTCATCCAGTTCATCGGTTTGAAAAGGATTTGCATTTGTTGGATCTCGTGAGAGCACTCAGAATCTACATTTCCCGCACGGCGCCCCTGCGCCGCTCGGATGCACTCTTTGTCCTTGTCGCTGGTAAGCGCAAAGGATCGCAGGCTTCCAAATCCACCCTGGCTCGATGGATCAAGGAACCAATTCTTGAAGCCTACCGTTCTGCTGGGCTTCCGGTTCCATCAGGGCTGAAAGCCCATTCTACCAGAGCCGTGGGTGCGTCCTGGGCATTACGACACCAGGCTACGGCTCAACAGGTGTGCCAGGCAGCTACCTGGTCGAGTCTGCACACTTTCACCAAACATTATCAGGTGCATACCTACGCTTCGGCGGACGCCAGCCTAGGTAGAAGAGTCCTGCAGGCGGCGGTTGCCTCCTCGTAGGGGAGAGCTGTTTTGCAGCTCAAACTTGAGGTATTACTTTACCCACCCAGGGACTGCTTTTGGACGTCCCAATCGTCTGGGTCTGCCAATGGAGCGCCGAAGAAGAAGGGAATTTTGTTACTTACCGTAAATTCCTTTTCTTCTAGCTCCAATTGGGAGACCCAGCACCCGCCCTGTTTCCTTCGGGATTTTTGGTTTTTTCGGGTACACATGTTGTTCATGTTGAACGGTTTCAGTTCTCCGATGTTACTTCGGATTGAATTTGTTTAAACCAGTTATTGGCTTTCCTCCTTCTTGCTTTTGCACTAAAACTGAAGCAGCCCGTGATCCCACGGGGGGTGTATAGCCAGAAGGGGAGGGGCCTTGCACTTTTTAGTGTAGTGCTTTGTGTGGCCTCCGGAGGCAGTAGCTATACACCCAATCGTCTGGGTCTCCCAATTGGAGCTAGAAGAAAAGGAATTTACGGTAAGTAACAAAATTCCCTTCTTTTTTTCCCCCCCAAAATTTTTATTTTTTTGTCTTTTTAGTACTGACCATTTGATGTCGGGTATCTGATAGACGCCGTGACATTACAAACTGCTGGTCTTGATGCCAGGTGACATTACAGCTGGTATCAACCACATTTATTACCCCGTTTGCCACCGCACCAGGGCATCCGGATGAGCTGGGGCGAACTTTTGGGTTGGCTGCGGCCTGCTATTTTAGGCTGGGAAGGGCATATAACTATGGCCCTCCCCATCATGAGAATACCAGACCACAGCTGTCCGCTTTACCTTGGCCAGTGATCCAATTTGGGGGGTAAAGCTGCCAGCTGTGGTTTGCAGGCTACAGCAGTCTGCTTTACCCTAGCTGGCTTTCAAAAAAATGGGGGAACCCCATGTGGTTTGTGTAGGGTGTTTGTTTTTTTTTTTTTTTTTTGTGTTGTGTTTTTTTTTTTTTTTTTTTTTTTTTTTTTTTTGATACAAGGCTAGGCACCCTTTAGTGCCACATGAAAGTCACTCACTAAAGGGTGTCAGCTTAGAATATGTAGGGGGGTGGGACATTATGTGTTTGACGTCTGTCTATCCATCGATCCATCCTTCCTAGTTTTTTTGGCTGCGTGCCCACGATTAGGGTTTCAAGCATTTTGGACACTGTGTTTTTGCTGCGTTGTACAGTACAATCGCAGTGGAAGGATTTTTCTCTCCTGCCCACTGTGCTTATTTTCTCCACAGCATAAACTGACATCTGGCGCTGCAGAATGTCAATTTATGCTACGGAGAGGAGAGTTCTCCGTGGAGAGAATAGAGCTAAAGTCAGCAGCAGCCCACACCTGGATCGTGGCCACGGGCAGCGGTGTTCTTCTGTGGACAACACTCACTTCTCCGTAGACTGTCGCCGGATCATGGACACACAGCCTAAAAGTGAGAGATTTGCTGCTAGAGCAACATTTTTGTGATGCCCCTGGGGGTTCAAAATGCTCACTATACCTCTGAATAAAATCCTTGAGGGGTCTAGTTTCCAAATTTAGGTCACTTGTGGGGGTTTCTGCTGTATAGGTACCTTTTTAGGGGCCCTGCAAATAGGACATGGTGTCCGCAATCTATTTCAGCTTTTCCAAAATTCAAATATTGCTCCTTCCATTCCAAGCCCTCCCATTTGTCCAAACAGAGGTTTCTGACTACATGTGGGGTATCACCGCGCTCATAAGAAAGTGGGTAACAAACTGTAAGGTACACTTTTTTTGTTACCTCTTGAAAAAGTGAGAAATTTGGTGCTAAAGCAATATTTTTGTGAAAAAAATAAATTTTCAATATGACGGCCTAATGATATTAAATTATCTGTGGGTTCAAAATGCTCACTATAGCTCTAGATAAAATTCTTAAGGGGTCTAATTTCCAAAATGGGGGTCACTTGTGGGGGTTTCTGCTGTTTAGGTACCTGAGGGGCCCTGCTAATGGAACATGGTACCCGCAATCTATTTCAGCCAAATTTGCTTTCCAAAATTCAAATATTGGTCCTTCTGTTCCGGGCCCGCCCATTTGTCCAAACAGGTTTCTGACCACATGTGGAGTATCCGCGCTCAGGAGAAACTGGGGAACACACTTTGTGTTCAATTTTTGTTGCTACTTCTTCTAAAATGAATAAATTGGTGCTAATGCAACATTTTATTTATTTATTATTATTTTTTTTTTTTTTTTTTTTTTTCACAAATAAAAGCAAAATATATTGTCCTAAATGTATAACTATCCTGAACTACACTGTCACAAAAAAGCAATCACAGAATCACCGGGATCCACTGAAGCATTCCGGAGCTATAACCTGTGAAAGTGACAGTGGTCAGAATTGCAAAAAAATGGCCTGGTCATTAGGGACAAAACTGGATTCGTCCTTCAGGAGTTAATGAGTGAAAACTACTTTCTTAATAGGAACCCTGGTAAATTTTATATTCCTAACTTGGGTCCCCTGATGAATATATCAGCTTTTTACATCTGTTTGTCAGCACAGGTGATAAGTGAATGGAGGGGATCTTTTCTGTTCCATACAACTGTCAAAAATTAAGAGACCACTGCAAAATTTAAATTAAACTTTGTGAAGGACGTATGAATCAAGACTCATATAAGGTTATCCTGGAAAAACAATGGCTTCCTTCGGCTCAGGCAATGTTCCCCAACTCTGAGGACTGGGTTTTTTTTAGCAGGGCAATGCGCCATGCCACACAGCTAGGTCAATCAATGTGTGGATGAAGGACCACCACAATACGTGATTATTAGACAGTACTTGTTATGAGTATAGCAAGTATGAATAGTTAGGTACTCGCTCAACTCTACAAGTACGCTTTGGAGCAATTCTTAATGCAAAGGCCAGGTTTCATATGGCAGATTTCACAATGGTAAATTGTCCTTTTATAAGATAAGGGAGGGGAAAAGTAGAGGAAAAAATGACAATCAAAATATAACTTTTATTATCCATATATTAAAAATGAGAATAAATTGCTTGTGCTCATTAAATGTTAGAATTAAAGAATGTGATACACTCTCTAGATGTCACTGGCTTATTTACTAAAACTAGCAATTAATAATTATATACAGGGTAATTCCCAAACAATAGAAAAATTCATTAGCAATCCTAACAGCAAAATTTGTGACAGCAATAGGTTTATTACAAAAATTAAGCAAGCCTATGCTACATTATATCTCCAACATGAAGTAGGTTGGCTAAGATGATATCAATTGGTCACATTTTAAGGTACCGTCACACAACAAGATCGCTAGCAAGATTGCAGCTGAGTCACGGTTTCCGTGACGCAGTAGCGATCCCGTTGGCGATCTTGTTATGTGTGACACCTACCAGCGATCAGGCCCCTGCTGTGAGATCTCTAGTCGTTGCAGAATGGTCCAGGCCATTTTCTTCAAATGCAGGACACATGCTGGGCAGGACGCATCGCTGTGTTTGACACTGTGTGACAGGGTCACAGTGACTGCTGAGATCGTTATACAGGTCGCTACTGCGACCTGCATTGTTCCTGCATCACTGGTAAGATCTGACTGTGTGACATCTCACCTGCGACCTCCCAACGACTTAAGGCCACGTCACACTAAGCAACATCGCTGCTAAGGAACAACTTTTGTGACGTAGCAGCAATGTTGCTAGCGATGTTGCTGTGTGTGACATCCAGCAACAACCTGGCCCCTGCTGTGAGGTCGCTGGTTGTTGCTGAATGTCCTGGACCATTTTTTTAGTTGTTGCTCTCCTGCTGTGAAGCACACATCACTGTGTGTGACAGCGACAGAGCAACAACTAAATGTGCAGCAGCAGGAGCCGGCTTCTGCGGACGCTGGTAACCACGGTAAACATCGGGTAACCAAGAAGCCCTTACCTTGGTTACCTGATATTTACCTTCGTTACCAGCGTCCGCCGCTTTCACACTGCCAGGTAATTAACCCGATGTGTACTGTGGCTAGGAGTGCAGGGAACAGGGAGCCGGCACTGACATTGTGAGAGCGGCGGACGCTGGTAACTAAGGTAAATATCGGGTAACCAAGGTAAGGGCTTCTTGGTTACCCAATGTTTACCGTGGTTACCAGTGTCCGCAGCAGCTGGCTCCTGCTGCCTGCACACGTAGCAGAGTACACATCGGGTAATTAACCCGATGTGTACTGTGGCTAGGTGTGCAGGGATCCAGCGCTAAGCGGTGTGCGCTGGTAACAAAGGTAAATATCGGATTGGTTACCCGATAATTACATTAGTTACCAAGCGCAGAATCGCTTCCACGCGGCGCTGGGGGCTGGTCATTGGTTGCTGGTGAGATCTGCCTGTGTGACAGCTCATCAGCAACTCGTGTACCGACGCTCCAGAGATCCCTGCCAGGTCAGGTTACTGGTGGGATCGCTGGAGCGTCGCTTAGTGTGACATCTCACCAGCGACTTCCTAGCAACTTAAGCTGGTATCACACAACGACGACGACAACGACGTCGCTGCTACGTCACCATTTTCTGTGACGTTGCAGCGACGTCCCGTCGCTGTCGCTGTGTGTGACATCCAGCAACGACCTGGCCCCTGCTGTGAGGTCGCCGGTCGTTGCTGAATGTCCAGCTTCATTTTTTGGTCGTCACTCTCCCGCTGTGACACACACATCGCTGTGTGTGACAGCGAGAGAGCGACGAAATGAAGCGATCAGGAGCCGGCACTGGCAGCTGCGGTAAGCTGTAACCAGCGTAAACATCGGGTAACCAAGGGAAGGCCTTTCCCTAGTTACCCGATGTTTACGCTGGTTACCGGCCTCCGCTCTTGCTGCCAGTGCCGGCTCCTGCACTGTGACATGTGGCTGCAGTATGCATCTGGTAATTAACCCGATGCATACTGTAGCTAGGAGAGCAAGGAGCCAGCGCTAAGCAGTGTGCGCGGCTCCTTGCTCTCTGCACTGTGACATGTAGCTGCAGCACACATCGGGTTAATTAACCCGATGTGTACTGTACCTAGGAGAGCAAGGAGCCAGCGCTAAGCGCGGCTCCCTGCTCTTTGCACATGTAGCGACGTTATGATCGCTGCTTCTGCTGTGTTTGACAGCTAAGCAGCGATCATAACAGCGACTTACAAGGTCGCTGTTACGTCACCGAAAATGGTGACGTAACAGCGACGTCGTTGTCGCTGTCGCTTAGTGTGACACCAGCTTTACCTGCGATCCCTATCAGGTGGCATCGTTTTCGGGATCGCTGGTAAGTCGTATGTGACTGGGCCTTTAGAATAAGGAGATGGGTATTTCAAGGGAGGCAAATAAAGAAGAAAGACACTTGTATTTGGATAAAGGGATTTTCACTGTCATGAATTAATTCCTGACATTTATCTTATCACCCAACAATGAAGGAGTCATCTACAGAGTCAGAATTATCAGCTGTTTAGACAGCCAGATCAATACAAGATGCTGTTTACGTGTATTGTTCTGTGATATCAGTATATCACTGAGGTGCAACTACTGCCTGTCTAAGGGTACCTTCACACTTTAGCGATGCAGCAGCGATCTGACCTGGTCAGGATCGCTGCTGCATCGCTACATGGTTGCTGGTGAGCTGTCAAACAGGCAGATCTCACCAGCGACCAGTGAACAGCCCCGAGCCAGCAGCGACGTGCAAGCGACGCTGCGCTTGCACGGAGCCGGCGTCTGGAAGCTGCGGACACTGGTAACTAAGGTAAACATTGGGTATGGTTACCCGATGTTTACATTAGTTACCAGCGCACACCGCTTAGCTGTGTGTGCAGGGAGCCGCGCACACTGAGCGCTGGCTCCTTGATCTCCTAGCTACAGTACACATCGGGTTAATTAACCCGATGTGTAATGCAGTTACATGTGCAGAGATCAGGGAGCCGTGCACACTGCTTAGCGCTGGCTCCTTGCTCTCCTAGCTACAGTACACATCGGGTTAATTAACCCGATGTGTACAGCAGCTACATGTGCAGAGAGCCGGCAGCACAGGCAGCGAGAGAGCTGCGGAGGCTGGTAACTAAGGTAAATATCGGGTAACCACCTTGGTTACCCGATGTTTATCTTGGTTACAGCTTACCGCAGCTGCCAGACGCCGGCTCCTGCTCCCTGCTCGCTTCATTTGTCGCTCTCTCGCTGTCACACACAGCGATCTGTGTGTCACAGTGGGAGAGCGCCTTTGAAGAAAACGAACCAGGGCTGTGTGTAACGAGCAGCGATCTCGCAGCAGGGGCCAGATCGCTGCTCAGTGTCACACACAGCGAGATCGCTAATGAGGTCACTGCTGCGTCACAAAAAGCGTGACTCAGCAGCGATCTCGCTATGTGTGAAGCACCCCTAAAGGTACCGTCACACATAACGATCGCTAGCGAGATCGCTGCTGAGTCACGGTTTACGTGACGCAGTAGCGATCCCGTTAGCGATCTCGTTATGTGACACCTACCAGTGATCAGGCCCCTGCTGTGAGATCTCTAGTCGTTGCAGAATGGTCTAGGCAATTTTCTTCAAAGGCTATGTCCTGCTGGGCAGGACACATCGCTGTGTTTGACACTGTGTGACAGGGTCACAGTGACTGCTTAGATCGTTATACAGGTCGCTACTGTGACCTGTATTGTTCCTGCATCGCTGGTAAGATCTGACTGTGACATCTCACCTGCGACCTCCCAGCGACTTACCTGCGATCCCTATCAGGTCGCATC